>NC_070611.1:2617500-3270000 GCF_027172205.1 Podarcis raffonei
AGTCTGCCATCATGCAGACACACCAAGAACTAAAGGCACGTGCAGAGCCAATAGCTAAAGCACACGATCTTCTTCACAGGCCACACATGGAAAATATTTTCAAGGGATTAAACATTTGCAAACAGGTAATTTCCCCTAACCTCTCTCATAAGACAGGCTAGGGAAGTGTGCCCATTTTACAGATGGAATACAGTAGTGAGGTAAAGTGATGTCTATGAAGACCAGTTGCTGGGAATTGTGGGTGGGAACGTCTCCTGCTTCCCAAAGGTATCTGGATCTGGGTAGCAGCTTTCAGTTTGAAACTGGAAGATCAACCGTTGCATGATTCTACTATTTTTTTAGTTCTGTGTGAGCACCTATCTTTTTTAAAAAGCAGTTATTTTTCCTATTGCCTGGTATTGGATTGCAATTACAGTGGTACCTCGGGTTACAGACGCTTCAGGTTACAGACTCCGCTAACCCAGAAATAGTACCTCGGGTTTAGAACTTTGCTTCAGGATGAGAACAGAAATCGCGTGGCGGCAGCAGCAGGAGGCCCCATTAGCTAAAGTGGTGCTTCAGGTTAAGAACAGACCTCCAGAACAAATTAAGTTATTAACCCAAGGTACCATGGTAATAAGTATGGACCCATAGAAGAGTTACACTTTGAGCCATTTTAATATAAATATTTCTGTGGTGAAGATCTCAGCGGCTGCCCCCAAAAGAACAGAGTACAACAAATTAACGGAAACTCTTTAAAGCTGCATCTGAAGACCTGCCCAATCGGAAAATTGTCCCCACTGCACCCCCCCCAAACTAGATGCCCTTAACGTTGAATTCCTTATCTGTTTTGAGGCACAGGCGGACACTCCCCTTAAAAAAAAGATTTTATTGTAGCCACTCTGAATAGATGGCCTTTATAGTGTTTTTGTTTTCTTGCAACCACAATAGATTAGAACACTATTCAGAAAAAAGAAGGAGGGGTTATTTATTTATGCAGCTGTGTGCGAGCCATTTGTGGACAGGTGCAGCTCTAGGACATTGTGTGGTATAAAAAGAATGGGATTCACATCAATTGGTGGAACATCCTGCTGGCAAGACTTGATTTCATGAACAGACCTCAGAATCAAGATGTGTTCTTTACTTTCTCAGATCAGAGGCTGATTTAGGGAAGCACGACTGGTTTGGTCCCACTGGGTGCAGAGTCTCAGGGCCACTGCAGGGGGGGGGCTGCAACTAGGATGTAGAATGGAAGGGGAAAGGTGGAGGGGAGCACAGGCTCACAGGGCACTACTGAAATGTGAGACCCTAAGATCTTCCACTGGTGAGATGGTCTAGGAGAGAACATCTCCTACTCATTTAGAATATGCACAGTGAGCATGGAAGGGCAGGCACCCTGACAGATAGACAACCCTATTTTATAAAGCAATACCCATTTCCCCAAAACAAACCCCATCCCTTTGGAGCCTCTCCTGAAGGATCTGTCTTCCACCCAGCTGCTAATCTGACCGGTGCAACCTCCGTCGCTCTCTTCCACTTCCTGCCACACATGGGCTCAAACTACCAGCAAAGGGTCTTCCCCAATCGTGCATAAAGCAAGGGCCCAATTTGTACAGCAAAAGGGGCACGTGGTTGAGGCAACTTTTCTTTTTTGTATTTTTTCTATTAAGTTAGAAACATATACGGTAACATACTACAACGAAGCATACCCATCAACAGAAACAGAAATCAAAGCTCTGAGCTCATTGGGCAGACACTTCTTAAGGGGAGAAGCCTCAAATTAAATAAATAGATGAAATAATGTTTTCACATTGTTCTTTCACAACTCTGGCAATTGGAGCCATAGGTATCGGAAAACTGCTAGTGCAGGTCACTCGGGAGTAGCCAATTTATGTGGGTTATAAACATACACAAGTCTGCTGAAAATCTCTCTGCTTTTTTGTGTCCTCAGGGAATCCATAGGAACTGTGATAACTTCCAAGTCAAAGCGACCTCCCACACCTTGTACCCATTTTGGAGGCTTATTCCTTTAAAGTCCTTTCAGCACCTAGCTGTTGGGATTCATGCTGCTATTAATAAAAAAAGCCAACCAATTATTTTTTTATGTAGCAAATTGCGATTACTTCCCATGAAAACATTCAGCAAAGCTAATTCCTATGTCTTTACAACGTATGTCCCAATTATTACAGATATTTCTTCAAAGACATCATCTTAAAACATGGAAAGCTGTGCACAGTTCCACCACATGTGTGAAAAGGGCCCCTTGTGCCAACGCCCTGGCCAACCAACAGGTAGGAACAATTCATCAGTATGAGCTATTTTGATTGAAAAACTTCTTCTGGACTTCAGTAGCCCATGAAGGAACACCAGCTGACCATTAGCAAGCAATTGAGTACAACCAACAGTCACTGGACAGCTTTTACATTGCATTAGCAAGTGAAGAGTAGGTAGTCATAAAGGTCAAGGACTCTGGACTACATCAAGTATGCTCTAAACCAATTTATTATTTTCTCTCTCTGCTTGTGTAGGGATCCCATGTGATCTCCTATCCTGGCATGGAAGCACTGACCAAGCTGAAACCTGCTTCGTTTTCAGAATGCCTTTGGGCTATTCTCTAGGCTCTGTTCTATAGTTGAGCCCAAACATAGCTGAACACATTCTCACTTCTAGTAACACACTGCATAAATAATTCCTGAGACCTTCCATATACCAACTGAGACCGTTGCTGATTCCATCTAGCCCAGTACAATCTACGGTACTTCTGCCGGCAGAAGCTCTCCAACGTGTCTGACAAAGTCTTTCCTAATCCTTGAGATTTGAGATTGTTTTAACTTGAGATGCTGGCAACTAAAACTAGCACCCTCTTTTTGCAAAATGGATGCTCTGCCACTGAGCTGTGGGTCCTAGTCTCTCCTACATATGAAAATGAAGTGATTATCATGCAACTATCAAAAAGGCGGAAGGACAACAGCAGTTGTGATTCCTGTAACCAACAACTGATTAGGGAGGAAGCATTCTCAAGATTATTCTTTTATTATGTTCTTCTTACAAAGATGTAATAATAATAATAATAATAATAATAATAATAATAATAATAATTTATTATTTGTACCCCGCCCATCTGGCTGGGTTTCCCCAGCCACTCTGGGCGGCTTCCAACAAAGATGAAAAATACACTAAAATGTCACATATTAAAAACTTCCTTGAACAGGGCTGCCTTCAGATGTCTTCTGAATGTTAGGTAGTTGTTTATCGCTTTGGCATCTGATGGGAGGGCGTTCCACAGGGCGGGACCCACTACTGAGAAGGCCATCTGCCTGGTTCCCTGTAACTTGGCCTCTCGCAGTGAGGGAACCGCCAGAAGGCCCTCAGAGCTGGACCTCAGTACTCCTTGCTGACTTCCGGTTGGTCGCCCTTTTATGGCGGACGGGAGCTCTTTCGGCTGAATTCAGAGGTCGAAACAAGAGTCGTTTGGGATGCAAGTAAGGCAGTAATGAGAGGATTCCTCATACAACAAAATTTGATCAAGAAAAAGATACAGAATGAGAAAAAAGGTAATATTAAAAGATAAAGAGAAGAATTTAAGATCCAACCCGAAGAATCATCAGATTCAAAAGAAAATTAAAGCTTTACAGATTCAATATTCCCAGATCATAAACCAGGAAATAGAATGGAAAATAAAAATGATGAGACAGAGAAATTTTGAACCTGCAAATAAATGTGGAAAATTGCTTGCCTGGCAGCTAAAAAAGAGACAGAAACAAAGTACTATCACTAATATTGTATCTGAAGGAAAGTCTGTGGAGAACCCTGCGGAGATAAGAAGATGTTTTCAGAAATATTATAAACAACTGTATAAAAATGGAAAGGAAGATAAAGATAAAATTGAGCAATTTATCAAAGTAAATGGACTGCAAAAAAATTCCCGAAAATAAAAAGATCCTACTTAATGGACTAATTACAAGGCAAGAGGTTGACAAGGCGATAAGTCAGATGCAGCTTGGCAAAGACCCAGGACCAGATGGTTTGTCTGCAAAGTATTATAAGACTATGAAAGACTGGCTTATCCAGCCATTGGTGGATGTATGCAACAAGATATTAAGAGGGGACAAAGCACCTGAAACTTGGAAGGAAGCTTTTATAACTCTGATACCCAAACCAGATCAAGACAGATCCAATGTTAAAAAGTACAGACCAATCTCACTACTTAATGTGGATTATAAAATTTTTGCTAATATTTTGGCCAATAGGTTGAAGACGGTACTAAGAGATTATATTCACAAGGATCAGGCAGGATTTTTGCCTGGAAGACACATGAAGAATAATATTAGGAATATAATCGATGTGTTGGAAAGGTTGGAAGTTTAAAAAAATTGTAAAGCGATGTTAATGTTTATTGATGCAGAGAAGGCCTTTGATAATGTACCTTGGAGTTTTATGAAAAAGAATTTAGAAAGTATTGGGGTTGGACAAGATTTCTTAAATGGTATTAATGCAATCTATTTTGAACAAAAAGCAAAAATAATAGTCAATAATGTGGTTTCAGATAAAATTAGAATTGAAAAAGGAACCAGGCAAGGGTGCCCACGTTCACCTCTGCTTTTTATTTCGGTTCTGGAGGTTTTGTTAAGCATGCTAAGGATAGAGGAAGAAGTTAAAGGTATAACAGTAAGATCAAAACAATATAAGTTAAAAGCCTTTGCTGATGATTTGGTGCTAACCTTACAAGATCCAGACTCCAGTGCAGTAAAAGCACTGGAGCTGATGCAAGAGTTTGGGCAAGGAGCAGGATTTAAGTTAAGTAAGTGCAAAACAAAAGTGTTGGGAAAAAAATTAGATAATGAGGAGAGAAAAACACTTCAAGAAAAGACAGGCCTAGCTTTTGTGAAAAAAGTTAAATATTTGGTGAAAGATTGGAATTTATATAAAGATAATTATGAGAAATTATGGAATGAAATTAAGAGAGATCTTGAGATTTGGTCAAATTTAAAATTGTCATTAATGGACCGAATATTGGTGGTTAAGATGAATGTATTGCCAAAGATGTTGTTTTTATTTCAAGCCTTACCAATTATTGATAATGTTAAATGTTTTAGAGAAGGGCAGAAAGCATTGTCTAACTTTATCTGGAAGGGGAAAAAACCCAGAATTAAATATAAATTATTTACAGACTCAAAGGAAAGAGGGGGATTCTCCCTGCCAGATTTGAAGATATCTGCTGGCTGGATTAAGGAATGGATTCAACTACACAATGTTGATGTCTTAGACTTGGGGTGATTTGATAATGTATTTGGTTGGCATGCATACTTAAGGTACGACGAGATAAAGGCTCATAAAGGTTTTAAAAATCATGTAATTAGAAAATCTCTATATAATGTTTGGATAAGATCTCTTAGAAAGGAAAACACCCAGGTGGCTTTCTCCAATGGAAGCAAAAGCCCAGAAAAAGTTAAATATGGAGAATAAATGATTGAAATATGTTGATTTATTAGTGGAAGATAATGAAGGATTTAAACTAAGATCATTTGATCAAATCAAAGATAAATTAGATGGATGGTTACAATATTATCAGATCAATGAGCTGTATAAGCTTGACAAGAAAAATGGTTTTGCAATGGAAAAAACCAGCTTGGAAACAGTTGTTAGATACCAATGTTAAAAACCTATCTAAAATGTATAATTTATTGTTGGAGTGGCATACAAAGGATGAACAAGTTAAATCGGTGATGATTGATTGGGCAAGGGATGTTGAACACAATATAATGTTGGAAGATTGGGAAAGGTTGTGGAAGAAAGGGGCTAAGTTTACTGCATCTACTATATTAAAAGAAAACATTATGAAAATGATATATAGATGGTACTTAACCCCGGTAAAATTAGCAAAGATTTACCACATGAATGATAATTTATGATGGAAGTGAAAAGAAAAAGAAGGTACTTTTTATCATGTGGTGGATGTGTCCTAAGGTGAAAGACTTCTGGGAAAAGATTTATAATGAGCTGAAAAAAATGTTCAAAAATACATTTGTTAAGAAACCAGAAGCCTTTCTACTTGGAATAATAGGATTGGAATTGCCCAGAAAAGATGTTAGATTGTTTTTGTATGCCACTACAGCGGCAATACTGCTACTAGCTAAAAATCGGAAATCCCAAGAAATACCAACAGTAGAAGAATGGCAGATGAAGATGTTGGACTTTTTGGAGCTAGCCGACCTGACTGGAAGAATCCGTGATCAGAAAGAAGAGGAATATCAAGAAGATTGGAAGAAATTTAAAGATTATTTAGCCAAATATTGTTATAGAAAATAATTAGAAGTCACTTGAAAGCACCAAATAGGCTTAGGATTAAAATAAAAATGAATTGTAAAGAAATATGGATTTAGAATATTAAGAAAAGAAAAGAAGATAGTAAATTGAAGGAGTTAATTTTATTAGAAAGATGATTTTGGAGAGCTGTTACAAGGTGATACAATGAAACTCAGTTGGGGAGGATTCGAGGAAGTCAGTTAACAAAAAGACAATGGCTTGAAATACATCAGTGGACACTATCTTAATTATGAAACAGACTGTGTGAGATTTTGATTATGATTCTGGCAATGATCATTAAGGAAAAGATGAAAGGAATTCCTGATGGAGCTATCGTTTCAGTGTGGAGGTATCATCTCATTAACAGCTGGAAGGAGGCCAAGACAGAGTTTTGGATATCTCCCCAGGATTAATGGTGGACTATGACGCGGGTGGGGCTGTGGTCTAAAGCCTCTTGGGCTTGTTGATCAGAAGGTCGGAGGTTCGAATCCCCATGATGGGGTGAGCTTGGTCCCAGCTCCAGCCAACCTAGCAGTTCGAAAGCACGCCAAAAAGTGCAAGTAGATAAATAGGTACCGCTCTGGCGGGAAGGTAAACAGCGTTTCCGGGCGCTGCTCTGGTTCACCAAAAGCGGCTTAGTCATGCTGGCCACATGACACAGAAAAACTGTCTGTGGATAAACGCCGGCTCCCTCGGCCTGTAAAGCGAGATGAGTGCTTCAACCCCAGAGTTGTCTGCAACTGGACTTAACTGTCAGGGGTCCTTTACCTTTTTTTTTTATGACGGTTAAAATATCTCTGTGTGTAGAAAATGAAACTAAAGACAGCTGAGGAGCAGAAACAACAGTACAAAGGACTGACCCACTCATTGAATTAATTGATGGATTAATTGTATAGCCCCAGGGGGAGGGGAGCCTTTTTTATTCACTTTTGATATATATGGGAGCTGCCCAGAGTGGCTGGGGAAACTCAGCCAGATGGGCAGGGTATAAATAAATTATTATTAGTAGTAGTAGTAGTAGTAGTAGTATTTGCAGTTTTACCTGGTAAACCTCCCCTGAAAGGTTTGAAATACACAAGTGGGTTTTAAAGAAAGAACTCTGCTGCTATCTCTTCAGTGGAAGGAAGGAAAAAATTCTGGACTGGAGCTACTTTGTTTTTGCAGAGGTACCAGCATGTTGGAAGATGGTGCGAGACTACGGAGGGGAATTCTGGATGGCTGCCCGGAGCTAATGGTGTCTTTTTGTCTGGGACTGTGGTGTATTATGGCTCTGGTTGGCAGAAATAAAAAATGGAATTGCTGGAATGTGGACAACAGGGGGGGAAATATTTCACATAGAACGATGAAGACAAAAGTTTGAACAGACCAGTGGTTGTAAACATAAATGAAAATTAAGTGAAGGATTAACATCGGAATGGTTTATTGACTAATTAAGAAATGTAATGTGATATTAGATTATTAGCAATCCATGAAATTCAGAGCTTGGGAAGCCACCCAAAGATACATAATTTGGCATTTATATTTGGCTTTTTTTGATTGTATTGTAATTTGGAATGTTTTAATGTGGTTCTTTTTGGATTATTAAAATGGAGAACTTAATAAATATTATATACAAAAATAAATAAATAAAATAAATACTCAATGACCCACCTTTCAAATAAGTGGACATGAAGCAGCTGGTTGCCATGGTGAAATTATGATGACACTGTCACTCTGTAGTGGCAGTGCTGAAGCCATAAGTCAGATTCAAGGGGGAATTTCCCCCCAAGGCCCTGCCTACCAGTTAACAGTGACCGAAGGTTTTCCAGTAAAACATGAAATGGTGCACACACTATATCTTGTTCGTGCACTTAGTTCATAACTTTTCTCTTAGTTAAATAAATAATAATATTTTATTACTTATCCCCAGTTACTATGAACGGCTTCCAGCAAAATATAAAAAATAATGTCAAACATAAAAAACATCCTGATACAGGCTGCCTTCAGGTATCTTCTAAAAGTTCTGTAGTTCTTTATCTCCTTGACTTCTGATGGGGGGAACGTTCCACAATGAGGGCGCCGCCACTGAGAAGGCCCTCTGCCTGGTTCCCTGTAACCTTGCTTCTCGCGGTGAGGGAACCGCCAGAAGGCCTTCGGAGCTGGACCTCAGTGCCTGGGCTGAACAATGGGGGTGGAGATGCTCCTTCAGGTTTACTGGGCCAAGGCCGTTTAGGGCTTTAAAGGTCAGCACCAACACTATGAATTGTGCTTGGCAACATACTGGGGGCCATTAGGACTGGTGCTATATGGTCCCGGTGACCACTCCCAGTCACCCGTCCAGCTGCAATATTCTGGATTAGTCGTAGTTTCTGAGTCACCTTCAAAGGTAGCCCCACGTAGATCGCATGGCAGTAGTTCATGGCTTTTAGTCAAATATAACAAATGATTGATTGATGAAAAAGTGCTTTCCCCCCCTGAGAGGCTAACTTTCTCTCTGCATGTCATTCCTTGAACAGCTTCCTGTGCAAAGATAAGGCTTGCTTTCATTGCTGTGTTCATTTGTGCATTTGACTAGTGTTGTGTGGAGGGAAATGCAATCACTGGGCTGAAAAATGTCCCCCTCCTACCTCCTTGGGTTTCTGGTGTGGCCTTCACAGATTTTGGAACAACATGGGGTGTGTGTGTTTTGGCTGCTGAGCTACGCTCATCATTGTGAGGGATGAGGGAGTGGTGGTGATGCCTCCCCAGCTGCTGCTATTGTCTGTAGGTTGACTGCGATGTCACAAAAAAATTTGGCAGCTGAGCGGGTATAAATGTGGGCCAAGGCACAAGCCTCGGCAGTTGCCCTCCGCAGAGAGAAATGGGCAGCTCGGTGGCACTCGGCCATGGTGGTCTCCTGCCCCGTGGCAGCAAGCTGGCAAGCGGAAGGAGGCAATCGCCCGGTGCTGGGATGCTGTGGAGCAAGGAGAAGGCAAGTACAAAGTTTACTTGCTGGTGGGATCGCTACTTGAAAGCGACTGATATTCAGCTCTGAAGCTGGTTGATGTCTGGCAATGGACCTGGCGAGGCTGCAGCTGGTGGATGGTTGTCGGAAGAGTTTGCATTCAGGCTAGTGGATGCCGCAAGGCTACGCTGGCTGCGATGGATGCAAACTGGTTTGGAAGCCTTGTTTGTTAACAGGCAGCCAAACAGAGGAGTCTGGGGGGACGTTGTTGGATGGTGGCCATCCCACTCAACTGTTTGCCTTTGCCTTACAGGGATGTCTGGAGCCGGTGAGGTTTTCCCCAAGTCCAGCCTTCAAAATCATGAAGAGAACTGGTGAAAGTTGGAGCTTTTGGGACATTTGGACTTAAAAGGAGTAAGAAACAAGATTCAGGCTCCACTTTTAAGTATGGAGGTCTGGCTGGAAGAAATATGGACCCTATTGAGACAGAGCTTCTCCGAGATCTGGTGTTTAATATTAAGGACTACCAAAAAAACTGGCAGAGAGGAATTGAGAGAGAATTAAGAGCCTCGGACGTGAGGTCTCCAGGCTGATAGTAGACTAAGACTGATGGTCATTTGTTGGGGATTGAAACCGGGAAAGGGTGGGGTGGGGTTTGGGAATCCAAAGGGTGTAGAATAATAATCTGTTTTTTTTATTTTGTTTTGTTATTAGTATGAAAATTGGGGAATTCGTGGAAGGGAATTTGGGTCAACTTTAGAAAAAAGTTTTAAGAATGAGCACTGATGTTTAAATACTGATGTTTATAAGTTAAAATTGGTTTTTTTTAATTAAAATGAATTAAATATAAAAAGGTCAAAAATTGGGGACAAGAACTTGTTGAATTAACAATTTGAATTGGAATATAAGAAGGGGAGGTGTGGGGAAGTCAGGGAAATATGTTATTGAAAATAAGGATTGTAAACTTTATGTGTTTTTGACTTTTTTGTTTTTTCTTTTTGATTTTTTAATGTATAAAGGTGGAAAAACTCAATAAATATATTTTAAAAAACACACACAAAATCATGAAGAGAACTGCAGGATGTCCATATTAACATCGGAGAAATGAACGCAAAATACTGGCAGTAAGCAATGGACAAGGCCGTGGCCATACCTGAGAGAAGGAGCTTTGAAGGGAGACTGCAGGCGGACATCTGCTGCATTGCAAGTGATGGGGCAGTGGGGAGAGAGAAGAAAATGAGGGAGGAAACATTAGGCCACATTAGGCGCACCATTGGAAGTGCTATGAAGACGCTTTGAACAGGAGTGGCTTCCCCTCAGGGATTCTGGGAAGTGTAGGTGGTTAAGGGGATGGAGAGTTGTTAGAGTGGTTAAGGATTAGGGTTAAGGTTAGGGGTAGGGTTCCCTTCTTGTCAGGGAACTCTGGGAGTTGTAGCTCTAGTTAAGGGTTAGCGCCAGGGGTAGTGTTAGGATTAGGGGTAGGGTTCCCTTCTTGGCAGGGAACTCTGGGAGTTGTAGGTCTGGGAGGGGAACAGGGGGGTCTCCTAACAACTCTCGGCACCCTTTTCAAACTATAGCTCCCATATTCTTTGTGGGAAGAAGCCGTGAGTGTTTAAAGCGGCTTCATAGCGCTTTAAATGGTGTGGATGTGGCCCTGGCCTCCCTCACCCCACTGCCTCTTATTATTGAGGAATCGAATGGATTTCTCCATTCAAATCTCTCGGAAACAGGAAACAGGAAGAAGAAAGACTTTGTATCTCATGTCATTTTGAAATGTCTTAACTTGAAATGCCAATAAAGGTATTTGTATTGTATTATGATTAACATGGGAAGCGGAATGGTAAAATGTTAATGAGGCGGACGCGATACTTCTGTAAACTGGCATGTTTCTTGTGGGCATGGAAGGAGGGACTTGCGGCCAGACAAGCGACTTTATAAGATGGGTTTTTCCTGATGATGTGCCTGATCTTGGGTTACCCCACCTGCAAGTGTGTATAATGAAAAGGTTTCCTAATTCACCCATTTTGTCCAGATCACTTTATTTAAAAGGATCCAGAGAACTCAAAGGAACCAGTTTATTTCTCTCTCACAAAGGGCAAAATAAATAAATAATACCAATCCCTCAACTGCCAAAACGAATGGTCTTGCAGCACTGTAAAAACAACAGATTTTGGGGAAACTTTTTAAAAATGGGAGGGTCAGGGGGCCTTGGTTTCTGAGGGTGCCATGGAGTCCACAAGGGGGGCTCCTCTGTCACCATTTCTTTATTAAGAAGTGCTCCTCCCCCTTGAGGCCCATTTCCCCAGGCCTTTCTATGCATGGTCTGTCACGAACAGACATAGCAGCTGAGGGGAAAGAGGCAGTTTCTTATTCTAGAATTTCAAACACAGGAGGGCAGGAGGGGGATATTTTTCAGCCCAGGGGCTGCATTTCCCTCCACACAACACTAGTCAAATGTACAAATGAACAGAGCAATGAAAGCAAGCCTTATCTTTGAACAGGATGCTGTTCAAGGAATGACATGCAGATAGAAAGCACCAAACCCAATTAAACCTATTAAGAAAGTGGTTGTTCAACCCCCTAGAATACAGGAAACTCAGCTGAAATTTAGGAAACGTTTGTATTTCTGAATGTGTTTATAGTATCCACATTGCTATTCAGAATACTCGGAATGGGGGGTTCACCCCACACCCCAAAAAGGGAAGACCTTGCGGAAAAACTTTTGTTTAAAACGTGAGGAGGGAGAAAGGGAAGAATAAAGACGCAGAGTCAGCTTCCAGGACTAATGAAAAGATTGTTTAGCCTTTGACAGGCAATTCTTTGGAAATAAATTAGAGGAAGGGTTACACGCCTCAGCCTGAGTAGACATCCATCCCAATGCACTTTGGTATCATTAGCACAAATGGAATAGGCCTCTGGTATTTCTTTTCATTTAAGGTGCCCTGAGAGGGTAGGCATATTATTCAGCAGAGCTTGTATTTCCCTTTCTGATATGATGTGGGGAGAAATACCAATCTCATGAAGTGGGCGAGACCAAGAAAGTGAGGGGCCTGTCAACCTGGGAACATAGCCGATCTAGGAGAAGGAAAGCTAACCTCTGCTGCCTTGCAGGATATCTTCAGGAAAAGAAAAGGTTAAGGAGTAAACCCTACAAATCCAGAGTGGAGTCCCCAAGATGGCTTCTTGTAAGCCTCCTTCTGGCAGCCAAGCTGGTGCCCAATGTCTTATTCGGTTTTCCCTTCGACCCCATCAGTGAGGCCAAGAGAGTCTTGTCATCTGGGCAGCCCAGGACCTCCACGCACACTGCCCAGCCTTGCACCCAGGGAGGTTGGCACTGCTAACACAGCAGATTGGCTTCATTCCCAGAGGCACACTCCACTGTCTCTCAAGACAGACGGATGCTAACAAGAACATTAGGGGAAATTTGTAGTAAAATGCTGATTAATTGTCATGGGAATTTTTAACACCCCCCTGCCCCTTTAATTGTTGTGGAAATGTGGAGGACTGAACCAAATGCTAGAAACTGAATAAACCAAACAAATCTGCTTATTCCTACATTGAAATAAGAGCCAGTTCTGTCATAATAATTATCCTGCATTTATATCACTTCTGTGTAAGAAACGGTGTGTTCATTCACATGTATGAAGAATGCAGTGTGGCAGATCTATTTATCTTATGGGGCAGTGAACAAAGTTATATCCCACATAGGAGAATTGTCATGCATGAAAGGAGTCTTCAGCACATAACAGAGTCTCTGTACGATTAGGACTGCTTTCTGAGGCTGGAAATCTCCACTGTGTTATAAAAGTCTACAAAATCCTTTCCCAAGGGCACATTGTCTACAGTCTTATTGAGCACCTTGTTGATGAAAAATTACTAGAGCCCTTACTGCCTGGATGGCTATTCATCTATACAAAACTGGAGTACATTCATACTACAAAAGTGTATTGGTTTTAAATCAGTTAAACTCTCACAGCTTCTTCCGAAAAATATTGGGAACTCTAGCTTAGTGGAAATCCTCTTGGTGAGAAAATGGTGACCTTTGTTAGTGCTGAAAGGGGAATAGGTTTTGAACTGGTTTAAGTCTATAATGTATCTATGCCATTAATAAAAACTGGCAGATTGGGGAGCCCTGACCTGTATACTTCATAGGTGAAGAAAATTTGGGGAAAGAGGTGGATATGAAATGCAACAAACAAACTTGCAACGTGGGGGCAAATGAGCACTCTCTCACGTGCACTCTGAGGTGGAGTGAGCGCTTGAGCAGATTGTTCTCATTTTTTGTTTTGTTCCTTCTAAGCTTCTTAGTGTGAAGGCAGTTATCCCAGCGCTTCGTATCATGTAAGACAGATGGCCAGACCAGGAAATCAAAACCTCCCTGTTTGCTTTATGGGACTCCTTGCCTTATTTATGTAGTTTTAAGTGCCAGTTGTACTTCATACTTTGCCTTCAGAGAAAAAAATAATGAAACATTTAAAAAACTGCTCCTGGGATTGGGGAAGGAGGTGATATCACAGGTACCAGCCAATCCACACCACTGACAGCTAGTTTCTGTTGTAGACTTGCAGACCCAGTTAATTCAGGGATTGACCCAGGAGATGAAAAAGCACATTTGAACTGACCACAGCAAGGCCTATAAATCTGTATCTGCTCCATTTCCTTAGTTTTACATAGAATTTAAGCGGTGTGCTTTATTTCAGGTTTGCTAAACCTGTGGCCATTCAAACCATTTCAAAATGATAGGCAAACATACTGCTTTTCCCCACCCCATTCCCCATGAAGTAGGAATCCCAGCCTGCATTTTTAAGATAAATAGCCCTCAGTCTGACACATAAAGATGGTTGGGTTTTGGTGCAGTCTGCAGCAATCAGTGACACACTATCCAACTGAGATGTCTAATAATAATAATAATAATAATAATAATAATAATAATAATAATAATAATATTGCACTGTCAGACTGAGGTGACTTCCAGGAACACGATTCTTCAATCTTAGCTCTCAGATCGTAGAACAGAGTTGCTGCTTATGGAGGTGCCCTGGTTTGCACATCTCTTTAAATCATAGTTCAGCTTAATTAGGGTTTAAAGATGAGCACACAGGATGCAGGTGCACAGGGCTCAGATGAGACACTCTTTGCTGTTTCCCTATGCTTGCTGCTCCAAGGTTTGTTTCTTTCCAAACAAACCATGAGATGAAATCAAAGATTGTTCTTGACTTTGCTCATTCCTGGTTTGGGAGAAACAAAGCATGAGCCCAAGCTCAAATGTAATGCCAAGTTGGATCATGGTTTGCCCCCAGAAGCATGGCAACAACAGAAGACGCTCCCACAAATTGAGCAGCATGCACCAGCACTCTGTGTGATCCTTTTAAAACCGTAGTTTAGTGTCCCTTGAAAAGGGATAATTGGGAACTCACTTTAAGCACCCAAGTGTTCCTTTATAACCATGTTTCATATGACATCAGGTGGGGCAAGGGTGGGTGTGGAAAAGTGGGCTCTCAGGCCAAATTGGGACCCCTTCCGGTCCAAATTTGGCCCATGGGATGGAGGCATCCTAAAAGAATGAAGAAGAAGAAGTTGAAAGCAGAATTAGGTGAAAGCAGAATGCCGAACAGCGAAACTAGAAAGGAATTAAAAAGAGTTAGCTATATCCATGACTTCACCAGGTAGTTGTAAGGGGAAATTAAGATGAAGGTCTGTATGCACAGATCTAGGCATGTAGGTTCTGCGTGATGAGGTCTCCTGCTTTTCCCAGGGTTCCTGGTTGTGCATAAAAGTTGTGCATCTGTGCAGGCCTCTGGGGCTGATGATGTAAGGGTTGGGGCTGGGGCTGGCCTGTTAGTTGCCTGAACAGACTAAGGAGGAATCATAGAATCATAGAATCATAGAGTTGGAAGAGACCACAAGGGCCATCGAGTCCAACCCCCTGCCAAGCAGGAAACACCATCAGAGCACTCCTGACATATGGTTGTCAAGCCTCTGCTTAAAGACCTCCAAAGAAGGAGACTCCACCACACTCCTTGGCAGCAAATTCCACTGTCAAACAGCTCTTACTGTCAGGAAGTTCTTCCTAATGTTTAGGTGGAATCTTCTTTCTTGTAGTTTGGATCCATCGCTCCGTGTCCACTTCTCTGGAGCAGCAGAAAGCAACCTTTCTCCCTCCTCTATGTGACATCCTTTTATATATTTGAACATGGCTATCATATCACCCCTTAACCTCCTCTTCTCCAGGCTAAACATGCCCAGGTCCCTTAGCCGTTCCTCATAAGGCATCGTTTCCAGGCCTTTGACCATTTTGGTTGCCCTCCTCTGGACACGTTCCAGTTTGTCAGTGTCCTTCTTGAACTGTGGTGCCCAGAACTGGACACAGTACTCCAGGTGAGGTCTGACCAGAGCAGAATACAGTGGCACTATTACTTCCCTTGATCTAGATGCTATACTCCTATTGATGCAGCCCAGAATTGCATTGGCTTTTTTAGCTGCCGCGTCACACTGTTGGCTCATGTCAAGTTTGTGGTCCACCAAGACTCCTAGATCCTTTTCACATGTACTGCTCTCAAGCCAGGTGTCCCCCATCTTGTATTTGTGCCTCTCATTTTTTTTGCCCAAGTGCAATACTTTACATTTCTCCCTGTTAAAATTCATCTTGTTTGTTTTGGCCCAGTTCTCTAATCTGTCAAGGTCGTTTTGAAGTGTGATCCTGTCCTCTGGGGTGTTAGCCACCCCTCCCAGTTTGGTGTCATCTGCAAATTTGATCAGGATGCCCTTGAGTCCATCATCCAAGTCGTTGATAAAGATGTTGAATAAGACCGGGCCCAAGACAGAACCCTGTGGCACCCCACTAGTCACTCTTCTCCAGGATGAAGAGGAACCATTGATGAGCACCCTTTGGGTTCGGTCAGTCAGCCAGTTACAAATCCACTGAGTGGTAGCATAGTCAAGACCGCATTTTACCAGCTTCTTTACAAGAATATCATGGGGCACCTTGTCAAATGCCTTGCTGAAATCAAGGTAGGCTACATCCACTGCGTTCCCTTCATCTACCAGGCTTGTAATTCTGTCAAAAAACGAGATCAGGTTAGTCTGACATGACTTATTTTTCAGAAATCCATGTTGACTATTGGTGATCACAGCATTCTTTTCTAGGTGCTCACAGACTGTTTGCTTAATGATCTGCTCCAGAATCTTCCCTGGTATTGATGTCAGACTGACTGGGCGGTAATTATTTGGGTCCTCTCTTTTCCCCTTTTTGAAAATAGGGACAACATTTGCCCTCCTCCAGTCTGCCGGGACTTCGCCTGTTCTCCAGGAATTCTCAAAGATAACTGCCAGTGGTTCTGGGCTGTGTTTCCTCTGCTGAATCATTTGCTCCAAATTCTTCAGGTCGGGCATTGTTTTCTTTATCGGAGAAGACTGAGGCAAAGAAGGCATTGAGGAGTTCAGCCCTTTCTGTGTCCCCTGTTTGCATTTCACCATCTTCTCCTCTGAGTGACCCCACTGTTTCTTTGTTCTTCCTTTTGCTACGAACATACCCATAAAAGCCTTTTTGTTGCTTTTAACCTCTCTAGCAAGCCTGAGTTCATTCTGTGCTTTAGCTTTTCTGACTTTGTGTCTACACGTGCTGGCTATTTGTTTGAATTCCTCTTTGGTGGTTTCCCCCCTTTTCCATTTTTTGTACACATCCTTTTTTAATCTTAACTCAGTTAAAAGTTCTTTAGATAGCCACCCTGGCTTCTTTAGGCACCTTCCATGTTTCCGTCTCATTGGTATTGCCTGAAGTTGTGCTTTTACTATCTCCCTCTTAACAAACTCCCAGCCATCATGAACTCCCTTTCCTTTTAGTATTACTGTCCATGGGATCTCACCCAGCACTTCCCTAAGTTTTATGAAGTCGGCTTTCTTAAAGTCGAGAAATTGAGTCCTAGTATGCTTGGCTGCTCCTTTCCGCTGTATAGTAAACTTCAGAAGAGCATGATCACTCGCGCCTAATGATCCTTCCACTTCTACCCCACTAACCAGGTCATGAACATTGGTTAGGACCAGATCTAAAATGGCTGTTTCTCTTGTTGCTTCTCCCACTTTCTGGACAATGAAGTTGTCTGCAAGGCCAGTGAGGAATCTGTTTGACCTTATGCTCTTGGCTGAGTTTGACATCCAACAAATATCCGGGTAATTGAAGTCCCCCATTACTACTATCTCCCTTCCTTTTGCAAACCAGGGTTTGGAAAGCAAGCTCAATATTTTGAAGTAATAAGACGAGCAAAGTCAGAGATATGGAAGAGGAGAGGATGGTATAGCAGCAGGAGAATAAGTGAAAACTCAAAACAAGAAGCACCATGTTGTGAGAGGAGAGAGGATGGAAAAGAAGGCGGAAGAGTAGCCTAGAGAAGATTATCTTCCTTACACCTTTAGTGTTCCAAGGCACTGAAGAAGAATACAGTTGCTATGACTTCTGGCCTGTTCTTCAACTGGTCACCTTGCCCAACATCCTACCCCCCTCTCATAGTCAGAATTCTAAGTCTGACATACAACACACAGGAAGAGGATGGTCCAGGTGACCAGGGAGGGATAGGGGGGATGTGCAGTGGTTGCACCTTCTTTTTGGGATTAGAACATTTCAAGGTAAATGCACCATTTCTAGGCAAGGACTTTGTAGGCTGATTGGGAGGATACAGCTAACTCTTTCTAACTCTTTGCCCAGTCGCATTGCGTGGAGGCCTCATTTCACCCAAAGTGACATTTGAGATGGTTTTGAAGGCTCCAGCTTAGACAAAATTGCTAAGGAAACCTTTTTTAAAAGTGTTTTGATTGGGCTGATGGAATTTTAAAAAGTGGGGCAGGGAGGAGAAAGAGAGCCTAAGGCAAAATGTGACATAAATTTGGAAATTCATAATTAGGGAAAATATCTGAAGAATGCTAAGGGAAGCTAAAAGAATATCTGTGGGAGTAGCAAAAACTATACGTTACACACCATGGTTTAACGATCAGTTTGCCACCATTTTTACTGGAAGAGCACTCTGAAACCTAGACATTTAGCAAGTGACATTTCCTGCACCACTTAATTCCAGGAAAGACTTCACTCCAGCATAATCTGTGTGTGTCAGGATGCTGTTCACAACTCAGGAGCAGCTCCAGTAAAAGACTCGCCCGCTCCTGCTATGCTCCACCACAGAGTCACGTGGCCCCTGCGCATTTGAACAGAATATGCTGGGCTACAAATGACTGCACAGAGCATTGCTTTTCAAACTAGGAATGTTTCTGCTCACATTGAAATGCCTTTTCTGTTTCTTTCACAACTGCTAAGACTATCAGTGATCACTGAGTTTTCCTTTCATATTTTTAAAATTATTACAGTCCAAAGCAGAGGGAGATGGGTGGGGCAAAAAACAAATGCCATACTGGTGAGCAATCAGAATTAAAACTGTGGTAAAGCTGCTCTCAGTAAAGCTATTTCCCACGACACAACTGCATTCAGTATAACCCACAATTGGACAGGCTGCCAATCACTTGCTGTGTTTGCTCAAAGCAGGGCTACTTTGAAACCCTAAAGATCACTTTGAGCTTTCTCTGATCAGGCTGAAAAGGAATAATCTACAAACACCTGAGAAATGAAATTTTATTTCAAGAACAGACTTCTTGCAAGATATAACTGGGGTGGGGAAGGAGTAGGGGAGTGACGATAGGAAAACTGGAAATAAGCAAAAGTTGCACTGAACGTGTCTGAAAACGAGGCTGAAAACCCATTTGTGTGAGAGAATTATTTCTGAATAGCCCTATTCATGAAAAAATAATTCTTTCATCACATGAATTATTAGTTGGCCTGGTCGTGTGCCAAACCTGGTTAAACCAATTCATGTTTACCCAAATTTCCTCCTGCAATTTCTATTCCTTCATCCCCCTTTCGATATCAAAGAGTTGTTACATGCTCCTATGTTCCAACAATGGCCATGCCCAATTACTGAATGTGCCCCATGTGTAAAACTGGCTGTGACTCTCTGATAAGGGTTCGCTCAGTGACAGACCCAAGTTAAATGGTTAGGCCCTGTGTGGTAAGTAAGTATTTGGGAAAGGGAAGATGCCACTTGTTTTGCAAATTGTAAACCCAAAGACCCAATTCAATACACTATCAACTAGACTTTCCCAAGCCTGCCATGTCTAGGAGGATGGCTGAAAACAAATACATCAGAAGCAGCTTCTGTGCCATGGTGAGTAAAGCTGTCCGCGTAGAAATTCCCTTTTCAGACCATACAACTAGTTGCTCTTTTTCTCCTTCCAAACATTCCTTTCCCACAGCCAACAGCTTCACACACAAATTGTGGAAGGTGGCCAGGAGGCCATCTTCACGGTGTGTGCAAGGCAGACATACGAAGCTTACTGCCTGGTGCAAGGAACTGCTTTGGGACGAGTCAGGGGTTAAATAATGATTGGGGGAGTCCAGAACCTTTAATAGCTGCACAGAGCAATGCATTTTGGCAGGTGAATCTTGTTATGCAGGGATGAAAATCCTCTTCTCCAGAATTATTGAAGGTATACGCTAAAAGCCCTCTAAGGGCAGTCACACTTTATCGACTCAAACTCAGTGAGGTAGTTCCCTCCTGCACTTCAAGTTGCCTTTTACATTTCTGTATGCACCATATGATTACATTATTTGTTTTCCCTGCATTACCTGATTTGTTGCTGTGCATCTGCAACCACCCCAACCACTATTCTATGAAGCCACTATCTATGCATGCATAAAAGGTTTCTAAAATGTACACCTCAACTTACATTTTAGAAACAGATGTAACTTGGTTTAAGAGAAAGTGCACCAACCAGCAGTATTTCTCTAGAAACTGCAAGATACGTAACGAACTGTGGCCAACGTCATGAATTCTCTGCTTCAGACGCAAGTGTGGAAGTTTACCCAAGCCACAGTAAATGGTGCACAGCCTAAGGTGGCATCTGCATACATATAAAAGACGTTCTGAAATTACTTTTTTAAAAGTGTTTTTAAAATACATTGAATTTTCCATAAGGATCACCATTGCCATCTAGTGTCACATTGTATATTGCACTTAAAACACCCTTAAAACGTTTTATTTACAGCTGTATAGCTGAGTCTTTAGTTACTTACAGAATGAGTGGCCAACCTGCAGCATTGATGTCATATGGGTTGCCAAAGTGGTGAAAAGGATGTGGTGGCACACCTGGGCAGGAACAAGAGGGTTTGTGGGCCTGGCTAGGGCAATAAAAAACCTTGCCTCCCCTCTACCCTTCTTCTCTAGAACTGTAGTGGGAGCAGATGGCACTCCTCCCTCACCTGAGGGTGCCCAGAGACCAAGGCCAGCCCCATTGCTTGGCTAAGAATCCCACAAGTCTCTCTTCCCCTCCCTCCTACAAATGCAATATTAATGCATTAACTAACTAACCATTTGCTGCACTTTCATGGCCCCTCACTCTGCCTAATGCTCACCTACTCTGTGAAATAACTCACCCCTTCCTTCCCACATTCCACAGTCTGATCCCTCACTGACTTACACTCAGACACGTGTGCATTTGTAACTCTAGTAAGACAAGACACCATTTTGAAGCAGCCCTCAGGGTTCATTGTCAACTTTTGCCCACAGAATATGGTCAGACCCCCCAATACGTGCCGAGATATGGAAGCTAACAGAAAATCAAAGGCTGTTGTGCAGGGAGCCTATTAAGCAAAACCCCTGGAAGGTTATTCAACATACGGACGTTCAAAGGAGACCTAGAATATATGGCAAAATCACCCCCAAGCAAATGCTCCTCTGAGAAACAATATACATATCAAATTCACATCATGTAAAATCTCTGGGGAAACAAAAAGAGCTTGTTCTGGTGGAAGGTGGCGGGTCTCAAACAACACCTGATATAATTAGTTCCACTGAGAATACAGTTTGTGAAATAAAGGGTGATCAGGTAAACCAGCAGCTAATAGGAATGGTGAAAAATAAGACTCCTGTCTCCTCCCAGCTCCCTTACCCACCTGGGAACCCTGAGCCCATTTGAGCAGAACCGCAAGCTAAGAAATCAGGTTACATTTCACTTCCAATCCTCCGGAGGATGATTATAAAAGAGGCAATTTGCCTTGTTAACTCTCCCACTGTTATGTACTGAGTTGAATAGGATCCAAACTGCAGCAGTCTGATTGGTCCTTGAACAATAGGATCCAAATTGCAGTAGTCTGATTGGTCCTAGAACAATAGGATTCAGAATGCAGCAGTCTGATTGGTCCTAGAACAATGCGGCAGTATGATTGGTTGGCAGGAACCACCCAATCATGCTCCAGATATAAGTGAATCCACAACCTGATTGGCTTACAGTAGAATTCCAGAATTAGCCAATCATGTGCAGCCCATTGTGTAAATAATGTATATAAAGCAGATACTTTGAGGGGACTTTCATTCATTCCTCCTCACCACTATGAGCTGAATAAAGAGCATGAAATCACTTTGTGACTCTGAGTATATTTCACTGGCGACGAGGGTGGGATCCCGCTGAGCTGACTGCCACACACAGCACTGCAGCACCGCCACCTGCCACACCGCTGCCTCGCACCGTGTATCCAGGCTTCAGCTCCGGGACACAAGGAACTCAGAATGGCAACCGACAGCAGCTTCTCGCCGTTGAACCCAGCATCTGGAGACTGGGAAGCGTACGCCTCCCGTTTCACCTTCCTCCTGGAAGCCAAAGGGGTCACCGACGAAGAAGAGGCCAAGAAGAGGGCGATATTCTTCAGCGTCTGCGGAGAGGAGACGTTTGAAACCACCCGGGCTCTCCTTGCACCTGAAGATGTCGCTACTGTTCCATACAAAACAATAATGAAACAGCTGAAGGGGCACTTTTCACCACAGCCCTCAGTGGTGGCTCGTCGAAATGCCTTCTACGCAAAGCGGCAAGCCCCTGGGGAAACCATAACTGGGTTTGTGACCTCTCTCCGCCAAGCTGCCCAGTTCTGCAACTTCTCAGAGCTGGAGAACATGCTTCGTGACCGCCTCGTCGGTCGCCTGAAGGATGAGAAGCTGCAACGACGCCTCTACGCTAAGAAGGACCTAACGTTCCAGGTCGCTCTGGAGGAGGCCCTGGCAACGGAAGCTGCCAAGAGGTTGACGCAAGAGGCACGGCCGAGCCTGCCATCCCAACCAAAGGTCCACCACGAAGACCTCACCGATGACTCAGGATCTGACAGGGAGGAGGTGCACTGAATACAGCAGCGCACTCAAGCAGCCCACATACCACAGCTGCCTCGACGAGAAGGAGGGAACTGCGCAAGCTGTGGGGAAAGTCACGAGAGGAGGACCTGCCGTTTCAGCAACGCAGAGTGCAGGCAGTGCAGAAAATCGGGACACATCGCCCGGGTGTGTCGAGCTTGGCCCACCCGACACCAGGCATCAGATGACCAATCCAAGAGCCCCAGGTCCCGGGGCCCAACGCACCAAGGCAACTCGACGGAGCTCATGGACTTCCAGGTATACCAGTTGCCCCACCCCAACGTAGAGAAAATTTATGTAGAGGTACAGATAGAGGGGGCCCCATGCCGCATGGAGCTTGACATGCGTTCAACTCTATCCATAATCTCGGCAAGGACCTTAAGGAAACTGTGTCCTACTGGGGGTCCCAAACTCAGGCCGGCCCCATTCACCCTCCGGGACTTCCAGAAACGTAAGGTCCCCACAATGGGGGTGGGGACCTTCAGGGTGCAATACCGAGGGCGGACGCGGCAACTGGACTTGCTTGTGGTCAAGGGCCCCTACATTAGCTTACTGGGATTGGCATGGTTTGGACCACTGGGGCTAGCCATCACCGGGGTGAACCACACTACCTTACAAGTGGATGTGGATGCCATATGCAAGGAATTTCCAGGGGTTTTCGATGGGAAATTGGGACAGTATACGGGCCCCCCCATTGCTCTACAGCTTGACCCCGCAGTACGACCGGTCAGGCTCAAGGCCCGCCGGGTCCCGTTCGCCCTGAAACCCCGTATAGACGAGGAATTGGACTGGCTCGTGGAGCAAGGAGTGCTGGAGCCGGTGCCTAATGCCCCCTGGGAAACCCCAATCGTCAGACCCGTCAAGCCTAATGGTTCGGTCCGCATCTGCGCAGACTACAAATGTACCATAAACAAGGCCCTCATGGCCCATGCATACCCAGTGCCAGTGGTCAGCCATGTCCTTGCCACCCTGGCTGGGTCGAAAATTTTTGGCAAGCTGGACTTGGCCCAAGCATATCAACAGCTGCCAGTAGATGAGGCCACAGCAGAGGCACAGACGATTGTGACGCACAGAGGAGCGTTCAGGGTAAAGCGGCTGCAATTCGGTGTCAGTGTGGCACCAGGCATATTCCAGAATCTAATGGACTCTCTCCTTAAAGGGATTCCTGGTGTCACCCCCTTCTTCGATGATGTGTTGATTGCCGGGCCCACACCAGAGGAGTTTGAGGACCGCCTCCGCACCGTTCTGCACCGTTTCCAGATGGCGGGTCTTAAGATGAAGCGGGAAAAATGTCTACTAGGAGTGCCTCAGGTGGACTTTCTGGGATTTATGGTGGACGCAGAAGGGGTCCACCCGACTGGGGACAAGGTATGGGCCATTTGTGATGCCCCAGCACCCAAGAGCAAGACTGAACTTCAGGCCTTCTTGGGACTATTGAACTTTTACCATTCCTTCCTTCCCCACAAGGCGGCGGTAGCGGAGCCCCTACACAGACTCCTGGACAAGCGGGCCCCTTGGGTGTGGGGCCAGCACCAGGAGGCTGCATTCCAGGCAGTCAAGGACTTGCTTGTCTCAAACTCGGTCTTGGCACACTTCGACGAGAGGCTGTCAGTGGTGCTAGCATGCGACGCCTCGCCCTATGGCATTGGCACTGTCCTGGGACACCAACTCCCGGATGGAAGAGAGGTACCGGTGGCATACTTTTCCCAGACACTCAATGCAACCGAGCGGAACTACTCGCAAATAGACAAGGAGGGGCTGGTAATCGTGAAGAGAGTAAAAAAATTCCATGATTTCTTGTACGGGCGGCCCTTCACCGTGGTGATTGACCACAAGCCGTTGCTTGGCTTGTTTGCCCCCGAAAAGCAGACCCCCCAAGTGCTGTCTCCTCGCGTCCTCAGGTGGTCAATTTTCCTTGCCAGCTACCAGTATGCACTGATTCACTGCCCGGGGAAGGCGATGGGCCATGCGGACGCCCTCAGCAGGCTACCACTACCGGAAACAGGCCCTGACCCAGCACCTGCACAAGAGGTTATGAGCCTGGAGCTGCTTCCCGACCGCCCCATTCAGGCACAAGAAGTTGCACACCATTCCAAGAAAGATAGGGTCATCTCCCGGGTCCTGGACTGGGTGTGGAGGGGATGGCCCAGCAACAGCCCTGGGCCAGAATTCGCCGGCTACACAACCCGCAAACATGAACTGTCGGCCCACAAGGGGTGCCTGTTATGGGGAAGCAGGGTCGTTGTTCCCCAGCCCCTCCTCAAAAGGGTCTTCACAGCCCTACACGAGACACACCCAGGGGTAGTAAGAATGAAGGCCCTTGCCAGGAGTTATGTGTGGTGGCCGGGGATCGACGGAGAGATAGAGGCCTGGGTCAAACACTGCCAGGCCTGCCAAGAATCCTGCCCAGATCCCCCAAGGGCCCCAGTCCAGTCCTGGGAGTCCGCCCGAGCACCATGGTCACGCCTGCATGTGGACTTTGCTGGCCCCTTTCAGGGGAAAACATTCTTCATAGTGGTGGACTCCTACACCAAATGGCTGGAAGTCACACTGGTACCGTCCACTTCTACGTCCGCAGCCATCCAGGTACTACACAGGCTGTTTGCAACCCACGGGCTCCCTGACACTCTCGTCTCAGACAACGGGACTGCATTTATGTCAGGAGAATTCCAAACCTTCACAGCGCAGAACGCCATCCGCCACATCCGTTCGGCGCCATTCCACCCTGCCACCAATGGCCAAGCAGAACGCATGGTGCGGACCACCAAGGACACCCTTCGCTGCATGACGCAAGGGGATTGGGAGTACCGCCTTGCCACATTCCTCCTAGCACAGCACAGCACCCCCAGCTCAACGACTGGCCGGAGCCCCGCTGAACTACTAATGGGTCG
This sequence comes from Podarcis raffonei, assembly GCF_027172205.1. Taxonomy (NCBI): domain Eukaryota; kingdom Metazoa; phylum Chordata; class Lepidosauria; order Squamata; family Lacertidae; genus Podarcis; species Podarcis raffonei. The sequence goes on from NC_070611.1 coordinate 2,642,817, forward strand.
GCGCCTTGCAATCAGATTGGACCGCCTTCACCCCGATAGAGCTCAGGATGAGATAGTGGTGGGGGAAGGCACGAACCCCCGGACCTTCGAGGCCCAGGACCCAGTGTACGCAAAGAATTTTGGGGCAGGCCCAGCATGGGTACCCACCACAGTCACCAGGGTCACTGGCCCCATGTTGTACGAGGTGCTAACGGATGGGGGGCAATGCTGGCGCCGCCACTGCGACCAGATACGGCGACGATTCCCGGGAGAAAACCAGGAGGAGGAAAGGTCAGAGGAGGGAACAGAGGGGCAGTGAGGCCCATAGAGCAGGAGGGGGCCAGCAGGAGAGGCAGAATCAGTAAATACAGAGAGGACCCACGAGGCCGAAAGGACACCGGAACCAGAACCACGACTGAGCGATCCGGTTGCGCCAGACCAAACAGGCCCATCACAGCCAGCATCCTTGGAACACAAGCCAGAACCTGAACCCCGGACCAGGGAACACCCCAGGCCACAACGCACACGTAGGCTGCCGGCATACCTTGAGGACTATGAATGCGACCTCCCGGGCAGGACTGGAACTTAGAGGGGAGGGGTGTTATGTACTGAGTTGAATAGGATCCAAACTGCAGCAGTCTGATTGGTCCTAGAACAATAGGATTCAGAATGCAGCAGTCTGATTGGTCCTAGAACAATGCAGCAGTATGATTGGTTGGCAGGAACCACCCAATCATGCTCCAGATATAAGTGAATCCACAACCTGATTGGCTTACAGTAGAATTCCAGAATTAGCCAATCATGTGCAGCCCATTGTGTAAATAATGTATATAAAGCAGATACTTTGAGGGGACTTTCATTCATTCCTCCTCACCACTATGAGCTGAATAAAGAGCATGAAATCACTTTGCGATTCTGAGTATATTTCACCCACCTACAATCAGAGCTTAGTGGTACTGGGAAGCACTGAAGAAAATAATATTTCAAGGGCTTGATCCACTCAAGGTTAATGGGTGAGAGGCTTTCTGGAGCTTGGCATGCAGCCACACATATCTTGATTATTTTAATGACAGTTTAGGTTTAGCAGTGTCTTTGGGTGACCGGATGCCAACAAAGAACCAAGAAGAAACAGGTCTAGTTTTTCCTCTGCTTCAGGTGAGAAGACTCACCTGGCAAAATTTCTTCCTGTCCATAACTTACGCAAAAAGTTGGCCTTTAAAAAACAAATTTTGGGTCCCAGCCAGTTCGAGTCCTACTCAGACGAATTGAAATGAATGTTTGTGGCTAATGAAGGTTTATTCCTATTAATGGATGCATAACTGAGTTGGGTACAGCATATTTTGTTAAGATATCTTGTGCTCTCTTCACTTCCCAGAGTAGCAAGACATTTTATAGAGGGACACATGAGTGTTTGTTTGGATGAGAGAGCACTGGAGACTTGGGATGTCCTTGCAATACTTTATTGACAAATATATGAGCGGAGCATCGAAGAAGCAAAGAACCACTCCTGCGGCCGGCAGCCCAATCGCGAGTCCTGCTTAGGATTTGAACAAAGGTTCTTCACCTGACCCTCCTTTCCAGACTAGACTGCAAAAAGTCTCCACCCACTATATAGGGTATTATGATGGGTATTATATTCCAAGGCTGGAAAAGGATTCCCAGTTTTCACATAACATATTATTAACAGTCTTCTGCCAAATTCTTGACACACCCTGCACCCAAGTCAGGCATTACTGTAGTGTAGGAACAGCCACAGAGTTTGGACCATTCACAGGGCTACAAAGAGAACATCGATTCCTCCTTCTTCCCCATTTTCTGCTTCCCAGCACTCATACCACATCTATGGTCCACATATGTTTATCCATACAGAAAAATGTAAAACAGAGGGTTGAAGAGGGAGAAAGAGAGAGAAATAAATAAATAAATAACTTAATGGGGATGATAAAGATTGGACATTGCCAATTATTCTTCCTCTTATGGCAAAAACTAAACTGAGACAGGAAGTCCTAACTTGCTGGCAATATTCCAGCCCACAGAGATCAACCAGAGGGTCTCTGATACTACACTCTAAGCATTTGGCACAACAGACGGAGTTTATTTGTAATGTAATTTATCCTGGAGGCTTCCAAGCTCCTGCTCCCAATTTTAGAAACGTTAGTTTTTTCAATGGTTTACATTTTCCCACCACTTATGTGAGAACTGAAATTTTCCCCTCGGAAAAATGTGTCCCTGTGTCAGAGGGCTTTGCCCTAAAAATATCAGTAGGAAGACAAGCTAAATATAGTACAGAATCAAAACTTCAAATTCTTGAAAAACACCCAATATAAGCAGCCGTCTAGGGAACTAATGCAAGGAAATGTCTATGCGGTCTCAGAGAGATTTTATATATGTACATTTTCTATTATAGTAGACCTATATTGCTAGCCCTAGATTCTGTTTATGTAGAGTTCAAAGGTAGGATATGAGACATTCCAGCTTCAAATAATCTGCAATACGCTGACTTCCAAAAACGGAGTACCACAGGGTTCCATGCTAGGCCTGTTGTTCTTCAACATCTTCATAAAGACTTGGACAAAGGAACTGAAGGGATGCCCATCAAATTTGCTGATGACACCAAATTGGGAGACGTAGCCAATGCAGACAGAATTGGGACTCAAAATAACCTTCACAGATTGGAAAACTGGGCCCAAAGATGAATTTCAGAAGGAACAAAAGTGAGGTTCTGCACTTAGGCAGGAAGAATCAGATCCACAAATATAAGATGGGGGACACCTGGCTTACTAGCAGAACATGTGAAAAGGGTCTAGGGGGGTCATTCTATATCAAGTGATCCAAGTTTTAATTATTATTTTTTACTTCATGTCATCCAATTTTCTTAAAATTTTGTGCACTTGTTGAATGATGAAAACTAAGATAAGAGCATGGTGTCCTTCCCACTCTGCCCCACTCTTGCTTCAGTGGAGTCGGCAGTGAGGGCTGGGCCGGCACGCAGTGGTCTCCATTCGCCCTCCACGTCCCACCTCCCTGGCACCATGAAAACATGCTTCACCGCTGCTCACACAGGCTGTCCCTTGGCTTCAGAAAAGACAAATCTGTCGTGGGGAGACCCCTAACTCTTTTTTTGACAACTAGCTCTATATTCCAAATTTATATACCACTTAACGTTTTTGCCACAGATCTCTACACACTTTACAGAAATGATAAAACAAAAACACAGTAAATGCAATAAAACAATACAAATAAACATCAGAACAGAAGAAATGTATTGTAAAAAGGCCATTATCTAAAACATAATTTTCCACAGCTATAAAAGAGAAAGTGACATTAAGTATGGTATTTTCTCCCCACAGACAGTTCAGTGAATTTTTATAAAAGTTGAACATCCAGATGACCAGAACCTGCATAAAATGTTGCTAAATTCCAAAAATGCAGCATTGAGATAATTGTCAATTTGGCTAACGGGCTGGAGGTCCCCACCCATTTGTAGCCAATAAAAAGCACAGGAGACAAGATAGAACCTCATGGTACCCACAAGCTGAAAGACATGGGGTAGAACAGCCGTTCCCCAGCATCACTTTCTGGCCCACCCTGCCAGATGACAAAAGAACAACTGAAGATCAGTATCACCTGTTTCCATCCCAGCTGAAAGACATCCTTCTGAGGAAGTGCCTGAGCCATGCCCCTCGCTGAGGTCAGAAGAAGGTAGTCTCCACTGCGTCCTTCACCCAGGTAAAGTTGGCAAGGATGTGAAGTAGACACCCACTTTATGAAAAAAAGCAAACCTGCCTCCATCCTTGAGGTTATTCTTTTAGCAGGTGGATGCTATTTTGTTTTCAAACGTGATTGTCTCTGGCTGCCAGGGATGCTGTGAGAACCTTGCTGTTTCTGATTTAAGCTGTTTGTTTTCTTAATGACTACATTCAAATTTTAATGTCTTATGACTGTTTCTATTGCTTTTTTATATAAAACCATTTTATTTTTATTTTATTATGAATTGCTTTGAGTGCCAATTTGCACAGAATGCAGCTTATAAATGTAATGCATCTAGGCTCCAATGCGAGCTTGTTTACTGACTCCACAATCCCTGCATAAAACCTCCAGTTTCCAATTGCCATACCGTCTGGACAATGAATGCAAACTGGTCTCTGAGCCCTTGAAGATATACAGTATTGGTTTATATAATTTCCAGGGAGGAGCCCACAGTTTAGCCCTCAGATTCTCTGCCAGAAAAATCTCCTGGGCCCAGCGGTTCTAAGTAGTGTTGGAAAAATGACCACAAGAATTACACATGTAGATGAGTTTACAAGTTAAACCTCACAACAGACATCTTGTAACTTTTGCCAGGTTTCTGACAGGAGATAGTCCTTAGTGGCCTACCAGATGCGAGTTTATGGTGTCCAAGAATTTGACCTTGGATAACTTTTAAAAAATTGAAACAAAGCATTCTCGAAATGTAATGCAGAAAAACCAGTTTAAACGACATACGGTCAGCTGATTTTTGAGGAGTAGGTGAGCAAACTGGAAGTGATGGATGTCAGAAATAGTGTTGCTGTTGTTGAAAGAAAGAAAGGGAAGGAAGGTTTGCCTGTGCAAAAGGGGAAGGCGAAAAGCCAAGAGGGTTAATTTTCTTGGAAAGACTTCATCCTGAGAAAAAGAAGAGGGTGCTTTTTCTCCTCTCCTGCGGGGTGAGCCTAGCTTCCTCACACCTTTTAATACTGTAAATAACAGATGCATTTGCTTCCGATTTTCAACTCTGACCAGTGCATTTCACAGAGTATTTGTGCCACCTAACACACTACAGTATTAGGTACTGCTGGTTGAAAAGTACTGGATTAGACAGCGCCAACTGTACAGGCTGCATCAAGGCATATTAGGACAAAAAAGAGCAGCGGGCACTCTCTGAAAATGTAAAAGCCGTCAGTCATTCATATCTGGTAGGGGTTTGCACCGATCACAAGCTCAGACTCCAATTCAACACTCTACAGAAGACCCCAATTTGGTTCAGACCCATTTGGATGTTGCCTACTTTGACATGGGGGCAGTCTGAGTTATATTTATTCCTAACGCACCCCATTCACTACTGGGATATTTTAAAAAGCTATATTTTTCTTTTAACATCATTGCATGCAATGTGTAGACATAGTAGCCTTTCCAGAGCGAAGAAAGCATGACAGATCACAGGCAATAGGTTCAGGCATTTTGTACTGGACAACTCTAATTTTTTCCCCCAAAACCTCTTGATTTTTGGCCAAAATTGGATGAAATTTGCAGGCAAGTTTGCTCCTTCTGAGGGCATGAATGCTGCCAATTTTCACAGTTGTCACAGTTAGTCACAATAGTTTTCCTGCAAAAGCAGCTGTCACAGGTTTGGGGTGGCTGAAAATGACTTTTTGTGGGCAACTGGTCTGAAAACTGCAGACATGAATGAGGTGACCATGGGTAAGAAACCCGCCAAATTGCAGACAAATAGGTCCAGGACCTTTTGTGCTGGGCACCTTTAAACTGATTTTGTGTTGGGAAGAACTTAAAGGGATTCGGTTTCTGGGTAGAAATTAGGTTCTTTGGTTATAAGCAAAATCTGTCAGTTGCAAAGGAGTTCTCTCCCACCCCCTCCTCTTTTGACCTTGGCATCTTCCTTAAGCTTACAGAGAGATGTGTTTTGCTCTTGCAAAGTTGCTCCCCCCTAAAAGAGGATACAGATAAAATTATTTCATTTGATTACCAGATTCTTCCTCTCCTCACTGTGGTGTTTGTTCCCCCTTCCCCTATCATCACATGCTGGCATTGTGGCCCTCTGGTAAACCGAGAAATATTAATTTTTCCTTCAACAAATGCTTTCCTGTAGCACCATTTTGATTTCTGGATTTCAGAGATGCCACAAAGAATTTCAGGGAACCCTTCTTCAACTTGTACCACCTCATAGAGATCCTGTTTCACTCCTGATAAATCCCAAATATATCCAAGACACACTACTCAGAATCCAAATTTGATATCTACCTCTGAATCTGAATGTGTGATCTGAAAAACCTTGTATGATACACACTTTTATTGGCAAGGGATAGCACCCAGGCCACAATCCTAAACAACAGCCAATAGTTCCCCATAGCAAACTCAAAGAAGTATTTATTGCCTTAATAATCTGGATTTATATATGCATGATCCACTAGTACTTACTTTATTTCTCCCTATAGCCATCTTTCACAAATGATGCATGAAGTTATTTGGGTACCTTTGGGTACCTTGGGTACTGATGACTCATTGTTTTGATTCTTGCCCCATTTCAGGACAATAATCATTTTGTCGAACTAAGGAGCAAGGCACAGAGCCCCGATGGAGGGAAAGTAACTCTTTAAGAACTTTTAAGAAATGTGCATTTGTCTCTTGCAAATATAAAACTGAAAGGGCAAAATTGCTTCACAAAACATAAAAAGCTGTTTTAGATGGAAGCAGGTCATTAGCCCAATGAGGCCAAAGGTTTCCAGATTATTTTTTTAAATGTTATTTTGGAGGAAAGAAGGGTGAATTCAGATGGGTTACAGAAATTGTAGAATTTTTCAGAGCTGGGGTGCCTCATTGGGAAGCAGCAACAATGTCTCTCTCCTTTTCAAAAACATCATCAGGCTATCTCTGGTGGCTGGGCAGGCACCTTTCAATACACAATCTCCTCTGCCCCAGAGCCCAGTTGTGTCATAATATGGGGCACAGTGGGTGAAAAAATGGGGACTATCTGTTTTTATCCCACCGTGCCCCAAGAAAGACATGAGGCCATAATGACATGAAGCTGATGAGTGGGGATCAAATACTGCTTTTAGGAAGAATCACCTGCCACCAGTGCAGAACTGAACCCCATCATGCTGCCCATAGATTTGAGGGAAATTGCCTCACAGGCTGGAGCTCCATGACTGGCACACAGACCAGATGTTCCTCATCCCTGCCATATATCTAAATGTGTTGCACTTAAGATACCACAATATTATTTGTTGTTCTTCTCAACTATGAAGCACTGGGTGGCCGTAGGCATCTCTTGCCGCAGCCAGTCTCACAGTATTGTTGTGAAGCCAATGTCCCACCTCAGAAGAGCATCCAAGCCTGCATTCTCATGAGCAGTGGAATTCTTACGGAATTCCATTCAGTGTTGTGTTTCTCTCCAGGGTTGGAGCCAACTGCCACCAGCCCCAGTCAGCATGACCAGTGGTCAGAGATGATGGGTGATGTAGCCCATCAACATCTGGAGGGAACTCCATTGGCAAAAGCAAGGTGTGTCAAGTACCTGAAACATATTTTCTCCTTTAAAACAATAAACTAAAAATACAAGCAAGTGCTTACAAGTGCTTACTTAAATAAGCATTCATGTGGTACTTTAAAAAATGGGGGTAAAGGCTGCAGGCCACCTGATGCATGGGAAGGAGAAGATTGACAACCCAATCAGCACTTGAATCTGAGGATGAAACATGAAGGTGAAAGGCTTGCTGTGCTGCAGGAAATACCAACAACACACCAAGCTTTGTTTAAAGTATCTTTGCATGCCCCTTAAGCCCTTTGAGGAATGGTGAGATGCAGGCCTAATTCATAGAATCATAGAGTTGGAAGAGACCACAAGGGCCATCGAGTCCAACCCCCTGCCAAGCAGGAAACACCATCAGAGCACTGATGGTGTTCATAAGTTTATTTTGTCTTAAGCAGTCAAACAACGCTCAGGCCATTTGGCTTTCACTATTTACTTAGAAAGAGGCTTGCCCTGGTGGCAGGAAGCAGTCAGCCCAGCTGAGCTAGTGTTCCGTCTGAGATCATTGCCATGGCACTTTAGTTTCAGCTTATTTGGGGGCAATCCGTGTTGGTGAAGAAGCAAACAGCAGAAGAAAATGGGCCTTTGCCAAGGCAGAAACACTCTTGCTGGCTCTAAAAAAATCTGGGGAAACCAGGCTAGGGAAGGTCATAAAGCACAATGTAAACTTTATTTTAATATGCCTAGTGAAAAAATATTCAGCCGAAAACTTAATGAGCCTCTTGTACTTTCTCAAACGTAGCCATGAAAAGCCAGCCAGGTGCAGTTCCTTTGCTTTCTCAGACAGATTTTTATCGTCGTATCAGATTATTTTTCTGGCAACTAAGAGTTTTAAATGTTTTAACCCCCCCCCCCAAAAAAACACTGTCCTGTGCCAACAATGAAACTGAGCAAAATGATTTTAGGAGGGAAAGACACAGGGAAAAAAGTAAAGTACTTTATTTAACATTTGGGTCTAATTATTCCTTTCTGGGACTTTCTCTCTCTTCAGTAAGAAAAGCTGCTTGAGACTCATAAATGCTTAAACATGTAACTGTAAAGTCTGAAGAGTCTCCAGGGGCTGCAGAATCTGCTAATTTTCAAGGCAAAACACTGCAGAGCAATCACAGTTCCTGCAACACCTTTACAACATCCCGCCTGTACTTCCTGTGGCAGTTAACTTCCATTGACACAATCCATGTACTTCCACAGTGTTCATTACGGTATGGTGCTCAATGCGTAGGGGAGATCACAAAGAGCTCAAATGTTATCAAAAAGGTCCCAGCAGCTCATTCTGAACCCACTGGCATCGGCTGAACGGTACTGATCTGGATTCTTACTGGAGCCAAGTGGCAGAGCATCAGACCCTTAATCTCAGGGTTCTGGGTTTGAGCCCCACATTGGGTGAAAAAAATCCTGCATTTCAGGGGGTTGGGCTAGATGACCCCTTTCAGGTCTACAATTATGTGATTCTTTCTCCCTAACTGGAATAAATATCCAAGTCTGGTTCCTTGAGATGCCAAATTTCTCTGAATACCATTCCACCATTAAATGACCATAGCCTTTTTTCTCCTCTGAAGAAGTCCTTATTCCTCTTTCTTAGGTTTAAAGGATAAAAGGTAAAGGGACCCCTGACAGTTAAGTCCAGTTGCGAACGACTCTGGGGTTGTAGCACTCATCTTGTTTTAAAGGCTGGAGAGCCGATGTTTGTCCGCTTCCGCAGACAGTTTTTCCAGGTCATGTGGCCAGCACCGTCTACCTTCCCGCCGGAGCGTTACCTATTTATCTACTTGTACTTTGATGTGCTTTCAAACTGCTAGGTTGGCAGGATCAGGGACCGAACAACAGGAGCTCACCCTGTGGGGGGATTCGAACAGCCAACCTTTCGATTGGCAAGCCCAAGCGGCTCAGTGGTTTAGACCACAGGCACCAATGTCCCTTTTCTTAGGTTTAGTACATATTTATTTGGAAGTAGGATCCATTGAACACAGCGGGGTTTATTTCTGGGTAAATGTGGAAAAGATTGGAATATATTCCAATCTAGCAATAACCAATTTCTATGCTTGCTCTTCAATGATCACAGACCACCTCTTTCTGTAAAATCTGCCTGTACCCTACAGTCATCATTAAATGTCCTTCTCTTTGAGGAATGGGGAAACAATGGGGAAACTTTGTGGAAACTCTCTCACTGGGGAAACGTGCCTGGTGTCAGCATCATCTGCCTTTATTTGCCAATCAAAAAATTTAGCTAGGCATTTAAGACCTTGATTTAACCACAATGCGGTTTGATTCTGGCTTGTGTTGATGTTCACCTTTTAACCATGTAGAGTAGGATTTGTCCTTTTTTCTATTTATTGATGGCTGAACACTTTCATTATTCTTATGTGTTATTCTGTGTAATGGATTTTAATTGTTTGATTAATATGTTCTGTGAAACAAATACAATAAATAAAAACAATATATATATATATATATATATATATATATGGTAGCACATTTTCATTTGTTGGGGTGTTTGTTGTTCTTGAGTGGTCTTCAGAGATTAGCAAATTCTAACAGCCCTGGACTGAACAAATTTAAATAGGAAGCTTTTTTGGGTGAGTGACCTAAAGTCTCCTTTCTGCCATCATTATTGTTGAGTGGGTGTTAGATTTGTACACACTTGTCCCGTCAGAATAGTTACCTTCAAAACATGTCAGAAAAAGGGCACTATCTGTTTTCAGTAAACACAGAAAGATGTCTTATATTAGCAATGTTAATCTGTTTTGGATGAATCCCAACTCAAATCTGGCAGATTCTGAGTGATTTGAGGCTCTTTCAAGATGCACCAGGTGTCCTTGGATCATTCTGCTCCTGAAGCCTTGGGGCTGCCTTGGAGCTTTGGAGATTCCAGGTAACTTAGGCAGATTCAAACTATCTTTCTCTTTAGAATGATTACATTTCCCAAGCTTGCCACATAAGGACAGGGAAGAAGAAGAGAGGGAAAGAAGCAGATATCATTTTCTGACTGATAGCTCTAGCTACTAATGACAAAATGACTTTTCCAGGGCTGTAGAAGGAAAGAACTTACACACCATCCATTGAGCAGAGAACAAACCCCCTTACCAGTCCACAAACAGTTTTAAACATTTCCTAACTCCTTAAGCCTAGGTGGTCTAACCTCCAGACCAAGTGGGCTGCAAGAGTACTTTGACACAGAACCTGCGGGTCACACATTGAATTACATTTCCAGATCACAAATTAAAGTGTCTGCAATATGGTTAAATATATTAATTATGTATATGAAATAATACTAAAGACATAAATAAATTTAATAATCTTAAATAGCATGACATGCAGAACAATGTCTGTTCCATGCTATCCCCAGCCCCAAGCTACTACAGCAGGACAGAATCCTTCCAAGAACATCTGCCGCGTATTTTTTTTAAATATTTTTGAACATTGCTGCTGAGGGCCCCTAAAAAGGCCTGGGGGGCCACATGTTGGTGCCTTAAGCCCTGCACCAATTCTTCTGTAATGTTGACAGTTTACTTATTTAGGGTATGCCATTTTAGTACAAATTATATCCCAAACCACAGGGAGGTAAGTGAATGCCCCAAATCAACTTTAAATACTCCTAGCACAGAACCCCTGCACCTATCTTTCTGAAATTTTGTATTTTTCTTATCTAGAGGAACCTATACGATATATGCTATTTTCATACAAACTGTCCACAAAACAATAGGAAAGAGTCTCTCATCCTAACCTATCTTGCAGGCTGGTTGTGAGGTTAAAATAGAGAGAGGGAGAGCCATGTGCACCATCTTGAGCTCCTGGGAAGGAAGTTGGGATGTAAATATAGTTATAGTAGTAGTAGTAGTAGTAGTAGTAGTAGCAGCAGGAGGAAGAAGAAGAAGAAGAAGAAGAAGAAGAAGAAGAAGAAGAAGAAGAAGACAGCAGCTACCAGATCCTTTTAAGTGGAGATGATGGGGACTGAATTTACCTTTCCACATGCAAAACATCTGACATGGTACCATCAAGCTCTTTTCTTGTTTTCCCTTGATCAATTCTTACATGAGTTTGATTCCTCATGATGTTTTGATAATTGGATTCCTGATTGGTTTGTTTGCTCCATGTTTAAGGAATGGAGCAAAGAACTGGTCCCAGGATTTTTATTATTCTCCTTGCCAACCGATTCTTCTTTCTCGTTTTTCTGTTGCGTGAGCTTCCCGTTAGTGAATAGAGCATCCAGATTGCTCCGCTAAAATAAATACTGGAATTAATTAGCATATAGAAGAACTGAGTCCTTCTCATCAAGGAAATTGTTCCTGACTTACACTGGAATCAGGCCTTTCTCCCTTCATAGTGCCTTGTTAACTGTGAACTGAGCTCACTCCACTCTTCAATCTCTGTTTCCTCAAGCTCTGTAGTCTTGTAACTGGCTAGATGAATGTGAAACATTAATACCTCACGCCTGAAAGCATGAAGGGAAATGCAACTACAGAACTCAAATCTCACATTTATTTAGCCAAGAATGAAGTTATAAATCAAGAACTATATATTTTGCAAATGTTAAATGGTATGTTTAATATTTCAGGCCTCATCTTTCACATGCACATTGATCATTCTTGTCTCTATAAAATGCCTGTAAAATGTAGTTCCCAAGCCTGGATGACTAATCCCTGTGAAATATAATAAAATATCTTCAGCCAAATGGAAGAATGTGAAATTTCACTTAACGGTGCATACGAATTGGTTTATTTTCAATCCAGCCATTCCCACTTATCTGAATCCCTACTCCATTCAGCAGCCAGCCTCAGTCAACACTCTGGCAGCAGCCTTTCGGACCACTTGAGGCCTGTATACCCCTTCCAAGCGCTGCTCCAAATAGAGGGCATCACGCTAACCCAGCCAAGAGGCTAATGAAGTATGACGTAACAAATTCCATCATGGTAGCAACTGTCTATAGCTGGGATCCAAAGAAAAGATATGATTCACAGAAAAGAATATATCTCATAAATCAATCTGTGCAGCTTATTGGGGCCTCTTCTTCCTCATGAGACCGTTTTATCTATCATAGTAGCCACATATTAAAATAATTCTTCTCTTTAAAGATGGTGTTGTTCTGGTAAAAAGGGTTGAGGTTTCTTAGAGGTTTTTGCCTAATGTCTTCAGAGTCACAGGGCTTGTAGGTTGAAACAGCAGAGGAGATTACAGTGTTGTGGACAACTGGAGAGTAGACAAAGCATCATTTCTAACAACTAAATAACTAGCAGATGAAGACAGCACAGCCTGGAGACCACCAGTGTCTCAACTGCACTGAACTTTCATGTCAGCCTGTCAACAGAATTGCACTTTGACCAGCACTTTTTTGCACCAGATCAGCACAACCTCATGATGTAAACACAGTAAACACAGCTTGGGGGGTTAAATTTCACCAGTCTTTTATGTAACTGTGGTCCTTTATCACTGAATTTGCACACCAAAAACCAGACTTGGGATATGTCATTCCTGTCAGGTCAAGTTGGGATCATGAGATTTCATATCCACATTTGGGAAGTGTCCTCCAGAACCCATGAGGTCAGTTGCTGGAAGTGATGACCAATGACAGCTTGTATAGAATCTGGGAGATGGAAAAGCTGCGGAACCCAGAAGTAAAACAGGCAGAAGGTATAGAATCATAGAATTGTAGAGTTGGAAGGGACCATAAGGGTGATCTAGTTCAACCCCCTGCAATGCAGGAATCTTTTTGTCCAACAAGAGGCTTGAACCCACGACCTTGAGTTTAAGAGCCTCATGCTCTACCAACTGAGCTATGATGCTTGTGTTGACCAAGCAAGGAAGAAAGCCAGGCCCTTTCAGTGACTCATCTTCAATAACCATTAGCAAGCAATCATGTATAAAAAAGTTGATCACGTAATAGTCATTACAATATGGTCTGATCACAGAGGAGTTATAATTTCAGATGCCGATCCAAACCATCTCCTTGAACAAACTCCTTCATCTCAGTTTTCACCATTTCTGAAATAAAGATTCACCACAATGGGATTATTCCTAATCCTGAAACTCTTATTTAACGGATTCATGCAGATATGTTGATAATGGAAAAAACCAAACTGATTGACTTCACCTCTGGAGAAGACAACTCTCAGTTTAAAGAATAAAAGGCTATGTTGTTATCTTCTAAAGTTGAGGACCGCCCTGCAGTGTATAAATGTAAATAAGCGGAACATGCAATTAAGTGGAACAGAGGAAAGGTTGTTTGGTTTGCAAAACTGATGATTTGTATGTGTCACTGAACTATCAAAGATCAACACCACCTTTAGAATTTTCATAACATCTCATGTCACTTCAAGTTCCAACTAGGGTTGCTCATTGAACCCTGGTCTGCTCCTGTGTCTCTAAGAGCTATTTTGGTTGCAAAAATACGCAGGTGAAAATTTTCCTGCCATGGTATGTTCATGTCTGCACATCAAGTGCCAGGAGGACAAACCACATGGGGGGGGGGGAGTTGAGAGACCAGTGTTCTACAATGTGTTCATGGCTAAGAGAAATAACTTTGCAGTGTAGCCAAGAAGGTAAAAACAAACCTGAGTTTTGCAGCTAGATGGAAGAAACAGAGAATGGGTGCTCTGTTTTTGCTTGCAGGGGGAACTGATGTTGCTGCACAGATGAGTGTAGGTTGTCTGGATGTCTGCCTGCCTGCTTCTCCATGTTGAAAATGTATATTTGTAAATAAACAAGTAGCACAAAGTCTTCAGTGCTTTCTAACCCAAGCTGCAGCTAAATGTTGACAAGCCATCCCTGGACCTTTTCACCACCCGGGGAAGTGGGGAACATACAACACTATTCTTCGGTTCCAATTTCCCCTTCCAAGTTTTCATCTTGTTCTTTGCCTCAAACCAGATGTGCATCTATTTCTCAACCTAAGATCCTGCTGAAAAACAAGGTGGGAAATCTCAATGGAACTCGTCTTACATAAGGCTCTTTCATACAAAGACTTAGCATTTTCGGTTTTTGTGCAGCATCAGGAAAAACCGAGGGTCCAATCTTGAAACAGTCTTGAGCTCTTTCAGGCTCCCACACAGTCAGTGGAGCAGAACTCCTCTCTCGATATAGCCTCCAACAAACACAGAAGAACTTGAATACAAAATAAATAAAATGACTGTACTACACCCAGGAGGATATTCTGGTACCGTTTTGTTGGGGAGCACAGTTTTTCTTTATCTAATTTCATTTAACCATGAAGTTGTATAGTTTTATCCAGTGTTTTTTGCTTAAAGATCAAGAATTTTGCAGGCTGTAATGGCAGAACTTGACATGAGTTCACCTCCTCATAATAGCTGGTGAAACAAAATGCACAGCATCACCCTATCGGCTTCCCTGCCAGCTGCTACCAATGGGTTGAAAAGCAAGAGTAGGGGGAAGGCAACAGAAAACACTAAACGTGAAAATCTAATCCACATGCAAAGCTACCAAAGACTATGGCATGAGCTGACTCCTTCCGGGTAGAACTAGAGGTGATGCTTCCACCAAGAAAAAAACAGCTTCTCTTTCCACTTTGTTGTGATGCCACCACAGTTTCTTTGCTCCCAGCCCCACCATCAGCAGCCAATAAAGGTTAACGGCATTACGTGGTGGCATCTCAGCAAGAGGAAGTCTGCCTAACCTCCATGGAACGGGCAGGACAAACTTAATATTGTTCCAGGCCAACCCAATCTCTTCAGCTGTGTGAGACTCCAGGGGTTCCCGGCATGCTTACCCAAGGTTTGTGTTTCCTTTGGAAATGCGGCAAAGCAGAGACTGGGGTGTCTTTATCATAAATGGTTTATTTACACATACATACATACAACTGGAGCCTATGATGGAAGGGTTCAAAGCATTACACTCCTAGAGGGTCCTGCTTCTCCCATTTCACTCACCTCGGGTTCAAACTGTCAGTTTGCATTGTGCTCTGACCCACCCCTTCAGCTTGCCGCATTTAACAGATTGACACCCTTTCCCCGCAATCACACTGCAGCCAAAAGAAAATCTATAACTTCCTCCTAAGAAAAACTCTGGCATTGTCTTCTGACTAAGCCTCTCAGAACTCAGGGTGGGGCTCCCTCATCCACTTTCCTGATGGGCCATCTGTCTGTGTTTGTTCCCTGGTAAAATGCGGTCTTGACTATGCTACCATTCAGTGGATTTGTAACTGGCTGACTGACCGAACCCAAAGGGTGCTCATCAATGGTTCCTCTTCATCCTGGAGAAGAGGAGCCACAGGGTTCTGTCTTGGGCCCGGTCTTATTCAACATCTTTATCAACGACTTGGATGATGGACTCAAGGGCATCCTGATCAAATTTGCAGATGACACCAAACTGGGAGGGGTGGCTAACACCCCAGAGGACAGGATCACACTTCAAAATGACCTTGACAGATTAGAGAACTGGGCCAAAACAAACAAGATGAATTTTAACAGGGAGAAATGTAAAGTATTGCACTTGGGCAAAAAAAAATGAGAGGCACAAATACAAGATGGGTGACACCTGGCTTGAGAGCAGTACATGTGAAAAGGATCTAGGAGTCTTGGTTGACCACAAACTTGACATGAGCCAACAGTGTGACGCGGCAATTCTGGGCTGCATCAATAGGAGTATAGCATCTAGATCAAGGGAAGTAATAGTGCCACTGTATTCTGCTCTGGTCAGGCCTCACCTGGAGTACTGTGATTCTATGATTCTATGAAATGGCCCATCTTCTCCCAGGCAATTTTCTGCTAATGAAAAAAACTGGTTTGGTGTGTATTTTGGCATCTGGCAGCCCACCTTAATACTCCAGGCATTCATTAAACTCCAACACCTACTAGACCCAGCACCCATTAGACCCAGGAATTTAGGGGTCAAGGCATCCACAAACTCATAACAATATGAAGATGACACTTTCAGAGGAAATATCGCTATGCTCTGTGGGTGAGGACTTCCTGCAGAACAGGTCTTATCAGGAGTTTCATTCTGCACAATGTAGGAATTAGGCCTTTAGTGATGTGGCACCTCCCTTCGAAGAGCCTTCCCCTTGACTATTAGGCAGATCTTTCTCTTCCAACAAGCCTTTTAATTTTTTAAAATTGCTATTTTTTCCAGTTGGCATATGTATTGGAATTGTTTTTTACCACTTTGGGAGGAAGGGTGCTATGGGTTTGCTGGGGCAAGGATCCCCTTAACTTCCGGGCTGCCAGCTTCTCCCCATAATTTCTGAAATTAGTAAATGTGGGGTTTGAAGTGGCAACAGAGCCATAGGGATGAATTGAGGGGTCACAAAGGTGTGGGTTGCAGATAACTCTAGGGTGCACTCTCACTTCATCCTGGGCCCCAACCGGGTCAGATGCAGCAGTACCCTGCTCTCTCTTTCCTGCTTTTGGCATGGCTGGTGCATTGTGTCAAACTCCACCTGTGCACAGAGCAGCAGAACCAGGAAAATAAAGAGCAGCGGATGAAAGGCTTCCTTTTGCAAAGCAAGAATGTGGTCAGTGACCTCACAGTTCTGCAGGATGATGAACTGGATTCTGGGATGCACTCTATCGGTTTGTTCAATGCCCCCTTCCATGTACTGTCTGTAGAGGTAAATCAGTGATGCAGCCAGAAAGTGGAGGCAAGGAGTGGTCTTTGCTACCTTCTAGCTGCCATGCAAAATGGTCAGAATTGTCAGAATGAGATGCTGGCCAGAATCATAGCCCCATGTACCCTGCCCTGAGCCACCTGGGGAAAGTGGAAAAATCTTAATGCAGCAAATCTGAATATAGCAAAAGAAAAAAATATCTGGAAATTTAGTTTAGAATTAGGTCCTACACAAAGCAATCCTTAGACAATACAAGTGTAGAATTAAATGCAACACAAAGCAATCCTTAGACATCACAAAAAAGTCTAAGAATCACAGCCACAAAAGACCCGTCCTTGCATGATTTCCCAGGCACTCTAAGTAAAAACCTGGCTAGGAGCTTGTCGCCCCATCATCACCCCTACCCTGGTCCCCAATATGTTTAAATAATCTTACCCTACCTGGTACACAGCTCTGGAGATGCACCATGGTTTAAGCATTAGTCGCACAACCTGCAAGTTTCTGAATCGATAAGTGCCCAGAACCCGCGACGTCAGGTTCCACACTAGGCTGTCCCAACTGTACAGCAGATCTTCAAATCTAAAAAGCACAGCAGCCATGCCAGCTAGCAAAACGGAAGGTCTGGCGCTGGTAGTCCCGGGTGGTTTGCTGATTTTTCAGACTACTAAAGAATGGCACGGTTAAAATGTCACAGTGATTTTCCATGAAAGGAAGGGAAAAGAAAAAGAAAAACACCAAAGCTAAAACAAACCATTTTGCTAGGAGTTCCCCTTTGCAGGGAATAGTTTCTCCCAACGTTTTCTGTGTATCTTCTAAAATAAAATACTGTTGCACTGAGGGACAATGTAAAACTATCCCCTTTTTGTTCTTTTTTCTTTTTTTGCTAGAAAGGGAGTTGCATATTTTTTAAGAAGTTGGTCTGCTGGTACAGCTGTCTGTCTTTATAATCCCACTTTTCTCTTCTTAGCTCCTCGCAAAGGAACTGAGAAACAAACTTAAATCTAGAATCACCACTTAGCCTTCAAAGTGCCGGGATCACGTCCAGAGAGGATGGAAAACAAACCCCTTTTCTGTCTCTCTCTCCCCTTCTCTGCCAACATTCTCAAGGCATTCCATCTTTCTTTTTAACTCTTTAAGGTGCAAAGTAGAGCCAATGAAGAATTGCTTTGCAACACACATCTTTCTGATGTTTTTTTTAAAAATAAACAAACTGTGGAAGCTTTACATCAAACTGTTACTACAGTTCAGCATATCGCAACTACTGCAGCTTCAGGACAGGATCATAAACCACTTATTGAATAAAATGAAAGTTTAACCTACTTAATTTCTGATAGTCTTGTGTTGTTGAAAATTGGGGAGATTCAGCAGAATGAAGGAGGAGGGACGAGGAAAGGGTAGGTCTTCTGTATGGAGAAGGTGGAGAGATGCTATTGGGTGACAGCGAGAAAGCAGAACTACTCGACACCTACTTTGCCTCTGTTTTCAACCAAAAGGAAAGCAATTCCCAACCTGAGGGAGCTGCAGCCCCAAATAGGAAAAGAGGTAGTAAGGGAACACCTAGCTACTTTAAATGAATTCAAATTTCCAGGGCGAGGGTACTAATATAATCTTAGAGAATTCTTGGAGAACAGGTGAGGCCACTACAGACTGGAGACGGGCAAATGTTGTCCCCATTTTCAAAAAGGGAGGGAAGGAAGACGCAGGTAACTACCGACCAGTGAGTTTGACACTGATACCAGGAAAAGTCCTAGAACAGATAATTCAACAGTCGGTCTGTGAGCATTTAGGAAAGGATACAGTGATTACTAAGACCCAGCATAGGTTTCTGAAAAATAAGTCATGCCACATGAATCTCCTTTCTATTTTTGGATGGAGTTACAAGCTTGGTGGATCGGGGAATGCTGTGGACATAGTGTATCTCCATTTCAGTAAGGCTTTTGAAAAAGTCCCCCATGACATTGCGAGGAAGCTGGTAAAATGTGGGTTGAATTCAGCAGCACCCAGTTAGCATACAGCTAAGACTGAACATTGACAGGGATGGTAGCTGACTAAATCAGAGGAGAATAAATGTCACCATATTCAGAAAATTCCGCGGAAGTCTACAGAAAGTCATTGCAAGCAACACCAATTCACAGAGGGAGTGGACAACTGAAGCATGAGCCAGTGTGAAGTTGGATCAGATGGTGAATTTCCACACACACCCCAGCTGGGAGTGGGATCTTCTTGTCTCTAGTTTCTTGTTAGGAATGGTCTCAGAGATCTCAGTCTAGGTTCCTTGCTATGGAAGGTGCTAAAACACCTTAGTTTCCACTGCTAACCAGCAAGACTATAATTGAAATGCTTTCCACAGAGCTACTGCCCCTTCTGTCTTCCTCCACACCCCCACCACATACAGACCAAGATAAAAGAGAAGGATTTACAGGACAGATGGCAAAGATTCCCCCCGCCAATTCCCTGCACTTTTATTTTTAGACATTAAATACTGCTCCCTGCAAACATATTGTACCCAATAAAGAACACAGTTTCTCTCAATCCTGCCCCCACAAACTCCATCAATTGTTTTCCCTCTCCTCTAAAAATTAAGTAAAAGTTGCTCCTCAAGGAACCTTCCCCGTGTGTCATCACTTCACTGCAAAATTAAACAATGCCTGTTCTTCTCACCAGAGCACAAAGAAAAGAATCTGCAGGAATCAAATCCAACGCATTGTAACAGGCCATGCTGCTAGACTGAGCCAAACCAATCCTCACCATGCATCCTACCCAGACAGACAGAATCAGTGCTGGATTAAACCCTGTAGGGCCTCTGGACAATCAAAAATCTCAATTTTATTTCAAGATCAAATCACTATTATTTTGATCCATTGTTGCAGGGCCCCTAAAAGGCTTGGGACCCCTTGGTTGGTGCCTACTCTGGTCAGAAGGCCAGTAAAGAGGCTCCTGCTGTCTTTCTGAGTCCTTGATTGGTCCATGGGTTCCATAACAATCCACTGACCAGGCCTGCAAATCTTCTTCCCTCCTGTTTCTCCTCATCCTCCTCCATGGGTTCTTCATGGGTGAGGGTTATATTTGCCCAAGGAGAGCCCCTGGTACCTTTAAGGGGGAGAAATGATGTGTGTTAACCACTTTGAGCCAGTACCACTACGGCAAACAAATCCTGAGTGGCTCTGGGATGTCGTCATCATCCCCCCATTACATGGGTGGCTCCAGGTTTGAAGGAGCCACAGTCAGGGTGCCGGGGTCTCATCCTCCATCTGTAGGGTCTAATGAGCTTAACTGGGGTGGTGGGCAACAGCAACCTCAGCGACCTGATGGGCAGCTTGGTCTATCTGTCATTTTTACTTCCTACAATTATAGACTCATAGAGTTGGAAGGGACCTTGAAAGTAATCCAGTCCAACCCCCTGCAATGCAGGAATCTAAACACCTGGCCCACCATCCAATTTGGAACCATACCAGACCCAATGGTCCCGAGGTAGGATTGATCTGGCAGTTGAGCTCAACCACCTGGCACTGCTCAATAGGGCTGGGCGATATATTGATGTATCATCAAAAACCGGTTTGAAGTCCATATTGCGCTTGTGTGTGCTTTGCAAAAATCACCATGTGGGAAAAATCACGAAGCAGCCAATTCTCTCAAATCCTGCAGCCCCTCTTAACTCTGCTGGCTCAGCTCTCCCTTGCCTCATGCAGGGGCAGCAAATCACAAGAGCAGGTGCTGGCAAAAATCACAATGCAGGAAAAACCATGAAGCCAGCCAATGCCTCTACATAGCTCCAGCCTTTTTTCTGACATCGTGATATATCAGTATACCACAATGTTCAGCTGGTGATATATTGTGATGCTGAAAAGCATATATTGCTCAGCCCTTGTGTTGTGTGTGTGTGTGTGTGTGTGTGTGTGTGTGTGTGTGTAGGAAGGTACCAGTGATTTGTGTCTACCAGCAGCTTCCTAAGGATGCTGGCGCCATATCATGAGACCCAGTCACATGTTGTGTGCAGTCCTGCCCCCACCATGCAATTTAATCCCTTTGGTTATTTTGAATGAGGTGATGATGATGATGAAGAAGAAGGGGAATGCAACAACTTGACCACTCTTTGAAAATGGTTTTCAAAAATGCATGGCCTGAGTTCATCAGCAGGATTTGGGGCACCCCTGTTCCCTGTATTGCTTTCAAACATGTAATTATGCAGACCCCCCCCCAATTATCTTAGTATGTATTTATTCAACTGCATGGATTGTAAGGTGACTCTATGAGAGCCGTTTAAGTGCAGCCTATACAAATGACCATTTTAAAACACAGAGCTCCTTGTTTTAGAAAAGCTTGCTCAGCCTCCTATGGAGCCTTTCTGGCTGATTAGATTCATATAATATTTAACGTGGATTTATCCAAGCATGAATAGCTGCCAATGGACGGAAGGATGATTACTGGCCCTAATTCTCAAATTCACTATACAGAAGGAGCAAAGGGTTCCTGTACATTTAACTGTTGCGTAGAAGAGAGATTTTAGGCATGTACAAGTCTATCGTGCTGAGAATTCCAAGACTACATATGCCAAAATCCCCTCATCTCCACCGCTGTGAAAAGGACAGTAGGCCAATTGTACTCCCATGTAGTTGGTCACTCTAATTTCACTCCATAACATGAAAGCAAATATAACTTGTGATAGTCTGGCCATGTCGAAAGGACTTCTTTCCTTTAAGACATGGACAGCAAACCTGTGATACAAGATGGTGGGGGCCTTATGAATGCCTGCACAGAAATATGAGCCACCCCCAAATTCCCAGTGTTCTTGGGGCATAATTTTCCATTCCTAGTGGTGCTTAGTTTGGGCTCGATGCTTCTAATTTTCAGTTTAGCTAATGCATCTGATTGACGTGTGGTGTTAATTACTTGTACAGTTCAAAACCGCAGATTCCTTTTAAAAGATCTAAACTGTAATTCAAACTCTCCTGCCTTTGATCTTCTTTTAAAAATATCTATGATCTTGTGTGCATGAGTTATCGTTGGAGTTTTATACGAATGTTCATTTCACATGAGAAGATCTTGCTTTCCCCCCTTTGTTCTTGTTCCCAGGGAAACAATCATCCAGTAATCCCTGCTTCATTCACATCTGACTTCCATAATATAATTATTTAGAGCTTTTCCTTCCACAATGTAGCTTAAGAAAAGCCTTGCTAGGTCAGGCCAAAGATCTATCTGGTCCACCAGTCAGTCTGCTTTCCACACTGGAGAGCCAGATGCTTCTGGGCATGAGATGCCGATGGCAGTCGTCCCAGAGTCTTGTCTCCAGCAGCACCTGGGACGCAAGAGGTACAGTGTCATTGCCATTATAATGGCAGGGCTGACATTTGTGACCCAACATCTTATGGTAAACAGGTTCTGTCACCATAGGAATTTTCTCTCTCCACCATAGGAATTTTCTTTTCTTTCTACCACTATTTGGAAAGCATTACTTAAGACTGAAATTGCTCTACATATTATTACATAAAATAGGATTATGCTACAAAAGTAATTTATTCCAGGCAAAGATTGTGGAGCCGAGTTGGGGATGGGGGCTGTTTCCATATAGGACTGCCACATGGCCAGTTTCTTCCAATACCTCATTTATTTGCAATGTCCCACACCTTGAGACATCTAAACATTAAAGTAAAACAACAAAAGGTGATAACCATTATTCCCCTGCCATTGGGTTAAATCAGGAACCAGAGGCTGAACTCCAACTCCCAGCCTCTCTGGCCGTTGCTAAAGCCTGTTGAGGCCAATGGGAGCATTAGCTCAGCAATATCTTGAAGGCCAAAGGTTCCTCATACCTCGCCTAACCCATTTGTCTTCAAATAGTGGAGCTAGGGGTGACTAGGAGTCACAATTGTGTGAGAAACCCTTTAAATAAATTTTGCTACCTTACTGAAACTCTTGGCACACCACTCAGAATTCTAAGGCATTTCACACAAGGACAACACACTTCAATTGTTGCATTAAACAAACTTTGTGTAGTAGTCACTGCATTCATCCATTTGTCCCGCCACTTTCCCCGGGAAAACCCACTCTTTACTACTAAATCAGAACAAACATCTATTGGCATTGCTGCATATTTCTGTTTGTTCCAATTCAGCAGTAAAGCAGGGAGACCAGTGGAAAACCTCTCAGAACTGTGCCTAGAAAGTATGAGAGAAGTGGAAAACCCCTTGGAGCCATGCTTTCTAGACACAGGACAAGTGGAAGTGTGGACAAGCCCTGAATCATGACCTTTCCCAGAGTGGGTTACAGCAATGACACCATGGTAGTTTTTGGTGTGTAGTGACCTGAAGCAGAGTTGTCATGTGGCAGTGGCGTAGCGTGGGTTGTCAGCACCCGGGGCAAGGCAAGTAATTTGCGCCCCCTAACCCGTGGATTTGCGCCCCCTAACCCTAACCCCCAGATGTTGCGCCCGGTGCGGCCGGCCCCCCCTGCACCCCCCACGCTACGCCACTGTCATGTGGTGGCACCCTGCCTAAAAATACTTGTCTGACACCAACATTAATGTTCACTTAGGTTTTTAGATGCAGTGATATCTATTTTTATCCCACTGGATAAAAACACGGATTTTAAGCGTTTTTAGCATTTATTGCTGTTAATGCTCCATTGTTTTGAACTGATGCTTTTAATTGTTAGCTGCTATGGAAAGCTTTTGAAATGATTTATACATGTATGTACAATATATGATAAAGAAATGATAAAGAAATTTTAAAGTGGGTCTCATATTATATGTTGAAGGAAAGGTGAGTCTTCAGCTGGAAAACCTTACAGCCCCTGGTCTAAACACAAAGGAACATCTGGACTTTTACTAACAAACTATCAAGAGCTTCAAGATCTGCTTTAAAACATTCTCAGATTCTTGTGCATACAAGTAATTTAGGACCCTGGGAAAGTATGAAGTAGGCACTGACCCTTCTAATTAATCTTCCCTTTGCAAGAGACGAAAAAACCATTCTTAGAAACATTCCCCCCTACAGACGGTCAACAAACCATTATCCAACCTGACCCTGGAAGACATTACATTGTTCATATAATATCAGCTGGCCAGGAATGAGATCTCAGGGGTCATGGTGGATAGCTCAATGCTAACATCGACCCAGTATGTAAAAAGGCCAATTCTATGCTATGGATCAAAAGTATAACAGTCAATGTCATAAAGACTTTATAGAAATCTAAAGTTTAGCAACACTTCAAATACAACAACAACAACATTTATATGCTGCCCATCTGACTTTTTTATTTATAAATTTTCAAAATACAAAAAGGAAAGGAAGGGAAGGGAAGGGAAGGGAAGGGAAGGGAGGAAGGAAGGAAGGAAGGAAGGAAGGAAGGAAGGAAGGAAGGAAGGAATAATATGATTGGTGGACTTCATAGAATTGGAAGAGACCACAAGGGCCATCGAGTCCAACCCCCTGCCAAGCAGGAAACACCATCAGAGCACTCCTGACATATGGTTGTCAAGCCTCTGCTTAAAGACCTCCAAAGAAGGAGACTCCACCACACTCCTTGGCAGCAAATTCCACTGTCAAACAGCTCTTACTGTCAGGAAGTTCTTCCTAATGTTTAGGTGGAATCTTCTTTCTTGTAGTTTGGATCCATTGCTCCGTGTCCGCTTCTCTGGAGCAGCAGAAAACAACCTTTCTCCCTCCTCTATGTGACATCCTTTTATATATTTGAACATGGCTATCATATCACCCCTTAACCTCCTCTTCTCCAGGCTAAACATGCCCAGTTCCCTTAGCCGTTCCTCATAAGGCATCGTTTCCAGGCCTTTGACCATTTTGGTTGAGGCAAAGAAGGCATTGAGGAGTTCAGCCCTTTCTGTGTCCCCTGCTTGCATTTCACCATCTTCTCCTCTGAGTGACCCCACTGCTTCTTTGTTCTTCCTTTTGCTACGAACATACCCATAAAAGCCTTTTTTGTTGCTTTTAACCTCTCTAGCAAGCCTGAGTTCATTCTGTGCTTTAGCTTTTCTGACTTTGTGTCTACACGTGCTGGCTATTTGTTTGAATTCCTCTTTGGTGGTTTCCCCCCTATTTGTTTGAATTCCTCTTTGGTGGATTCCCATCTATCCTTCCATGGTTTCCTTAAGTTAACAGTTACTGCTGCATATTCTAGTTTAGCCAAATCAATCCTACATCTATATTTCCCTTCACAGAATTATAAACCATTGAACTTACTCCAAACCAACTAGTCTTAATATTTTTATAATAATTTTTCAGATACTGAGGTCAAGGCGGTGGCTGAGGTCAAGGCAGTGGCTGCTCCTCTGCTACCACCATCGCTGCAGCATCCATGTCCCGAACGTGTAGTATTTAATTGGATTGATTAAAGTGTCCCCTGATTCATTGAAAAAAATCTGGTAACCTTAAACTAAAACATGTTATGAGTTACATGACAAAAACCAAAGAATACCAGATAGACAGACAGATAGATAGATGGGAAAGCAGGCAGATAATTAGAAACCACTTTAATGATCTTCAACTGTTCTCATTATAAATCTGAACCCAGCTTTAGGCTCAGCAAGTAAGAGGGGACCTGTTAACCAGCCTCAGCAGGACAGAAACAGCTTTATAATTTTATTTTATTTTATAACTACAATAGCATGCAAAGAATTCGGTATGACTTGTGACTTGACAGATGTTCTGGTTCCCCTTGGTGCCCAAGGAAATGTTAGTTAGATGTTCATTAAATGGTGGTTAGTGAAATGAATTGCATAGATTACAGGTACACATGCGCACAAGAACACACTATCGAATGCAAAGAACCTACCACCAGCAGCCATGATATGAGATTGCTCTGATCCACGTACACAGGTCACCAGAAGGATATATTCCTTGGTTTGTGTCACACTATAGACATCCTTGAATCAATTACTAAGCTGAGCAGAACAGATGCATTTAGCATGTTACGTTGTGGAGCTGTGTGCAGTTGAGCAATTTAGCACCCAGCACACTGTTGGCACTAAATCAATGTTTAGTAGTACTACCTAGTCAAGGTAATACTACCCATGGGAGACCAATTTTTGCATTCCAATGTAATGTTTTTGTATGATACTAGTAAATTCACTAACAGGGATGTATGAACACGCCTCAATCCATTCCAACAGTCATTTGCACTTTCCTCTGGTGTTTTCCATTCTGCTGCAAATGGTTCATTTTCCACAAGTCTGTGTTCCACTGATTGTTTGCTGATGTGGAAATATACCTATTTTTAAAATTAGTTTTTTACATAGACACATATATCTGCCATCAGTATATATGTGCAAAGCAATCACCTTCCCTGCATGTCCTCTTTAAAAGTGAATGACACAGGGAGTCATTTGTAGCAAAACAACAACAAAAACACCCAAACAAAAATCCCCTTGACACATTGATGACAAAATTAATGAACTGTCCGATTGCCCATCATAAAACCATGTATGGCTGCAAAGCTAATAGTGTCTACTCAAAAGCAAGTCAATTGAATTCAGTGGGGCTTCTTCCTAGGTAAGTAGAGTTAGGACTGCAGTTGCTCTTGCTACCTTGAGTTCAGCACAAACCTATCATCCTCTCTCATTTCATGCATCCTGAAAGGACAGATTAGTTATAAGTCACAAAAACTTTGGAGCGCGGGTAGGGGAAAATAAAATTTAAATGTAAGTTTACTTTTAAAATGAGGGTATAGGGTAGTCAAAAACGGGTAGTAAAATCCAGATGGTGTGCCCCGCTTTGACAAAGAAGTTAGGACTTTAACTGAGAAGCAGTTAGCAAGACGGTTCACTTTCCTTGGTGGGTGGCGTTGCAGCCAGGCCCCAGAGCACACAAGTGATCCAGCTAATAGCAGGTCAGATCACCAGGCTGCCATCTATTGGCCAATGCCGGCAGTTCCCCTTGGCAGGGCCCAACTGGCCAATGGGGGCACCTGAGCCCGCTCCTAGGGGTCCTTAAATTGAGCCCTGCCCAGCAGTCTTTCCTTTTTCCTTTCCTGCCAAACCACTGTCTACTGTAACCAATAAAGTTGTGGCCATATTCAGTCTAAAACCCCAATATGCGGTTGTCCTGTGTGGTTATTCATTTTCCCCTAGGGAACTTTGGGGTCACGGGGTCTTGGCACAGAAGAAAGATAATTTCTTTCCATGTTAGAAAAACAATAATGAGTGATAGAGCCCATGCTTTTTTTGTTTTGTTTTGAAATTCAAAATAGGAAGCAGATTAAGGATGACATTCTAAATCCACTTAACTGGAAGGAAGCCATACTGAATTCAATAGGAATTACCTCTGACTCAGCATAGTTAGGGCTCACCATCTCTCTCCATGGCTCATACATGAAGAGCAGGGTTAGTCTTTTTTCAGAAGTCCCTGCACACTGCCAGCAGGTGTTTCATGCCAACCACTATTCTTATGTCCCCTCTCTGTGCCTTGAGGGGGCGCATGGGCGCCTGTAGAATCAGGTGTCACATGAAAGATCCTGTGTGCAGTGCATGAGATGGAGGATATCTGCTCTACACCACAGAAAGTGGAATACCATCTCCAGGGCTGGCCCAAGCCATTTGTCTGCCTGAGATGAAGGACAAGATGGTATCTCCTGTGCAGAGTGGCAACTGAATCTCACTTACAATGGGGCAACACCATCCAGTGCACCTGAGGGCGAGCTTCGAGGGCACAGTTCTGCCCTCCCAACACTTTGCCACCACTCCCTACACCCCTTAGCAAATGCTGCCTGAGAATCTAGCTATATTGACTTCATATTCTATAGCCTCTTTGATATATGTCTTCCCTTCCTTCTGCCCTTTCTGCAATATAGATTTAAGCAGGGGTACGGTGGTGTATGTCCAGTTGTGTCAGGCTACCAAGTTTGAGCTCAATTTCAGATTGACGCAGTCCCAAGAGATGGCACCGCAGCAACTCAAAACTTCTCAGTGCAGATGTTTGCAAGCAGGTTAATGCAACCCGTCTCCAGGTGTCTACACCCAGTGTATCATTTAAAAGTGAATGGCATAAGACGGGGGGGGGGGTGGCTTTTGGCTGGCTGGCTGGCTGGCTGGGACAAATACAGCCCTTGCAACTTTTCTCTCTCCCCACCCCCCAGGATTTTGCCCAGGCCACATCCCTTACTGGCCCTGCACAGCACCCTTCTGGAGTGCGTTCACCTGGCTCAAGTGCGTCCTGGAACTATGGCAATGGCTGTAGGTGGATATGTAGGAAACTCCCAACCTTTGCAAGGCTGGAATGTAGCCCCCTATGCAAAGCTAAGAGTCACATCCATTGCTCTGCCACTTTTGCCTCTGGACACACTCTCTGTGGGTATGTGGCCAAGGGCGCAAAATGTGGCCCACAGGGAGAAAATGGTATTCCACCTCTGGCACAGGATAATGGCATTTTTTGTGCCAACCTCAATGAAATTATTAAAAGATGCCCCTCCCCCAACTTGATCTCATTTTGTTTAAGACTGGAGGAAGGAAACTGGCAGTCCCTTTGGAATCCTGTTTCTGACGAAATTACATTTCTTTGCTTCATGGGATAAGGATGGCCCTATGCAAAGCATCAGGGAAGATAAAATACAGTGAAAGGAAGCAGAAATATGCCCAGCCACACTGCCTTCATAGAGCCACAAACCTGATCACCTTCCATTATTTACCATATATCCAAACTTTATAAAGAACTACTGAGAGAGAGAGAGAAAGAGAACACAGAGACTTGATTCTAGACACTTCATTGTCTGTAAAGAAAGCAGACAGAGGTTGTTAAGAAGGCTGAAATCGATAGCTAACAAGAAGGATTTATGATCTCGATTCAGAAATGTATGAGTCATTCCTTTTTTTGTGGTTGCTTGAAACTTCTACTGCTTCCCCATCGCCCCTCCCAATGGAATAAGAAATTAAGAAGAAAAATATGCTATTCACTCTCCTTATCTTGATGCAAAATGAATGCAAATACTCTGTGCCACTATCTGAAACCTGGCTCCCTGCTATTAAGGAAGACATCCTAGCATTTAGCAGCACAATAATTCCCCCTCCCCTCAAAAACTCAAGCAGAATGCCTAATGATTCTGTAGTTTGCTTCCTGCTTGTAATTAAGTAGGTCACAGCTGTGAAGCAAAGAGAACAAGAAAATACACTCAAATCACACAAAGCCCAAAGCGATCAAATCATTTGCAGCTGAAGGAAATGGCAGCTTTAAGAGAAAGAATGAGGGTGGTGGGGACAGAGAGAGAGAAGAGAACCCAATTGCAGAAGTCTGGAGTCTTAAGGCAAATGAAAGAAAATGTGAGATGATGATGAACTAGAAATCTTGATTTGGCCCAGATGCAGAAAAAATATAGGATAATTATTCAGAAATAGCTGATGCTTTGGGGAAAATAAGATGGCCTTGACAAACACCAATCCCTTACGGTATTCTCAATCTGCTCCTATTAGTATTGGATCCCAAGCGACCACTTAAACTGCCAGCTAGCTTTCAGAAGGGCTGCACAAGTGGCGTTCACATTTCAATTTTTCCTGTAACATTTCAACTAGAATGCCTTTTTTTTAAAAGGGTTTCACTCAGGAACTATGGTTCCATTCACAGTTATAAATAAATCAGGATCCCTGGCTTGTTGTGTTTTGCCCACCAGGGCTGATCTGAGATTGATGATGATGATGATGATAACATTTGTACCCTGCCCATCTGACTGGGTTGCTCCACCTACTCTGATAGGCTTTCAACACGTATAAAAACACATTAAAACATCAAACATTAAAAACTTCTCGATACACAGCTGCCTTCAGATGTCTTCTAAAAGTTGTATAGTTATTTATCTCCTTGACATTTGATGGGAAGGCGTTTCACAGGGAGGACGGAGGCACCAGGCAGCTGATTTTGGGTGGCATGAAAGGGCAGCAAATTGCTACTTTTGAATTTATTATTGTTTTGTATTTTTCTTTCCCTCAGAGAAGTACTTCGGAATATTCTGTCTCAGGTATCAAATAACTTGGGCTGGATCTACACTGACCCTTTAAACATTATTAGAACAATATTAGAAATACCATTCCAAAACGTCACAGGGCATATTCTTCAAATAAAGTGCTACTTACATCTGTTCTCTCTTGCTCCCCCCCCTGCTTTCTGGTTTCTCTGCAGCGCCCTCTGGTGTCACATTTTTATAATGTTAACAGCAGGACGTCATGTGGCTTAACTCTATCCTACCAGGAGAGTAGAGCCATCCTTGGTCAGTCTTAAGCACTATGGATCTAGCTGGGGAAGGCAGAAGCACCATTTGCTGCTCTACCTGAAGCAGCAAAATGTCTTGGGCAGCCCTGTTTTACCACAAATAAACCTAACTGATCTTGTGGCACAAGCAAGGTAAGCAATTCTTAGTTTCCCACTACAGTGGTACCTCGGGTTAAGTACTTAATTTGTTCTGGAGGTCCATTCTTAACCTGAAACTGTTCTTAACCTGAGGTACCACTTTAGCTAATGGGGCCTCCCGCTGCTGCCGCGTGATTTCTGTTCTCATCCTGAAGCAAAGTTCTTAACCCGAGGTACTATTTCTGGGTTAGTGGAGTCTGTAACCTGAAGCGTATGTAACCTGAGGTACCACTGTATATCCAAGCCAGAGACTGTGGTTTGTTGTTTCCTAACAAGTTACAGAATAATTGAATTGTAGAGTTGGACAGGATCTCAAGAGTCATCTAGTCCAACCCCCGTAAACCATGATGAGGCCAGAAATCCCGTGAATGCACAGCCAATAGGTTTATACAGAGACGAGTCACAAGCAACATTCTGTGGGCCAGTTCTCACTTGATTGTTGAATACATTCCTGAGGATGATGGCTATCCTGAGAGAAGTTAGGCTGTGGGAAACCGGAAGACTCTCTTCTAGTTTGTAATGTTGTGTATCTAGCAGGACATTAATTTAGGTTAAAAGCAATGAAATTCTCACACCATGATTCCAGCTCTGTACAGTAGTCTCAGCATAAGATACATCAGTACAGATGCATAAACCACTGAGATATAGCCCCGTCTTTGCCAATGAGCTGCTAACAAGATAACATTCCAAGCATGATAAAGTCTATGTATCTCTCATATTGGATCATGTGCTGCTGAGTTTTTACAATTGATTTCCCAATGCTCCAAAGAGCTATCCAGAATCAACTAACACCTGTCTTTGGAACTTTGCACACAAGTTTAGGCAATGCAGCCCAAGAACTGTAGCAGGATATGGACACCAAAATCTGAGACTCATAAAGTGTGCTAATGATGCTAATGGAACATCAGTACATGAAGGCAAGGGAGGGGCTGAGATGAGGCCACACATGTTTTCGCAAAGCACAACAACTTACTAACTGGGCTATTAAAAACCTTGAGGGTTGGGAAAAGGGGTTATAAAAATGGAATACAAACATGAAATAAATTTTCCATAGTTTCCACACACAAGGATCAAAAAGTTCTAAACACCCAAGTCCCACTACTTGTTCTGTGACCCTAGCAAAGTCTAGCTAATTAAATCTGCCAAGCTGAAGTTAAATGAACTATGAGGAGGAAGAGACATTCCTCATGTATAACAGAACTGGTGGATTGACCACTTCTGAGAAACTCCTCCTTTGAACCTCAGGCCCATGCATGTTATGGTGCGGGGGGAGTGAAATTCTATACAGGGCTTCTGTTTTCAGCTGGTAATTCTCAAATGCAGGAATGGGAAACGTGTCGCTCTCCAGATGTTGTTAGACTCCAACTACCATCAGCCCCAGCCAGTATGACCAATGGTCCAGAAAGATGGAGTCTGTAGTCCAGCACCAGCTGGAAGATCACATGTTCCCCACCCCTGCCCTAAGCTATCCTTTTATTTTAAAACTGCTTCCTTAATAAATCCTATCCATGATATCACTTCCACAGCATGCATGTCCATTTTTTCAGTTCCCTCTGTTTTCATGCCATGGACACCCACTGCTCCAGAACATCCATTGTTTGTGAATTTTGATACGGCACAGTGGAAGCTGTGATGAGCTTTGGGCCCATTTACTGTCTATAAGAAGTACACAAATGTGTGCATCATTCCAGGCAGAAATCTTGTCAGGCAAATAAGGTGCTCCAACTTCAAGCTCTCTTGGGATTCAGTACACTACATAAACAGCTGTGTTATTAAGAACAAGGCTTTAATTTAATGGCAATTTATTATAAACAGGAAAAAACTTTTAAGGAACCTGTGACCCCCCCCCCCATTTTTATGAACGCTGGCTTAGAAAATTATCATGGGGGGATTGAATCTGTCCTCAATCCAACCAGTTCATTTCAGGATAAGAAGTTGCAGACAACAGAACTTTCTGTTTGGACTTGAAAGCCAGCAAATAGGCAAATGGACAAGGTATGTCCCTAATGAACAGCCAGTGAAAAACATGGCAACAACTATCAGTTCTTCCATAGTAGCTGTGTTCACCACCATGTTTAAACATGATCTCTGTGTCTACACTGCTGTGTTTTGATATGTTTCAAAGCCACAGTTGCCCCCATCTTCCCATGGTATACATAGGGCAGTCTGTAGAAGCTTTCTCTATATTTCTCTATATTTTCAAAAGGTGCTTTAGAATCTTAGAAGACAAGGCACGCTTGCGGACCTAACTAAAGAGTTAAATAACTGAATATCCACTCATCCTCTGTGGATTCAATATCTTGAAGCGGTTTGAGTGATAATTTATTTTTGCAATGTC
This sequence comes from Podarcis raffonei, assembly GCF_027172205.1. Classification (NCBI taxonomy): domain Eukaryota; kingdom Metazoa; phylum Chordata; class Lepidosauria; order Squamata; family Lacertidae; genus Podarcis; species Podarcis raffonei. The sequence goes on from NC_070611.1 coordinate 2,675,318, forward strand.
TCATGCTCCAGGTGTTTGTTTAAAAAAATATAAAAAGATAAAATACATATTAGCTGTCCAACAAATTGAAGAACAGCCTATAATCTTGGAAAATAAATAAATCCGTAACAGTGTTTACATCAGTGGCGTAGCGTGGGGGGTCCAGGGGGGGCCGGCCGCACCATCTGGGGGTGTGTGCGCTCGCACTTGCAGCTCTCTGCCCCTACCTGGCTCCACGGGTTAGGGGGCGCAAATTACTTGCCTTGCCCCGGGTGCTGACAACCCATGCTACGCCACTGGTTTACATTCACAAAGTGTGAATCATTTTTTTATTCCATCTTTTTTATTCCATTTTTTATTCCAAGAAGCTACAGTTAGAACTGTATATGCAACAACTGATTGGTTCAAAATTGGGAAAGGAGTACGACAAGGCTGTATATTGTCTCCCTGCTTGTTTTACTTATATGCAGAATTCATCATGCGAAAGGCTGGACTGGATGAATCCCAAACCGGAATTAAGATTGCTGGAAGAAATATCAACAACCTCAGATATGCAGTTGACACAACTTTGATGGCAGAAAGTGAGGAGGAATTAAAGAACCTTTTATTGAGGGTGAAAGAGGAGAGCGCAAAATATGGTTTGAAGCTCAAAATCAAAAAAACGAAGATCATGGCCACTGGTCCCATCACCTCCTGGCAAATAGAAGGGGAAGAAATGGAGGCAGTGAGAGATTTTACTTCCTTGGGCTCCATGATCACTGCAGTTGGTGACAGCATTCACAAATTAAAAGACGCCTGCTTCTTGGGAGAAAAGCAATGACAAACCTAGACAGCATCTTAAAAAGCAGAGACATCACCTTGCCGATAAAGGTCCGTATAGTTAAAGCCATGGTTTTCCCAGTAGTGATGTATGGAAGTGAGAGCTGGACCATAAAGAAGGCTGATCGCCGAAGAATTGATGCTTTTGAATTATGGTGCTGGAGGAGACTCTTGAGAGTCCCATGGACTGCAAGAAGATCAAACCTATCCATTCTGAAGGAAACCAGCCCTGAGAGCTCACTGGAAGGACAGATCTTGAAGCTTAGGCTCCAATACTCCCTGGAAGACTCCCTGGAAAAGACCCTGATGTTGGGAAAGATGGAGGGCACAAGGAGAGGGGACGACAGAGGACGAGATGGTTGGACAGTGTTCTCGAAGCTACCAACATGAGTTTGACCAAACTGAGGGAGGCAGTGGAAGACAGGAGTGCCTGGCGTGCTCTGGTCCATGGGGTCACAAAGAGTCGGACATGACTAAACGCCTAAACAAAATGGATAGGAAAGCAATGAACTGAAAGCAAAGCAAACATTTTTACCCCACCTAACCAGTGGGGTAAAATCCATAGAATTTTTGTCGAAATACTGTACAATGAAAATGACACTGTTCCCCACTGAAGTGTCAGTGCAACCACATTATTTGTTGCTTCTTAGGTCTCATTATTGTTTCACAAGGAATTCATCTAACATATTATGAAGAGACATTACTCACCGTTAATACTAAAACACAAGTTTATATTTATAGAATGGGTGTCACAAGCTAAGAAGACTTTAAATTTAAATTAGGACTTGCTTTATTTCAAACTTTGTACCACTCTAATTATACCTTCTAAACATTGCTATCATACTGAGCATGCAAACAGCAGTGGAAATTAATCATTTGTTCTGCACCCTAAAACTTTGCATTTGAAGTCAAAATAATGTTCACAACAATGTTAATAGCTATAAGGCTTAGAAACAAAGTTCTCTTTGACATTGGAAAAAAGAGAGCTTACAAACAACATCACTAACACACACACACACACACACACCAGTTATAGGGTTGCAATATTTCAAGAAGTAAAAATCTGAACACAAAAAGTTGTTGAGCTGCTCACGACGGAGCCTGAACCAGAACCGCCGCCCCCACATTGTTATTTTTTAAAAAAACCAAATCCAGGTCATTTGCTTTAAAATCTAAAATTCCCCCTGGATGAGCATGTAGGACCCCTAAAAGAGGACACGTCCTGGAATTCCCAGACGTATGGCAACCCTACAGTAGTATTATACCAGCTGATGGGAAGTCCAGGTGAGGAGATGGGCTTGTTGTGCTCAGATTCTGCTTGCAGACTTCCATTGAGCATCTGGTCAGCCACTGTGAAAACAGGAAGGTGGACTAGCTGGGCTTGATGTAGCAGGGATTCTTCTCATGTGCAGACTTTTTAATTCTCTGCTTACAGCATTGTGCATATAGGATCAAGGGTTGAGGGGCTGAAAGGACCACTCTTAATTTTCCAGTGAAAATTATACCACCACACTTACACCACCAGATTTACTGGTAGTCTGTTTTGAGTTATCATGTTGTTTAAAACCATCAAAAAGTATTCAGCAGTTTCTAGGTATAGGAGCGCCCAGCACTGGTGAAGGAAAAATCCAAAATGTAGTATGTTTATGCAGAGGTCAGAAAAAATAATAATGTCAGATTAAGAAAGGGCAAGTCAGCAGTCGTTATGTCAAAGCACTTCCTCAGTGACACTTTTATTATTCAGACTGCCTTTCACATTTTCATAAAAAGGTTCATTTGACTATATGTACAACATAGTGTCATGCATGCAAATTTTGCACTTCTGAATTTCTTACAAGAAAAGAAGCCAGAATACTCATGATGGTATCCTTTTCCAACTCTTCTACAAAGTGATCAATTCATATACAGTACTTTGTTCAGCTGTTGCTGAAATGTATTACAAAGAGGCATTGCTGTTAATGAAGTTTAAAGTCTGGCACTAGCAATGTTGCTTATGAGAGCCAAAGCTCATAAAAACGGCAGCTTGAAATCCATTCAGTAAAGGTTTTATATTCCTAAAGCCATAGTTTAAACTGATTTCATCATGATAGAGAAAAGGGGTGGGGAGCCTTTTGCTCCCAGTGGGTGAGGATTCTTGGGGGGGGGCATGGCCACACAGTGCTGGATTCACTGGTGGAGGCCAGCAAGAGTCTCACCTGAGCCCAGCTGGCCCCTCTCTTCCCTCCATGCGCCTCACAGCCCCAAACTAGCTCAGAGGACCAGGTTGGGGGAATCCCCTGGACAGTACATGGGGGGAGGGGAGAAGATGCTCTGTGGAATTCTTCCCACACTTTCAGCAAACAGGGAGACTTGTTCAACATGCTTGCCCTCCCTCTGCCCCCCCCAGTGCATGGAGCATGTCTCTGGCTGCACTGGGAACACTGGGGTGTGTGTACTAAATGATGTAACAAGTCTGGTTGCTGTGGAATTGCTGGTGACTGGAGACTCGACACCCCGCCCAGCAACCCCAGTGCAGCCAAACTATTTCCTCTGAGTTGTGGGTGGGGTTCTCCAGAGCTTGGCAGACCAGGAGGGCATCAGCTAAGAGCCACATTTGGCTTACAGGCCACAGATTGCCTGCCTCCAATACAGAAGGAGCCAAGCTAAAACAAAAATGTAGGAGGTCTAACACACAATCTGTGCTGCTGGATCAGCCTGAGCAAGATTCCCTGCACATGCTAAACCTTTATTAGCTGCTCGTTCATTTCTAGCTATGTTAAATGTTGACAGAAATCCATTGCAATGCAACTGAGCTGTGGTTTAGAGGGGCTAACTGGTCTGCTCCAGTGCAGTTTCCATTTGCTTTGACGGAACTTGTACAGCCTATGTTCCTGGCAGACTGTTCCCAGATATAGCTTTAAGAGCAGTCTAGTCAACTGTATGCAATAATCTGGCAAATTTCAGTAACAAGACAAGAGGAATGCAAGAAATGAATTGCTCAATAGTAGAAGGTCATGTTGAGAAGCCTGGGGAATGTGGGAAAATCTCCCATGGACTTCAGTTTGTGAATCAGACAGGCTCTGGCTGCTGGAAGCAATACTCCAGTCACTAATGGAAGGGCTCCTCCAGAATAGTCATTCAGTAATTACAACCTTTGACTCTCTTCTGGCTCTGTATCTTTTCTCATTAGATATTTATTTTTGGAATGAACTCCTCACCCCACACTGAGTGTAAACTATTCTCAGGACCGCAAAACGTATATTGATTTTGCTTTGCTTTTTTTTTTACTCTGTGCCTGTAATGGTATATATAGGCATCTACCAAGTTCTGTATCTCCTGCCCTTTGGAGATTCTGTGGAGCTTGAAGGAGAATGGGCAGAAGGAGAGAAGGGGGTGTCAAAGGAGACATAGTGTAGGGTGCTGTTTTTAATTAGGGTCTTTCTATATACAATTTTGGTTTTTTGTGCAATTGGCACATCTTCCTGAAATGCAGTACTTCTGTAGCTTCCAAAGTGCAAAGAATTGCAAAGTACTTAAGCAATTCTTAAGTAGAAGACCATAAGCAGAGCGTTCTGGATCCTATTTCAGGGGTTGCAAAGCATACCCTCCAACATTCCACAGGTAAAAATTTCTCACTCCCCTGCAGCTGACCCTCCTCGACCCGCCCCAAGCATTTCCTGTCAAAATAAGGGCAAGTGCCACAAGAACTGCACCAAAGGGACACAGCACACATGTCCTTCACCGTCCTGAGCCAACCCTTTAATCCCGATTTTGTTGTATTTTATTCTCTGGTAGATTTACAAAAGAAAAAGGCACACACCAATAAATACATTTTGTGTTGTTTCAGGCCTCCTTAATCACTCCTTCTGCAACACAGGAGTTCCACAGCAGGTGTGCTGCTGCTGCTGCAGGAACAGACCCTCCAAGTGTCCCTATTTTCCAGGGGCATCCCTGATTTAGAGAAGCTGTCCAGGTTTTGGATTTGATCCCGGAATGCCCCGCTTGTCCTTAGGACGTCCCTATTTTCATTGGATAAATGTTGGGGGGCATGCAGGAATGGCTTCTTAATGACAGCAAGCTTGAATACTTCACTGTTAACTACAGGGGTACCTCGGGTTACAGACGCTTCAGGTTACAGACTTTGCTAATCCAGAAACAGTACCTCGGGTTAAAAACTTTACCTCAGGATAAGAACAGAAATCGCGTGGCGGCAGTGAGAGGCCCCATTAGCTAAAGTGGTACCTCAGGTTAAGAACAGTTTCAGGTTAAGAACGGACCTCCGGAACGAATTAAGAACTTAACCCGAGGTACCACTGTACTTAATCAGTTAAAATAACTTACAGAGGATGTGAGGCCACCACTGCCATTTAGTGACCAAGCTAAGGAGAAAACCCGGCTTACTCTGTGCATGTATCAACCATAGAATCCTAGAATTATAGAGTTGGAAGGGATCCAGGGTCATCTAGTCTATCCCCCTGCAATTCAGTTATCTCAACTAAATAATACAAGATGGATGGCCATCCAATCTTTACTTAAAAACCTCCAAGGAAGGAGAGTCCACCACCTCCTGAAGGAGTCCATTCCACTGGCAAACAGCTCTTACAGTCAAAGTTTTTCTGAATGTTGAGTTGGAATTTCTCTTCTTGTACCTTGAAGCCATTGGTTTGTGTCGTACCCTCCAGAGCAGGAGAAAACAAGCTTGCTCCATCCTCCATGTGAAAAGCCGTGAGATATGTGAAGATGGCTATCATATCTCCTCTCAGTCTCTTCTTTTCCAGGCTAAACATGCCCAATTCCTTCAACTGTTCCATCTATGCACTTATCTTGCCCTGCTGTGTTTTGCTTGTTATTGAGAAGTTCTAGAAATGGGACGAGGCAGGAAGCACTTGCTTGAAGCCTAGTGTGCATCTGATGTGCCCTCCACCCTTTAAGTGAACAACCCACCTAGGGGCACTAGGTAGGTTCTGACAGTTAGCTGACTCTGTAGTACCACGGTCTCCAGATCAACAACTTGGAGGTAGGGATGCCAAGCCAACGTCTTGAATTCGGTGACAATTTGTGTTGAGCCTGGCATGCCTCCATTTATCCCTCAAGACACCCATTGCATCATTGTCTGATATTGGTGTTTCTTTTCCAGTCCATGCAGTTGAAAACCACACCCATATATGTAAATTTCATAATGGTTTCTCTTTGGCTGATAGGCAGTGTAGTTAATCCCCTACACTGTAGTTTACCACTCCCATGGAACTAATGGTCAGTTTTGCTGTGAATGTGCATGCAGCTTTAATTCCAGGTATTCTTCTATGCAAGGTTGTCTGCATGGCAACACTCACACATGGGTTTTCAATACTGTAATTACTTTAGGCTATAGCTGCCAATGCCAGCCTGGTGCCCTACAGAAGTTTTAGACTACAAATGATAAATAACTGGTGGTAGCAGCTTATAGGTTCTCTTCCCTAAGATGGAACTGAAATTGTGGAAGTGGGAAGTTGTACATTTTATAGCATTCAATATGCACAAAGCATAATCAGATTGCACAACTCCTATGAAAGGAAGTGAATGGAATGGTAGCAAGCAGCAAGAAAAGCATTCTCTCCACCCCACCAACATTCCAATGAGTGATAAAAGGGCTAATCACCAACATCATCACTTGATCCAAAACCCCTGGCAAATAAGGTGGGGTTGGCCTAGTTTCCTCCCCATCATCTATCAGAATAGTCTGACAAAGGAATAGTTCAGCCTAGAGGCACTGAGTTCCGTGTGACATGGGAGGGGGCCTTGTTTTGTGTGTGTGTGTGTGTGTGTGTGTGTGTGATGGCACACATGCAACATACATGTGTGAGATGGTGTGCTGGGAGAAGGCCATCAGGCCCGGAGAGGCCCTCCACCACTGCGGGGAAGCTCAACAAGGCCGCCCACCACCTTGGGGAGGCCCAATAGGGCCCTCCACTGCCATATTGCCAGCAGGGCCTGGCGCATCAATATGGGGGAGGGCCTCAACCCCATCTGCACATACTTGGGGGGGGGGCTGCATTGTCCCCGGCCAATGGCGCCAATGGTCTGGCCATAGAGAGTTTTGCTAGCTAGCTAGGGAGGGGTGACTATTTAAATTACTTTACCTTTGCAATGCTCCTATCACACTGTTCTCTCCAACACAGATTGTGGGAAGGGGAGCACTGGCAGGGGTTTAGTGTTTGTGGGTTGAGGGAGAAAGAATTCTTATTTTAAAGAGTGGTGGGGAACTGCATCTCAGCCACACGGCTCATGGAGGTTCCATGGGCAGAAACATGGCAGACTGGTGGGAATGTTGCTTTATAGGGGTGGGGAACTTGCACTTCAGATACAGCACAACTGCATATGGAGGTTCCACAAAGAATTTTGCTTCAACGAATCTGGTAAATTTCATTATTCAACAGAAATATCACCATCCACATTTTTTTTTTGGCTGTTTTGGAGCTCTATGGTTATCATTTTGTAAAAGCAAAGCAGTAGTACCATGAACCTATTCAGAAGCATGAAGGTTTTTATTTATTTAGATTTTATATTATATTTATATATTCTTTCCACACATGAATGGAACAGTGGCAGTATTATCACATGCCCAACCGCTCCCGATCCTAATGTGGGGGGAAATAATTATTATTCTGGCAGCCATTCAGGCTTCCCCAGCTTGGACATTCCTACGGCTGCAGTCTTCGCATACTCCGTTCCTCCATGATATGGAAAAGATGGTACCAGAGGAGCCCCTTTGCTTGCTGCGCGACTACTGTACAGGCTAGCGCTGGGGCACATGATGGGTGGCTACTGGGCAAGTGGAAGGAGCGGGAGGGCAGCTGGGCAGGTGCAAACTGGGGTGGGCATGAGATATGGTGGCAAAAATCATGCAAGCCTCAGTGGAAAAGAGTAGTCAAACAGCCCCAAAACACAAGCAGCCAGCAGCACAAACAGAAAATCTCTTTGATATATGAGGCTATTCCAATGGGAGATGTCGTGTAGCCCACCCTAAGGCTAGAGATGAACAACAGCACTCCCACCCCAGAAGAATACAAAAGGCAGACAGGACTACACAGAAAAGACCCACACCCCACGCTGCACTCTGAGAAGCCGCATCAAACATACAAAATGCAAAAGTGCTACAGTATGTGAAAAACATTAAAATTGAGATTCCAAAACAAATGTGGACATTATGTAACTATTACATATTTTAAGTGATTGCCCCCCCACTCCCACAACAAAAAGAGTTCCCAAAAAGCCGTATGTGAGTGGAAAAAGTTAATCTGGTCGTACACTGCAAAAGAAAGAAAGGGGAGTAGAGGCCACACTTCCTGCTTGCGCAAATTTTTTCCCCATCCCTACTTGGCAGTGGTCCCAAGATTATGCCTTTCATTTAGCTTGATGGCCCCAGCTTATTTTGCCAATCTTTCCCAAATACATGCTATTTTTAGAGCAAATGTCTACTTCTACACAATCATATGTTTCTTCTATGAATGTACAGATACATGCACATTCACACACAGAGAGAAATAGGGATGGATGACTGCAATGTTGGTTTCTCTCAATTTCTAATTTTTCCCATCTTAATTCAGTTCTACACATTTCCATGGGAAATGGTGATTTTTTTTAAGCCTCCTGAAAATTTGTCAGCACTAAAGTGCAAATTTCTTCTAATATAGAGATTTTAGCATGCAATTTTCACTGATAAACATTTTTTCATTGAATTTTTGCTAATATAATGCATGCTGTGTTATTTTCACCAATATATGCAATTTTTGCCACATTGTTCAATTGGAGAACTGCATCACAAAATTTGGAGAAGTGTGAATTTTGAAGAATATGTTTGCTTCCTGTATAGGTTCAAGAAATGTGGATCAGGTAGTTTTTCATTAAATTCCAAATCTGTTGAATTTCTCCCACATCCCTAAATGGCAGAAGCCGTTTCTCCTCAGATGACTTCTGAAACCTCTCCCCTGATCTTTCCTTCTCCTCTTCCTCCTGATAGTGGGAGGAAGTAATCAGCTAATTAATGCTGTCCAGATGGAGGGTCAGTCAGGGACAGTTAAGGCGCTAGTGTTTGTTGTCTCTTTTTAAATGCCATGCAAACATTCGTGAAACTAATGCCAGATGATCCTCTGCCCGCCATCCTCTGTGTGCCATTTATCTCCTTAAGGTTTACTCAGGTAAGCATCTGGCTCAATGGGAAAGGCATTAATGAACACGCCAGAAGAAGGTTCATTCATATAATTGAGAATAGAACATTGCCCGGGCTTTATTCACCTCACTTTGCAATTTCACTAACTTTAAGAAACTTTAACAAAGAACCATGGCAGTTCAAAGGCCATCCTTACCATAACTTCACAAGCCTGGTTTTATTTGGATTTTCTGGCTTCCCAATCTCTAGAGTTTTATTTTAAGATGATATGATGTCATGGACTGGCTGGACACAGAGGCATGGGGGGAGGAAGCAGTTGGGAAAGCCCCAGGGGAAGAAGGCTCAGAGTCCAGGGATTGGTGGTAGGACAACAATGAGTGGTCAGAGGGAGAAGACTGGGAGGAGGGGGAGCTGAAGAGGTAACGGGGCTCAGTGTGCAGAGGAGGGAAACCAAGAGGCAGAAGTGGGGCAAGCTGGTGAAGAAGTCAAGGTGTCTCCCCCTCCCCTAGAAACAGGCCTGTTGGCATAGATGCAGACTATGTAGGAAGGACCTGGAGGAGGAAGAGATTTAGGTAGCTGTGGGAAGGCGGGGATCTTCAGCCTCCACAACTGCCCCAGAGGGGCAAGACCTACCAAGAAGAGTTGCTGTGCTCATTAGGCCAGGCTTATAAATAAAGAGTGAACTTACATACCCCATGTGATTTATTGCTGGTTGGCTCCCTGACACATATGCCATTGGAAGGTGATTGCCACCTTTGCTGGAAACCTTGCTAAATGCACAGAAGCCTTGCTAGAAACACTAAAATAAAAAATCTTTTCTCTCTCTCTCTCCCTAAAATAAGAATTCAAAAACTTCCTTTCGCCTACTAATGTGCTATTTTTTAAAAGAAGGGAATGAAAGAAGCATGTTGTTAGGAAAATGTCCTTTTGATCAGATCCCTTTTAGCCAGATGACTGAGGCTCAAGGTTTTGTCTCCTTGGGAACCCTGCTTAATCAGCTTCATGACATTGATGGTTTCCCTCACAAAGTTACGAGTGTGCAGTGGTGCTCAGCTGCTCTGAGCAAAAGCCATGAAACAACGGCAGGATGTGACAAGCCTGGCAGTTGCTGCACAGCTGCCATGCGTGCAGAGGGCAGCCCCACTGCCCGAGGCTCCTGGATCTTGGATAGGTTAGCACTGTGTTCCAGTCCCAACTCATATGTCTTCTAGGTTTTTGGACAGTTCACAGCATAATTAACCCAAAGCTCTGAATTTACTCACTCCGTTTTTATTAGGTCATTGCCTCTCTTCTGCCCAGCTGTTTCATGGCTGCACACATGTAGAGCTCTCCTTCTTTCATTGTGCTATTTCATTGTGATGCTTGGGTGATATTGAACAGAAACCAATGTGGAGAGGAGCTTGCTAAAACATTGCAGAGATAGCCAGAGAATGGTGGGTGGGAGGGAGGCAAAAGGAGATAAGGCAGCACAAGCACTAGTGTGGTGTGCCTGAGGAGTGGTCCTCAGAGATCAGCATCCACCACTAATGGCATCACCCACAGGGACGTGTGCTGGCCTTGGAGAACCCCTGCCTAGGTGCACTATGAGGACATCTGCCCCCTCTCCACTGCTGCCACCCATATGCAAGCAAGCACCCTCCTCTCAGTTATCATTCAGTAGCAGCAACCAAGTATTATAAAGCCACCACTGCTGAACACAAAGGAGCTGCAACACCTTCAGATTCTGCACAGAATTGAATCATACCGAAGCTGCCTTAACATTGCAGTTTTCCATAAAGCAAATCCTCCTTCCCCAACACTCATATACAGGTGCTCAGGTTGACACTGCCTTCACTTTTTCAAGGAATTGCCTACTTTTCACCTTTCCTTCCCCACATAAAAATCACACAGTGAAAATGAGCCCTGCTCACGCATTTGATACTAATGGACCTGCTAGCTAGGGATTATGGGAGTTGTAATCCAAAAACAGGTGACGACCCAAATTTGGGAAACCCTCCTCTAGATTATACGGAGGAGCATGAGAAGCATGAGTACTCCTCTTTCAGTGTAATTCCATATAGATCAAAAGAAATACCTATCAAAAGATCTGCATATTGAAACAGGTCTCCTCTGCAGGTCCCCAACATGGCTCTTGTGTATAACAAAATACCCCACTACAGCAGTGGTAGTGGGGGGGGGGAGTAGCCAAAAAGTAAAGAAGAGAGCTGTGGCACTTTAAAGATTTGGCAATTTATTATGGCCTAAGCCCACAAAAGCTTGTGCCACGTAATCAGTATGTTAGCCTGAATCATAAGTGCAGACTATGTTTGGCCTTAGGTGCCTAGGCAACCACAAAATTTAAATGAAAGGGCTGCCCCCCCACTCCACTTGGCGGCATGTGCACACCGTGGGGCATGTGTATGTCATGTTGGCACACCCCTGTGATTTCTGCAAGTGACATCGGCACACCACAGGCATGCCAACATCACACAGGTGCATGCGCATGCCCCGGTCACCCGCTGTCACGGGGGCAATGTGGCACGCCTGGCCCGAATATATGAGGATCTACAACTACCCAGTAGCTGGCAACCACTTCCTGAGGACAGTGTAAAGCAACAAGGTGAACTATAGGACATTTCCCAAGTAAACTTGAACTTCAAGCTAAATAATGCACATTGCTTCGTATTTCAGAACCTTTCTAAGTCCTACTTCATACATTGTTTCTAGAATGGAATAATCCTATACATCATCTTGTATCCCAAAGCAGTAGTTACTGCCTTAGAACCTCCAGGAATACAGATTAGCTGCCCTCCCTACCCGTTCTAGCCTTGACTACCACTCTTCATCTTCCTATAGCCCTGCCCAATATCGATCACTTGGCACTGTAAGGGAAATTCCATTAGCGCCAGTTACCATAATAAATCATGGCCAACCGGCACTAATACTGATTACAATTTTAGCTAATCTTCATTAGTGGTTATTAGCATACAGCCACAACCAGTAAATCATAGCTACTGATTTGGCATAAAGACCAGAATAGCCCACATAGGTTTTATGCTACCAAGCCTGCAACTTCCAAGCATTATTACTTATTATTATGTAGTCAGCTTGCTTGGCTGTCTGCATTGCATCACCATATAGAGGCATCACTTGGCTTTGATACCTTATGATAGCCTAAGGTTAAAGCACCATGGGTATAAAGGGGGAGCAGGATATATCCACCGGGGGTGTGTGAGAGAGAGATAATATGTACACAAAAAATAGCTGCTTACCCTTTCTGCACTGTGTCTTCTCAGAGATCCATATGGTATTTTGAAGAGAAATTTTCGGCTCCTGGTTGGTGTCACGGCTGCCTGCACCACCATAGTGCAGTGCAAATCTCTCTCTCTCTCTCTCTCTCTCTCTCTCTCTCTCTCTCTCTCTCTCTCTCTCTCTCTCTGTGTGTGTGTGTGTGTGTGTGTGTACACGTCTGTGTGTGTGAGAGAATGAATGATCAGCCCAAAGAAATTTCCTCTGGGATGACTTAAGGAGTTCCCAGCTTGCAAATAACAAATGGCTCAGTGGGTTGGTTGTTTTCTCCCCGCCAAAAAAGAAACCAAACCCACTAACAAAAAACTTTAGACCATGAGTCAATATGTGGCTTGTTTGAAGTAGAGAGGGGAGGGAGAAGCCCACCCCCTTCACAGCATGCTTCAAGCAGCGTATCTTTAGCTCTGGTTATATTTCTCCCAGCACAAAAAGACTGCTGTGCCACAGAGGTGGAAACATTCTGCTTCTGGGGGGATTGTTCTAAAAATGTCAGCCTCGCTTCTTGTAGCTACAGATGGTAACCAGGTCAGTTGTCTAATCAAAGCTAAATCAGACTTCTTTATACATGCCACCATGTGACTGTAGACCCCTTCTGGTTTGCTCTATAGTCGATCACATGTTCTCCTCCCAAACAATATCTGGTGTATCACCATCTGGTGTGGAGATTAATGTGAAATCCTATGTTCAGATTTTGCTTCCTTCCAGACATGAGAGAGCATAATAGCACACAGAGCAATCAGGCTGGGAACAAAAGAAGTCACCAGCCTGCTCAAGAGCACAGTAAAATGACCCCACCAGGCAAAACACAGCTTAGCAGCCATGTACAGTAGACCACAACCAGCTTGATAAAGACTTGTTTTTTTGCTGCCTGCCTGGCAGTTGCACCAAATCTAGGGGGTGGAGGTGTCTTCTGCACCCTCAATATTTGTTTGAAGGGGGCTCAGCCCCCCCAATACTGAGGGGTCCAGTGCAACATCACAGAAGGTGCAGTGGCCTGCACAGCATTGGGAGACGTGTGTTACACGCATGACATCACACATACACGCCCCGTGCCCCCTCAATCTTGGAGGCAACCCAGTGCCACTGCTGCCTGGGATGTAGTTATGGAGGATTGTCCAGTAACTGGAACGACGCGCTACATGGCTGAAGGGCTACATTCAGGAGCAATGGTGGATCACAGTTCTGTAGGCCTACTACAAAGCCTGAGCATCAGTGAAGAGGTCAGAGGGTTGCAAAATAAATTTACGGCCTCAGATCACTTTGTGAAAGACAGAATGACTCCTGAGAATCACAACGTTTGCCAATCTAAATACCTGGTTTAATGCAGAGCTGGAAAGATTTTTTGGTCAGAAACTAAAAAGCCAACAGGGTGTGGGGGGGGAGGGGGAAATGCAGTAATGTAATATACAAGCACGTTGTTTCTAACAAAGATCTGGCTGGCATAACTGCACACACATTAAAAGGCATTAAAGGAAAAAGCAGCAGCTTGATGTGGGAAATTCCAAATATTAAAACAATCAGCCTTTGTTCATAATTAGTTCCATATGTGCACTGCAAATTGAGTCAGTGTGTGCGTGTGAGAGGGAAGGAGGAAGGGAGGGGAAAGCCAAGCCGGAAAGGATGGAAATGGCTTCAGCATGACTGATTCATATAGATTCATTTAAAAGTCTTGGTATAAGGTTACACTGTTGGCCTTGAAAATGAAAACAGAGATTTCTTGATTTATTTTTTTAAAAAATCTATCTCCTATGACAACTGCCTTCCTTTTTGAAGCACAGCATTCAGGGGCAGATGTTGCTTGCTTCTACAATGGCTGACCTAGGGCGACTTCACAGCATGGAACATAATTTTTTCCCCTGGATTCACATAATTGTATGTTCACAGGTGGAACAGGAAGCAAGACTGTGATTACTCTCTCTTTTTCTGGGACAATGGAGGAACTTTTCCCCACTAGAATCATAGAATCATAGAATCATAGAGTTGGAAGAGACCACAAGGGCCATCGAGTCCAACCCCCTGCAAAGCAGGAAACACCATCAGAGCACTCCTGACATATGGTTGTCAAGCCTCTGCTTAAAGACCTCCAAAGAAGGAGACTCCACCACACTCCTTGGCAGCAAATTCCACTGTCAAACAGCTCTTACTGTCAGGAAGTTCTTCCTAATGTTTAGGTGGAATCTTCTTTCTTGTAGTTTGGATCCATTGCTCCGTGTCCGCTTCTCTGGAGCAGCAGAAAACAACCTTTCTCCCTCCTCTATGTGACATCCTTTTATATATTTGAACATGGCTATCATATCACCCCTTAACCTCCTCTTCTCCAGGCTAAACATGCCCAGCTCCCTTAGCCGTTCCTCATAAGGCATCGTTTCCAGGCCTTTGACCATTTTGGTTGCCCTCCTCTGGACACGTTCCAGTTTGTCAATGTCCTTCTTGAACTGTGGTGCCCAGAACTGGACACAGTACTCCAGGTGAGGTCTGACCAGAGCAGTATACAGTGGCACTATTACTTCCCTTGATCTAGATGCTATACTCCTATTGATGCAGCCCAGAATTGCATTGGCTTTTTTAGCTGCCGCGTCACACTGTTGGCTCATGTCAAGTTTGTGGTCAACCAAGACTCCTAGATCCTTTTCACATGTAGTGCTCTCAAGCCAGGTGTCACCCATCTTGTATTTGTGCCTCTCATTTTTTTTGCCCAAGTGCAATACTTTACATTTCTCCCTGTTAAAATTCATCTTGTTTGTTTTGGCCCAGTTCTCTAATCTGTCAAGGTCGTTTTGAAGTGTGATCCTGTCCTCTGGGGTGTTAGCCACCCCTCCCAGTTTGGTGTCATCTGCAAATTTGATCAGGATGCCCTTGAGTCCATCATCCAAGTCGTTGATAAAGATGTTGAATAAGACCGGGCCCAAGACAGAACCCTGTGGCACCCCACTAGTCACTCTTCTCCAGGATGAAGAGGAACCATTGATGAGCACCCTTTGGGTTCGGTCAGTCAGCCAGTTACAAATCCACTGAGTGGTAGCATAGTCAAGACCGCATTTTACCAGCTTCTTTACAAGAATATCATGGGGCACTTTGTCAAATGCCTTGCTGAAATCAAGGTAGGCTACATCCACTGCGTTCCCTTCATCTACCAGGCTTGTAATTCTGTCAAAAAACGAGATCAGGTTAGTCTGACATGACTTATTTTTCAGAAATCCATGCTGACTATTGGTGATCACAGCATTCCTTTCTAGGTGCTCACAGACTGTTTGCTTAATGATCTGCTCCAGAATCTTCCCTGGTATTGATGTCAGACTGACTGGGCGGTAATTATTTGGGTCCTCTCTTTTCCCCTTTTTGAAAATAGGGACAACATTTGCCATCCTCCAGTCTGCCGGGACTTCGCCTGTTCTCCAGGAATTCTCAAAGATGACTGCCAGTGGTTCTGAGATCACATCTGCCAGTTCTTTTAATACTCTTGGATGCAGTTCATCTGGCCCTGGAGACTTGAATACATCTAAACTAGCCAAGTATTCTTGTACTATCTCCTTAGTTATTCTGGGCTGTGTTTCCTCTGCTGAATCATTTGCTCCAAATTCTTCAGGTCGGGCATTGTTTTCTTTATCGGAGAAGACTGAGGCAAAGAAGGCATTGAGGAGTTCAGCCCTTTCTGTGTC
The DNA here is from genome assembly GCF_027172205.1 of Podarcis raffonei. Taxonomy (NCBI): domain Eukaryota; kingdom Metazoa; phylum Chordata; class Lepidosauria; order Squamata; family Lacertidae; genus Podarcis; species Podarcis raffonei. Next base: position 2,691,191 of record NC_070611.1, read on the forward strand.
CCCTGTTTGCATTTCACCATCTTCTCCTCTGAGTGACCCCACTGTTTCTTTGTCCTTCCTTTTGCTACGAACATACCCATAGAAGCCTTTTTTGTTGCTTTTAACCTCTCTAGCAAGCCTGAGTTCATTCTGTGCTTTAGCTTTTCTGACTTTGTGTCTACACGTCCTGGCTATTTGTTTGAATTCCTCTTTGGTGGTTTCCCCCCTTTTCCATTTTTTGTACACATCCTTTTTTAATCTTAACTCAGTTAAAAGTTCTTTAAATAGCCACCCTGGCTTCTTTAGGCACCTTCCATGTTTCCGTCTCATTGGTATTGCCTGAAGTTGTGCTTTTACTATCTCCCTCTTAACAAACTCCCAGCCATCATGAACTCCCTTTCCTTTTAGTATTACTGTCCATGGGATCTCACCCAGCACTTCCCTAAGTTTTATGAAGTCGGCTTTCTTAAAGTCAAGAAATTGAGTCCTAGTATGCTTGGCTGCTCCTTTCCGCTGGATAGTAAATTTCAGAAGAGCATGATCACTCGCGTCTAATGATCCTTCCACTTCTACCCCACTAACCAGGTCATCAACATTGGTTAGGACCAGATCTAAAATGGCTGTTCCTCTTGTTGCTTCTCCCACTTTCTGGACAATGAAGTTGTCTGCAAGGCCAGTGAGGAATCTGTTTGACCTTATGCTCTTGGCTGAGTTTGACATCCAACAAATATCCGGGTAATTGAAGTCCCCCATTACTACTATCTCCCTTCCTTTTGCATGCTTGGCCATCTGTTCCAGGAAGGCATCATCTATGTCCTCCGTTTGGCTTGGGGATCTATAGTAAACTCCCACAATGAGGTCACTGTTATTCTTCTCTCCCTTAATTTTGACCCAAATGCTCTCACTTTGGCTTTGAGGTTCTAAATCTTGGATCTCTTCACTAACATGACAATAACTCTGATCTAGCTTGAAAACAGGGACGCGGGTGGCGCTGTGGGTAAAAGCCTCAGCGCCTAGGGCTTGCCGATCGAAAGGTCGGCGGTTCGAATCCCCGCGGCGGGGTGCGCTCCCGTTGCTCGGTCCCAGCGCCTGCCAACCTAGCAGTTCGAAAGCACCCCCAGGTGCAAGTAGATAAATAGGGACCGCTTACTGGCGGGAAGGTAAACGGCGTTTCCGTGTGCTGCGCTGGCTCGCCGGAGCAGCTTTGTCACGCTGGCCACGTGACCCGGAAGTGTCTCCGGACAGCGCTGGCCCCCGGCCTCTTGAGTGAGATGGGCGCACAACCCCAGAGTCTGTCAAGACTGACCCGTACGGGCAGGGGTACCTTTACCTTTACCTTTAGCTTGAAAACTGCAAATATAATGAACGACTAGTCCCTTCCCCAGTTCCATACAAGTCATGGAATAAGTTAAATCAGCCAGACTGCATTGCAAGTTGCTTCTGGTCCACTCAATTTCACTCTTAAATGAAATTCATTCATTTATTTTTAAGAGCAACATGAGCACAACCAGGGCTTTTTTCCAGCCAGAACTCTCAGGCAGGTACCATTGCCATTCTAAGAGAATGAGGGAGGCATACGTGGTGAGTTCTGGTACCTCTTTTTCTAGAAAAAATAGCACTGACTGCAACCATTCTTTGACATAAGTGCAGCTCTAAAGCGCTCTGGTCCTGGGATCATGGAATTAACCACTAGGCACCCGTGACAGTTGCATAAAACTCTAAACATCTGCTCATATTAAGTTTTAACAATGCTGACTATTTTAAATGAATGGATGTACTTCAGCACAGTGCATTAAACTGTTTTAATTTTGAAACCCTTTTTTGTCTTTAACTGAAAACAAGGGTCTCCGGATCCCAGCTCTACCACTAAAATGAGGCAACCCCCCTTCTGTAGACCCCAAATAACCCCCACGGGTTATCTTACAGTTTTTGCGTGAGATAAAACTTTGATACTCAGGTAGAAGTTGAACAAACAAGAAAGGATTAATTATACAGAGTAAAGTTGGTAAAACAAATGATTTGTTGGGAGATGAAGTTCTTAATAAATCTAGTGAGTGTTTCAGGCTTCTAAACAAGGTAGTAAACATGGAGCTTCTTTTCAACTTCAACAGCTTATTTTCAGTTAATACCCTTCAGTTCAATGTTACAGGTTTCCAGCCTAGATGGTCGGTGCTCAGCTTCTCTCCCCTTATTTCACTTCAGTTCCTTCACTTAGTGGTTGTGTAGGTGTTTCAGCTTAACACTTTGGCTCCTAAACAAGGGGGGGACTTTCCGTCAGTTTCCCAACCTTTCCTCACTCCCACTCCTGAGGTACTTCCACCCCAGGGGATCCCCACACCCCTCTTAACTGGTCTGGGAGCTTCTCTGTCTAGAGCAGGCATAGGCAAACTCAGTGGCCCTCCAGATGTTTTGGGACTATAATTCCCACCATCCCTGACCACTGGTCTTGTTAGCTAGGGATCATGGGAGTTGTAGTCCCAAAACATCTGGAGGGCCGAGTTTGCCTATGCCTGGTCTAGAGGATCCCTCCCCTCCTGACTGACAGGAGACCCAAGGAGACTTTATCCTCACAGACTCTATTTCTCCTTGTTCAAATTCAGCCTTCCCTTTCCTCCTGTCTGAATACTCTCCCAAGATACTACACTCGGTCTTTGTATCTAAGCTCAGAGACTCCTTTCTATAACTGTGGATATTCTGCTCCTCAGAGTGGATGTTCCACACACGGACCAGAACCAACTCTGCAACTCCACCTCCTGTTCTTTCCCTTAGACTATCGGCTTCTTTCTGCTTTTATTCTCCCTGGCTCCACCCCCTTCTGACTAGGCTGTCTTGGCAGCCAATCAGAGAGAGGCACCAGCTCTCTGGTGGAATTCTGTGGCACTGCACCCCCAGGCTCTGGTCTGGCTCAGCTGTCTGTCACAATGAACTTCAGAAGCATTTGTGCTACTTGTACAATGAATGGACCCCAGCAGAAAGTGTCACTCAGAATAGTATATTGGAAGGTGGCCCTCCTGAACCCCACCAAGCCTACTGAGGTCCCCCCAACCCAGTAGATCCAAATGGATTTCGAAGTGCCTTGATTTCTTAAGACATGGCAGCTATAACCCATTCCTATACAGTGGTACCTTGGTATCGAATGGCTTGGCTCCCGAAGAAATCAGCTCCTGAACACCACAAACCTGGAAGTAAGTGTTCCGGTTTGTGATTTTTTTTCAGAAGTAGAACGTCGGATGCGGCTTCTGCTTGAGTGCAGGAAGCTCCTGCAGCCAATCGGAAGTTGTGCCTTGGTTTTCGAATGGTTTCAGTAAGCGAACGGACTCCTGGAACAGTTTAAGTTCGAGAACCAAGGTACCACTGTACTGGGGGAACACTGGATTGGGAAATTAACTGAATGATAATAACTGCAAGAAGCACTTTATTTAAAATAAAATAAATATGCCCTGAAAGTTAATGCTTTGGAAAGCTGAGCACTCAAACAGAAGCTATGTTGCAAAGGTTCTGCTACTTTGTGTGAAACAACTGCTGCCTCTCCTTTTGGGATGAAAAGTTTAAGGCCGGAGATGGACAAAAGCTCTTGCTATAATAGAGAAATCTGTTGCATCCATTGTTGCTTCAGTATACAGACACGTTTCCTTTGCCCCACATTTCTTTTGTCTCTGCCCTAAATGATTTTGCATGTTTTTAAAATGACCGAAAATTCCTGACCTGACAATGGGCAAGAGTGCTTCTCTTACTCCACCTATAGCTGTCTGGAAAAGCAATTGCTTGTCTCAATCCAGAATGGAGTTTGGGTGTAGCCCTTCACTTCTTGGCAGATTGGAGAGGAAGAAATTCAAAGGGATGTGAACGATCACTTCTAATTCATCTTTTCTATTCAATTTCAAAAGCAAGGGGGACAACAGACTTACAGAGTAACACAACTTTGGACTAATAGACAGAGAAAAGCCTGTCTCTCATATTCATTTGCATTGTCCATCACCCACCCACCCATGTGCAGACCTGCCAGTTGCAGTCTATTCATCCAAATGGTGCCACTATAGCACTCTCCAAGAGCCACGGATTCCGTGCCTGCAGTGCAGGGTAAATGCATGCCCAGCAATAAATGAAAGTTTTCTTGTGTGTTTTTTAAACAGCCTCTTGCCCTAGACAAGAGTGACTGTGATTGCCAGGCTATCTGGCTGCTGCCTGGTCTGCTTGCTCTTTGCTTGGATCTATCACCTTCCCAGAACTTTTCCTAACTGTACCTCTAATTGCTGAAAGCATGAATTTTTGCTTGCTGTAAATCATTAGTGTTGGTTGAGAAAGACCTGAAGTGTGGAGTTTCATATAAACAGCTGCTTGCAGGAAGTCATTTGTATGGGCAATAATGACTTTTATTAGTCCTGCAAAACCCATCAATGAGACAGAGTATATTTCAGTGTCATTTACAGACTCATTCCCATTAACAATTTATGCATCTACAGTCCATTTCTCTCTCTTTCTTCTAAGAACTCAAAGCAGCAAACACTTCAGAGGTCTGGTGCCCAAATGCTCATTGCCATCTATCTCCATTTGACTATATGAAACCCTCTCTTCTTGGACCTTGCAGCATATCCAGGCTTTGATGTATTCTGGAAGTTAATTAAAGAATAACATTGGATGCAGGACTAGGAAAGTCAGTGTCCCTGTTGTTGCAGCGAATAGACAGGTAAATCTTTAGTTCTAGGTTTGCATTGTGACAGAGGGAAAATTGTTGTTACTTCAAAAAATTTGATTGAATGGGTGGAACTCATAGGCCATGCTTGATAGTAATTGTGTGAGGGGAGAACGAGTGAACAGGGCTCAGAATTGACCAGTGCATCATCCCTGGGGAACCATATGCCTTAATTTCTTGGGGGCTCGTTCATTCATACTTCCCAAAAGGAAGTACTGTGGTAATGCCCAGGAGAGCCAGAATTATTCGCTCTGAGAGGCACCAAGGAGTCTGTGATCCATCCATCTGAGTGTGGAGGCAGAGATGCCTCTTCAGGGTTCAGCGGATGAGATGCAAGCTCAGGTGCCACTGAATTCATATGAGAAGTGTTGGGGTTGGAGCCAGCTCTCCTCTTGGGGCTTCTGTTGTAGGAGGACTCTGCATCTGAGGATTCCTGGTCCAAGACAAGTGAATTCCTCAATATGGGACCATTATTTCAGTCCCTATCCAGAGGCTTGGGAACCAGGCAGAACCATTTTGGAGATGTGGTCCACGGCCTGCCAGGTGGCTATTTCTACACGAAAACTTCTGGTTGAATTTAATATCTTGAAAGATTGGAGCTAATTGGGAACTGAAGGGATGCTGCCTCCTGATCTCATCACTCTGAATAGTAAGAATTCCCAGAGTTTACAAATCAGCTGTTTTCCCAGTAGATGTTATTGTTGTTAGCAGCCTTGGGCATTTTTCATGTAAAGATGGATATAAATGTAACTAACATGCTAAGGGCAGGATTCAGACTAGCAGTCCCACTCGTGGAAGCCCATGCAAGAGCCTCTGCATGTGCAGCAGACCTCCGCTCCCCTCCTTCCCCTCTGTGCTCCATGTGCTGCTGGAATTGTCTCAATGGGGTTTGGGGGGAGGGCGATCGTTCTGTCTGGCAGGCTGAAAAGCTTTGGCTGAAGGAAGGATTGTCACGGTGCTGCTTTGAATTCCTTCACAAAGAAAATGATGCAGAGTTGCATGCATCATATGTAACAGGAGAAATAACTGGGAGTTAACTTTTCCTTCTGTTTCACTCATACGCTGAATTTTGTAAATGCGCCTCATCTGATGAATTTTTTGAATCTGTTTAACCATGATCTAAAGGAAGATAAGACTTTGATCACTCCTCAGTGCTTGTGCTTCAGTGAATGTGATTAAATGAATCTGACACGTGGGAGCCTATTTACAGGAAATATTTGTCAAAGTATCATTGCATGGGGTTTTCTCCCATCATAAATTATTTTATTAGAATTAGAGAGCCTTGCAAAATTCCTGTAATTTTTTGGCATGTGTAGTTTCACTTGCTCAGTCCTGGTCTCTCTACAAGCATCACTAGAACAGAAAAATAAATTGCAGTTTATGGTGTGCCCCCAAAACCTCTTATCATTCCACAATCTCCTTAAATATTTATGAGACACCCTTAAGTTTGTTCACTATATAGATATATAAATAAAAGAGTGAATGCTGTCAGTGCAGAAAATAGTTTGGATTTTCTATTTTCCCACATGCCTCTGAGGAGCAGCCATTAATCAGAGAGGGAAGTTGTTTGACACAGCTGCCTTTGAGACACGCTGCTCTGATATCACCAGGGGAACAAGGAAGTGTCCTTTGGCCTGGAACACTTACATAAACAAAAAGGATTCTGTAGCGGATATAATTTCTCATGTCATGATCAGCTCTTAGGGCTGCAGGAAATGGATCTCACTCTGGCACTTGTATTAGCTCAGTATTTTAGGCTACTGCCTATATGTTTTTGCAAGGGCCATATCCTGAAAGCTACTGGACAAAATGCCGGTAGCAGAGCAAAGGGGCCAAAGGTTGCCACCGCCCACTAACCTTGCTGCTGCCGCTCAGCACCAACAATTTCCAGCACAGAGAAAGGGGCCAAAAGCCCCCAATCTTCTATTTTGTGTCCATTTAGTGCAAATGTCATAGACCAAATGGAGCAAACAGCACGCAGACCTAGTGGTGGGAGGAAAAAATCCTTAAAGAAGAGACACGGGGGAATGATTAATGGACTTCAATGTCTGTACACTAATGCGCAAAGCATGGGAAATAAACAAGATGAGCTTGAGCTCTTGGTACAGCAAACTAAATATGACATAATAGGCATCACTGAAACCTGGTGGGATAAGTCCCACGATTGGAATGTAATAATGGAGGGATACAATCTATTTCAGAGAAACAGACCAGACAAGAAAGGAGGAGGAGTGGCGTTATATGTCAGGGATGTGTATACCTGTGAAGAGATCCAAGATTTAGAACCTCAAAGCCAAAGTGAGAGCATTTGGGTCAAAATTAAGGGAGAGAAGAATAACAGTGACCTCATTGTGGGAGTTTACTATAGATCCCCAAGCCAAACGGAGGACATAGATGATGCCTTCCTGGAACAGATGGCCAAGCATGCAAAAGGAAGGGAGATAGTAGTAATGGGGGACTTCAATTACCCGGATATTTGTTGGATGTCAAACTCAGCCAAGAGCATAAGGTCAAACAGATTCCTCACTGGCCTTGCAGACAACTTCATTGTCCAGAAAGTGGGAGAAGCAACAAGAGGAACAGCCATTTTAGATCTGGTCCTAACCAATGTTGATGACCTGGTTAGTGGGGTAGAAGTGGAAGGATCATTAGACGCGAGTGATCATGCTCTTCTGAAATTTACTATCCAGCGGAAAGGAGCAGCCAAGCATACTAGGACTCAATTTCTTGACTTTAAGAAAGCCGACTTCATAAAACTTAGGGAAGTGCTGGGTGAGATCCCATGGACAGTAATACTAAAAGGAAAGGGAGTTCATGATGGCTGGGAGTTTGTTAAGAGGGAGATAGTAAAAGCACAACTTCAGGCAATACCAATGAGACGGAAACATGGAAGGTGCCTAAAGAAGCCAGGGTGGCTATTTAAAGAACTTTTAACTGAGTTAAGATTAAAAAAGGATGTGTACAAAAAATGGAAAAGGGGGGAAACCACCAAAGAGGAATTCAAACAAATAGCCAGGACGTGTAGACACAAAGTCAGAAAAGCTAAAGCACAGAATGAACTCAGGCTTGCTAGAGAGGTTAAAAGCAACAAAAAAGGCTTCTATGGGTATGTTCGTAGCAAAAGGAAGGACAAAGAAACAGTGGGGTCACTCAGAGGAGAAGATGGTGAAATGCAAACAGGGGACACAGAAAGGGCTGAACTCCTCAATGCCTTCTTTGCCTCAGTCTTCTCCGATAAAGAAAACAATGCCCGACCTGAAGAATTTGGAGCAAATGATTCAGCAGAGGAAACACAGCCCAGAATAACTAAGGAGATAGTACAAGAATACTTGGCTAGTTTAGATGTATTCAAGTCTCCAGGGCCAGATGAACTGCATCCAAGAGTATTAAAAGAACTGGCAGATGTGATCTCAGAACCACTGGCAGTCATCTTTGAGAATTCCTGGAGAACAGGCGAAGTCCCGGCAGACTGGAGGATGGCAAATGTTGTCCCTATTTTCAAAAAGGGGAAAAGAGAGGACCCAAATAATTACCGCCCAGTCAGTCTGACATCAATACCAGGGAAGATTCTGGAGCAGATCATTAAGCAAACAGTCTGTGAGCACCTAGAAAGGAATGCTGTGATCACCAATAGTCAGCATGGATTTCTGAAAAATAAGTCATGTCAGACTAACCTGATCTCGTTTTTTGACAGAATTACAAGCCTGGTAGATGAAGGGAACGCAGTGGATGTAGCCTACCTTGATTTCAGCAAGGCATTTGACAAAGTGCCCCATGATATTCTTGTAAAGAAGCTGGTAAAATGCGGTCTTGACTATGCTACCACTCAGTGGATTTGTAACTGGCTGACTGACCGAACCCAAAGGGTGCTCATCAATGGTTCCTCTTCATCCTGGAGAAGAGTGACTAGTGGGGTGCCACAGGGTTCTGTCTTGGGCCCGGTCTTATTCAACATCTTTATCAACGACTTGGATGATGGACTCAAGGGCATCCTGATCAAATTTGCAGATGACACCAAACTGGGAGGGGTGGCTAACACCCCAGAGGACAGGATCACACTTCAAAACGACCTTGACAGATTAGAGAACTGGGCCAAAACAAACAAGATGAATTTTAACAGGGAGAAATGTAAAGTATTGCACTTGGGCAAAAAAAATGAGAGGCACAAATACAAGATGGGTGACACCTGGCTTGAGAGCACTACATGTGAAAAGGATCTAGGAGTCTTGGTTGACCACAAACTTGACATGAGCCAACAGTGTGACGCGGCAGCTAAAAAAGCCAATGCAATTCTGGGCTGCATCAATAGGAGTATAGCATCTAGATCAAGGGAAGTAATAGTACCACTGTATTCTGCTCTGGTCAGACCTCACCTGGAGTACTGTGTCCAGTTCTGGGCACCACAGTTCAAGAAGGACACTGACAAACTGGAACGTGTCCAGAGGAGGGCAACCAAAATGGTCAAAGGCCTGGAAACGATGCCTTATGAGGAACGGCTAAGGGAGCTGGGCATGTTTAGCCTGGAGAAGAGGAGGTTAAGGGGTGATATGATAGCCATGTTCAAATATATAAAAGGATGTCACATAGAGGAGGGAGAAAGGTTGTTTTCTGTTGCTCCAGAGAAGCGGACACAGAGCAATGGATCCAAACTACAAGAAAGAAGATTCCACCTAAACATTAGGAAGAACTTCCTGACAGTAAGAGGTGTTTGACAGTGGAATTTGCTGCCAAGGAGTGTGGTGGAGTCTCCTTCTTTGGAGGTCTTTAAGCAGAGGCTTGACAACCATATGTCAGGAGTGCTCTGATGGTGTTTCCTGCTTGGCAGGGGGTTGGACTCGATGGCCCTTGTGGTCTCTTCCAACTCTATGATTCTATGAATTCCTCTTTACAATTCTGTTAGCCACTGTGAGCAGACTAGGAAGGTCCACCTGGTGCCAACTTTGTCATTCTTCTGGTGATAGGCAAATATTATTATTATTATTATTCCTGTGCATTAGGGAGCACCAAAGATTGGATGTTTTACATTTTGTTGTGTTGTTGTAAATGACTTCAGGGCTTTTTGTTTTTGGAAGCTAAACAAAAATCCAATAAACCGAACCTAGTGGAAAGCAATATTAAATAAATATGGACTTTAAATCTTGTTTAACTCGACCTCATTGCATCAAAACGTTAATGCTTAGCCTTTACATGGAGCTTTAGCATATTCAAAGCATGTCAGCTGCATCATCAGTGCATCCTTACAACAATCCTGTAAGGTAGGTCATTATAATCACATATGGCAGATGCAAAGTCAAGAGATCAACGCCTTCTGCTTGCTGCATCCCACCCACCAGCTCAAGCTTAAATAGTTGAATCCAGGGATCTTAAGGCTGGAGAACACACATTTTAGGACTTGATTTGGGTACAACCTTTCACAGCCCAAGCCTGGCTCTGACCATTTTAAGCATGAGAGACCAGCCAGGAATCTGTGAGCTTACTCTTAGCACAGTTCAACCCAGATGAGCTCACCCCTCTTGCAGAGAAATAAAAAAATATTGGTTATTTCACAGAAGCCAAGGGTATCCGTTAGGCTATTACATTATGTATGATTTGTGACTGTACAAAGTACCAACTAGCTCCCCTTTGTTCCATTAGCAAGTCCCAGCAGCTCTGCCAAACTGAGCAATCTATTGCTTCCCATATAGGTTAATGGATCACTTTACATTTTGATAATGTCTTATATTACTGCATGTTTCATTAAGACTGATGTCATGTTCTCAACACCAATGATCAGTTGGGGCTGCGAGGATGCTTAGCAATTATAGCAGGTAAGAAGGCAGATTGGATTCTTCCATGCTTTCTAGAAAAGTCCATTATCACCTCTTCTTTTTTTGCAATCCCTTTCTACTCAGGAATGTAAATTTTGGTAATCTGTACTAATAGATTGTGTTTAGTGAAGCAACAATGCAAATTCAGGAATTATTACATCAACAAAAAACAACAACAAAGAACAAATATTATCACACTACTGATTTTTGGTGCTGTCTACATACCTCCAACTGAAATGCCAGAGATTTTCTTGGACAGTTCTGGTTATCCTCAGTGGATGTTACTAGAAAACTGCTGAAGTGCTGTCTTTGTCTTCCAGATCAGAGCTGTGTTCAACAGTGCATTTTAATTTTGTTTAGGGACAGATTAATTCCAGGGCTGGCATCAGCACCTGGCATCTTGGGCAGCTGTGATGGCACCACCAGCCTGGCAGGGCTCAGTGGTGATGCCTACACACCCACCCACACCCGTCCCAGAGCTTTGAGCAGTGTCAGCCGGCTTGATCTAGACATCCTTTTAATTTTCCACAGTGCTCTTGGCCTACAGTTGCTCTGGCTTCCCTTATTCTTTTGAATCTAGCAAGCGGCTTTCAAAGAAGTCAAACACTAGACAAGTTGTGTAGCTCTGGCAGTACTTCATTTCCCAAATTCAGCATTTAAAAGCCCTGCAAGCCAACTAACTTTCTTTTCAGAGTTCAAAGGACCCCCACCCCATTTTAACGCTTTAGCCCATCTATGAGTCTTTGGCTGTGGTTTGGCCACTCCTGCTCAATTCTCTGTTCAACAAGCTCTGAGGACAGCTAAGTGAGGACAACTAATTAGGTCGTGTCGCATCTGATGCTTCCCTTTTTATCTCATTTCACAGAAGCCACAAAGCCTTCTAGTGTCCTTTCGGAATAAAAGGGAGGAAAGGGCCAATAGGGCAACCGCTGCTTTGGAGATAGCATGGTACCAATGCTGTAACAAGAACATTATGTCCTCAGAGAAAGCTGCTGATAATGTGAGAATGGCAAAAGAAAAAAAAGCGGAGGGAAGCATAACCATACAAATTGTTGGTGGCGGCAGCAGCAGGGCGGGGGGAGTACTAGAACTATCACAGGACATCTCCATACTTGGATCCAGCTGCAGAAAGTCAACTTGCCCTGCACATGGCTGCTCAAAACACAACTTCATGGGTATACCTCCATGTCACAAGTTGCTTGTGGGAAAGCAGCTTGCCACAATGTTCCTCTTTTCTCACTCTTTGTGGGACAAAAACAGCTAAGGTGGTTTGGAGAGCCATTTCGCATGCACAAGACTTGCTACATACACCTTCCGTCACACAACTGTGCTTTAATCAGCTTCTTCCATGCAGCAGATCACACGTTAATGAAAGCTGCAGGGGCAAAACCAGGCTTTCTTTCCCCCAGGGGTCAAAGACAGAGTTTAGCACACACCCTGCGCATCTGCGCACAGACACACAGCTCACAACATTTGTTCGTAAAGGGCATCAAAGTAGAAAATATATTATTTGAATTCAATGCTTTATTTTTAAACAATATTTTAATTGATTTCCAGCATAATTTACCCAACAAAATATCCAGCGTAACTTATAACAAGTAAAGTATGCATTTTTTATGTTCTTAGGAGGGGTTGCCTCAGGGCTCCATCCTCTCTCCCATGCTTTTTAACATCTATATGAAGCTGCTGGGAGAGATCATCAGGGGTTTGGGCTGGGTGTTCATCAGTATGCGGATGATACCCAGCTCTATCTCTCTTTTAAATCAGAACCAGTGAAGGCGGTGAAGGTCCAGTGTGAGTGTCTGAGGCTGTTGGATGGATGGTGGCTAACAGATTGAGGCTGAATCCTGACAAGACAGAAGTACTGTTCTTGGGGGACAGGGGGCGGGCAGGTGTGAGGGACTCCCTAGTCCTGAATGGGGTAACTGTACCCCTGAAGGACCAGGTGCGCAGCCTAGGAGTAATTTTGGACTCACAGCTGTCCATGGAGGAGCAGGTCAATTCTGTGTCCAGGGCAGCTGTCTGCCAGCTCCATCTAGTACGCAGGATGAGACCCTCCCTGCTCACGGAATGTCTTGCCAGAGTGGTCCATGCTCTAGTTATCTCCGGCTTGGACTACCGTAATGCGCTCTATGTGGGGCTACCTTTGAAGGTGACTCGGAAACTGCAATTAATCCAGAATGCGACAGCTAGACTAGTGACTGGGAGTGGCGGCCAAGACCATATAACACCGGTCCTGAGAGACCTACATTGGTTCCCAGCACATTTCTGAGCACAATTCAAAGTGTTGGTGCTGAGCTTTAAAGCTCTAAATAGTCTCAGCCCAGTAGACCTGAAGGAGCATCTCCACCCCCATCATTCAGCCCGGACACTGAGGTCCAGTGCGGAGGGCCTTCTGGCGGTTCCCTCACTGTGAGAAGTGAGGTTACAGGGAACCAGGCAGAGGGCCTGTGGAACGCCCTCCCACCAGATGTCAAGGAAATAAACAACTATCTTACTTTTAGAAGACATCTGAAGGCAGCCCTGTTTAGGGAAGTTTTTAATGTTTAATGCTGTATTGTGTTTTTAATATTCGGTTGGGAGCTGCCCAGAGTGGGCGGGGTGTAAATATTATATTATATTATATTATATTATATTATATTATATTATATTATATTATATCAACTTATAGCATTATGATTATTTGCTGCAGGTAACTGTGAGATAAATAAACTACTGTTATATATTAAAGGCCGGATCCAAATTAACTAAAGACATGGGGGTGGGAATAAGAACACAAAAGAATAATATATATGTTGCACCAGCAAGCTAATAAAGCTTCACGCCAGGCAGATATTCCTGTTGACCTCAGACGTTAAGTTGCTTCCATTATTACCATTGGCATACTGTATAAAATCCCACCGCACGGCACAAAAATCCAAAGGCTGTGCCTTGCCCCGAATGCAAAGCTTTGTAGAAGCAATAATCACCTAACATACAGGAACACTAAACCCAGGATTTCTCTCTCACACAGTTGCAAAACCAGACCAAGGAGCCCTTCTTCTGCTTCCTGGGGAAAGGGAAGGAGGATCGCTCACCTAGGAGCAGGAAGGCTGGGTGTGCAAGCCAACGCCTGAAGCCCAGACAAGCTGGGAGCCTCAATGGCACCCCTTGGAGGCTTCAGCCAGGGCAAAAACCCTGGCTAGTCCTCTGCTAGCTATGGAAATAATTAATGCTGAAAATTAATGCTGAAGGCCTTGCATGTCCTTGACTGAGAGTTTCACTCCCCACTCTTGATATTTAAGGCCTGTAGGATTATTAATTTTTGCTCAAATATTCTTTATTTATATCACAATCTTCACCTTATACCAAATACCAGTTGTCTTCCGTCTTTATAAACCTAGGCTCCCCTGCTGCCACATTGGACTAAATATATCCACATTTCTTAGTTCTCTTCTCACTCCTTTTTCTCCTTTTGCCCCTCTCACTCTTGCTCTCTTTCTCAACTTAAAGTTTCAAAACAGAAAATGGTAGCAACCTTCTTTTGCTGAGGGTGCAACCTCACAGGGATTAATAGTGACTGAACAAAGACTAGCCCCTCGTACCTGAACTAAGCCAAACCATTGGCCCACCCAGGCCAATCCCGAAACTCTTAGAGGCAGTATTTCTCAAGGAAAGAGCTCTTCCAGCTTTACAATATATTATTCTTTAACTAGAAACAAATGGAATAAAGTTTGAAGTGTCATTTCCACTCACCATATATGATCAGCCATTGGGGATAGTGCCTATATAACTTGTTGGCTCTCTTATGTTGTGCCAGAGTTTTATCAAGTATGTGATCAATCAGGCTTCTGGAGCTTTCTGGATTCTGCAGCTGAATCTTATTTACATTTATGCAATCTCATTATCATTGTTGCTCAGTGTAAATCCATCCATATGATTTACGTTCTTGTAAAGAGAACAAAACAAAAATGTCAAGTGTGCAGCCCCCTCTAGGACTGCTGGGATATTAAGGCCCCAGAATTCTATTTTACAATGATTTGCAAGCATATGCCCCAGACCTGGAACAAAGGAGGACACAAGAGCATTGAATATGACAATGCATCATCTCACTTTTAAAGCAATAACACTGACACAGATCAAGATGAATGGGAAGGAAGGTTCTGGGGGACAATTCCCAGGTGAGTCCTGTTACCTGAAACAATATTCACCGGCAGTTCATTTCAGTTGAATGGCCAGATGCTAATCTGAATATTAGTTTTCATGCTGATGGCAAAATACTTAGTAATCTACTAATGACCTTAAATGAAAATACACTTTGCATTCCCCTGTTGCTTCATACTGAATTTAGTGTTAGCTGCTGCTTAAAAATTAAAAATAAAAATGTATGTTTGCATACACAAAGGGATGAAGCAATATGGGGCCCTATTGTGTGTCCTTTGCAAAAGAACACACAGAGACATCACAAGCAGGGACTGACAACAAAATATACTCAAGGTGATACAATGCAGGCAGAATGTGTTTTAAAGGATCATATTGGCAAAACGAGAAGGGAGACTGGGAGAGAGAGAAAGGGGTTGTGGCTGAAAAAGCCCTAGGGGCCAGGGGCATCAGGTGGCTGGGGGCTGCAGACCTGTTAAAAGACCTGGTAATTGGGAGCCAGACCAGGAGATGTTCTGTTAATCCTTGTTCTTCCACAGCAGGGGGGCCAGCTAAACTGAGAGCAGCTTCGCAGAGCTGGCTGATTTGCCTGCCATGCAATAGCTGGTGATGGTGCTTTGGTCTCTTGGGTCCAATTTAGAACCATAGAGTTGGAAGGGATCCCCAAGGGTCATCTAGTCTGACACCCTGCAAGGCAGGAATCTCAGCAAAAGCATCCCTGGCAGATGGTCATCCAACCTCTGCTTAAAAACCTCCAAGGACTGAGGGAGACCGTTCCAACTGAAGCGCAGGCAAAGCATGGCTAGGTCAGGCGCAGCACACCACACCACTGGCCATGGGCTCCATGATCATTAAGAAGAGACCCTTATAAGGATGCAGATCTCTCCAGAGTATTAACTCTAAAAGGTTGGCAGAAGCTGGGACAGAGCAATGGGAGCTCACTCCGTGGCGCGGATTCGAACCACTGACCTTCCAATCAGCAGGCCCAAGAGGCTCAGTGGTTTAGACCACAGCACCACCCATGTCCCAATGATTTGGCTGAAAGATCCTTGGGATGCAGTTGCTTTTCTTGAGGACCTGGTGCTGAATTAGCCTCCCTTATCCTCTGCTTGCATGTAAGTAAAATAAATATCACAATATAACATACATCTCCAGAGCACTCCTACAGAGGAAACTAAATAATGCAGTACTTACTCTCCCTTAAACATCTTACCACTTAGGAAAGCAGGAAATGCTTACCAAATATTTACTAAGTTCCTATTAAAGGTAAAGGTACCCTTCCCGTTCGGGCCAGTCTTGCCAGACTCTAGGGTTGTGCGCTCATCTCACTCTATAGGCCGGGAGCTAGCGCTGTCCGCAGACACTTCCGGGTCACGTGGCCAGCGTGACAAGCTGCATCTGGCGAGCCAGCGCAGCACACGCAAACGCCGTTTACCTTCCCACCAGTAAGAGGTCCCTATTTATCTACTTGCACCTGGGGGTGCTTTCGAACTGCTAGGTTGGCAGGCGCTGGGACCGAGCAACGGGAGCGGACCCCACTGCGGGGATTTGAACCGCTGACCATGCGATCGGCAAGTCCTAGGCGCTGAGGTTTTACCCACAGCGCCACCCGCGTCCCTATTAGGTATATATAATTCTATATACACATTAATTGCAACATAACACATCACATATGGCTCTCAGAGCAGAATAAATACTCATTGCTTGGACAGGCACAGGGCAGATGGGAACTAGAAAACAGCAAGCTCAATGGATATGCAACCCCATTTTAGAGATGTTTTAGGACTATGGGAACTTCAAAGGGTAGATGGAGCTCTCCTATTCCAAAAGGTCCATTAATATCAGTGGAAGAAGCAGAACTCTGTGTGTACATTTCATTCATTGCACAGTTTCGGTCCCCCCCCCATTGAAATTAATATTTGAGCATCTGCATATGTGCCTCAAAGCACAAGCAGGGCACCTCTTGCTGTGCTCATGGAGGCTCCTCTTCCCGCTGCCCAAAGTTGCCATTACAGCATGTGTGCTCCAATATGAACCTCCTTGTGTGCTTATTTCATGGACTGGGGCCTTCCTCTGAAGGCTCAGAAGTCAGTTACAAGGAGCAACATACTTTTCCTGCAGTTATTCCTTTGAGCACCTGCGGTCTCTGCCTAAGGAAACGGCTTCTCTCCTGGCATAGGGGGGCAGAGAAAGCATTTCTATTCCACAAAGTCTTCCACAGAAGGTAGGATAGCTGCTGTTTCTGCCTCAGGACATATGTGTGTGCTTGCTTTAACTGGTTTTGTGGTTGAACAGTGAATCTGAGTATTTGTTTTAATAGGGATGTCTCAACAGATTGCACACTTTCATGACATTTTATTGTTTGATTGACTGAATGGTGGAGAACAAATAATGATTCGACAAACCTGAGAGCTCCTTGGAAGGGGTGGAAGAGAGGTTAGCCATTGCCAGTCATTGTGCATGTGGTGCAACAACCCTTAGACTAGGCATTTTGCCTGTGTGTCCTTATTTATACATACCATTTGCTGATTACATTTGCACAAGAAAATATGAACTCACTGCAACACATCAGTAAAAGTAATAATAAATGCATTTGGCATCAGTGATCACATAGAGCTGGTGTGCAGCAACTCCCTACCCAATTGGGCATATCATCTATGCAACATGAACAAGTTAAGCATCAGATCATCATCTTCCCTCAAATTGTTTGTCTTTCTACAAAGTCTTCAGCTTAACACCTTAATTCTCATCCCCAAATGAAGCAAAGCCTCAGGACAGGTAAGTGCTTTGGTCCATTTGTTAACTCGCTCCTCTCCCCACTGCTTAGTGCTCTTGCCCCCTTGTCACCCCCCCATGGCAAAACTTAGATTGCAAGCTCGTTTGGCAGATGCTTTTCATTTTCAAAATTCTGTAGGGCACAGTGCACACGAACAACAGTAAATGTGCAAATAAAGAAATAAAGAAAGAAATCTCGTTGCCTGCAAGCCCTGTCTCAAGTGGTCAGTCTCACAGATTTCAAAAGAGGTAACAGAACTGACTCTGTATATTCCCTGCTGCTTCCTTGAAAGTTACAGGGCAAGCCTAGCAAGCAACAGGCTCCATGTGGACGCTGGACCACACACTGTTTTCTGGATAATAGCAAAGAGGGTGAAGCAGAAAAAGTGACAGAGTACAAAACTCTGGAAAGCCACTTGGAGGATGTGTGGAAGAAGTTGGGCTTGAAGAGGGATTTGCAGATGGCCAAAGATCAAAATAGAGCAAGTGAAGCTGTTGCACAAAGGGGTGGCATCGGAGACTGGAAGAAGGGTATTATTTGATAGACAGGAGGAAAGGCCTGTGAAGGGAGGTGAGTTATGATATAGGGTTTGACACAAGAATGAGTAGAGCCTTGTAGGTAAGGAACAGAAGCCACTGTAGAAGATAGCAGGGAAAAGACTGCAACTGAAACATGAGAGGTGATAAAATCACTTGTAATACAAGCAAGTTATCGTTTTTTTAACGTTTAAAATATATATACTTGAAGGAGTCTAGACTAGTTTCTGATCCCAAACACCTAGGAATAAATCTAGATTACCTCTCTTGATTGTCAGACATAGTGATCTCAGATAAAGTCTGGTTTAAACAAAAATGAAAAAGCCATGTATAGAAAGAGAGGGGGGGGAGATAGTAGATAAAATTTATATCCCCCCCCTTCCTCCCAAAGGAGCCCAGGGCAGCAAACAACAAGAGATAAAACAATTAAAACATCTTTAAAACATCTTAAAACAAATTCTAATACAGATGCAGACTGGGAAAGAGCTAAACTTAAAAGGCTTCTTGAAATATACATCTCAACATATCTGGGGCATTTTCCCTCTCTTTCTTTTAAGATCCAACAAGCCACAACATATTTCTCAATGCTAGAGGCAAGGATGATGCAAGTTTACTAGATGTCTCAAGCAACCCCCCTCTCAATCAAATCAAACACATTTTACATCAAAGGACACCTCTTTTAAGTCTCTTAAATAACCCTAAGCTTGAGAAAATCGCAGTTCACAGAAGTGAAAGAACGTAATAATAGTTCTATACTAACAGAGGAAAGCCACCACAATGCTATTTATCTTGCAAAGCCGGCTGGATCTCAAATGGTTGTAACACTATCAGTGTAGCTTTCAATAAGGTTTGCTACTACAGTATATTAGAGTAATTTTTCCCAGTTGTGTATGCATCACTGAAATTAAACAATTGTACTCTGCAAAATTACCGGTAATGCAAAGCATATCTTGCCTCCCCTTCACGCTCTGCTAGTTCACATATTTCTGCTGAAAGCACAACAACACTATTTCTTCATAGACATATGTTGCTGGACACGCAGCTTGTCAAGGACTTTAAAAGGGTTCCTACTACATGCCAAATTCTCCTGCTTTTAAAATGATCAGCATATTACTTTGGAACTGAAAACCAGGCTTTACTTACAAACACATCCATTAGCAGATGCTCCAACGTGGCTTCAATGT
This sequence comes from Podarcis raffonei, assembly GCF_027172205.1. NCBI lineage: Eukaryota > Metazoa > Chordata > Lepidosauria > Squamata > Lacertidae > Podarcis > Podarcis raffonei. Next base: position 2,710,306 of record NC_070611.1, read on the forward strand.
CTTCTAGCTTGGCAGCTAAAGTCATCATGAAGGCAACTGCTAGCTCAGATCCAGCAACCTGAAGAATCCCACCAATTCGCAGTTGGTCCAGTGGACCAGCTCCCTGAACTGTACACAGCTTGTCCGTTTACACAACAAGACTTTCCCTGTTCATCACCTAAACCTCGCAGTGTTGACTGGAGGATGACTATTACTCCATCTAGAAGGGAAGGCACAAACTGGAGGCAAAGACTACTGCCTTTCTCCTCAAATAACTGCACAGTCTGAGGAATTGCCTGGCATTTGGGAAACCACAACAGAGGGAGCTTTCGTGAGAGAAATCCTCATGCACACAGGGGCATTGGAGAGAGGAAGTACAATAAAGTGCCTTTAACTGTGACTGATATTTATAGGAGGACAAGATTTTTTTTTACACCATTCCATTTCTCTGTTCATTTCTGACCTTTCAACAAATGGCTCAACACACTGGAGTCTATTGAAATATAGGGGCAGCAGGTCTCTCAGAGCCTGCCTGTGACCAACGCCAGGCCAGTTCACACAGCCGCCCCCATCAATAGCTCTTTGTCAAAGGCCTATCAGACTCTGCACTGTCTGCTGTGGACAGAAGAGAGCACAGACATGAAAGAAACAGGGAACCAAAGTTGCGCTGGGACATTAATTTTTTCCTAGAAATATTTTTAGCTCCTGTTGCTGCTTGAGAAAAAATAATGTAAAGGACAAAGTTAAAGGGGAGAAGGGGAGGGGGGGTGGGGAAGTTGCCTCTTCCCCTTCTGCAACATCTAGTTCATATCCCAAATGTAATTTGAGTCTGCGCTTCTCCACGCTCAGTACCAAAAATGTGGAGCGGGGAGCAAGGAAAGGCACACTATAATGATGATGTGAGGTTCTGATGTACTGCACATAATGATCTTCTGAGATGCTCTGGATCATCAACATGGTCATCAACATGTTGAAGGGTAATCAACATGGGGCTACTACTGTATTTGCGGGAGACCTGAATTCTTTAGAACATGCAATTTTCAAGCCCAGAGCAACATGATGAGTTTGGTAGAGGGAAGCATAACTTCAGGAACTCAAGGTGGCATGAGAAACCTGGGGCCAATAACCACATTCAAATTCATGTTATTCTCACCAGCTATCTATGATTACTTGCTCAAGGTGCAGCCCCAACCATTGTGTGTGTGTGTGTGTGTGTGTGTGTGTGTGTGTGTCTGCCTTGAGATTTTCTGTGGAAAAAATACAGGCAGGATATAGACATAATAAATAATAAATGCTTAAGATATATATAAAAAATGGCAAGTGTGTTATTTCAGCCTGTATGTCAAATACAAAAGGTATACTTGACATGTAGTTCTTTTGCTCTGCAAGTCCCAAAGTACTTCACAACTTAAAGACAATTATACTGTGCCCTGTCTGACATCCACAAAAATCAATTTGAGCTTTTCCATTTATATCAGTGGGGGATTCACACTGTATTGCATCTGGAGGAAAAATAATGTGGGAAAATTTCTGGACTTGTTCCAACAGCCTGCACAGCACCAGGCTAGGAAGGAAAAAACAGGAAAGGAACTCCTTATCCTCTGATACCCAGTTCATCACTTTTACCTGCCGAATGGTGCTGACTCCCAGATTTTATGTTTTTGCAGAATCTTGGGGTTGGGGTATAGATCAGTGGTGGGGTGCATGCTTTGTATGCATAAATGTCCAATGTTAATCCCATGCATCTCCAGGTAAAATGACCTCAGGTAGATTATCAGGGAAAAGTCTCCAGCCACGGTGGCCGATGCCCGTTAGGTCAAAAGCAGAGAGACCAACAGTAGGTGGAGTCAGAGTCAATGACAGGCAGAGCCAACTAATTCTAGGATTAGCCCCAGCCTCTTTCCTGCTGAGTTCTACAAAGGACAACATCGAGACTTACAACCTTGGACTGGCTGTAAGAAAGAAGACATGCAGGTGGGGGCTGAGTGAGGGAAGACTGAGGTTGGTGGGTCAGTGACCCATCTGCCTCAATGGATCAGCCTCCACTGGCTTCTACCCAAGCAAGGCACTACCAATCTGAGTAGACAAAACTGGGTGAAATCAACCAAGGATCTTGGGGACAATCCATAGTTCAGTGGTAGAGTGGATGCTTTCCCTCACTGTGAGAAGCAAAGTTACAGGGCTCCAGGCAGAGGGCCTTCTCGGTAGTGACACCCGCCCTGTGGAACGCCCTCCCACCAGATGTCAAGGAAATAAACTACTACCTGACTATTAGAAAACATCTGAAGGCAGCCCTGTTTAGGGAAGTTTTTAATGTTTGATGTTTTATTGTGTGTTTAATATTCTGTTGGAAGCCGCCCAGAGTGGCGGGGGAGGCCCAGCCATTTCAACAGATCTAACCCACTCTATTTATTTGGCTTAAGGAGAACAACAATAAGGAAGCAACATAAACCAATGAATTGGAACAGAGGTTGGACAAACAAATGCTCTGCGTGATTATAAAGACAGGTAATCCTTGCAGTAGAGAGAGCTCAGTGGGATGTGAGGCTGTAAATTCTGTCTACGTGTTCTTGATTGCAGTTGATATTGCCTTTTCAAGCATCCACCACAGTTGGCGGTCAGGGAGCGATGGGTGACTTTTACTAGACAACAGTATGACAGTCCATTTAGAGCACGCAGTGATGGATTGCTTCAACAGTAATGAAGGGAGAACAAGACATTTCTCTGACAGACACGCTCATGGATAGTTCCTCATGTAAGGTGATAGATTAGCTTCTTCACAAAAAAACTTTTAGCACAGCAACAAGCTTGAAGATTCACAGCCTATTCAGCCTTGAATGTGGAAGCAAGAATATCGCCACTAGGATGACAATTTAATTTCAAAAATTCTGATGCTCTAGAAGGACCCAGCAGCAGAGTAAAAACTTGTTAGCAGCCTAGCAGGGCAGAAATTTATGGGTGGTGGGCGGAGCCTGGCAGTGGTTGCCAGCTATGGGCAGAATCAGAAAGAATTTGAAATTAATCAGCTTCTCAGACACCAGAACTGGCTATCTGATAAAGCACTGATTTGTTGTTACCCCTAATATGTATGGCATTTTACGAAAAATTGGAGAGTTTTGGATTGAAGTAGTATCAGCTAAAGATGGTTGGCATATTGTGGCCCCAGCAATGGTGGTGAGCCGATGAAGTCTGTTTGCCATGACATCCACCAGTAAACAAATGGGAGCATGGGGAAAAGCTTTGTCTTAGGGTCAAACTAGACAAGATGCTGTGAGTTCCATGATAGGGTCTTCCACGGGTTTTTGTTTGTTTTTAAAAGCAACCAGGGAGGAGAACGAGGCATCGGTAGAGGGATTGACTCTTTCTCTTACACCAAGGAGAGTGAAACCTGTGGTCCTCCAGTTTATATTGGACCCCCAACTCCCATAATCCTTGGCCACTGGCCTTAGACAATTCCCCCAACTTTAACAGACCCTCCAAAACTCCTATTTGTCCCACTTACAACCCAGAGTCTAATTTGGCCTTCAATTGAGTCATTAGTCATCAGCCCAAATTTTTTTTATTCTACATTCCCACCACGTGATAGAAAGTGCCTTCCTTCTCTTTACATTTTCAACAATTATTTAATCCTATTCTATACATTTTTGCCATTTTTGCCCGTGTAATATACCATCTATACATCATTTTCATGTAATTCTCTTTCAACAATATGCAATCCATGAATTTCAAATTCACTTTCCACAGTTTTCCCCAATCTTCAAATTGTATATTATGCCCCAAATCTTGTGCCCATTTGATCATTACTGATTTGACTTCTTCATCTTTGGTTTCCCATTCTAATAATATATTATAAAGGTAAAGGGTAAAGGGACGCGTGACCATTAGGTCCAGTCACAGACGACTCTGGGCTCATCTCGCTTTACTGGCTAAGGGAGCCGGCGTACAGTTTCCGGGTCATGTGGTCAGCATGACTAAGCCACTTCTGGCGAATCAGAGCAGCACACGGAAATGCTGTTTACCTTCCCGCTGGAGCGGTACCTATTTATCTACTTGCACTTCGACGTGCTTTTGAACTGCTAGGTTGGCAGGAGCTGGGACCGAGCAACGGGAGCTCACCCCGTCATGTGGATTCGAACCGCTGACCTTCTGATCGGCAGGCCCTAGACTCTGTGGTTTAACCCACAGCACCACCCGCACCCTGACAAATAATATATTATACGCTTCCTTTAATAATTTAGCATTATCCTCTAAAATTTCCTTTTGGAATTTGGAGATTGTGTAGCTAAATCCTTTCTTATTATCTTCCTTGAAGATCTCATTTAACTGTCTATGATGCAGCCAACTCTGAACATGTTCCTTTAAAAGAGATATCTTCTAAGCAAACATACCCAACCCTGCACAAGCCAAAAGGAGACCACACACTAAAAGCATTGGACAAGATACCTAGAATAGGTTTGCCTGAACGAACAGTGATAACAGTTAATGGCTAGTAGCTATCACCCAGTGGGCACCCATTGAGTGGAGGCTCGTAGAAGCAAATTGAATATATTTAGCAAGGAAAAATAGCTTTTGTTTTATTTGCCCTGGGCATGAAAGAAACCGGGGGGGGGGGTTGCTGGCAGTATTGGTTGGGGTTTTTATTTATTTACTTATAAAAAATAGACTGCACTTTCATAAGAATAAAGCAAAGAGGTACACAGCACACAACATTGCAATGGAATAATAAGAACACAAAAAAGAGCAAAATGTTACTTGCTCCTTCATACCCAGCTTGTATATTTATATTACTTTAATTACTGTAATCCTTTAATGTGTGTTTTGTGATATATGTACTTCTATTGATTATTTTGTAAACCTCCCTCAAATCTCAATGGATGATGTGTGGTTTAAAAATGCAGTAAGCAGCAGCAGCAGCAGCAGCAAACTGCTCTTACAAAAGCACCTTGAGATGGAAACTGGCACTCCAAAGAGACGTCCCCAGAACTTTCCTTCACTCGGAGATATGCAGAGCAAAAGACAAGGTTTTCACTCATGAATGGTTCGCATACATTTCATTTCTAACTGCCTGTGCATATACATTATTTAACACAAGAGAGCTAGATATAGGATCAAAGTTGCTTTTGTTATGCATGTGAAATACTGTCTGGAATAAGTCATATATTTGCTCACCTGCAGATGGATTTTACTCTGGCTAGAGAGACAAAAATGAGACATTTCATTGCAATAATAAATTTTATAAAGCATACAAGCGCTTCCTTGTAATATTTAATGCACAATGGAGAGTTGATAAATAGGTTACAGCCCTGTCTCCATAGGACCGTTGATAGGATGGCACGGTATTTGATTCAGGGAGGCACTGAGAGACTCACGGTCTCTTTAACCCTATTATAATTCCGCTGGCCAACCCATGTCATCTCAGGACTTTAGACTGATGATTTGATTTGACAGAATTGGTCAAACAGACAGGCTCTCTTTCCCTCCTTCTATTCAAATGGAATGAATTTCAAGATTTCAGCAACCAACGAACAGTGAAAACTGTGTCGTGAGCAGAGAGGAAAGGAAAGCCTCAACCCAACATATAATGACCTCATTCATTTGGTGTGCCCCCCCTCCTTGAGCCACCTGCCATGTTGGTCTGCTCCACTGGTCAAGGAGCCTCAAGAAGTGTCTGTTTGCAAATGCTTCGAAGAGGTCAGATGCACATATTCTGTGTCCCCAATTATAACATTACAAAAAACTGAGAGGAATGGGAGCTCATTAAAGCTTTTCATTGAACTCCATGGAAACATTCACCATATGGAGGTTGTGACAAGCTTCAGTACAGGAGGGGAATATTTGCCACACACAAAAAAGCAATGGCTGCTTCTCATCACTTTTCAGATTCCAACATTAAGTAGGCCGTGAGCTGATCATTGAGAGGTGATCCAAAGCTTGGACCATCTGTTGCTGGGGTGCACTGACTGCAGCTGTGGGTTCAAATCTTCAGACTCCCATCTACATAAGACACTCCTTGCTCACCCAAAAAGGGTGTCAGGGGATGTCTTACAAATAAAAGGTACAGCCAAATCAAAAGATACACCACAAGGGGGGCTTCTGTTTTAGCTTCAAGGAATATTTTGCTGTTTTGCCATCCACTGTGACATACTTAAAAGCTAGCTCCAAAAATTTCTGAGCCTATGGTGTTAGAGAAGAAGAACAACAACAACTGGAATAGCAGTATATATCTCCAACAGAAAGTTAGTGTGAACTGGTGGACAGAGCAGCTGTGATCATCATGAGGCCTGGCTACTAATTTGAAGAACATACTGTTTGAGTCAAAGTATTTCCCCCCTTGCATTCATGAACCTGGGTATGGAGAAATTCACTGGTGTGAACTGGTCACATGTCCACAGTGCAAACCACACTCCAAAAATAAGAATGTTTTTCTCATTCTCCAATAATTAACCCTACACCATTTCTGTTCTGACACAGAAGCAAGACCATCATGAATGTGGGGAGAGAGACTATTCTGGCATGTTCATGTAGTCAAGCCCTTTGGGCTTTTATGACTGAATTGAGCATTGTGGGAATAAAAAAGGAAGCAATAAGCTTGAAGGTTGACTTGACAGCCAGTACTTTGCATTTAATCAGGGATCATTGACTCTGGTCAAACTCAATAAGCAGTTTCTGTCAATATTCAACTTCATCCCAGAAACAAGACTATCTACTAAAGCCCTGTTTACATAACACATCTTTGATCTCTGGGGCTGGGGTTGCCATAGAATCCAATTGTGGCTGTCGCCATCAAGTAGGCATTCACAAATAAAAGCCTTCCTGAAAGAACCACGTGTCATACTCTTCTTCAAGTTTATGACTTATTGTCTCCGGCTTGATTCGAATACCACAAAAGTACTGCAGAACTTGTCACCGATCTTCACTCTATTCCATTTTATTCTTTGAGTGACCTAGTGTGAATCAGCAGGAGGAGACTTTACATCTCAATATGCTGACAATGTTTACTTGAAAGATCACAACTCATGACATCTCTCAGATGTTCAAGAGAAAATTGCTGCCATCCAGTCTATTATTCAGATTGATGGCAGCTCTCTTCAGCCCTCTCCCCGCCTTCTCTCCAAGACTCAAACTGAACCAGTGTGTGACATCCTCATTCATTTGGACATAATGGTCACATCTGGGAGAAACAGCCACAGCTGCTTTGTTGTTAAAAGATGGCTTTTCCCCTCCAGAATACCAACTGAAAAACTTTTGAACTTGGGGATTTAGAATGAAAACTTGAACCATGATTTGAACTTGGAAGCCTACCATCTCACTAACTTCCCTGCCAGGATATTCAGATGAACATTCCCCCTTCCAGAGTGAGGGGAGTCACATTGTGACAGTGGGCAGAAGATGTGGCTGCCTTATATAAAGATTCTAGATCTTTATATATGTGTATATATATAGCCTATATAACTAGGATAGGATAATAAGTTCACATGCCCTGGATGCCCTGGATGTAACCAGGATAGGGTTGCAAAAACAAATACCATAGATGATGAACAGTGTGGAAATAAATCTGATAATTAAAAGCCAGAAACTAGCTTGACCTAGAGATGTTGCCAGGGTTATCTGATTTGACTCCAAATCAGGCCCACTTCACTTCTTTTACAATTCAAGTGTTATTTCTCTGAGATGTTCTTCTCTAACATGGAATCCTAAATAAAAATCTGAGCATGCACTGTCAGCATTTAGCAGACAAATCTCCCCAAAGCAGGTGCCTTGTAGGTGCATGTGGACACATTCTTTAGTTGTAAACATTTAGACTTGATTATTTCTGTGGAATATATAACTGGGCTATCCAATTAAACAGTCCTTTGTTGCGTGCATATCTTTTCTAATCAGCTCAATCAAATCTCTTGATTGCTTCTTGAAAACTTTTTACAAGTTGTTTTCCTCCACCCAGTTCCAAAGCCTTATCTTGTTCCTGGATTTATTTATGGGGTTGATTTCCAAATGACTGTGATGCGGTGTGTGCAAGGCAGACCAAGCTACAATTCCCAGAGGGCAAAATGATAAAGCACAGCATGCACACGCAAACAATATAAGCTGCAAGAGAATGTTCCAAAGACAGAGAAGCTTTTGAACACTTGCCGACAACAGTTGTAAATGCAAAGTCAATTCCCAATCTAGCCAAGGTTAAGTTCACCAATTGCTTGCTTACTCAAAGTGATAGCGAGAGTAGCAAACAGGCAGAGTGGCACGACTGAGTACCCAGGTTATGGTAGAATATCGAATCATTGTCAAACCACCTAGAAACAGGGCCCTTGACATTATCTAATAAAACATACACGTCAGAGGAAAACTGCTGAGTGTGAAGGAAGCTATACAAAGCAAGAACTGTCAAGGAGGATTGTATAAAAGAGCCCTCTGGAAATGTGCGCCAAATTGCTGCATGCATTGGCTCTTTTCCGAGCTAAGCTGGCTATATTCAAGTAGCACCACACAAAGGACCATGCCTTTTCCACACAGTTCGGTCCATAAATATGGTTCAGCATTGGCTCTTCTCCAAGCTAAGTTGGCCATTTTCAGGTACTCCGCACAAAGAAGTATGCCTTTTTGCACACATTGTAAACCACAAAATACGGTTCAGCAGCGTCTACTAAAACCACAATCTATGTACAGTAGCCTGAGCCTTCACTCAAATGACTTACTATGTACAGAGAGCCAATGTACACAGCAATACCAAGCAGTCTCTGCATACTGTGATGTTCATATGAATTAACCCTGAAGCTGAAATCAAGGAAGTTGGAGGGGAGAGTTGATTTGAGCTGGGATCAAGTCCCAGAATAATGATGCAGTTTTACATCAAAGGGAGCCAATCCACTTCTGGCACAGAGACTGGCTGTCCAGATGGACTGTGTGAGGTTTCTTCTACTGCTGCAACCTGTGCTCAATAGCCAAATGGCTAAAAGCATGAAATTATATTTTTAGGCCTTTATAACACCAAACAAATACACTTCCTTTCTAATTACAAATGAAATCCCTGTTGCCATTTCTCCATCCTGGCATGCTGATTTGCACGGTCATTCAAAGTTCAGCAGGTTGTTTATTACATGCTGATAAGCTACTTTCCATTCCCTCTCTTCATCTCCACTTCTCATGTGATCACTCTCTGCCATCTGGCCCTGTATATTCCTATGCCTGGGTACAGGCATTCACACACAGATCCTTCCACCTGCCAGTGCTGTCTCTCTGTGTATGTATGGTCAGATCTTCCTCATTCCAGATTCAGCTTTGTTCTCATTCTAGAAGTCCTTCTAGAATTTCTGGAATCATAAATGCTTTGTGCACAGACCGACACTGTTGCATGCATGCAGCATACAGATGCCAGCTGTCCCAGTGATAATGTTGAAATGGTATAAACGAACAATATATTGCTTTTGTTTAGCCTGTTTCTGTTCCACAGTAGCATGGGAGTTGTTTGCCCATGGGGTAATTCCATGGGATTACAGAATGCATGTAAATCTTAAAAGCACATGGTCAGATCCTAGTGTGTGGATCTTTCCCACCTAATCGTCCCTGTCCCAGGTAGCCAAAGACTGGGTGGGAGCGACCCATGCAAATGACCCCATTTATATGGTTCCAGTGTCCACATCCATAATGCAGCCTCATATGATGCTGCTCCCATGCTTCTGCGTGTGATGGGCCGTGATATCCTGCAAGTGTGGCTCAGGGGCAGCAGCTGCTGGAGTCTGTGTGCAGCTTCCCCATGTCACGAACCTTCTGGACATCTGGAACTTCCTGAGTAGAAAGGAGTATAAGAGGTTTTCTTTCCCAGCTAAGCCTTGCTTGCACAACAAGGTCTTCCTGACGTCTGGTGAGTTCCTGTATCCTTGGTTGCGCTTCAGTCCTGACCTGACTTCTAGCTTATTCTTCAACCTAGCCTCCAGGCAGGGGTGTCAACTTGAATAAAATATGGGAGGGGCAGGTAAGCCCTACCCCACACATAATCGGTCACATGATGCGATGCAGGCACAAAGGAGTTGGCTCCTATGGCTGCAGGATATCTGTGGTGCTGACTTGTCCTTCGGTTCTGACTTCTGGTTTCTTCCACAGCTTCTGCCTCTTGGCTCACCTCAGACTTCTGATCATGGCCTAGTCCTGACAATTACAATTCTGTACCTATGGTGTAGCCTTGTTCCAAGATGAATAGAGCACATTTTGTTATTGAAAACCAAAGTGTCTTATATCCATGATATAAAATACGATGACAAAATGGGAGGTTGAAGTCACAAGAGAGTTGGACAAAGAGAGCTGTCATTTTCATAACTACATGACAGATGGAGGCCACGCTGGGGACTCTCCGAAAGTTTAATCTATAGCAGCAACAAGCCCTAGAAGAGCACTATGAGATGCTGACAGTTTTGCCCACTGCCTAACAAGATAACAGATGACAATAAAAAGAAAGCAGTTGCCCACAGGAAGCCCTGAAAAGCTGGGAGATAGAACTTTTGGTTGGCTACCCAGAGACAGCAACAGCAAACAAGGGACAGAAACCGGAATTGTTTCCTGCTCTTATTGGGTTTAGATCTACCATTACTGGTTTTCAATAATGTTGTTGTTGCTACTCCTATACTGATCTTTCCAGTAAATGGAATAACTGGGAATAGCACAGGTAGCATCTGGGGCCGACTACAAAGCAAGACGATCAGGGGAGAAAATTGACAGCTGGAATTACCCCAAGTTATACAGTCCTAAAGCCTCTGAGCATTGATTCTCACTTTACTGATTGTTTTAAATTGTTTTTAATGTTGCTTTAATGGTGTAACCCTCCCTGGGACCTTATGGCGAAGCGGCCATGCCCCTTGACACCTTGGCTCATTGAGGTTTGATCTATAGGTGACTGTGCAAAGTATTTGCAAGCATGTCAGAAGAATCAAGCATTGGCAGACAACAGCTATCCTTGTTAATAGAAGACAGACTTGCCCCCATTGTTCAGGGAAGGAAGAAGAGTTTGGAGGCATGCTAATGTCTTATTTTACACCTAATCTATTTGCTAACTGCCAACACATGCGCACCACTGTATTTGGCCATCAATAAGACCTGGAGAGAAAAGTGTTTTCTTCCAGGAGCACCACCCCCACTTATAAACAAACCAACAGCTGTTTGCCTCCATTTTGTATACAGAACTTCATTTTGCACCTGGCGCTCACTTGCCAAGTACACTGAGGGCTTACAATGCATATTTGCATTGGCTCACGGCTCTTGTTGTTGGTTCCATCCAGCCTGTGGTTGTGCAGCACACCAACCCCCTTCCTCCACAGGCATAGCCTCAAACGTGATCACATTTTGTCACATGTAACTCTGCCCCTCCCTCAAAATATTATGCCCACATGGAGACACATGCTTGCATGCGCATCTGTGTGAACAGGGACATCTCTCTATCTCTTTCCTAGGTTTCTTAGTTTGACTTAAATACTTTCTAAAGCATGGAGGACAACAGATTGGGAAAGTGCCAAATATCCTTTTATTGGATTTGGCAGGTATGTTTGCTCAGGAAAGAGAATGGAAGCAAATGGTTTACCTTTACATAGCTAAATAAGTCTTTTGGAAAGGCTACTCTTCTGGAGTCAATAGGAATAGGAATAGTGATTAGTTCTGCCTCTAATGAATTCAGCCACGGCACTCAGGACTGATGGCTTACTGATTTTTGAGCCCAGGGATCAGCGTTCCTCTTCAACTCCAGGAGCCACAAGAGTGTGAGAGCTGAGAAGAAGCGACACGGAGCAGAGTGGGGTGAAGCTTTAAAACGAAGTGCATTAAATGCAGCAGCCACCAAGAAGAGCCTGAGAAGTGGTTGCCATCAGATACCTACAGGGAAGTGACATGAATGAAAAGCAGCACTTATCAAAGCTAGCATCCAATAAGGATGCTGTCAGCGCTGCCCAAGGTCCCAGCTCACACAAGACCAACGCTGCTTCTTGCTCAAGTTTAAAAGTCTTTATTGAAGTTCAGTTTCATTTCCAGACGCGCAGCGCGCAACGCTACGTCTATCCATCAGACCGTAGAAGTCCCATCTGAATCTCCTCCCCCCTGACACCAGCTTAAGATTCTAGCCTTACTCCACCTCTTCCTCTGTTCCTTCTTTCTCTGGGTCCTTCTGCTAGTCGGAGTCTCAGCCCTCCTAGATTCCTCTGACGCTGATTCTGCTGACTCTTCTCCCCCCCTCCTTCTGGCTTTAGGACCTGGCTCCCAATCCGGGTTTTCTGCTGTCCCGCGCTCCTCCACATTTGAACTTGGCGCGCGCGCGCAGCCTCCCACTTTCCTTCTGACCGTTACACTTGTGTCACTGCTCCCCCTTTCGGGGAGGCTAGCTGGACCTGGCCTTCCCTCCGTCTCCCCACTCCCCGATGGAGGAGAAGCTGGTCCTGACTCACGTGACTCTTCCCCCCCACTGTGCTCTGGTGGGGGAACTGGCCCTACTCCTCCGCTACTCCTTTGGGACTCCCCTCTGGTTCCTTGTTTATGGATCGTCCCCCCTGGGACTCGCCTCGCTCTTACCATAGGCGCCCCCTCCTGGGAATCTTCTGATTCGCTGGAGAAGCTCATGGAATCTCTCGGTCCACTGTCATATTCCCCTACGCTCCCCTCTGATTCCTCTCCTCCGCTCTCTATTTGCTCTCTCCCCTGCTCTTCTGCTCCTGAGCCTCTGACATCCATCCCCCCCTCGAAGCCCCCCCTTCCCCCCTCCCCCTCTTCGGGTGTGGGTTCCAGGTGCTCCAGCGCTGGGGGTGTGAGTGCTGGCTTCCGTTCTCTCCCCCTGGTGTGCAACCGGCCAGCGGGATCAGGCCCCCCCACGATGGGTTCGTCGACGTCGACTTCCTCTGCTTCCATTTCTCTGCTGTCGTGCTCAAAACCAAGATCCTCCCCCCACACGTCCATGTCCACCTCTCCACCCGGTCCCTCGGGTGAGGCTGTGTGCAAGGGCCCCCTCAGCAGTTCCCTGCTCCACCCCACTTCTGGTTGAGTGTCCCACCAATAGGAGCGGTCCGTGGCAAACCCCGAGAGCGACCCCTCCGGGGAGCTCATCCCCGGCGTCGGCTCCTCATCTGAGGAGAAACCCTGGAACGTGCTGGCTGACAGTGTGGGTGTGAAAAGCCAGTCGTCGAAATACTCCGCCGGCATGGGTCTGTGTGGGAAGATCGAATGGAACTCGTCTTTGAGATAGTGCTCCTCCACGGCGTAGCACGGAACCCACTCGTTGGCGCTGGCCGGAGTACCCTCCCTGGCGAGGAGATATTCAACTCCCTCTTCCCCCCATCTGGAGTCCAAAATCTGCGTGACCTCGTTGAGTGGCGTCGCCCTCTGTGGTCCCTCCCCTGTTGGCGATGGGCTACGTGGGGCTGGTGCGGTCCCTGGCGCCTGAAACCTGTGGGGTGCCTTGTAAGGCGTGAGCACTGACCTGTGAAAGACTGGGTGCATTCTGGAGCCCTCCGGGAGTGTCAACCGGTAGGCCACTGGATTGATTTGTGCCGCGACCTGGTAAGGTCCCAGCTGCTTGTGTCCTAGCTTCCTCTTAGCTAGCGTTCTGGCCGGCACTGCCTGAGCTGCTAACCAGACCCAGTCCCCTACCTGTATGTCTTCCCCAACCCTCCTGTGCCTGTCTGCCTGCATCTTGTAGGCGTGTTTCGCGAGTTCCAAGTGCCTTCGGAGTTGCTCATGGACCTCCTGTAACTCTGCGGCTAAGTGCTCTGCCCCCCATGGCTCCCCCTCTGCCTCGGTCTCCAACCCCGGGAAGGTTCTGGGGTGGCGCCCATTGTTGGCGAAGAACGGTGTCACCCCTGTAGACCCGTGCTTCGTGTTGTTGTAGGCAAACTCGGCTAGCGGTAGGTAGTCCACCCAGGTCGAGGGCTGTTGATTGGCGTAGCATCGCAGGTACTGCTGCATGATGGCGTTGACCCTCTCCGCTTGTCCGTTGGTCTGCGGGTGTCGTGCCGACGCTAAGTTGATCTTGACGTTCAGGATGCCCAGCAGCTTCTGCCAGAAGTTCGAGATGAATTGGCGGCCCCGGTCGGACAGGATGGACCGCGGCAGGCCGTGAGCTTTGAATACGTGGTCTATGAACAGCTTGGCGGTCTGTTCCGCTGTGGCCACCTTCGCACACGGAATGAAATGCGCCATCTTGGTGAAGAGGTCTACGACCACGAGTACCGCTGTTTTGCCGCGCGAACTGGGCAGATCTGTAACAAAGTCCAGGGCCACTTTCTCCCATGGTTCGAGCGGCGTCTGCAGCGGTTCCAGCAGACCCGCCGGCTTCCTGTGTACTGGCTTGGCCCTTTGGCAGGTGTCACACCTGGAAACGTAATCCGCAACTTCTCCCCGCACCTTGGGCCACCAAAAGTCCCTGGTGACTAATTCCGCCGTCTTGTCCTTGCCGAAGTGCCCAGCGCTGGGCGCGTCGTGCAGCTGCTGCAAGACTCTCGCGCGAAGGTCGTCTCCCGGTACGTAGAGAGCCCCTTTGCGGAGGAGTAGTCCGTCGCGTATCTGGAACTCGTCGTCCCTCGCTGTGCCGTTTCGCACCTCCTCCATCTTGGATTGCGCAAACGAATCCGCCTGTAGCGCGCGACGGACTGCGTCCAGGTCCACTGCGGCTGAAGCGCACGCCCACACCTCTGGTGTGAAAATGTGTTTGGCCGCTGCCGGTGCCGCTTCCTCGAGATACTGCGGCTTCCTGGATAGCGCATCCGCCATGACGTTGTTGTCTCCCGGGATGTATTCTATCCGGAAATCGAAATCTGCAAAGAACTCCGCCCAGCGGATGTGTCTCTGGTTCAGGAACTTCGCCGTGCGCCAGTACTCCAGGTTCTTGTGGTCTGTGCGGACCTGCACTGTGTGTCTGGCTCCGACGAGGAAGTGCCGCCACGCCTTGAAGGCTGCATGAATGGCCAGCAACTCCCTGTCCCAGATGGTGTAGTTCTGCTCCGACGTGCTGAGCTTCCTGGAGTAGAATGCGCACGGTCTCCAGTCCCCTTGCGGATCTTGCTGCAACAGGACCGCCCCCACCGCTCTGTCCGAGGCGTCCGTTTCAACCCTCATCGGTTTGCTGGGGTTTACGTGTAGCAGCTGTTCTTCGGACGCGAAGAGACGCTTGAGCCTCCGAAAGGACTGCTCCGCCTGGTCTGTCCAGGTGAACTTCTTCTTCTTGGAGCTGAGGGTGTCCGTGATGGCCACCGTCTCCTTCGCGAACCCCTTGATGAACTTGCGATAAAAGTTGGCGAAACCGACGAACTTCTGGACCTCCTTCCGGTTGCGCGGGCTCTTCCAGTCCAACACTGAGCGGACCTTGGCGCTGTCCATGGCAAGTCCCTTGTCGGACAGCTTGTAGCCCAGGAAATCCACCTCTGTCGTGTCGAACTGGCACTTCTCCAGTTTGGCGTAAAGTCTGTGCTCCCGTAGTCTCTGCAGGACCTCCTTGACGTCCTCCTCGTGCGCCTCCTGCGAGTCCGAAAAGATCAGGATATCATCTAAGAAGCAGACGCACTTCTTGTAGAGGAGTCCCGCTAGCACGTGGTGCATGAAAGCTTGGAAACAATGGGAGCCATTTTGGAGACCAAACGGCATGACTCTGTATTCATAGGTTCCTAAAGGCGTAAACATGGCTGTCTTCCACTCGTCGCCCTCCCGCATGCGTATAAGGTTGTAGGCCCCTCGTAGATCCAACTTGGTGAAGATCCGTCCCTTCCTCACCGTCGCGAGCAGGTCGTCAATTTTGGGCATGGGGAATGCTGTGGGCTTTGTCCTGGAATTGATGATTCTATAATCCACTATGAGCCTCCGTTCGGGCGTGTCTCTCTTCTTCACGAAAAACACGGGACTGCCCCCCACTGCTTTGGATTCCCGGATGAATCCCCGCTTCAAATTGCGATCTATGAACTCCCTGAGTTCTTGCATTTCGTCTTCAGACATGGAGTACAGTCTCCCAGTCGGCAGCGTCGCCCCTGGCAGGAGGTCAATCTTGCAGTCGTAGGGTCTGTGGGGAGGCAGCTTGTCTGCTTCCTTCTCGCAGAAGACTTCCCAAAAGGCCTTGTACTTGTTGGGCACCGCTTGCACCATGCCTAGGTGTAGCTGCGGTGCATCCTCTTGCCCCTCCTCTTCCTGGCAGGTCTGGATGCAGTGCGCTGCGCAGTAGGAAGAGCAGAAGGTCAATTGCCGCTGGTACCACGCTAATGCCGGGCTGTGCCTATCCAGCCAACTCATGCCCAACACTATGGGCGTGTCCGACAGGTGGGTGACGTTGAAACTGATGACTTCACGGTGGTTCCCAATTTGCATCACCAGAGGCGGTGTCTGCTGTACCACCTCTCCTCCCAGTATCTTCCTGCCATCTACCGTGACAACATTTAGGGGCGTCGTGGCTGGCAGGAGTGCTATGCGATGCTGCTTGACGAAGTCCAACCCTACAAAGTCTGCGTTGCTACCAGAGTCAATGGTAATAGGGACCTCCAGGGTGAGCCCATCGGGCAGCTGGAGCGATGCAGTGAGTTGCACCACTGGTTTGGGTGGGAGGGGGTCTGTGGGCTGCAAAATCTCTGGGGACTGCTTCACTGACTCGCCTGGTTGAGCCCCAGTGCCTCCGTCTCCAACCAGGCTTCGCCGTTTCCCTGCTGCTCTACTCCCTGCTGAATTGCTCCTTTAACAGTTGCTGAGGCTGCAGTGTGCTTCTGGAGCCTCTGGGGACACTCTTTGGCCATGTGCAGTGCACTGTCGCAGATGTAACACTTCCTGCTCCCTGCTCTTCTGCTCCTGAGCCTCTGACAGATGCCTTTTCTTAAGTCAATTAAGGTATCTACATTAAGTTATCTACGTGAACAGGCTGCATTCTGAGGACAAGATGCTTCTAGATTTGCTAACAATGTACTCAAGCAACTGGAACTGGAAAGTGCATTTTATGCTAGATGAAATGAAACATTCCTTTAGTATGTCCAAAATTTAAATCTAAATACATAAATACATATAAAGAATATTTATTGCTGTGTATCTCAGGGCTTTCCTGCATGAACAGTTTTTTATGCATGAAAGCAAGAGCAAAAGCCGGCAATAACAAAATCTGGATAGCAAGCATTCAAATACGATGACATCCGTAACATGACCACACACTCAAAAGATGTTATTGTTGTATCTCTTCCTTTAACTGGCAGCATTTCAGAAGTATCCAAAGTGGCTGGAGGTTTTTCCACAAGAAAGAAGCAAGTTCAGAGCAACATTTCTATAAAAGCTCTAGGGCTCACATTCAGGGCAGATTGTGCACCATTTAAAAATCCTTAGGAATGGATGTGATTAAACAGATAAACTGCTTTGAGGGTTTTTTCTCCCAACAATCATGGTATATAAATTATATGAAATATACAAACAAAGCATGCTGTGTCAAATATCACCTGCTTCATGGAAGAGATGTAAAAGGGAGAGATACAACTGAAACAAATATGTAAGAACAACCACAGCAAATTTATGCAGCACTTCCGAGAGACAGAGAGAAATCTCAATCCTAAGTACTTCATAGAATTTGTTTTTAAACTCACAAGCTAACCCTAAGAGAGAGGAATTCCAGAAGGGCAATGTGACACCAAAGAGAAAGGGAGCAGGGCAGGAAACAATCTGGGTGCAATGCCAGGTCTAGGTTTCGAAGGGCTGTTGTGCAAAAGGCCCTCCGTGGGCCTAACTCCCTCAAGGAGTCTACCTCCTCACTAGCTTTTTCTCCTGCTGCTGCTTCTCTTCCTCACCACGTCTCTCACTTGTTTACTACCATGAATTCTGGGGCTCTGTGATGGAAATGTTGCAGAGAACATCAGTTTCATATCAGGATTCTGGGACTGGTAGTTGCACTTGACAGTGAAAAAGGCTCTCCGCTGAGGAGCCTCGTCCCCGCTGTGCTCCAAGGTAAGATTCTGGGCTCTTTGAACCAAGGAAGGCAGCCTTGGCGGCAGCTCACAGGATCAAGGTGTACTCAATTGTGCTTTCAAGCATTTAACTGGGGCCCAAGCTTCTGTAAGCATCTCTACTCAAATACTTGGATATCCCTAATGAGGATGCCTGCAGGCTGGGAGGCAGAAGTAGATTAGAGAGCATGTGAAGATGGCGAGGGGGGAATGAAGCAGGACTATTGACTAGAATGAAGGATGCCTCTCGAGTGAAGGAAACATGAAGGAAGAAGCCACAGACGGACAAGCCACCGTAGCTCAGAGGGAAAGCAGACGCTGTGCGTACCTAGCACCTCAGGTTCAGTTCCGGGCATTTTGGGTAAGAGGGAAGAGGGCTGGGCCAGAGCTCCGTCTCGGGGCAACAGCCAATCCGAGCAGACAAAACTGGCTCAGATTTACTAAATATATGACAGCTTTGGATGTAATGCTTTGTGACATGGAGTGAAAGAAGAGAGACAATGGTGGCTGAGAAAATCTTAGTCCCCAGAAACACTAAGAGCAGAACTTTAAAAGGAACGCAACACACTGCAAGCAAACAGGTCACGGCAGGCTCAGGCTCCTGTTAGCTTCACAAATTTCCTGTTTTCTGAAATTTCCCCTCAGCCTCACCTTTTCAGCCTCGCCACAAAAATCATGTTCCAAGCTTGGCTGAGCAGCTCCATTCATTTTACACTTGACGTTCCTCTTGGGTAGAGAAAGTATACACCATTAGAGAAATAAATCAGGTCATAAACCTAGAAATCAGGTCAGGCAAGTCTATTTTCAGTGCTTGACCAGCATCCAGGGTTCATTTCAACATGGCCCTGGCATAGACTCTGCTTCATCAGCTGAAATGACAAGTTCAGCCATGCTGTCTTTTGCTCATGGAACAAAAACCACATCAAAAGGCTGTCAAAGAAAGTAAAAGGCCATCCGTTGAAAGTAACGCTCCCAACCATTTTTCCATGTCACTTAAAAGTGCCCTTTATGTTGTTTGCCTTTTTATGGTTAAGGGAAAGTATCAATGGGATGTGAAGTGTATATGGAGATAATATGCCACCATACACCACCTTTTTGGGAAAGGAAACCCTGTCTAAACAATTATATCTCAAAGGTTGCAATCCTATGCACACTGTGCTTCCAGATGGCCTGCTTATTGAGCATTCATCCAGATTGGGGTTTTTTTTGGGGGGGGGGAGTTATATGGTGCTGCCACACTTCCAAGTGCATTCTTACCTCAGTTTCCTTACTGCAAAAAAGTACCTGTGCCTGCGCTGCCTGATGTGGGGCTGGGGTGCAGTTTGACCCCATCCTCTGATTTCACAGCTCAAGGAGCTCCCACAAGTGAGTCAGAAAACTCATTCATGGGTCCTGTACTGAAGATGGGCCTGGCAGCACTTTGGAGATGCTGGAGATATCTGGGGCAATGCTGGGGTCCGAGGAGGAGTCATTCTGGCTCCAGCCTGGGGCAGGCACGACATAAGCCAGCCTGCCTGGCAGAATACCAGCAGGAATCATTTCCCCCGTCCTTCCTCATCCCTTTTCCCTCTCCAGCGGCTGCTTCTGGCAGCTGCACCTGAACCACTTGTGTATCCTGAGAGGCCTCAGGTTTATGCTTGAGCATAGAGACGGGGTCACTTCCTCTGAGCTCATCAAGCTTCCTGCCCCATAGAGATCTACTGTATCACCCCGTAGTCCAACCCCCTGCCAAGCAGGAAACACCATCAGAGCACTCCTGACATATGGTTGTCAAGCCTCTGCTTAAAGACCTCCAAAGAAGGAGACTCCACCACACTCCTTGGCAGCAAATTCCACTGTCAAACAGCTCTTACTGTCAGGAAGTTCTTCCTAATGTTTAGGTGGAATCTTCTTTCTTGTAGTTTGGATCCATTGCTCCGTGTCCGCTTCTCTGGAGCAGCAGAAAACAACCTTTCTCCCTCCTCTATGTGACATCCTTTTATATATTTGAACATGGCTATCATATCACCCCTTAACCTCCTCTTCTCCAGGCTAAACATGCCCAGCTCCCTTAGCCGTTCCTCATAAGGCATCGTTTCCAGGCCTTTGACCATTTTGGTTGCCCTCCTCTGGACACGTTCCAGTTTGTCAGTGTCCTTCTTGAACTGTGGTGCCCAGAACTGGACACAGTACTCCAGGTAAGGTCTGACCAGAGCAAAATACAGTGGCACTATTACTTCCCTTGATCTTGATGCTATACTCCTATTGATGCAGCCCAGAATTGCATTGGCTTTTTTAGCTGCCGCGTCACACTGTTGGCTCATGTCAAGTTTGTGGTCAACCAAGACTCCTAGATCCTTTTCACATGTACTGCTCTCAAGCCAGGTGCAATCATCTGCAAACTGAGAATATCATATCATCTGCAAACTGAGAACAAACAACAGTAAACACCGATTGCATTTGCTAGATTTACTTTTGTTTCACACATGGGGCAAATAAGCAAACAAAATAAGCAATTTCTACTCTCATTTCTGCTTCCATCATAATTCTCTGACATTTCTACTGCCCCGCCCCTCTGAGTCCCATTTTGAAGCTAGCTAAAATTAGAGTGGGGGAATCAGTGAAAAACTTGACAACAAAGAAAGCCTCTATTGATCAGCATTCTGAAATGGAATTTATATCCTTGAAGTCAATCAGCTGTCCCAGTTCCAAGGGTCCTGTGCCCTGGACAGCGGATCTGTAGATGGAAGAGAAGCACAGCTATTGCCCTTTAGGCTTGGCAGTGTATCTGGAATGTTCCACTATTGTATTTTTGGCAGCATATCTTGCATTCCAGCTGTGTAGAGGGGATAACCAACATGGTGTCCTGCAGATAACAATGGACTCCAACTCTTATCAGCCCCACCAGTCATTGTGGCCAATGGTCAGGAATGATGCAAGGGTCATCCAGCAACATCTGGAAGGCACCACCTTGTCTGAAACTGTGTATCTCATCAGCCAGCAGATCTTCAGTATAGGATGGGGCAATGACAGCAGCTGTGCAACATTACAGCACACAGCATGTACAAAGAGAAGTACAAAAACAAGAAGAATGTTCATGTTGCTATTATTATTTTTTAAAGACCTGGAGGTGGGGATAATTTTGATATTTTTGTTCCAGACTTCTATGCATAATTCAAAAGCTTCTGTATAAAAGCTGAGGAGCTGTATTTATTGTTACACTGTTATTTTGGGTTCCTGGTTGACAATTTTAGATTTTGAAGCTACCCAGTCATGAAATAGCACAACACAGGCATCGACTGATCACAGAGGTGTCTGATAACGCTGTTGGTTTGAACTTGCCAGACTCCAGTGCAAATGCGAAAAGGAAGCTGAAGGCAGTGAAATCAAATAATCCTCCTGCATGGTGACTTGCAGAAAAGCAAGTTTTGCCTATTGCCTGCCCTGCGTCTAGAGAACCCTCCTTCTCCAACAGCCCATGTTGTCACAATCCTTTAAATGAACAAGGGTATATGCATACACTGCTATGTTTGGCTAACATCCCACAAGCATTGCCACTCCTGCCCCTCCTGTTTCATTTCCGGCTGCTCACCCCCACTTCTCTCATCAAAAAAGCTGCCCCTATCAGTCCTCTTGGGTGTATGTGTGAGAGATCCAGCCAATTGGCCATGAGTCCCCACAACCTGGCTGGCTTTTTCACAGGCAACAGAAGTGGCTTGTTGGACCAAACTAAAGGTCCATGGTCTCCACACTTGGCCATAACAGTTGCTCAGAACCACAAATGGGGAGAGTGCTATTGGCCTTGCCATGTCCTACTTCTCAGATTCCCACGGGCATCTGGTTGGCCACTCTGATAACATAAGGCTGGACTAGATGGGTCTTTGCCTCATCCAGCATGGTTCTCCTTTAGTTTTTATGCTGTAATTTCCCTTCAAACACACACAGCCTTCCTAGACTGAAGCCCAGATTCTGATTCACCTTTTAGATTTTGAGATAGGAAGTTGGCATGTGCAGAAATGTACCCTATGATTACATTACAGTGACAGCCACAAATGGAAATAGGCGCAGCCTAATATTTACAGGACTTGCAAATTGTCACGCTTTTGTGGGCAGGTGTTCTGCAGACTCTTTTCCTGTTCAGTCTTTAGTCTTGAGCAGAGTTCAGAATACTAATGTGCCCGAGATACCTTTCTGGCTAGCCAGCCTGCCATTTCAAAATGCAAAGGTTTTTGACGTGCCAGGAGAAATATGTTTCTCTGTAAACAGAGGATGTCGCTTTATCAGAGCCCAGAAATGCTCATCATCATTCGTCAGCTCCCTCCTGTTCCCAGAAGGCCTCTGCTCACAGGTGTGGTTGGCAGAAGGTCACAGCACTGCTCCAGATGCTGCCAGTTGAAAGCCAGCAAGAGATATTCCCTCACTGCATGTGCTGGAAGCTTGTGCTCAGTTTAAAGCCAGCCTAGCCAGTCAGTCCTCTGCTTTACATTTAGAAGCAGAATCAAATTGGCAGCCAAATTTTAATGGGGTACAAGATGCCAGAAGCCAATTGGTTTTAACTCTGAACTGAATGTTGTAATCGAGTCTTTGCAGGTGGCTGAAATGGAGAAGGTGGTTTTACTCTCATTTCTCAAGCTGAAAGATATAGCCATTTATGACTGCGGGAATAATGGCTCAGATGAAGAATAACAGGGGACTAAGCTTAAGGCAAGTATTTTTAGCATCACCACTTCCTAAGGAGGCCAAAAGTGATACAGGCAATCGTACTATCCAATTGTACTGTATGGCTGAATGTTTTCACAGAATTAGTGTAAAACCATTGGGACATTTGAAATCACTGGCTCCCGGCCTCTTTAAGTGAGATGAGCGCACATCCCTTGAGTCGGACACGACTGGCCCGTACGGGCAGGGGTACCTTTACCTTTTACCTTTACCTTAGATAGGAATCAAGCAGTGTCAAACATGGAAATCGATTGATGCTGTGCTGCAGGTCACCACATATACCAGTCACTTCTGTGCTACTTTCCAGCGGACAAAGTGCTTTCCAGGTATATATTATTTCTCTTACAATAATTAATTTTAATCACCATCAAACAAGTTCAGAAATTCACCAGGCCGCGAAGAAATTGGTCGTGCAGTTGTGGTTGGTCCCAGCATATCAGGAGCTACATGCTGATGTCCACAAGGTATAAACAGCAGGATGAGCCCCAACCCGTGATAAGGCAGCTTTAAGGCATCTGCTGTGTCTTCTCCTGGAGGGGGCTGGTGCTGATGTGGCAGTTTTCTATATTGCAGAGCCTTACAATGGAAGGCTTACATACACGGTGGGAAGCTGAATGGAGACCCACCATAGAGCGCTGGGTGTGTGGGGGCGCAGCTGTGCAGCTGTGGCAGCGTATAAACAGGACCATTCATATACCGTCACCCTAAAGAGGTGAAGCACAGAAGCACCACGGTGTCTGTGTGAAGGCATGTGTGTATTCTTGGGATCACTTGTCATGGAGAGTAGTTGCTAATTGTAAGACGTGCCTCCCTTGGGGGTCACTTTGTTCTTGCAATAAGAAATTTGTTGCCATGTGTCCATTTTAAGCTGACCCTTAGGACCGCAATGTTCTTCTAGTGGTAACGATTGTGTACATGTCAGGAGAAGCAGCTTTTTCAGCCCCACATAACAAGCTGCACCTTCCAAGTCCACTTAACTTAAATGGTCAGATGACATTGCCGCCTGGCCACGGGTCTGGTCAGAGATTCAGCAGCTGGCTGGGAAGGACTGCAGGCCTGTGGCAGGCAGGCCTGGGCCTAGGAATTCCCCAGAGGGTGGTCCCAACAAGCCAGTGAGGAATAAACTGAGGCGAGCCCAGCACTCCTCCTCAGATTTTTTTCTGTTGGATCTCCCTCCCCTTTTTCATATGCTTTTCTTTCATGCTAAGACCTTGCTATGGACATTGTTTGCTGCCATATTCGGAGCCAGGCAAGAATTTTTCCACTTGGCAAATTGGCACCAGCCATTTGGTTTTCACCTGCCTCATAGCTATTGTCACAACTTTGTGAGGTCAGGCATTAGGTAAGCCTTAGTCTTGGCTGGAGGGGAGCTTGTAGCCTCCGCCTGCCCCACCTTGGTTAAGGGTATCCCATTAAAGGGATCCGTGAGGAGTGGCTTCTGTGCAACGCCCAAACAAGGGCTAGGGCCATAGAACTCCTCCAGTGTGGACCCTCGTGGGGTACCCCATTTGATGTAAGTCATAGGGGGCCCCCATGTTGTAGCTTACCCTTAGATATACTCCCTGCAGATGGGCTGGAGTTAATTAAATGTCTTCACCCAATGCCCATGCCAAACTGTTTACATCTGTATTCAATAAAGTTGTGGCCTATTTGAGCCCAGAACCTATATTCTGCTATCTCGCATGGTTATTTTCATCACATAGGGAGCAACTGGGTCACAGGGCCTTGGCACGCAAAAACCTCTGTTCTACACAACCATTAAGATCACAGCAGCAGCTGTGCTGTCACTTGCATTATATAATTGTTCCCTGATAGCAGGTGGGTGACCTGCCTTCCAGATGTTGCTTGACTACAACTTCTATCACCCCTTGCCCTGAGCACTGGCCATGATGGGAGCTGGAGTCTAGCAACATTTGGAAGGTCAGTGGCAGAGGCACCGTCTCCTCACGTTGATTGAGGGGGCCCAATGCGATGGCTTGGTGTCATGCGTGTGATGTCACAAGGAGCCAGGGGGCAGAACTGAATGCCCTCTGAACATTGAGGGGGCCCAGTCCCCTTTTTAAAAAAGGGGGAAAGGGGGAAACAAAACTGCCTTGGCCCCTAGGAGTTGGCACATATGGTGACTGGTGACCCATCCTGCCATTTAGAATTCAGCAGGTAAAATTCTAGAAATACAATGTCTCAGGCAGAAAAAAGGTGAAAATACTTAAGAGTAAGGTGGAAGTATAACAGTACAAAATATCTATGCCGTCTTCTGTTTTCAGACACAAAAGCACACACATCCAGCTGTTCCAAGCAGAGTCAACAATTGCTGTGCTCGTGTTTGCTACATATTTCAAGCAATGATTTTCACAGCATATCAGCTGCAAAACACTTCTATTTACAGTTTTGGAGTACTGCAAGCATGCATGATACACTCAGCTATGTCCTGATATCCATAACTAAGGGTCTGATATCTCTAATTAACAGATCAGAGGGGTATAAAGGCTCTCACTCAGAGCAGTAATACAAAGCTCCCCTTTTCTACAGATTATGCAGCTGGGGGTGAGGCGTTCTTTGCTTTTTCTGAAGGATATAGTGGCAGCCATTTATCTGTGCTCCTTTCCTTCTGAGATACTGTGTCTTGCTTTGTTCTGCTTTACTAAATGCTCAGCCTCAAGCAATTTTTTTTAAAAAAAGAAATAAGCAAGTTTTCAATTTCCAACACACTGTACTGCTAGAAAGCATTCTTATTAGCATAAAAATCTGTTTTTCTTTCAGAAATCCTTCCTCTGAGCATCTCTCGAGTTATCTTTACCACTGGAACCCTTGCTAGAGACAATAGACCTAATTAAAACAAAGTACGGTAGCCTAACTCTTTGTTTCTACTGATAATCCCATATCCATACAATGCTTCAGTTTATTGGTGATGCTCAGCCAAGTGAAAAGAAAAATATTCATATGCAAGCGTGGAGTTGCCCAATATACTTGCTTCTTTCCTTGAAAGCTTCCAATCAGCAGGTGCAATTCATTTCCCTGTGTGCCACTGAACAGTAAACTCTTCAGGCAGAGAACTCCACTGAAGCTTTGTAGAAAGCAGCAAGCCAAAGAGGAAGGCTGTGCGCAGGCAGGAATCTGAGGAAACAGCACAACCTAGTGTTCCTTTTGCTGCGGTCTAGCACAAAAGCGAAAGCATAGCAAAGATGCAAACTAATGCTCAAACTACCATTCAACACCCCAAGATCCTTTCGCAGGAAAGTGTGGGGTATAATTCTAACAACAACAACAACAACAACAACAACAACAACAACTGGTTGGACTAGATGACCCTTGGGGTCTCTTCCAACTCTATGATTCTAGGAACAGTTAACAATGGCTACATGTCAAATAAGATGTTAAAATGCTTATGCGCTCTACCAATATTAAGTGCCTGAACCAAAGCAAAACAAGGTTTCAAGCCTTTTTTAAAAAACAACAACAACCACACGCTCTCTCTCTCTTGCTTGCATCTCTTCCATGAGCCCCATCAACACCAGACAACCAGGCATAAGCCTGTCCCCCCTCTTTTGTAGACCAGAAGTGGTAGTGAGATATGGAGCACAAGGGGGAGCTGCCCAGGAGCTGAGGCTTCAGCCGCCCTGCTGTTTTACTTAACTTTGAAAACTTTCCCATGAATAATGCAACCAGCATGGCAGGGAGTTCAGCTATGGCACTCAGATGCCAATGAGGATGCTGAAGTAGCAATGGAACGGATTGTGACTCCCCCCCAAACCAGGCCATCTCCTTACTGTTCTGGCATCCTCATTGACCCCGTGAATCCAAAAGGGGCGCCTCAATGGCTGAGCTCACTGCCAGTGCTGTGGTATTCTCTTTGGGGAAAGTTTTCAGAGTTAAAGCAAAGCAGTAACAGCAAGTGGTTGTAGCTTTCGTGCCAGCAAGAACCCTGGCCTGCCTGAGCCAAAACTGCCTAGCCACCTAAGCAGCTAGATCTGAAAGTGCAGTGAGTGGAGCCTACTCTGGAACAGGATCCCCAAGGATGTGATCTACAGGGAGGAGCTTCAGTCTCCGTCAGTCACAACTGCAGTACCTGGAGACAGGCAGTCTGGTCATGCATCCACAGCAGTGACCAGAGGAGAAATGACTGCTGGGAGGAACTGAGAGAGAATAAATGCCATTTATTCCTGCATCAGTGAAACCGGACGCCTTTATCTGCCCCAGATGCAACAAAACATGTCTCTCCTGTATTGGTCTCTATAGCCAAAGCAGGTGCTGTAACTCTCCAAAGGTTTGCCTTCACTCCCAAAGGCACACTCCTCCACTGTCTCCTGAAACAGACAGGTGCCAACAACAGAGTTCTCTTTAAGAGTTGGCAGTTGTTATGAAGTAGGTGTCATATACCAAGAATGAAGAAAGAGACACAAAATAGTAACCCCCAACCCCATTAGTAGTGCCCTGCAGCCAGGAATTTAGCTAGATCTACATTGTGAAAGTACCTTACTGAGAAAATGATTTTTATGTGTGATGTGTTTGTATAAATCCAGCATTCCTCTACACTAGTTCTTCCTGTTATACAAAAGCATAATTTTTTTAAAATGAACTCATTGGGTGTTTTAGATTCCAGTATTAAGCACATGATGTTTCTTTGCCTGTCCAGTTCTTTTTATTGCAAGAGTGCCCTGAGCAATCCAGAGGTGTGGCCTTAATTTTTTTTTTAATTTTTATTGATTTTCTTTTTGCTACATCAAACATTAAAACAAACGGGGGAAAAACATACATAACACATACATACAAAAAAGGAGTACATAAAAAAAGAAATAATAATAAAGAAAACAAAAAAAACCCATCTCCTAACATAAGACACCAACAGATTAACTTACATTAACTAAATAACTAAATAACACACAACATTGATTGACTTCCCTTCATCTCAGTTTCAGAATATATTATATGATTTTTTATCTGCAGTTTCTTTTCCTCAAAAAACTCTTTACATCACAAGTGTTACGTCACACCTACTGTGATTTTTAGATTTTTTACCTCTGTTTCCATGTATGTCATAAATTTATTCCATTCTTTATTAAACTTTATGTCTTTTTGATTTCTTATTTTCTGTGTCATTTTTGCCAGTTCTAAATAATCAAATAGTTTGGTTTGCCATTCGTTTATAGTTGGGATTTTTGATGTCTTCCAATTCTGCGCTATTAGAGTTCTGGCAGCCACTGTCGCATACTGAAAGAGTGTTTGGTCTTCCTTTTTGATTTCCTCTCCAATTATCCCCAGCAAAAAGGCTTCGGTTTTTTTTATAAAGGTATATTTGAGGATTTTTTTTAGTTCATTGTAAATAGATTCCCAGAATTTTTTGATAGGCTCACACAACCACCACATATGATAGAAATCGCCCTCCTTGATCTTGCACTTCCAACATAATTTATCGCCAGTTTTATATATTTTTTCCAATTTTACGGGCGTTACATACCACCTGTACATAATTTTATACATATTTTCCCTGAGTGTTGTGCATGCCGAGAATCTCATACCTTTATTCCATAATGCCTTCCATTTGTCAAACTCTATGTTATGTCCGAAGTCCATTGCCCATCTCACCATTACCTCCTTTACTTCTTCATCTTTGGTGTCCCATTCAAGTAACAGGCTATACATTTTCGATAGGAGTTTTGTTTTACTTTCTAGTATTTCAATCTGAAATCTAGATATTTTCTCACTTATCCCATTCTTTTTATCCTCAGTCCATATAGAATTAATTTGGTGAAATTGGATCCATCCTGTCAATTTGTTCTTTATTTCTTCATAAGGCCTAATCCTCCAACCAGTCTCTGTTTTTACTAGCAGGTCTTCATAGGTCCATCTTTCTCCTTCGATGTTTGTTTTTTTTATTGTCAGGATATCAATTGGCGATAGCCACCAAGGGGTCTTCTGTTCCAGTAATTTTTTGTTTCTTTCCCACACTTCCAGCAGTGGTCCTCTAAAAATGTGGTTAGAAAATCCTTTATGAACCTTTCCCTTGTTACGCCATAGGTAAGAGTGCCAACCAAATCTTATATTAAATCCTTCTAGATCTAACAAGTCTTTATTTTTAATAACAATCCAATCTTTGACCCAACAAAGACACGAGGCTTCATAATACAACTTTAAATTTGGAACTGCGAATCCTCCCCTATCTCTTTGATCTGTAAGTAATTTAAATCTAATTCTGGGCCTTTTCCCTTGCCAGATAAATTTAGAGAGTATTTTCTGCCAATCTTTGAATACTGAGGTTCCCCTGATTATCGGTATATTTTGAAATAGGAACAACAATTTCGGTAATAAACTCATTTTAATCGCCGCCATTCTACCCGACCAAGAAAGTTTTATTCTATTCCAGGTATCTAAGTCCTTCCTTATTTCTTTCCATGTGGTTATATAATTATCTTCCATCAAATTTATATTTTTCATCGTTAACCAGATTCCAAGGTATTTTACTTTTTTTTGTTACTTTAATACCGGTTTGAGATTCAAGATGTTTTTTTACCTCCTCTTCCACATTTTTAGTCATCATTTTAGTTTTTGTTCTATTTAATTTAAAACCAGATAATTTTCCAAATTCTTCTAACAAATCTAACACCTTACTAACACTCTCTTTTGGATCCTCCAAAGACAACATAAGATCGTCAGCATATGCTTTCAATTTGTATTCTTTCACTCCAATATTTATTCCGCGTATCTCTGAAGTTTTCCTTATCTTATTTGTAATTATCTCTAACATCATAATAAACAGAAGAGGTGACAGAAATTTCAAAGGGTTCTGTTAAGTTATTATTGATAATTAATTTGGCACTTTGTTGTGAGTAAATTGCTTTTATTCCTTCAAGGAATGTGCCCTCTATCCCTGTCTTTTCCAAACATTTTATAAGAAAACGCCAGGATACATTGTCAAAAGCCTTTTCTTTTTTTTATATATATAATTTTTTATTAAAGAATTTTTTATAACAACAGAAACATAACAATACAATACAATAAACACAACAAACAAACAAACAAAAACAAAAACAAGTACAATTTCAGATCTTATTTTCTTATACCTTACTTCTCCGACTTCCTCATGCCTCCCTTTTCTGTATTCCAATTTCTAATCATTTATTCAGCAAATCTTCCCTTATTTTAATTTTAGTTTAATCTTCCTTATTCTCCTTATCTTATCCATTACTAATAGTAACCATTTATTTTCTAGTCCAACATCATTTTAGCTTTCATTAATTTTATAATATTTCTTTAAATAGTCCTTAAATTTTTTCCATTCTTCTTCCGCTGCTTCTCTTCCCTGGTTTCGGATTCTGCACGTCATTTCTGCCAGACCCATGTAGTCAATCACCTTCATCTGCCATTCTTCCAGAGTGGGTAAATCTTGTGTCTTCCAGTACTTCGCAATAAGTATTCTTGCTGCTGTTGTAGCATACATAAAAAGAGTTATATCCGTCTTTAACACCCCTTGGCCGACAATACCCAAGAGAAAGGCCTCTGGTTTCTTAGGGAAGGTATATTTAAATACCTTTTTCAGTTCATTATAGATCATTTCCCAGAATGCCTTAATCTTCGGACACGTCCACCAGAGGTGAAAGAATGTGCCTTCCTTTTCCTTACATTTCCAACATTTATTATCAGGCAAATGGTAAATCTTTGCAAGTTTGACTGGGGTTATGTACCACCTATAGATCATTTTCATAATATTTTCTCTTAAGGCATTACATGCCGTAAATTTCATCCCGGTGGTCCACAACTTCTCCCAGTCAGCAAACATAATGTTATGACCAATGTCCTGAGCCCATTTAATCATACTTGATTTAACCGTTTCATCCTGTGTATTCCATTTCAGCAGCAAATTATACATTTTTGACAAATTTCTAGTGCTGGATTCTAACAGTTCAGTCTCCAATTTTGATTTTTCCACCTGGAAGCCAATTTTACTGTCCATTTTAAACACTTCATTTATTTGATGATAGTGCAACCAATCTCTCACTTTCCCTTTTAGTTTCTCAAAATTCTGCAATCTCAGTCTGTCCCCTTCCTTTTCCAGAATTTCCCAATATCTGTCAAAAGCCTTTTCGGCGTCAATGAACATTAAAGCTGCAGGGATTTCATTTTTGCATTCTAAGTATTCAATGATGTTTATTGTATGTCTTATGTTGTCTTTTATTTGCCTATTAGGTAAAAAACCAGCCTGATCGGTATGGATGAGGTTAGCTAGACACTTTTTAAGTCGGGTCGCCATTACGTCTGCGAAGATCTTATAGTCATTGTTCAATAATGAAATCGGTCTGTAGTTCTTCATGATCTGTCTGTCCGAGTCAGGTTTCGGTATCAACGTAATGTATGCTTCTTTCCCGGACGCTGGTGTTCTTCCTCCTCCTAAAATCTCATTCATTACTTCACATAGCACCGGTGTTATAAGTTCTTCTAGGACTTTATAGTACTTGGCCGATAAACCATCTGGGCCTGGGGCTTTCCCCAGTTTCATCCTCTTTATCGCCTCTTGAATTTCCTCTGCTTTTATGGGTTTATTTAATAAACTTCTTTCCTCTTCCGATATGCTGTTAATTCTGTTTTCTTCTAAATATTTTTCTATTTCTATGGCATCTTCTTCTTCTCTTTTATATAGGTTTTCAAAAAATTTGAGGAAGCTCTTTTTTATTTCATTAGGGTCCTCCAAGATTTGTTCTTCTACTTTTATTTTATTAATAACGTTTTGTTTTTTCCTTTTTCTCAGTTGCCACGCCAGAAACTTTCCAGTTTTGTTTGCCGATTCGAATTTTTTTTGTTTCATTAACTTAATTCCCCATTCTACCTCTTGATTTATTTATTTTTTTTTATATATAAATTTTTATTGATTTTCCAACACATATTAAAAGACAATACAAAACAATACAAAAACAAACAAACACATAAACACGTATAATTTCTTAACCTTTTTTTCTTAAACCTTCTTTCAGCGACTTCCCCATACCTCCTTTTTCTGCATCCCTGTTTTAAATCTTTCCAGCAACCCCTAATTTCAATTACTTATAACACTTTCTTTAAATCCTTTTTCTCATATCCAATTGTTTGTCACTGCAATTCTATTTTACATTACCCAAGACATTTTAACACTCATTAATTTTGCAACAGTTCTTAAGATAAACTTTAAATTTCTTCCAATCTTCTTCCACCGTCTCTTTCCCTTGGTCTCGGATTCTGCCGGTCATCTCAGCCAGTCCCATATAGTCTATCACCTTTGTCTGCCATTCTTCCAATGTGGGTAGCTCTTGTGTCTTCCAATACTACCTCTTGATTTATTAATGTTGAGTATTGTGCTTGTAATATCTTGTACAGTTGCTTATTCCCTTCATCACTCGGTTTTTCTATCAGATTCTTTTCACATTCTCTCAATTGTGTAATTAAATCTTTTTTTTGTTCTTTCACCTTTCTTCTTTGACTATTTTGTTGTATCAGAAAACCTCTTAGCACTGCCTTACTGGCATCCCAAACTATGTCCATATTTGTCTCCTTATTGATATTTAAATCAAAGTAGTCTTTTAAGGTGGTTTTAGCCTTTTCAATCACTTCTTCTTTTTCAAATAAATAGTCATTCATTCTCCATCTGTACATACCCTGAATTTTCCAATTTAAATGTAATATTATTGGGTTGTGATCAGATAGTGTTCTAGGTAGTATCTCACATTTCGACACTCTTATTGTTAATTCTCTTGATATCCATATCTGGTCCAACCTGCTCCAACTCTGATGCGGCTCTGAGAAGTGAGTGAATTGTTTTGTCATGGGGTTTTTATATCTCCATATATCTATTAAGTCTAAATTTTCCTCAAGGTCATTAAACGATCTCGGAAGTTTCCCTTGATTTAGATTCTTCCTCTTTGAGCTTCTATCTAGTTCTGGTTTCGGCACTCCATTTAGATCTCCAAGTAGGACCAGTTTATTATTCTCTAGATTTAATAAGACTTGTTCCAGTTTTTTGAAAAACTCAATCTTATTTGTATTTGGCGCATAGACCATCACCACATTGAGTTTTTCTCCCTGATAATTGATTTGCACTCCTAAGATTCTTCCTTCCTCGTCCTTACATATCAATTTAGGTTCTAATTTCTCTTTCACATAAATTCCTACCCCTCTTTTTTTCTTGGAGTCTGAGTTAATGAATTCTATTCCCAACTTTTTATTTATTAAAATATGTTTGTGTTTTTTGGCAACATGTGTTTCTTGGCAACAGATCACATCAACATTTTTTTTCTTTATAATTTTCTCAAATTTATTTCTCTTGGACTTTTCATTAAAGCCATTCACATTCCACGACAAAAACTTAAGGGTCATTTCAACTAACAACCCTCTATCCTAATTTCTGATTTAAATTCTGGTGCTTCTGTTTCCAATAGTATCTACCTCTTCCCCCTCCTCTTCCTCCCCCGATCCTGTGTCCTCCGCCTCTTCCTCTGTCCCTTCTCCCCTCCCCTCCAGTCCCTCGACCTCTTTCCCTCCTCTCCCTCCTCTTTCTCCCACTCTCCCCTCTCCTCTTCCAAATCTTTCTTCTTCCCTACCCAGGTCCTTTTCATATCTTCTCAAAAACTTTCCGGCTTCTTGTGTGTCTGTCAGTTTGAACTTTTTATTCTTATAAAAAAAGGAAATCCCTTCTGGGAATTCCCATTTGTACTGTATTGTATTTCTCTTCAGGACACTTGTTAAATGTCTGTATCCTTCCCTCTTGCGCAGAATCCTGATTGGAATTTCTTTAAAGATAATGATTGGACAGCCTCCAATGATTAACTTTCTTTTATAGCTTGTTCTTAATATAGTGTTCTTCATTTCCATTGAATTAAATATTACTAAACAGTCACCAGGGTTTTTTTTTATTTAATTTGTTGTGATTTTCCTCTTATTCTAAACGCACTATCGTGTATGCTACTTGTTCTTCTTTTTTTTCCAACCATTTTGCAAGTTCTTTAACCATTTTGTCTCTTATGTCTTCATTTACTTCTTCTGCAACTCCTTGGAATTTTAAATTGAGTTGTTTCTGACGCATTTCTGTCATGGCTAAATTGTCCCATAATTGATCTTTCATTTTACCTAAATCTTTTACTTCTTCCTTTAATTTTTCTGTTTCTTTTTTTTTGGTCTCTCAGATCTTTTTGAGCTTTTTTATTGGTTTCTTCAATTATTTTTGACTTGGCTGTCAAGTCTTGTACCTTTCTAGAGAGTTCTCCTACAGCACTTTCTATTTTCTTATCTATCTGTTCCTGTATTTCTCCTAATTTGTTTTCCATATGTAATTCATTTTGCTTGAATTCCTCTTTGATCTTTAGCCATAAAATGTCTAAATCTCTAATTTCCTCTTGTCGGGATATCTTTCTCTCTCCTGGTGTCCCTCCTACTTTTTTTCCTGTTTCCCCCCGACATTTTATGGGTTAATTCTCAATAGCTGGCTTTACTTTTTTCCTCTCTCCCCTAGGGGGCTCACAATCTTTCCTTTACCCTTTCTGTAATATCAGCACCTTTATTTATATATTCTTATATCATTTTCTTATGTCACTTTGTCACTCTTATTGACATATCCTCTTTAATTACCATCCAACCTATATTCCCCAAAGGAAAAGAGAGATCTTTCAATGGCTTATTCAGAATTATCCAATCCCATTGGCTTTACCAATAGCCTTTTGTTATCATATATTTAAATTGTGTTAATGTGTTAGTATAGCTGTTTCAACAACAAAGAAAGAGAAAGACAGAACGAAAGGCAAAAATCAGAAATAGTATTCTCTTTTGCAGTCTAGAAAAGATTGTTCAATTTCTGTACTCTTCAGCCACTTGTCGGCCTAATCCGTTTCACAGAAAATACGTCAGACTTTCATTGTTTTCTATTACCTCGAGTTTTGAATTTATTAGTTCACTTTATAGTCCTGGAAAGGGTGTAGATATTTCAGGGAGTTCTCAGTGATTATATCAAATAGTCTCCAACTTTTCAGAATCTGAAGTTATTCAACATGTCATTTACTTAAAAAGACGTCTTGGTTTAAATGCTGGTCCTGCTCAGGTTGGTGGAATCAGGCTAAATTTTCCTCAGGACTAAGGGTAGGGAAGATAGTTTATTAGTTATGTTAATTATAGTGGGAAGTGAAGGAGAAAGGGGAATATAAGGTAAGAAAAGGAGACAGATACATAAAAGTAAGGAAAGAGAAAAGAGAGTGGCAAAATAACCAGGTAATTCTCTAATTCAAATCAGAATGTAAATATCATAAATAACATAGGAAAACATGGAGGGAAGGAGAGAAAATGGGAAGAGAAAAGAAGCCAGAGGTTTATGAGCAGAACATAAATGCAGCCTCTGCGGAAAGTTCCAGAGTTCAAGGGGTCCTAGGGTTCTTTGGACTAAAGTTCAGATAAACATATGTAAAATAAATCCCGGAAACGTCGATAAATTCCCAAGGTTAGGGGGAGTTAGAGAAAGTTCTTTTTCCGAGTATTTCTTTAATTTCTTTGGGTTGTACTTCTAGCTGTCCTTTTAAGCAGTTCTAAGAAGCTCCATTTTAAATGGCTCTATGAAGTTTCCTTGCTTGCTCTTTTTTTTTGTCTGCCTCCCCCGAAAAGAGCAGAGAATGTATCACAACAGTGGAATGTTTCAAGTTCTTTTAATTCCCCACAATAAATCCCGAAACGTTTACTTTGTGTTCACTCAGTCACTCAGTCAGGCGAGGGGATACTTCCTTCCTCCACCTTGCGACTTTGTAGCCTGCGCCATTTTAATCCTCCTCCGAGGTGAATTCCTAAACTTAATCTTCTAACATCCAACGTTCTCTTAGTGTATTTTCAAATTTTGTAGCATTAAATGAGTCTACTCACACAAAGGTTCCGTTCTTACAGTTTTGGAGGTTCGTCGCATTCTTCAGTGGGAGCCAGAGGCATCGTAATACAGGGTCATTGCTCTCCCTTTTGTGCTAGCGGTTTCGCTGCCTCGAGATCTTCAAACCCCCCCCCCCCGAAAAAACAGCGGACCGCTTCCACACGGCTGGGTATCTCTCCCCCAAGGGTCTCCCCCTTGAGATTTTTGGGGGCGCAGTGCCTTTGTGACACCCCCAAGCCCCTGTATTACTTGGAAAACTCCTCTGGAGATTTTCCGCGCTCCCTGTCTGTTCGCGACGAAAACCGGAAGCCTCGAGGTGTGGCCTTAATTAATGTGTCACAGCAACACGCATTGCCGATCTGATCAAATATTTTAAAAACATTCCTAACTAAAAGCATGTGTATAAAACTCCCACAGATTTTGGAAGGGAAAAAAGGTGTTCCAAAAGCTGTTCATAGACCACAGGAAGGGGAAGATAAATCATATTGTTACACTCATCCTACTTCTTTGAACAATGAGACGTACCAGGGGTGCAGCACTTACCCAGGTTTGATTTCCTTTCTGAGAAGGTTCTTGGAAGTTTGTGGTGCTTTGAGTTCAGATACAAGCTGAACAGAGGTGGAAGCACAGCTTCAGCACTCCCAACAGCCAGCCAATGTCCTTGGCTCTTACACCAGATCTCTAGAGACAGCCAGGCAGCCTCTTGAAAGACTGTCAGCTTACAGAGCCCCTAAGCTCCCTCTGTCTCTTCCTCTGCTTCTTAGTCCCACTCAAAAAATTGCCTTCACAAACACCTAGATACCGTATTTTTCGCCCTATAGGATGCACTTTTCCCCCTCCAAAAATGAATGGGAAATGTGTGTGCGTCCTATGGGGCGAATGCAGGCTTTCGCTGAAGCCTGGAGAGCGAGAGGGGTCGGTGTGCACCGACCCCTCTCGCTCTCCAGGCTTCAGGAGAGCCGCAGTGCCAGCCCCACAAGGTCGGGGGACAGCGGGGAGGCGGAACGGCGCCATCCTGCTGTCTCCCGATGTGGTTTGGAGGCTGACGGCGGGGAGACGCGTGCTTCTCCCCGCCGCCAGCCCCGCAAGCTCCAGGGACAGCTGGGAGGCGCAGCGCATCTTCCCGCTGTCCCCGGACCTGGTCTGCAGGCGGGCGGCGGGGAGAAGAGCGCTTCTCCCCGCTGCCTGCCCCGCAAGTGCCTGGGGAAAAAATATTTTTTCCCCTTTATTTCCCCCCCTAAAAACTTGGTGCGTCCTATGGGCCGGTGCGTCCTATGGGGCGAAAAATACGGTAATCATGATTTGTTAG
This sequence comes from Podarcis raffonei, assembly GCF_027172205.1. Lineage (NCBI taxonomy): Eukaryota > Metazoa > Chordata > Lepidosauria > Squamata > Lacertidae > Podarcis > Podarcis raffonei. The sequence continues at coordinate 2,747,066 of NC_070611.1, forward strand.
CTTGCAAGGTGGAAATAGGGAAATTTGCTTTTGCTCCTTTCAGAAGGCTTAAGGAAGAGCTCTAACAATGAGTTACCATGGAAACATCATCCGAACATCCCAGACTATTAGCATTTCTTTATCAAGATCCAGTCTCTGAGTAGAGATTGTCTAAGGGCAACCTCAGGATAGCTGTGTTAACTCACATCTAACAATAATATTTTCTCATATTAGCACTTTCCTATTGCAAAAGTTGAAGAGATGACAAACATATACTCTGGGGACTTGGGTTCTCAAGATGGGGGTGCAATTTCAGGGGATGGAATTGACACCTTTGTGGGATAAATTCAGCTTCATATAACCAACATGCTCTAATTAATCCATGAAGGGGTTAAGACCATAGAGCAAGCTGTCCTGACAGGCTTAGCTGAGTCACACCTGCTCACCTTGAGAGAAAGAACCACCAAACTCTGTTCTTTCACTTCCAGCATGTAACCCCTACCATAGAATTATAGAATCATACGACTGTAGACTTGGAAGAGACCCTGAAGGTCATATAATGCAGGAATCTCAGCTAGATTGCACATGACTAAGCTGGGTGTTCCAAGCTCAGACCATTTGTCTTAAGCAAGTCATGCTTGTGTTTCTGTACAAATAAATTAGAAACATTTACCATTTTGGAACCTAAGTTATATTCCGGTCTTTTCTTGCTGCTGTATGGAAAAGCACATGAATCTGACCTTTGAAGAGTTTGTAAGAAAACCATTTTTAACTTACCAAATGTGTGGCTTCTTTCTATGGTAAGGGAAGTGGGGAACTTTGGAAACAACCTAGAACGGGTTATTTAAAACAGCCGATATTTCTACGCTTTCTTTACTGCATGTTTTGTGATTTTTACTTGCCGCAAACCTGAATCTAGGCATCTAGGGAACTCTATATTTTTATTATACCTGCTTTTCTTCTTTCCCAAACACTCATTCCAGGATTTCTGCAAGCAGTCATTGGACAGCTTGGTAGAGTCCATTAGCTTTATCTTCCTTCTGAGTATAACAATAAAACAATGAACAGAGTGGTGATACAATGACTACTGCAATCGACACAAGAACGTACCACAAAGGCAACTATCTGTAAACAAACAATAAACATCCATAAAAATGGTGAAAGTAATTTCTTTCCAAAATAGATTTTATCTTGAACAATTACAAACGCAGTAATAAAGAGTCCACTTGTGATATACCAGTGGTTCAGAGCTTGGACGCCATTCCAGTAATCAGATGTTTCGTTGCTAAAGAGGTTAGTCATCGAGCTTTGTAGTAAATAATGCACAAGAGGAGACAGTATGTAAACTGTATATGTATCTGTCCCCATCTGCGTGTTTCCATCAGGAGGAGCATAGAAAGAAAACAATGTCCTTCAGTTTGTTAAACCTCCTTCTGGCAGCCCTGCAAAGCCTGCCCATCTCAAGAGAGAAACATTCACCTCTCCACCCACCAGGGCTGGATCGGCACTCATCTTTTTAACGTTATTAGAACAATATTATTTATATTGTTCTAAAACGTCACAGGGCATACTGGTTTTGGCATTACCTTGTTTCGTCCATCGAAACACAATTCCCCTACTGCTGGTTCCTGGTTGCTCTGCGGTGTCACATTTTAATGACACATTATGAACGTTAAAAGCAGAACATAATGTGTCCATCTACATTATAAAAACCATTCCTTAGCCCTTCCTTAACATTATAAACCATAAGTGCAGATCCACCCCAAGTCTCCAGACAACTGAGCTATGCAAATGAATCCCTTGTAAACATACAGACAGGAGCAAGTGCATCTGTCAGTTTCAGATTTTCATTTTTCCAGTAATCAGTTCTTTACATTTCTGCATCAGTTTTCAATGATTAAAGTCCTCATGTGGATTTCATCAGCGTTTTTGTGGAAATTACCCATTTTTGTATGCAATCTTGTCTGGATACACACATTTTTGCTAGCAATTTCCCCTTAATATAATGAATTTCATGTTTGGTTTTTTTCACTTTCTCATAATATGCAGGTAACTTGAATCTTATGCTGGGGTTACATTCTTGGCCATTGTGGGTATAAGCAAAAACATATAAAGGCAGACATCCCCAGAACTGGGCCCCCTGCAAGGGGGAAGGCTGCTTGCCTGGCTTTGGGATGGAGATGGGGAGGCTCTGGCAGGGTCTTAAGCGTCCTCCCACCTCCTTTTCAAAGCCCAGTAAACAGTTGCCCAGCTTTGAGCAGGATGAAGGGCTCTAGAACCTTGCCAGAGCCCTTGAACCTCCTTCTCAAAGCCAAGTAAGCCTGCAATGGAAGCTTTGCACAAGTGCGGGTGGATACCTGAATGGAGAATGGTCTCCATTTATTTATTTATTTATTCCCCACCCACCCATGCAAAGCTGCAATCACATAAATTAAATAAGTATAAGATGCGAGTTATTTATGTACACATTTTGGGGCACATTATTTGGTTGGAGAACTTTATTGCAATATTCAGAGAAGGGTGAATTTTGAAGGATGGCTGTGCTCAGGCTTGCATATTGTTTGTGGAAATGTGAGTTAGATTAAATGCAAACTGAATCAAACTTTTCCCCAATTCTTACGTGTAGATCAGGCATACGTCTTAATGCACAAATGAGCTATGCACAGGAGGTGTGTAATACCTCAAGTAACCAGCTAAGAATGATATAGCTAAACACAACATGCATTCTCTCTCCATAGCACTGCTTGCCCCTTTGGTCCTGTATAAAATCTCAGCCCATATACTTGGGTTGTTTTTAGAACAGTGGCTTGAATCTGTTTTTGGTTTTTTTAATGGCTTTGCCTTCCTTCATTCCAAACAACAACTTCCTGGGAGAGTCTTTGAAGCATGAAAAGGCATTTTTGATTATTGCCAAAGGGATAATCTTTCAGCACTGACATGTAGTCAGTCATCAGTGCTCTCAAAGCAGGGCTTTGGGGCAGATGTCCATGGCCCTGACTTAGCAGAATGAGCATGAGAACCCCAAACATAGATAGTCTGGCTTACTACATTCTGAAGTAAGTGAAATAATACACATGGAGATGGTGTGAGACCGTTAAGTCCAGAATCTAACATGACCTCACTGTGCCACTGTGGGTAGCTGAGGGCACTTCTTCTGGGAGGAGACAAGGAAGTTGCCTTCATGTAAGCATTATGGGGGAAACCTAACCCAAAAATAGTGATTTTAAACCTTTGGAGCTGTTTCCGCTGCTTTTTCCATTGCATTGCCATACATCCGGGTTTCCCCTAACATTTTCCTGAGATATGGCAAGCCTACCTTCATGGGTCCCGGTGAGTTTTCTGTGTTTGCTGCTACAGTAGGCAGCTTCATTGAAATAACTGAAACTGGATTTTCTTTGGAGTCGCTTGAGAAGCTACTAAGGAACTGATTATGTGGCTTCTCTCTAGAGACAATATTTCCATCTGGGACCTGGCAGTGGAATGTAAGTAACACCGCCTCTCTGCCACAGAGATATTCACAAGAGAGGAAGGAAATGGAGGCACACACTGGGAGGCCATTACTAACTGCTCAGAGTACAGTTAATGCTAACAGGGCAGCAATTTGCATTGGGAAGCCTTTTAACAACGTGCAAGTCTAGTCACACTGACATGGCTAAACATCTCATATGGAAAAATACCATCAAAAGGAGAAGGGTTAAAGAAACAGAGAACCAGTGGCAAATTACAATGTTTCTTGGGTGATACTTGTTTGGGTTATGCTGTGGTGGAAGAGTCATAAGATTAGACCATGTAGACTTCCGGGTTGGCGCCATTGTTTAATGGCGGATTCCCTCCGAGCTCCGGAGGGAATCGGCTCCGTAGCGTCTGGGTCTGGCCGCTGCGGCGAAGCGGGGACCCTTAAAATCACAGGCGCGGATGCCTGTGAACACAGAGACTCGGCGGGCACCATTTGCGCCCCCCCAATCCGTGACGGAGCCTTTTTAAAGGCTTCGGAACGGAGGCAGGGTGAGGCGTGGTGCTGAGAGTACTCCCTCGTCTACGGAGTGAAGCCGCAAGCCATTGACAGAGAGCGCCAACTTCTTCTTTGGATCGATTGGACTTTAAAACATCAACCCGTGAGTAATACGGAGATTGGAACTTTAAAAAATTTTTTTAATTTAGATCTGGAACGAGCGGGAAGGGGTTAAAAAGGAAGTCCACCCCCCCCTCTTTGTAAACAATTTAAAGCAAAGGACCGGGCAGCTAAGGTCGAGAGAATCTGTTTCTTGCTTTTTAATAAAAGATCTTGACTTCACGGTTTTGACATCATAAGAAGATTTACTGGAGGATAAAAAGAATTTTGGGAGCTGAAATTTCACCCCCCCCCTAGACCCGGGAACGTCCTATGAGAAAGCCTGCTGTATTGAAGAGTTTGACAGCTGTCAAGTTAGCTGTCAGTCAGCTAGTTGTCAGCCGGAAAAAGAGAACATTGTTTCTGCTGTTTCTGCTGGTTCATTCGGTATAACTTGTTGAAAATAAGGAGGGCTGATACAAAATAACTGGACTTTTGGTTTTGAGCTGAAAGGATTATTAAGGAACTAAAATCCCCCTAGAGGGGTAATAGGGACACTACATTAAAAAAATGGCTGGAGCATGTAAAATTCAAGCAGAATTGGACAGAGCATTTGTTCTCCTGGGAAAGTTACAAGATGAGTACAATGCTTTGTCTACAGAGGTTTCAGTACTACACTTGACAGTAAACAACAGTTTTGAGCCTGATAAGGACTTGAAACAGGAAGCCCATTCAACTGAACAAATAAATGAAACTGAAAGTGTAGACACGATGGAGCAATATGTTGCTTTTGAAGAAAATGAAGGAGGAGCTGGAATTCTGCAGGAGTCAAAGGAGAGTTGCAATATGAGGCCTGACATGATGATAAAAAAGGACAATAAAAATTGGATGCGGAAAGCCTGGTCTGAATGGGAGTCTGAAAAATGGAGAGATCCCCTTTGGAGGAGATCTGAAGACCTGAGGATTACAAATTTGCTGAAGGTGAAAGTTGGAGCTTTGGGGACATGTGGATTTGAAAGAAATTTGAAACAAGAGTTGGAGTACCCCATAGGCTTTGCTTTTAAGTACGGAGGACTGGCTGGAAGCAACATGGATCCTGTTGGGCCGGAGCCTCTCCGAGACTTGGGGTTTAACATAAAGGAATATCAAAGAGACCGGCAGAAAGGAACTGAGAGAGATATAAGGGCCTCGGACGTGAGATCTCCAGGCTAAATAACATAAGACTGATGGATATTGGTTGGGGACTGGAACCGGGAAAAGGGTGGGTGGAGGTTGGGAATCCAAAGGGTACATAAGTATAATTTGCCTTGTTTTTTATATTTGGTTAGTTGTATGGAAATTGGGAAAATCGTGGAAGGGAAATTTTGGTCGACTTTAGGAAAAAGGTTTAAGAATAATTAATGAGGTATAAGTATTGATGTGTAATTTTGATAAGGTAAAATTGGGTTTTTTTTAAATTAAATGAAAATAAGGCTGGTAAAAATAAATTGAGGAAATGGAAAAAAGAAGTAAAGTAAAATAATAGTATGTTAGAACAAATGTTCAAGTCAAGGTGAAGAAATAAGTTAAGGACTTGCTGAATTGACAATTTAAATTGGAATACAAGAAGGGGAGGTGTGAGGAGGTCTGAGAAATAAGGTTAAGGAAAATAAGTATCTGAAACTTTATGTGTTTTTTCTTTTTTTTCTGTTAAGTCTTGAATTTTATGTATTTTTGTGTTGTTTTTATTTTGTTTATTTTTTTGTTTTTGATTGTTATATGTTTGTTGAAAATACCAATAAATATTTAATAATAAAAAAAAAAGATTAGACCATGTAAAGGCAGGGCTGGCTGCTCTAGGAGTCAGAATCACAGAACTGTAGAGTTGCCCAGGGACCACGAGTAGCAAATAAAATTGGTAAAAGTTACAGGTATTTCTCTCCCATTCCTTTATCCAGGTAGATTAAAATCCTGGTTAAGAGAGAGAAGGAGGAACAGGAATGCTCCCCTCAATTTTAAGTATCCTCTTTCCAAGTTCCAAAAATGTCTGCTTGGCTCCTAAAATTTCTGCTCCCTTGCTTGGTTCAGGAGATAGACACCCTTCACCTGACAACGCAGCTCCTTCCATTTCTCAAAAACTCTGAAACTGTTGGGGTTTGCACTTAGAGCTCTACATACAAATGGGCTTGGACTTCCCCTCCTCTCTGTCATTTTATGTTTGCAGAAACAGCAATGAATAATTATATCCCTAGACGTTTTGCTTGGGGGGGGAATCTACCATGCAGCCAGAGCTTGACATGCTTGGATTCTTTGGGGAACAGACAGATTAACTCCTAGTCAAAAACAGTTAACAATTCTGCTTTCATAATTTGCAATGTTAAATGACTCTGGCTAGTGAAGCATGCACAGTGTCTTCCAGAGACAGAATCCCTGCTAGAATTTTCCTGAAGTCTTTAATTTAAATTGATAGGATTTGTAATCTCCAACACCTTAAAGCTGAGGTGAAGACTACCTCTGCAGTTCTCTTGGGGACATGCACATCGAAGAACATGGGCAGGCTGTCTTCTCAATGAGACAAACAGGATGGCTGCTCTGACAAAAATTAGGTATGTTGGGGGCTGAGTCCTGGGCCACTTGCACTGGGACCCAGGTCTCCTGTGCTTCCTCCTTTTTAAAGCCTAAACGTTTCTTTAAACTTTGCTTACAGCGCTTCTGGGCAGGTTGCAAAGCTCACAGTGCCAATGAGACCACAGGTACCCACCATCTTTAGTTCATCTGAGACCTAAATGTGCATCTATACTAGGGATGTGGGAGAAATTTTATATGGCCCACATTTAAATGCAAACTTACCTAATTCAAACTTTCCAAAACTATGCATCAACCAATCCCTCAAAATTCACACTTCTCCAAATTATACTTTTCCAGTAACATAATGTGTATAAAACTAGGGGGAAGCATGCATATAGATGCATACATTAGAGAAATTAACATATAAAATGCATTTGTGGAATTGATTTGCAATTATTTAAAATTGTGGAAATATGGAGACCTCAACTTAAGGACAGTGCTTAGTTCCTTTTTTGGTTGCTATTTTGTTAATATTGTTTGTGTTGTTTTATAGATTATGAATGCTGTAGTACTTTGTGAATCCTATTACTTTTATTGTAATTGTGCTATTAAACTTATTTTTTTAGTTGTTTTGCTAATAGTGTTTCATAGATTGTAATTGTTTTAGTGATGATTTGTAAATTATTCTATATGATTTGTGTTATATTTGTGATGTTCTATGGCAAGTTCTTAAAGAAATGGGAGTGCCTGACTACCTCATCTGTCTCCTGAGAAATCTCTATGTGGGACAAGAAGCTACAGTTAGAACTCTATATAGAATAACAGATTGGTTTGAAATTGGGAAAGGAGTACGACAAGCCTGTATATTGTTTCCCTGCTTATTTAACTTATATGCAGAATTCATCATGTGAAAGGCTGGACTGGATGAATCCCAAGCCGGAATTAAGACTGCTGGAAGAAATATCAACAACCTCAGATATGCAGATGAGACAACTTTGATGGCAGAAAGTGAGGAGGAATTAAAGAACCTCTTAGTGAAAGAGGAGAGCACAAAATATGGTCTGAAGCTCAACATCAAAAAAACGAAGATCATGGCCACTGGGCCCATCACCTCCTGGCAAATAGAAGGCAAAGAAATGGAGGCAGTGAGAGATTTTACTTTCTTGGGCTCCGTGATCACTGCAGATGGTAACAGCAGTCATGAAATTAAAAGACACCTGCTTCTTGGGAGAAAAGCGATGACAAACCTAGACAGCATCTTAAAAAGCAGAAACATCACCTTGCCAGCAAAGGTCCATATAGTTAAAGCTTTGGTTTTCCCAGTAATGATGTATGGAAGTGAGAGCTGGACCATAAAGTAGGCTGATCGCCGAAGAATTGATGCTTTTGAATTCTGGTGCTGGAGGAGACTCTGGAGAGTCCCATGGACTGCAAGAAGATCAAACGCATCCATTCTTAAGGAAATTAGCCCTGAGTGCTCACTGGAAGGACAGATCCTGAAGCTGAGGCTCCAATACTTTGGCCACCTCATGAGAAGAGAAGACTCCCTGGAAAAGACCCTGATGTTGGGAAAGATGGAGGGCACAAGGAGAAGGGGACGACAGAGGACGAGATGGTTGGACAGTGTCCTCGAAGCTACCAGCATGAGTTTGACCAAACTGCAGGCGGCAGTGGAAGCAGTGCCAGAGCTTCATGCTCCAACACCGGGGGGGGGCCGAGAGCAGGTGGGGGCGGGGCTAGCGTGGATCCCAGGGGCGCTCCCCCCGCACTCCTCTTCCTCCGGCAGTGAGTGGAAGACAGGAGTGCCTGGCGTGCTCTGGTCCATGGGGTCAAGAAGAATCGGACACAACTAAATGACCAAACAACAGCAACAATTATGTTGTTGTTATTTCTTGTTTGTAAGCTGCTTTGCAATTCATGTGGCACAGAAAGCAATCAAATCAAAATGCAAAACTGAGGGAAAGTAAAACTGACAGATTCGCCCATCCCAAATCGAGACATATAAAGTAGCATATGCAAATGTTATGGAAATATGTATCATAGGCCTGTGTCCTGAGTGTTTTAAATACCAAGCAATGCCTCTGGCAAAAAAGCAGGAGGAAAAGGTGCAATGCGTGTTATATACTTTACAGAGCTGAAATGCTATGGAACATGCACATGATGTTGACATGACTTCTCAACCCAGGAAAGGCACCAGACAGTTGTCTGCAGCCCTTGCTGTGGTTTAGCTTTAAGCTGCATTGTTATATGTATCTCCTGGGATGCTTACACAACACCTGTTGGCCAAAATGAATGCATGATTGTCCCCCGAAATAGTCACCTTGCAAAATTATTTTTACTGCACACACAGAAATGTGTGCAGTAAAAATAATTTGCTATAAAAGGCATAATTCATCCAATGAAATGAACAAGAGTGGATGCCCTCATAAATCTGCTAGTCTTTAAGGAGCTACAAGATTCTTTGTCGCATTTGCTACAGCAGACTAACACATCTACCCCTCTGGAAGTCATTAAAAGGGTTAGAGTTGCTAACATTTGACTTCAGATCTGCAGGGAGGCAGGGCTATTTGCTTTTGGAAAGTCTGATGTGTGAATAAGGGGTTTCCTTTGGGAGTACACTAAAGTAACAGAAATTAGGATCCCAGGCCACCCCACAGTCTGCACCTGAAATACTCTGCCAGATCAGCTGTAGTTTTCAATAAGGAAATGATTAGAAGCCCATCTCTTTCCATCACAAGCCTGACGCCTTTGCATGCAGCAGCTCAGTCTTCCATCACTGGGTGTAATTATAATCATTATGGAGAAAACACAGAGGAGTTATTGAACAGTCACAGTGTTTAAGTACCTACTAATTAAATAACGCATAGTACAAGGGCAGCCCAGATTGACTCTCACCAAGAATAGCCAGGGCCTGTGGCATCCACCTAAATTAAAAAACCTTCTCAGAATGATAACTTCAAGTAACTGCACAGTTTGGAAGCAGCTGTGGGAGAATTAGAACACAACTAAATTATGTGCAAATGCTGTGGTTTTCATCAGCAGTCTCTGACGGATACAAATCTGAATGACAGAATAACCACAAGTATTGTTTATGGGTTGAAGTCCTTTCATGTTTGAAAGACAGCGGGGAGGGGAGACAAAAGGAGAGTTCTAATCCTTTTCCCAACAAGACCCTCCCCACCTCCCCACTTTTGTTTGCAGTGGCAGCACAGACACTGAGAAGCAACTTCCTTAAGATTAACACTGTAAGGTGTGAGAACACCCCATTAGGCTAAGCTGATAATTTGGTTTATGCTTTCTTGTACTATTTTCCATGGTCTGTCTTGCCTAATTATATGTTTTTAAGGACCAACATTCCATATAACAAACATACAACATACTAGACAATTAGCGAAGTTCACATTCATAAATCAACAGTCACAAACATATCAAATTCCCATCGATTTCAATAGAATTGAGCACCAGCTAATAGGATGAACTAGCAGACACTTCAAAACCAACAAACAGGCACAATAACCAACAGAATTGTCCTTGACAGAATCAACATAAACAGAGAATTCCTGCCTGCAACATTTACACTTGAGAACATTGTTCGATTGGTCAGACATTGAATTATTATTGTCTTTGGGAGGGCAGGACAGACTGAAAAATAAGGATTAGTGGGCAAAAACAGCATTAAATATTGAAAGGATAATTTCAAGGCAGGGTACATAAAAGGTTTATACAACGGAATATCTGTAGTTCTGAACACACACCTCAATTGCCGAACCTTGTCTAATATTTATCCAATAATAATAGGTCATTTGTGCGTAATCATTGATCTCAGAATATCTGAACTGGAAACACACACATAAAGTGATTTTTATGCAGAGCTGCTGAAGACAAAGTATTGGTTTGCACTTGCAGAACTCAAGTGTTCTGCTAAATGTTAGCATTCTGTGATTACAGTATATGCAATAGAGTCCCACATTTTTAGGAAATAGTTGTAAAGGAGCCTTCTTTAAGGGTTTTGATTACTTAGATTGTAATTACACTTCCTGGCTTCCAAACCCTTATCCTATGAGTTCTGTGAACCAGAATTTGTTCTCCCAGTACCCAACTATAACAGGGAGGTTAAGGTACAACCACTTTCTCTGATGAGATGGCTTAAAGTCTAAACTCTTTAGAAATATTGTGATGTAAGGTACTTCATATATGCTAGGTAACATGATTATTACCCTTCTCCTTCTTCCTCTGGCTGAAATCCTGTGCCCCCCTAACATGGGAGCTGGTGTTGTGCAGAGCCAGTGCTATGCCATCTCCAAGCAGTGGCTTTTCTTGGCAGAAGTAGGCTTCAGGTATGCATGGTTACCCACACACGAATATGCTCCCATGTCAAAAAGCGGAAATTGTGAAAGACCAGCACATGATATTGCTATGTCTCAGAATCAGCCAGCATGCACCCATACATGTGTTTGTTTAACCATACAAAAACTAGCAACTGTTTCAAGGGAGCTTTGTTTCTAACACCTTAAAACCAGAATCAGCGTCTGATGCTCATTACATGAAAGAACTGTGTTAATGGAAAAATGGCTCCCCCATCTCCATTTCTCAAAAGACCATCCAAGATGCAATGCAACATTTTGCTTCTATGGAAGCCAACAGATAAAGGAACTTCCTTTATGAAAAAAGGAAGAGAGAAAACTGGATTGTCTAGAAATCTCACCAATCACAAAACTACTGGACCACCTTCCCTCCCCACAACTTATTTCCCAGCTTTTAGGATAATGAGTCACGTATCTATAAAGTACACGAACACCATATAATTTTACAAACAATGTTTGGACTCAGGTGTCTTCAGTCTGAAAAATGTTAAATCTGGAAAAAATATGAAAGGGAGAGGTATTAAATTGAGTAAGCTATTTTTAATGGAAAACTTGCTGCATTCAGATGTCATTCTGGGATCATCAGTACTTATACAAATGTACTTAATAATCAGAACTAATTATAGCTTAGGATATAAATGGAAGTCATGCCTGTCTCTGGTGATAAACAGGATACAGTTCCTCCTTAGGTTCAGATTTCTGCCTGCGCAATTACAAGCAGAGCAGAGTAGTGGAGTCAGTGGCTTCTCTGCAAGACAGGGATCAGGATTTTGCCTCTTAATGTAAAATAATTGCTACTGGTAACCTGTTTAAAGAAGAATGTAAATCCTTGGATTTTTCATGCTAGTGTCACACTGAAAAAGTAACCAGCTGAAGCTGGTTATCACCTATACAGCAATGTATTAGTATCAGGGCAGTCAAACATCCCTGCTGTCATTCCCACTTGTTCATCAGAAGGAAGGGGGGGTTGGGGTGAGCCCCAAATTCAGGGCACATCACTGGACATGAAGCATTGTGCTGTGTCAATGTATTGAACTTGGACTAAGAGAGCAGGTCCAACATCTCACCAGCCTACAAATCTCTCTCTCTCAGCCTAACATGGAAAATGTAAATACAGGTAACCACAAGCTTGTTTTCTCCTGCTTTGGAGGCTAGGACCTGAACCAATGATTCGAGTTATCAGAAAGGAGATTCTGAATAAACATCAAAAATAATTTTCTGATAGTAAGAGCTTTTGACAGTGGAACAGACTGCCATGAGAAGCATTGGCCTCTCCTTCCTTGGATGCTTTTAAGCAGATGTTGGACAGCCATCTGTCATGGATGCTTTAGCTGAGATTCCTGCATTGCAGGGGGTTGGACTAGATGACCCCTGAGGTCCCTTCCCACTCTACAATTCTATGAATCAGGTTTCCTGTTTAACCACCATTAAATCTTTAAATTATTATGCAGTGCAGCTGACTGCTCCTACATTTTGCTGGTTGCATTTTGTCCTTAGTAGTTGCCAACTATCCATTATTTCACTCATCCAACCAGTTTAAACATGCAGCTGATATTCAGATCCTGGAGCGGGAGGAAACTCCTGGTGAACCTCAGAGCTGGTTCAAGTAATCTATTGTTCCCGGACCCTCTGCCTAGATCTGCCAGGGACAACTCTCCTAGTTTGCCCCACGGCCCTATCAGAGGACTCAGCATTTCGGAAATCAAAACTTAGAACTCTACTGGAGTCTAGGTGGCAGAGGGTGCTAAGGGTTGGAGACTGAACTGTGGATGACCTTGCACTTCCCACAGGGGGGCAGTGCTGAATTTGCTGCCCACTTTTCATCCTGTGAGTCAATTATTCTGAAGAACATGAAGGCTTAGCTATTGCTAACCCTGGTGACAATAATAGGACCTGGTTTCATGGGGAAACCATAGGTATTAGTAAACAATGCCATTTTGGCATGCAGCTTTAAGAAATCAATTACAATTTTGATCTCAACCATTTATAGTTATAGATAAGCCATACCTAACTATAAAATGGGTGCTGGAAGAAAAGGGAAGCTTTGAGTGAGAAATTAAATTTAAAACAAAATTAAGCAGTAATATTGGATATGGCATTTAAAACTAAAACTAAAATTAATCGAGGAATGGTGCCACTATGAGTAGCACAGCATAGAGCAATCAAGAGTCTCTCTCGTGAGACTGTTGCCATGACACTCAAAGGCACTTACTATGATCACAGACTATGAATATTCTGCCCTCTGATTGATAGTCTGTTGCTTTTCCCTTCATGTAAGCAAATGTGATGACAGTATTAAGCAATTACTACTAATGTCATCCAGCTGCTTCACTGCTCCCTGTGCAACAATATTTCTGAACTGCCAACAAAATAGCAAAGCTATAGGTGCATCTGTTGTTTTTCACAAGTCTATGTCTCAGGATGATCTAGCAGGGAAGAGGCTGTAGCTTCATCTCAGGTGATGCCCATTATGAAGGCTCCTCTCTTTTGGGTTATGTTTTGAGGTGCTTCAATAGATACTACCTTCTCCATAATGCTCCTTCCTAGGTTCAGAGAATGAACATTCACAGCAGTACCTCTCCTCCTGATTTATTCACGAGCAGATCTGTTCTAGAGCAGGTGCCCCATGTGTGGTCCTCTTTGAAATTGATGTCTGCATCACCTTGGTTGTTGCAGATCTATTTGTGTTGAGCTACAGCCCTTCCTCCTGCTTAATGGCAGGGCATCCAGTCCAGTTGCCATCATCTCCAGGTAGAAATGGGAATTGTGCCCTTTCTGAAAGGCAGGCATGCCACTGCCTGTCAGTGGAGATGTACCAAGGCTCTTGCTCAGTATAAGGCAGCTTCCGAGGTTCCACCTGAGCTGCTGTCTCAAGTGGTGAAGAGCTACCCTAACTTTCTTGCCAGCTGCTGCCCCAGCTTGCCTCTGTGAATCCCTTAATTATCTCAGTGCAGTTGTGTGCATAAATATATTTTGTATGTGAAGAAACAGCAAAAGTTAAGAGAATGAGGAAGAAAACAAAATGTGTATTTCCCTTTCACACACACTGACAACTTGATCATATATTTGTCCAAAGGCATAACACACATCAGAACGTTTCATTGCAGCAATGTGAAGGCTTGGTAAGCAGTCCTGCACCCGACACCATGGGCTGCATTTAACTGGGTTTAGAGCAGTGAGCTTCTCTAAATATCGTGATTAAAACTACAGGCAAGAATCAGGGAATTTGCAACAGAGAACACATCACTTTCCACAAACATCTTCACCCAGTTTGCAAACAATTTGAGATAGCCGGAATGGTTTAGAATTTGCTGACTTCAGTGTTGGCAAAATGGTGCCTCGCCCCAAAAGCCAGAGGCTGCCTTTAATTTAGAGTGCGATAGCCAGGAAATGCGAGAGCTTCCCTCTAGAGCTGCTAGCTTCTGATAACAGTTGCAGCAGCCCAGTAAAGTTCTCTGATTCAAAGCTCTGCCCAGGCTTGAAACCCTCTTTTGCATATTGGCTTTAATCTCCCTGCTATTCTGCCCTACTCCAAGCTCAATACATTATGGGTGCTGCACAACTCTTCCAAGTGGGATACATCCTCAAAGGAGTGGCAGGAACTTTGGAAGCCCAGCCAATCTCCATGAAGACAAGGGTCAGCCAGCAGAGTACTGGGCTTGGGGTGAACTGAAAGAGCAGCTGGACACAAGCATCATTCAGCTGGCTCCCCATTCCTAGCTTAGAAAGGCTCGCTGCAAGGCAGGAGCACTCCAAGTCAGCTTCTCTGCTTTTCCTCTTGACTACAGTTGGACTGCAATGACTAAGGCAGCATTATGGCTGCATTCTGTTTCTGGAATGTAAAACGAAAGTGAGTCTCACAGTTGTGCTCTTAAGGCTGCAAACCTAGGCAGGCTGCCTGAGAGTAAATGCCACCGAATACAGTGGGACTTATATTTTGAGTAAGTGTGTCTAGGATAACGGTGCTCTTTTTAAGGATGGAAGACAAATTTGATTCAGTTTGCATTTTAATGCAAACGTTCCTTGATCACACTTCCTAAAGAAGTATGTGAAGCAAAACACTGCTTATCCATCAAAATCCACACTTCCCCAAATTTTCCAATCTGAAATGGTCACAAAAATGATTGATTGATTGATTGATTGATGCAATCTATATTCTTTATATTTAAACAAAACTCTAAGCAGTTTATAACACAGGTCATATATTAGTTAAGATAACATACAAAAATGCATTATATTGTGGGAAATCGATTGCAAAAATGTGTATATAAGGAGAAATATGCACTAAAATGCTAACAAATTTTCATTTTTTAAAAAAGAAAAAAATCCACATAGTGGTAAAGAAATTGGAAAAATAAGAGACTGGGAGAAACCAAAATTGACAGATAGGCATTTGTTTACACCCATTCTCATTCACATACTTCTCATGTAATAATTGTGGGATGTAAAACACAGGAGCAGTCAATGACAACATTCCTAGAGTGTACATGTTAGAACATGGGGAGGGAGGTCTGTCTAGCAAGCAGGTAAACTTCCTGGGGGCGGACTTCCTCTGCATGTGACCAGAGGTGGGTGTGGCCTCACCTGTGCAGGTAAATGATAAAAGCACAGGGCAGGCAGCCACTCTCTGCCATCTTCCTTCCATGAGGAAACATCTAAGGATGCTCTCTTGGCTCCCAGCCAAGAGAGGACAAAGGGAC
This sequence comes from Podarcis raffonei, assembly GCF_027172205.1. NCBI lineage: Eukaryota > Metazoa > Chordata > Lepidosauria > Squamata > Lacertidae > Podarcis > Podarcis raffonei. The sequence goes on from NC_070611.1 coordinate 2,762,707, forward strand.
TATCTTGCTACAATATAGATTCTAAATGTATTTTACCTTTTTAAGCTGTCTGCCCTCTGGGATCATATTGTGAACAGAATGTGAGTAAACTCTTTTATACTTTTATAAAGACTGTGTTGTGTCTTGTATTTTAAGAGGGAACAAAAGGGGAAATTACCAGAGTAATTATTATAGAGGTTCTAGCGAACCTGTGCAAGCGTTACTGTTGTGAACTTAAAGGGGAATGTCTATAAACTCTGCTGATATTTTGGGAACTTGTTAGCACAAGTTGGATTAGACTATAATCTCACAACATATCCTCTCCTGCACCCCTGAACATTCCCACAATAATAATAATAAAAAGTTTGTGAATTAAGCACTGTGGTTTACTGGTTTGAGTGTTGAGTTTTGAAACAGGAAATCCAGGTTCATATCCTTGTTGGGTAAAAATGCTCACGGATGGTGTTGGATAAGTCACTGTGCTTCAGCCTGGCCATGATAAATGCTTGGCTACCACTGAAGGAAACCACCGCCAGACCCCTTCCCCTTCCATGAAGCCTGATTCAGGTTGTGATGCCAGTACGGGCAACTTCCTCCACCCCTGTTCGCCGGAGAGGAAAGAGGAAAGGAGAATATTGTGAGATATCGTAACGTAAGGGGTTTATTTTTCCATATGAGAAATAGGTGTGTTTGGTGGGCATTTTCAGCAGCATCCAAGCACTGACTCCAACATCTAGTTTATCACATGAACAAATCCTACTGAATCCAGTGGGATCAAGAATGGGACCATGTTTTTGTCTTTGCTTCTGGGAGTATCTGCTGTAGCCTCAGGGAATCTGCCCACGAATCGGCTGTAAGAGGTGGGATCAAGGCTGGATCCTTCCCCCACCTGCAGAGTGGAGGACACATCCAACACAGTGCTTTGGCTTTTGAAGGCCTGATTCAGCTCCTCTTGCAGCACACAGTCCGGGGAACATGAGGTTAACGCTTCTTGTCCTCACTCAGGCCACTACAACCCCTCTCCTGTCCTCAAGGTGCTAAGAAATTGAATTGCTTCACTGAAATTAACAGACTTAGAGCCAGTATTGTTGTAAAAGCCTATAAAATTTAATACAGAATGATACGGTTTTTTAAAAAAACAGTCTTCCAGCAGTGCCATAGCTCTCTATTATAAACTCCAGGCTGTTGTTTCCTATTAATTTTTATAGAGTCTTTGGTCAGGGATGAAAATGGCAGGTGTCTTTTGGATACCTGCCTGTAGAAGGGAAATTGTGGACACACCTACACCCAGATGAAAAAGCATGATAAAGGCAAAAATGCACCACAAGTGTTATTTTTAGCTCATGGACAATTAGCAGTGCTGTCCTCCTATTTATTTTAATTGTCCTGAGTAGCGTATGCCCTAAAAGCAATTTACTACTGCAAATGTTTCACAGCTCTTGCATAAAACAAAACACAGTCTTTTTTTAAAAACCAGGACTGTGCTGTATATCTGCACTGGAACATTCTTCATTGTGAAATGGCCTATTACTACTACTACTATTACTACTACTACTACTACTACTACTACTACTACTACTACTACTGAGGGTGAACTGTTTAGATTAAGATGCTCCCCAGCACTGATTCCAAACAATCAGGGACTGTAGTGGCATCATGATGCTGCAGGCAAAATCAGGTTTAGAATCGCAGGGTTGGAAGCTACGCCAAGGGCCACTGAGTCCGCGCCCCCTCACATGATAAGAGTGGCTGCAACTTTGTTGCCATTCTGCCGGGGTGTTTTTTAAGATGCACCTACTTATGCAGGTATTCCCTTGATCTCTCAACCTGAGTCTCTTGCTTTAAGGGATGTGTCGCTTTAATTACATTGTTTTAATTATATTATTGATATTTTAACAGTCTTGTTTCATTGTGTATTTTAATGATGGATGAGTGATTGCACTCACTCTCAACAGGTGTGGCAATTTTTCTTCACAATAGGCCAGAAGTTTTCAACCTTTTTGAGTCCATGTCTCCCCTGACCAAGTACATTCTTTCTGCAGCACCCCTGTGGGGCTCAGGATCCCAGTTATGTCACCCCTTGCCTGCAGAGCTGGCAGCCTCTCACCCTTTTTCGAACCCCCTCCCTTGTGCAATGTTCCCTCAGCCTCCTCTCCTCTCCCCTCTCCTTGGGAGTCCTCCAGGCAGCCACTGCTGCTGCCCCTGGTCTCTAAGCTGCCCCCCAATAGGTGCCTCCTCACACTGCCCCACAGGGGCCTGGGACTTGTCTGTCCATTCCCAACAGCAAGGACTTGCTGCCCACTTGTTTGCCTACTCCAAGGCTGCTTCAGCTCCTGGCAACCAGCACCCCCTGGCCAGCCCCAGAGACACAATTCACCTGGGTAACTTGTAGCCAGGGCTGCTGCAAGAAACAAACAGCTGTGCAAGCCTTTGGGGGGCAGAGACGCGAGAGGGCATCAGAGGAGGGAGGAGGGGAAAGAGGGACAAAGGCCAGTGTTGCCCACGGCACCCCGACCATCATTCAAGGCACCCCAGGGTGCCATGGCACACTGGTTGAAAACCACTGCATAGGTGATTAAAAATATTCATGTTTTCTGTGAGCTAAGTTCCCGTGCTCCAGCATATTGTTCCAAAATTGCTTAAGAGGTTGGGTGACTTGACGTTTGACAGGTTTGATTCCAGCTTGCCTGCTGCCCCCATTGTCCCTTTCCTTCTCCTGTTCGTTGAGAGAAGTGAGATAACAAAGCAGGAGAGCTTACAGAACCACTTGACACTCCAGCATAAATTATCTGCCTTCTGGCTCCTATTTGGCACCAGCATCTCCCGCTCTTAGAAATGCCAGGGGCAAAGGGCCCTAAAGGAGGGGGACATGCAGGCATTTCCCCTCTCCCCCCCCTTAGGTCTGCTTGTCTCTGTCTCCCTCTCGCTGTCTGTTGCATGCAGAAATCTGGAAACACAGGTTTTCATAGTAGTGAGGTTCATAAGGCTAATCAGAGCAGCTCACCAGATACAAGCAGTCATGCAGAGCCCATATATTATTTTAATTAGCCAACTTAATCACTCTTAATGGCACTTGATAGCACTTAGTTTCTTAATGACATGACACCCGATAGCTTTCTGTTAATACGTAAAGTCCCTTAATAATGTTTACAACAAAACTACATCTGTGTACTTTATTCATTCAAGTAAACTGGATGCAAATTGTGTGTAGCCACAGAAAAGGTTCCAATCCCATTCAAATGTGCTTCCACTCTAGCTGGGACCCAGAGAAGGACCTCTTCTGCTGATCTTAGGCAATGGGCAGCATGACTGAGAGGAGGAGGTTGCCAAGGGGGCCTGGGCTGGTTTCTAAAAGTGACTCTCCACTGAACTCTTTGGGTTGTGATTTCTAGCGGGTGGGTGCTTAGATCAAGACTATTCTAGCAATAGCCACATATCCTGGTTCCATCCAGATTAAACTACTATCTGGCGCTGCCTTTGAGGATTGTTCAGAAAGTTCAGCTGGTCCAAAATGCAGCTGCTAGGGGCCTGATGGGGGCAAAGTGGTCACATCATTCATATACCGGCTCCAACGGTTGCCAGTCTGTTTCTGGACCCAGTGTTATTGGCATCTTCGTGCCTTGATGGACAATGGAGGATTGCTCCTTTGGGGGTCAAGTCAAACCGCTGCAGAGACTGATATGGGAGAGGCATGCTTTATATGCTGATTTCAACCTGTAAAGTTTTTGGCCAAAGCTATTTGTTGGGCCACACATTGAGATCAATGAAGTGCTCCTCAAGTGGCCACGAGGGAACAAGATTTTTCCAGGGAGCCCTCACAGCTTTCAAATTCTCTCTCTTCAGATCTGCATCATATGGAAATGCTGCAGAGATTTCAGAAGGCTCTGGAAAAATGTCTTTTGATAAAAGCTTTCTAGGCATGAGATTGTCCTATTGTCAAGATTACACTGCTTTATTTTGTTTTGACTAGATTTTATTGATAGTGGGTGGAACTCAACAATGTTCTGTGCACAGAGCAAGGCTGCTCCCACAATGGGACTTCCCCCCTCTCCCCTCTGCACCCCCTGAATCCACTCAGAGGGTTTAGGGAGGATGTCGAAGGAGGAGAGGAGGAAGTCCCATTGCACACGCACAAACACCACTTAATGCTTCACAGAATTCCACCCAGTATATTCCTTGTTCGCCCATTGCAGGAGTTTTAACTATTGGCAGCTGTTTTGGATGGCTTTGCCTAGAAAAGTAGATTTAAAATACTGTTAAATAAATAAAATGTCTACATCATACTTTCATTATCTGATCTCAATGAGACATTTTAGCAAACAGTCCGAAGGATCATATAAGTAATCACCAGTAAGGATACGTTTAGACTATAGTTAACTGTTTGACCCAGAACTTTCTATGATCCACCAACTGTAGTGCTTCATGAAAGGTTTCCACCACCCTACTGCTTAGAGATATTATCTACACAAAGCAGTTTGTCCGTGCTCCAATCCGTTTCACCTAAAGCATTATCAAGCTTGATATGGAAATAGAGCTTTTATATCTCTATTGGTTTTTCTTAGACAATGCTAAGCTAACTATGGCTTATTAAAACATGGTTGACTTTATAATCTGGTGTCTTGAGTTTACTGCCAGCAAACCATGGTCTGAAGCCATGGCTTGCTTTAACTATACAGTAGTTTGGCATTATGGGTGAACTCAGCACCCTTCCTTAGCAAGGGTTTGTTTGGCTATTCCACCCCAGATGCTCTCCATGCTACAAAGACACAAAGCAAAAACAAAAAGGTTGCTTCATCTGTAGGACAACATGCAGTTAACTCGTAGTTTTTAAGCAAACCATGGCTTATTGTTATGAGTGAACCAAACCAATGGGAATGGGAATTACTGTATTTTTCGCTCTATAACACGCACCTGACCATAACACGCACATCGTTTTTAGAGGAGGAAAACAAGGGAAAAAACATTCTGAATGAAACAATGGATGTATCATTTTTGTGCTTCATGCTGTGGCCACAGACATGTGATCTGATGGTGAATTTGGGGTGACCCAATGCAAAAATCCTGAGAATTCCTGTGGATCCATGCTTTGTAACCACATTTTTGCACCATTGCAGCCCCAGGCAACAGTGGGTGCGTGATTTTTTTGGTGCAGGCTGTAGCCATGGACATGCTATGTGATCTGATGGTGAATTTGGAGTGACCCAATGCAAAGATCCTGAGGATCCATGTGGATCCATGCTTTTTAACCACGTTTTTGCACCATTGCAGCCCCAGGCAACAGTGGGTGCGTGATTTTGGGGGGGCAGGCTGTAGCCATGGACATGCTATGTGATCTGATGGTGAATTTGGGGTGACCCAATGCAAAGATCCTGAGGATCCATGTGGATCTATGCTTTGTAACCACATTTTAAGTGGGGAGCGAAGGAAAAACAAAGAAGGGACATGAGAGGGGTGTGCAGAGAAGCAGCTGGCTAAGAATGCAGGAGAGGGATTTAACGGGAGGGAGGAAAGAAAGGCAAAAGTTTCCCCCCACCCAAGCCAGCCATCTCTCTCTCCCCCTCCCCCTCTCTCTCCCTCCCTCCCTCCCCCCTCTCTCTCCCTCCCCCTCTCTCTCCCCTCCCCCCTCTCTCTCCCCTCCCCCCCTCTCTCTCCCTCTCCCCCAGCAGCACCGGAGCACAGAGAGGAATTAGAAGGAATGACACTCTGCTTTCCCCTCTGCTTGCCTGGAGGGGAGGGGCTTTCCCTGCTCTTTGTTCCGTTTGAGCAAACACAGCAACCCTAACCCCTGCATAGTTTACTCAGGAATTAATTCCCACTCTGTTCAATGGGGTTTACTCTCTAGGAAGTGTGTTTGGGATTAGGGATGGGCAAGCCTATCAGTTTTGGGGTTCTCTCAGTTTCTCATTTTTCCAATGTTAAGTCCAGTTTTCAACAATTCCACATCAGTTTGTGTTTTTATTTTTTTATCCTCATGAACCAGCATTTTGGTGCAAATTTATCATAATAGCATGATAGTATGCAGTTCCTCCAAACTTCAGAACAAATTCCACAATAAAATGCATTTTTTGTATGTTATTTTTACCAATATTTGCTTTTTTATGCACACATTACCCTAGTGGTTTTTTGTTTTTTTTTAATGTACACATTACCTGGTTGGATAACTGAATTGCAAGATTCATAGAACTGTGATTTTTGAAGCATGGCTGTGTTTCAGTTATTGTACTGTTTCAGAAAGTGCAAATTAAGTAGGCTCACCTTTAAATGTGAACTGAATCGAACTTCTCCTAAATTCCTATTTGGGATTGCAGTATTCCTAAATGCATTTACTAGGGAGGAAGCCCCAATGAACACCTTGGAACTTAGTAAGCATGCATACAGTTACACTTCCAGCCATTCTGCTACACCAGCTCTGTCCACAGTTTCATTGCCTTTGACTAGGCTTGTGCGAATTTACACCCGTTGTAACCCAGGGATAACACCATGCAGATCTTCCACCCCCCTTCACTCTGCTCTGTTATTACGTTGAAATTCAGTTCAGCCCCTGACTGAGGTCTTGGCCTGCCATACCCACTTATAAACAAATCTGTTTGAAAGTTTAATTACAAGCCTGGCTTCATTGGTAAGAAGCAATCTTCTTTAATTACATGCTTTATCAAACCTGGTGATTTAGAGCTGTATAATAATTTCTTCTAAAAGCACTGGGCTTTTCTCTAAAATTTTCTAAGGGCTATGTTTTTTGAAGCATGAGTAGATCTCATGTGTGTTTACCATTTATGACCACCTTCGTTGCTATGAATGACTAAATGCATGAGTGTGGATACCCTCATGAATACATTTTGTGAAGGTTCAAAAACTCAGAAATAAACCCAAAGGAAGGGGACAAAAGGCTTGGCAATCACCTAAATGTGTTTGTCAGCATTCATTTGTGTATGCCAGAGGTGAGTATGCATCATATTTTTCTGACATTCGCAAAATGCAGCTGAGATTGTCAACAGTGATCCAATTGGTTTCAGACTTCAGGGCATAGGTCTGGAGGGACCCAAAGGACGGCCTCTTTGGAGGTTCGGTTCTGGTGCCCCTGTCCAATGAAGCAAAGAGCCATATGCACAAAGGGGTCTGAATAAATACGGTAAGTGCAGCACCCCAATTTCTGTGTAAATGTAAACTGTGGTTGCTTTAGTCCATGTTCAGCTTGCAAAGCAACATGCTCTGAGCACCACTGCAATGGCACGGTAGGTGTGGATTCAGCTACTGCTGGATTGCACATTGTAGTGATAGCATAACTTTTTCTGCTCGTGCTGAGATACTTCATTCACAGGTCGAAAAAGAGAGAGAGGGAGACGTCTGAATTACTATGAGGAGCTTTTGAAGGGGGGGTAAGATGTGTTTAAAAGCAATCCTGGGATCATAATAGTGAAACATTTATTCCTCCTAGTGATACAACAATAACAAAATGATATTTAGGGGAGGAAATGGAATAAAATGCAAAATGCATTATTAGATTTGTACCTGTCTCCTGGGTATGAAAATTACTTGTAACAGAACACTGCTGTTGCTACTACTACTGTGAAGAAGGAATAAGCATACGGAAGGTCACATACACAAATTTCATTCCTGAAAGCTGATACTTTTCTAACTTCTCGCTGTTCACAATGAACCTGTCTAAAAGTGCATTGTACTTCAGAAACAGTAACCTAATTCACATCAGGAAAAGATCTCACAAAGGGAACAGAGAATACTTTATTTTAATGCCAGTTTGGGATTCTAAAATGATGATTTTCTTTTTTACTCTGTGTGTTTCTCCCTCTAGAGAGAATCTCCACATTGTCATGGCTTTTCACTGGTAAAATCTCTCGCCACCACCACTACTTTAAAGCTATCATGGCTACGTATTTTGTACATGCAAGTGCATGCAGTGGAGCCTCTGTGTCTTTTTATTTTAAGAAAAGCAGCTTTGAGGGTGGGTCAGTTTGAAGTAGAGAAGTGTTAGGAGGGATGGATGCTTCACATTTTCTGTAAAGTATTCCAAATCACTCTCCCCACCCACCCACTGGCTTCCCTGAGAAGAAAAAGGTTGTCAGGCTGCTCTCTCCCACTCTTCAGACTCCTGGATTGGCTCTTCTCAGCTGGGATGTGGTGATGCTGAGGTGACCATTGCCTGTTCCACTTGCTTTAGAACTTGCTCAGTCCAGAAAGGTCTCCCAGCCTTGCCTGCTTGTACAGCTGTGCCCATTCAGTCAAACACAGCAGATGCTGTTCAGTTTGCACCTTGCCACCCTGGATACTTTACAAAATGGTTGGCCTAAACCCTGAAGCAGAATTAGATGGCCTAGTGACCAACATTTGAAAATCCAGGCACAGTTCCAGACAGGGTCCAGTTCTGGGCACCACAGTTCAAGAAGGACACTGACAAACTGGAACGTGTCCAGAGGAGGGCAAGCAAAATGGTCAAAGGCCTGGAAACGATGCCTTATGAGGAACGGCTAAGGAAGCTGGGCATGTTTAGCCTGGAGAAGAGGAGGTTAAGGGGTGATATGATAGCCATGTTCAAATATATAAAAGGATGTCACATAGAGGAGGGAGAAAGGTTGTTTTCTGCTGCTCCAGAGAAGTGGACACGGAGCAATGGATCCAAACTACAAGAAAGAAGATTCCACCTAAACATTCGGAAGAACTTCCTGACAGTAAGAGCTGTTTGACAGTGGAATTTGCTGCCAAGGAGTGTGTTGGAGTCTCCTTCTTTGGAGGTCTTTAAGCAGAGGCTTGGCAACCATATGTCAGGAGTGCTCTGATGGTGTTTCCTGCTTGGCAGGGGGTTGGACTCGATGGCCCTTGTGGTCTCTTCCAACTCTATGATTCTATAACTTTCACACAACTCTGGAACAAATGCCACAGTTTCATCATGATTGCTTATAATATAAAATATTTTTTCCTAGGTATTGCTAAGTTATGCAAAGCAATGTTCCCTGATATGATGCATTTTTGTGTTATTTTCACTAAAAGATGCTTTCTTACGCAGATTTTACTCTAGTGCATGAATTTCTGTGCATATTACTTGGCTGGAGAACCAAATTGCAAAATTCAGAAAAGTGCAAATTTTAAAGGGCAGCTGTGTTTCACAAAGTGCATAGTGGGTAGATTCCCCTAAATCAAATTTCTCCCCCATCTCTAATCTTCACACAGGCCATGCTGAGCTCTTTAGAGGAGATTCAAACTACAAAGACAGCAAGCACACACTTTAGAAGGCTAACAGATTCCTTGAAAAACAGGTTCTCAGCAACAAACACCAACATGGGATTTTGCTAATCCTAGAACCTATAAATAAACTGATAATGGTAATAAGATTTGGTAATACAAAACAGCTCCATTTAGAGGTTTATGTGCTGTATCTAAACATTACAGTTTTTATTGCTCAACCTCTGCTCAACTCTTTGGTACACAACACTAAAAACTCATTATCTGTGGATGCAGTGCTTAGTGATAATTAGTGAAATTAATGATAATTAATTTCCATTTACAGTCAGGGAGCATTTGTGGGGAGAGAAGAAATGTCCATTTGAAAGTTCTTTCAGCCCTTTGAGATGGTCCAGAAGGAGACGGCAGCTTTGAAGGACAAAACAAACAAACAAACAAACAAAAAACAGTACAATGCAAAAAAGGAAGGAAGAAAAAAGAACCACCAGGCAACCCCCCCCTTCAAAAAACCCCTTTCTGTTTTTCTCAAAGAGGATGAGGGAGGAAGCGCTGGGCCAGCTCATTTTGCATGCTTTTAAGCCAGGTGTTCATTGCAAATTCAGCAGCAAGCCTTGGGAAAGGCTAAGAGCAAAGAAGCTGGAATTCTCCTGCTGCTGCCAGCAGTATTTGCTGATGGCAAAGCATTGGGGGTTAAGAGGAGCTGTGAGAGGCCGGAGATTATAAAACAAAATTTTAAAAGGCAGAATTTTCAAGGGAAATAAACTAATTACCATTTATGTGTCACTTTTCTTTCTCTCTCTTCTGCACAGCTGCTTTTACTCCTCCAAGCCTGCAGCACGAGGGGTGTGTGTTATAACAATACTGGAGGTAGCGTTGTCTATGTGAAGACCTGCGGCTGGCGCTGTATGTGTGATTAATTGTATAGAAAAAGCCGGTGAGGAGAGACACACCCAAGTTTATAGACTGACTGGTATGTGGCACATTGACAGGAATTGCCAAGGAATTTTACCCTTGGCACTTATTTAAAAATCAGATTGGCACTGATTTGTGATGAAGGAAGAGCCTATACTTGAACAAGATCTACAAAGATGGCATGAGAAGAAAAATGTCTAGTTGCTCACAAGACAAAATATAGAAAATGCTCTAACACACTTTTATTGCATATCTTTGAGGAAGCGTAGTTGGTCTGCAGGTCCTCAGAGCTTAGACACTTGAGGCAAATCTCCATTTTGGGGTGTGTCTCAAGGCACCAAACGTGGCACCTTCAATCCCAGCAAACACATGCAACGTCCTCTTCCCTTGTTCTTTAAGGAGTCTAATCAATGGCACTGTCTTTTCGTTGACGGGTGACATTGCTCTTTTTGCTTCCCCTTAAATTCCTTGGAGATTTTGCTGGGGAAAGAACCTCCACATCTTCTCAAATTTCACTGTAGGAGAAGTTTCAGAGTCAACTCTAACTCAGCATAAGCCTTCATTCTTGTGCCTCCTTTGAAATAGCTGCTGTGTAATGTTACAGTGTCTGGGCCCCAACCCTAGGATACGACTCCTCAGACAGGAAGCAGGAGGAGACAAGGAAGGCAGCCCCATTCTTCCTCTCAATGATGCAAATGGACCTTGCAAAGCAAGAAGACAATCAGGGGGTTGAATGGCTGGTGTGCTGCCAAGAATGGCAAACGTTGCAAACAATGCTTCTCAGGACCCCGGATTCCTTGGGGGTGATCAAGAGAAGGACACCCAGCTTACTTTGAAAGGCATCTCCAGTTCTGGTCCTGTAGAGGAGCCCACAGAGCAAAAGGCCAGGCATGCTAGTGGACACAGCACCAAGGAGAGTTCCCAAGGGGCAACAAGGCGGGGATGTAAACCGAGGAATTTTCAGACTCCGTCTCAAGTCCACGTCTCCCATGGTCTGACACACAGTTAAGGCAGACTTCTCTACTGAAGTTGAAGCAAGGGCGGGGTGAATCAGAAAATGTTGCTGCCTTCCTGCATACTGGCAATGCATGTTTGGAACATTTTTCTGCTGGGTCAAGAATCCACCCTGCCCTTACACACCAATATTATTATTATTATTATTTAGCCACGCAGACCCCAATCATTGTTTGACTTTGCATGCATATTGCTTTTACTCACAAATGGCTTAATTGGGCATCATTTCTCTTGTTTGAAAGCATATCAAACTAATGCAGACCTGAACACTTTTTGTGTACTGCATGCACTTTAGAAGCAAAACCAATAACTTAATTGCCCTGCAGATGGGGCAGACAGCCATCCCTTTTATTCCCTCACAATCACATTCTTAAACCTGATGCCTGTCTGAGCATTTTATCTGAACAACAGGTATGCAGCTTGCACCTCGGAAGCAGAAAAGCGCAGATATCTGTGGCATCCCTGGTTCCAGCAAGTGGAACACAGCGACACACAAGTCACGTGCGACTGAGGAAGTGGCATGGGTCAGTGGCAGCCACGGATCCCTTGTGATATGGGCCAAGAGCAGGATTAGCTCAAGACTTTTTGGCACCTGAGGCAAACCACAAAATGGTGGGGAATGGAAATCTACATTGGGAACAAGGGAGAGAATCAAATCAGCCTTACCCAATGGTTGAAGTGGGAATCAAAGGCTGTGGGGGGGGGGCTGGGGCTGCTCTGAATCACACCAGGTAGGTGCAGACACTAGGAGACCCGGGGGAGGGCAGCCATTTCCTCCTTAGGCCTCCTATTTACCAAGAGGCTGCTGTAGAGGAGGCATGTGGGGCGGGGCGGGGGGGAGGCTGCAGAGGACATGACAGATCTGGCCTCCAAGGAGGGCAAAACAGCTTTGGCTGCCACCGCGGCAACAACAGAGGGCAACGCATTCCTTGCAGGCCAGATCTGCTGCCCCTGTGGATCCTGCTGCCTGAGGCAGTTGCATCACCTTGCCTTGTGGGTGGGCCGGCCCTGCCCAAGAGGCACAGAACTACAGAGACCCACTGAACAACAGAACAGTAACACAATATTGATCTGCATCCCAATTACATTTGATTATCCCCAAACCAGGCATTTTCACTTTACTGACTTATCCGTTTGTACAATCCTTATCTACCAATCTGAAAAAAGTTACCGCAATGTTGATAGAGCCTTCTGTTTAACTACTTCATTTTCCACATGGCAGCCCATCAAACCTCCACATCCTGCCCCTTCTCCTTAACCTCATGCATATTTATGTGCCAATTATGACGATCCTAAGGTATAAATGCATTAAGGGCCCATGATTTAATGTGCTTAAGACTATTACATGGTATAATGCAATTACTATTTGATGTGCAATTTACCTCCACACTTTATTTCACAACTGTCACTGTGTTATTAAGTAGCCATAACATAAGACAGTGAGGCAACCACTGACCAAACAAATTACTGGTCTATGAAATTTGCTTCTGAAATATGTTCTTTGTGAAATAACACATATAAAGAAATCAGCAGAAAACAAGGGGCCTATTTGTCCCAGTTTATAATCAAGGATGTGCCAGGCCTCAAGGCTGGATGAAAGCCTTATTATACACCATATGTATAATAAATGTTAAGTGAACCCCGCAAGCTAATAGATATAATACAAAAGGGAAAAGGAATGAGGAGGGAAAAGGAAAGCAAGCTTCAGAGCAGCGGCTCCTTCACGGCTGACGGATGAGGGTGGACAGACTGCCCTTCTGCCACAATTCGCTTCCTGGGAGGCAGAGGATGAGCCGGCCACGTGGCTCTTTGGGCCTGGCCAGTGACGGGGAAGGGCATGGCTCCCTCCTGTCTCCCAAGGACAACAAGCACTTAGAGAAGAGTGGCTAATTTACATCCGTTTATAATTCATCATATCTGCACCCCATTCTTCTCAATACTGGGTGGTGGAATACACAGGGTTATCCTATTTGATCCTCACAACCCCCTGCAAGACCATGGCTAGCTCCAGATCACACCACCAAGTTCATGGCTTTGGACTCCTGGCCAGACCAGTCCCACTGTAGTCACATCCTCTCTCAGCGCCTGCTTGCTGGGGCTGGCAGGGCAGAGGGAAGATCAGCACTTGGTGGAGCCACAGACAGAGGGACTCCCTGTCTGGTTGTGAGTGAGAAAACAGACATGCACAGCGGAGCACTCATCTTCATCAATCACATGATCTAGGGCTGAACTTTGACACTGAAAGAAGGCATGGGAGCTCAAGGGCTGCAGAGATTAATCCCAGCCCTTGGTGTGCCTGCACACGAAACCTTATACCAAGAACAAACCTAGTTGGTCTCTAAGGTGCTACTGGACAATTTATTATTATATATCAATATATCTATATATCTATATATCTATATATATCTATATCTATATATCTATATCTATATCTATATATCTATATATATATATAGAGAGAGAGAGAGAGAGAGACTGCGTCAGGCCAACACGGCTACCTACCTGAACCAAATACAAGACAGATCAACAACTTTAAGAGTATTTTTTCACATAACCCAGTTACTGAAAACAGTACAGTGGTACCTCAGTTTAAGAACAGTCCGGTTTAAGAACAATTCGGTTTACAAACTCCGCAAAACTGGAAATAGTGTCCTGGTTTGAGAACTTTACCTCGGTCTAAGAACGAAATCCGAATGGTGGAAGGGCCCCGGCAGCGTGAGGCCTCATTAGGGAGAGCGCACCTCGGTTTAAGAACGGTTTTGGTTTAAGAACGGACTTCCGCAACAGCTTAAATTCGTAAACCAAGTTACCACTGTAGTTAGTTAGGCACAAGAATTAACAGACCTTTTTGCATAAACTATGCTCACCATTCCCCTTCATTCTAGAACAATCAGGCTTCTGATTTTAGTCAGAAATAATGCTTTTTTTCAACCACACAAACTGTACAAACAATGCAATGATACAGAGACGCAGATGAGTAATTTAACTGAGATACATTCCAGTGACCTTGATTTTTGAAAACAAAGAAAGCCCAACATGGGCCCAGGGTTGCAATCCAGCACCCCACTAACCCCTGCTAAAGCCACCAGTGCAAAGTGACTCAGAATAAATTAGAAGGGAGTGCAGGTGGACAAATGAGTGGTTTTTAAAGGCACTTATTATTATTATTTTGCTTTTGCCACCTACAGCAGCCCAGGACTGTATGACACTGTCAACATGAAACAGGAAATGTCCCCAAACTCGATTTCACCTTTTCTAGTGCACTAGCAGGGAAATACATCAGCCACAAGGTTTCATTTTTGGTTACAGGATTTGCATTGGGTTTTCATGAAATGCAAGCATTTGCTTTTGCCATCTGCTAAGTACTTTGAAGAGAACGCAAATTAGTTTAAAAATATACATTATACTCACTCCCCATATGGTTCCACAGAAAGAAATGTCAGCTTTCCCTTCTCCTCCCTTAATTTTGATCCCATTTATTTGTACAAGCGCAAAGTGACTGCCAATCATCATTGTTATTATATAGTATTTGCCTAGATTTTTTAAAAGTACACAGTGCTTTACAAACTGCTTTACATTCCACCTCACAACAACAACACTATCAGGCAAGTTGATGTTTCCCTGCCCCACAAAAAATGGAATGTAATTTTTTTTAGAAACAAGTAGAAATGCCTCCAAGATTCTGGTGGCTCTTGGCTTCCCTCGGCCCGTGGGGGATGGGTGCTCAGGTAATTCAAATGGACCATTTTCCTCATGTTGCTCAAACATTCTGGGGTGCTCCGTGCAAAGAACAATTGTGGCAGTGCTTTGGAAAGGTCACTAAGCCTTTGCGGGTCTTGTGCCCTCCCCATCACTTCTGACAGAGCCCTGGGTAGATGTTTCAACAGACCTCCATGGCATGGGCTCAGGGTGCCAGCATTTCTGGGTTGGTTCTGTAAGAAAAAGCCAGCTCTTGGACGTCCCTAAAATAGCTATTTGGAACTGATGCCATCTGCTTTTCCTATGTAGGTATCAACATATCCTCACATTTCATTAAATAACTTGATCAATGTAATGCAACGCCTGTCCACTTTTGATTCCTATTCCACATAACTATCCATTTTGTGGTCCAGAGAATATTTATTATTAAAGGACACCCCAGCCCCAATATCATACTTACAGCAAATAGTAATTATGATGTTAACCAGATGGCAAATCAGTATCATGCCTCAGGCAACCATTTCAAGGAAATGGACAAATGAGCATACAGTGGAACTATCACCAACACTATTATAATTTTGTCCATAGAGAACAGTAAATTGAGAATACTGGCAAGTTTTTATTAAAACGAAAAACAGTCACAATGGTGGTGGAAAAGCATTGCCCTATTAAGATTGTTTCAAAAGATATAATTGTCCCATGTTCTCCCTCCTCCATAATATTCTTTGTCATTTTCTCAGCCAAGATTACTACATCAAGCCCAGCTTCCTAAAAGCCTCCGGCAACACAGCCCGTTATTGAAGAATAGAAAGAATGTACTTGCAAAACAAAACAAAACAAAACAAAAATCAATCAATTAATTTTAGTCCCAAGCTTTTAGACAACAATTACCAGACTCAAAATCAAAACTGAAACACCCACACACTGTTTTCCTAATCACTGGACTATTCTGTTGTACGAAAGTATAACATTATATCATTCATATAATACTTTGTAATTAAATTGACTATAAAGGCAACATGAAAAGAGTTGGCTTGTTGGCACCTGTTTGAAAAAGACCAAATAGTTAAGGGTGTGGATTGCTGTTTCCATGGTTTCCTTTAAAGGACCAATTCACTGCTGTGCTACTTTGCTTCCTATCAGATTCTATTAGGATAAGTGATTGGTGAATCACCCACTCAGAAAAACAATATTTTATTCATGGTTGCCTGTCTATATGAATAGCTTGGGGTATTATCTTTTTAAATTGCTGTTCCAATGCTGTTGAAGCTACTGTAATTAACATTTATTTAATGCCAGCAGTCATAACAACTGTGGTAACAACAACGGTGTGCCCTGTACAGACAGGACTTTATTTGTGCAATAGGTCACTCCTGACAGAGATTTCTCAATGGCTGAAGACAGGACTGAAGCACATGAAATAAAAATAGCTCAAGCTCCCCAGGTGCAGAGTGCATTTCCGACGTCACTGAGAAACTAGAGTCTCTGCACACATCAGAGACTGGGCAGAAGCGTTTCAATTCTAGCGGGTGGCATTTCAGGTGAACTTGGGGCCCAGCACCTCTTTCTTCTAGGAATTAAGCTTCTTCCCCAGAGGCATTTGTATCTATGTTCATTCAGTGGCCTTGAACCTTTCCAGGCTCATTGTGCTGCACTTCCTCAATAGCCAGCAATATTTGACCCACTTTTTATTTGTTGCATTAATTTTTCCTTTCCTATCTTTATCTACAGCTGTCCTGTTCTCACATTCTTCCCCTCTCTCATCCTCCTTTTCCGCTCCCTCTCATTCCCTCTCAAAAGGGTGTTTGTGAAACCCACATCTATGGGTTGCAACAACCCACCACTTGATCACCAAAGAGGTATATGTATCAGACTGCATCCCCTCCAAGTGTCCCGATTTTGCAGCGACAGTCCAAGAATGACAGAAGCCATCCTGTTTTGTGATTTGGTGCTGGAATGTCTCTATTTCCCCACCAGCACTGCTGCCGCTGAGCTGAGGAAGGAGGAGGAGCCGGCGCTTGTCCTGAGCGATGAGGATGGAGGCAGCAGCTGAGAGGGAGAATCCCGTTACCTCTCCATGACCACCACTGCCAACCTCCTCCCCATGGCATCTCATAGCTAAATTGTGTATAGTTGGGGGATGAGGAGGAGCCTAGTGGCTAAGGGAAATCAAGTGACATGAGGTGGGGCTGGTACAGAAAACACTGTTCCTGATAAACCGATCTTAGGGAGAGACATGATGTAGTTTGGAGGCAGAGTGACTTCAGAAAGAGCTATTGTTCGATACTGTTCACTCAGAATAGCTAAAACCAGCCTCTCCTCCCTTGGCTCTCTTCTAGGGTGTTTCTCTTCTAGGGAAAATGGTGTGAGCAAAGTCTTAGGAATAGCCTGAACATGTGGTCAGTTGCATGGGCATCTACACACTGCCTGGTTTCTGAGACCAGGGTCCACGTGGCTCTTCCCAAAAAGCTGAATGTGCTAAGACAAGTCAACAATCCTATTGAACTGCATGCAATCCATGCTAAACAAAATAAATCTAGCATACTAAAGACACACACGGCTTCAAATGTGTGAGCACTAGTGAAATGCCTGCATTGTGAACAGCAGGACCTGTATCTTGCAGGAGCACCTGGGGCCAGTTCTGTCTGCTGCTGACTCTGTTCCACACAGCAGGCCACGGGCACATCCAAGAGAACTCCAGCAGAGACACTAAGGATAAACCCGACTCCCCCCTCATAGCACTCACACACACACTTCTGTTTCTTGGTCACATTAACTGTGACAGAGGACTTTTCAAGGTGGCTCTCTCTCCCATGTACGCACACACATAATGTACATATGGGCCCATGCTGGGGTTTTGTTGAGGGGCGTGTGCATTGGTGTGTCCATTCCCCCAAAGCAGCTTAGCCCTTGCCTCTTGGAAGGCTGGGTTCAAGTCTTGCCTCTACCACTGTGTGGTTCATTGTGTGCCTTTGAACCAGTCATTATCGCTTAGTCTCAAGTCACTTCAAACCGGGACAGCAATGCTCTCCCTCACAGCATTCCTATAAAGCACATTATAAAGCATTAAACAAAACAAAGAAATGACACCAACTAGTTTTAGTCCACCTTATTTAGATCAGTCACTCAACAAACTTTGTGAGAGGCATATCAACATGACTAGTGGACCACCAGCATTTTCACCTCAGCAAAATGCCACCACGAGTTGTAAATGTAAAATCAAGATTAACACAAACTTCACTTCTATGGCATTCTCTTTATTTCTTAAACCTCACTGCATTAAAAGAAATCATTGAGCAGCTGTCTAGCGTAAAACTCAAAGGACAAATAAAGCCCCGCTTTGAGCAAGTCCTCTTGCACCCTTTACAGTCTCCCAGCGCAAATTTGGTCTCTTTCACACAAAAATGCTTTTGCAGCAGACAGAAGTAAACAAAAGCCATGTCGATTCCTTGCCTAACTGCAATTCTGCTGTCTGAAAAAAATGCTGTTCCTCCACAAATAGCAGTAATAGTAATAATCATTATAAGCCACACAGCCCACAGCATGATGTGCAGGGACCCTTTCAAGTGAACAGCTCCCCGGGTGCGCACAGTCCCTGCTTCCCACACAACACAATGAAAAGCATCCCGACAGGAAACCCACAGGAAAGTGTGAGCAGCTGAGGAGAAATCCTTTACAAAGGAATCCCTCTGAAGCAGAGGAAGAGAAAAATGAGGGGTTTCTCCTCCTTTCAGCTATCTGGCTGTCCTCCTCTAAATCAAAAGTACAGATTCACAATAGACAAAAACTGAGGCATCTCTTCCACACACTTCCTCTCCCCAGGAAAGCACTGAAATGTATCTCCTTACCTTGGTTCTCATGGGAGACAGAAGCCCTTCCATTTTGCTTTCTTCCTCATGCCAATCCTCTTTTCTCCAACTTAGTTTCTCTCTTTTTCTTCTTCAAGTATCCCATATGATGAATGAAACCATGTCCAAACCCAGCAGCGACTTCCCCTCAGAGAAGCTGAGGCAGCAGCAGCAGCAGCAGACCTGCCTGTCTTCAGCTCCTCCTCACTCTGCGCTGTGAGGAACACGGTGCCAGAGAAGCCTCCTTCTCCCTCCCTCCCTCTGTGCATAATGTGCCTGCAGCTACGTACTATAGTCACTGACAAATGCTCCTTCTATTACGTAATGCGTTCAGCAACAGGAGATCTGAAGCAAACCAGAGGGATCAGGTCACGCAGGACAAGTGGAAGCTATGGGCTTGTCTCTGAGCATCTGTGGCCAGCGGAAAGCAGCCCTGCCCCTCCTATCAGTCAACTGGATTCAAAGGAAAGGAAAAGGAGAATCCTGATTGCCAGAACTCATGAGTAGCAAGTTTCCTGGGTGCTTTGGATCTGTTTTTGCCTTAAATCTGAACACTTCCTTCAATTCAAATCTGAACCTGCCTTCAATTCAAGAACACAGGTAGCACTCAATGTATGGAGGGTTAAGTAGTTGGGGGTCCAATTATATAGTGGGGGGACTGAACTAAGAATGAATAAATCTGTGAGTTTCAGCTTCTCTTAAATTCCGTACACCACGTTTCCACATGTCTGCAATTGCAAAAAAAAAGTATTTGCAAAAGTCCATTAGCATTATACTGCATATTTATGCTAATTTACACATCACTGTATTAATTTGTCTCTACTATATACATTCCTGCCAACCTAGCAGTTGGAAAGCACATCAAAGTGCAAGTAGATGAATAGGTATCGCTCTGGCAGGAAGGTAAACAGCGTTTCCGTGCGCTGCTCTGGTTCACCAGAAGTGGCTTAGTCATGCTGGCCACATGACCCAGAAGCTGTACACCGGCTCCCTCAGCCAATAAAGCGAGATGAGCGCCGCAACCCCAGAGTTGTCCACGACTGGACCAAACGGTCAGGGGTCCCTTTACCTTTTTACTATAAACATTTTGCAAGTAATTTCCATTAACATAGTGCATTTTTGTATGTTATTTTTGGCCAATATATACTTTTTAATGCACACTTTAAAATACCGTAAGCCCTCAGTTTATGCAGAGGTTACAGGCTAGGGATCACGCCTAAAGCCAAAACACTTTGGGTGCAATGGCTTTCCCCCCAGGTGCCCACCCCCTTTCCGCCCCTTTCTATTTTTTTATTTTTCCAAGTGCATAAAGCTGAATGTGCACAAGTTAAATGTGTGTAAGCTGCAGGCTTACTGCATACGTATTTTCACACAAGCTTTACAAGGGTTAATATCAAAACCTATCTGCAGTGCCAGAACTCATCCACGAAACACTGAGAAGCATCTGAGCATAGACAAAGTCTCTCTCTTTCTCTCATTCCCTCTGCTCTCGCCTGCCTGGGACTGGGGGAGGTAAGCAGCGCAAGCACAAACTCCTGCATCTTCAAAATTAAACCTTGATATTAGCTTTACAAGTGTGCAAATAATATTTGATAAAGGATCGCCTAATCTTAGTTGAAGGTTCATCACCTAACATTAACAATGGCCTAATTTTGCACAGTGCTGAGAGGCCACTGCTCAGAATTACCGGTAGCTTTATGTTATCAAGATACTATTTCCAAGAGACAATAAAATGAGAGAATCCCTTTTTCAAAAGAAGAAAAGAAAAAAGCCAGAGGCACAGTAAGACATTATAAGAGCAGCCTGGGTTGTCTTGATATCTGCCGCCCTCCACCTGCCTTTCCAATGCTGTTTGTCTACTAGATTATTAACTCTGGGATTCTTTTTCTTCTCCATCCTAAAGGCTCGTGCTTTTTGCACTATCTTCCTCTTGCCGCTTGTGGGTTGCTAAGGTGTTCCATCTACTGCTGCACCATTAATACGCATTCCAAAATAATGATATTGCTCTTAACCATTTTCCAGTATGAATGCAACTCCTCATTGAAATGCAAAGCCATCTGACCAAACCCAAGCTCCCGGACACGTTTGCCAGAGCAAAGGAAATGCTTTTGCAGCTGTTATCAAACATATCCATTTCTTTTAGCTCACTTTGTCATTTATATTCAAACCGTACTTACAAGTCTCTAATAAGTGCTGCAGAACAAATCACATGCATGCACATCAAGACTCCACTACATTGATAATGATTTACTGACTAGTAACAGGATTAATATCCAATGCGGGACTTGCAACAGCAACACTTAACAGTGACAGCCGTTCACTGATATTGGACATTAGAGTCATTTATTTGGTTTTACTGGAGTTTCTATGTTGTACATGAAGTGTGATTAGGATCTAAGCCTAAGGCATCCCCATCCTAAATACTGTATATTTACAGGGAGATGGGAGGAGAAATCATTTCCTGTTTACTGTCCTGTAAGCTGCCCAGGAAATGTGCACTAATAGGCAGTCTTCTTTAATAATAATAATAATAATAATAATAATAATAATAATAAACAACTTGTAATCTGTTTTTTTTGCCAATTGTGATGCCAACTCTAGTGACAAGAGGGATGGGTGAACTGTCAATTTTGGTTTTTCATTTTGCCAATCTTAAATCCAGTTTTCATTTCCACTTCTGTTTGCAAATTCTTCCCCCCCACCCCCAAGTCCTCATGAAAATCCACATGCATTTGGGTACAAATTTATCCCAGTACACACATCTTTTAATGCACCTTCACCTTATATGCACAATATTGCGTAGGATTTTTCCAAAATATAAAGCATTTTTATATGTTATTTTCGGTAATGAATAAATTCATATGCAGGGTTTACTTTCCAGTACAAATCACTTGGCTGGAGAACTCCCTTGCAAAAGTCAAAGAATTGCTCGTTTCAAAGAACGGCTGCATTTCAGTTCGCATATTGTTTCCCAAAGTGACAATTAGGTAGATTTGCTTTTACATGTGAACTGAATCTAATTTCTCTTGTATCCCTAGTGGCAAACAAGCCACACCATGGCTGCAAATGAGACAGAGAAGCCAGCATTTGGTGCTCTGCATCTTTCCCAAATGGCTAATTTCCCCCTATATACCCTAAAACATGGAAGGCCATTAAATCTCTCATTAAATGCATCTAGCATCTTGTCAGAGGTCACAGGATATGCGAAGATAATGCTCCAATTTGTTATTTTTACTTCCTATAAGTATTTGTTGCTGTTACTGCAGCCCAAAGCCTTCCAGAGCAGGTTAGAGGCAAAACCACAAATAACTGTAATAACAGCAGCACAGTCTCAGATAAAACAGAACAATCCCACTATTATTTAGCTTTGAGTGCTAAAAATGAGCGCTTAAAAGATCTAAGCCGGAGGTGGGTGGGTAACCTGCTGCCCTTCAGATGTTGCTAGACTCCAACAGCCCCTAGCAGCACAGTCAATGATCAGAGATGATGGGAGTTGTAGTCTAACAATATGCCTAACATCTTGCCCACTCCAGGCCTAGGGAAATTAGAAGAAGTCATGTCCAGACTAGATGACGGTCATGCACTTCATGTGCAGCTGCTTTAAAGATGGTCCAGAAACCTCTGCCAATTTGAAATGTGGTCACCAGAGTCCTGATGGGGTACCTGCTACACTAGCTTATAGCGCATTTCCAAGCCCAATTTAAAGGGTTGGTTTTAAGCTTTTAAAGCCTGCAATGGTTTGGGCCCAGGCTATCGGGTGGGCTGCCTGCATCCGTACCATGTTGCCCACTCTCTGAGATCCTAATCAGGGAATCTCTCCATGTGTCCGCCTCCCAGGGTTGTAGGCAGGTGAGAGGGTCTTTTCTGTGGTGGCTCCATAACTTCTGAACACCCTCTCAGTAGAACTGCTTATGGCATCAGCTACACTTCAGGCATTCAAAAACTAATTTATATATTTTTTTGTCCGGGATGGAGGCAGAAATATTTTTATGTTATTGAAGCTCTGTCTTTGTTTTTAACTCTGTGAATCTGTTTTTATCATGGCTTTTAGTAATATTTATTTTTTTACATGTAGCTTGTTTGTTTGTCAGTTGCTTTGGGTAGGCCCTGCACCCAGAAATGCAGCCTATAAATGTTTTAAAGTACAGTCATACCTCGTGTTGCGTTAGGTTCATGTTGAGTCTTTTCAGCTTGCGAATGCGGCAGACCGGGAAGTGTATACTTCCGGGTTTTGTCCCGCGTGTGTGTGCAGAAGCGTTCTGCGTGCTTCATGCATGCGCAGAAGCGCTCTATCAAGCACCACTCTAGTTGCAGACTTTTCGGGATGTGAACGACACCCCAGAATGGATCAAGTCTGCAACTAGAGGTACCACTGTAAATAAAAACATTTTTAAAGGGTTGGAACCTGGAGCCATAAAACCTTTCCGGGAAAAGTATTCCACAAAACTGATGTGTCACTGAAGGAAAGGTTCTTCCCACTGGAGAAGGTGGGAGAACTTGAGAAAATATCTCCATCTTAAACCTCAGGCAGCTTCACACGGAGCCAGAGCCAGAGCCCCAGGCCTGCTTCGCCCTCACAATTTCTGTTTTCTGATTCTGTGGAAGGCCAGGCACATCCAGCAGGCATACTAGAGCACGCACACAGTACAAATGAGGGTTTTGAAAGTCTATTGAGAAAAGACCTTTGAGCAGCGCCAGTCCTTGTGGTCACTGGAATGTCTGTGATGGTGGGGAGCAAGTTCAAGTGCATAACAATCTTCCGAACAAGCAAGGGGGGTGGCTCTGCGGCCGGCTCTGGCTGGGGACCACCTGGGCCTCCTTCGCCCCCTCCCACAGCCCCACACATTCCCAAGGTTTCTTAATGAGGATAATACAATGGGCTGCTGCTGCTGCTGCTTCTGGGCTCCATTTCATCTGCATGCTGCTTGGCGATCATGTGACTGGGCAGATTATCAGCTGAACAAAAGGAAGCATCAAGGGGTTGCCATGGAGACGTCCAGGCAATCTGACTGTCCCTGGCATTGTACAAAGATCTAAGAGTGGTGGAGGGAGACATGCTAATCACCCACTGCAATGTATCATTTTATTTTTAGCATATGGAGCCTGTAGAATATTAATGTTGCTTTTCCTTTGCACTATGCTTTTCATTCATAAATTTATGAGGTTTTATTATTATTTCTTCTTGGTGTGGCTCCAGAAGACCAAAGGCGAACACCTTTGCTTTCAATAGCTGGCAAGTGTGGGAGGGGCAGCGGGGGGCGCATGTTAGAAGAAAGGTTACAATCCAACTGATAAATGGATGTTTCTCAAATATTTTTTGGGCTGACCCCCTTTTGAAATTTATTCCGTCTTCTGCCTGCCCCACCCTGCCCACTCACCACAAACCAGCATCTATTCAGTGTATGTGCATAAAGGAAGGACCCCAAAAGGGCCGGGGGGAAGTCGACACAAAAGTTCAACAGATACAACAAGAGACAGAGGCATTAATACTAGTCCTGTCCATCCCAGCGTGTTTTGAGTGACTGGCTGTTCATCAGGAGACGATGGCGATTTCTTAGCTGTCTTATCCCAACCAGAGCTCCCAATGACAGCCCACAATGGCATCAGTGGCATCAATAATGGTTTCTGCTGAGCCTGTTGGATTTCTGTTAGAAATCCCTTCTCTCTCTCTTTTTTTTATAATAATATTTATTAACATTTCAAGAAATTACAAACATAAGAAAAAGAAATAATAAAACAAAAAATTACAAAAAACTAAAAAATTAAAAATTAAAAACAAATCAATTTTTCCATAGCTTATCTTTCATTTACTTGTTTCCTTGACTTCCTCACACCTCCCTTTTTTGTATTCTAGTTCAATTAGTTAATTCAGCAAATCCTTTCCATCTTTGTTTTTATCTTAATCATTTATCTTAATATGTTGTGACTTTACATTCTCACCTGTTAACAACCATTTTTACATACTCCTTTATAACATTACTGCTAAAACCACATAACTTCATTCCAGCATCCTTCTAACATTCCTTAATTTTGCAATGTTTCTGTAGATAGTCTTTAAATTTCTTCCAACCTTCTTCTACCGATTCTTCTCCCTGGTCTCGGATTCTGCCAGTCATTTCCGCCAATTCCATGTAATCCATCACCTTCATCTGCCATTCTTCCTTGGTGGGTAAATCTTGTGTCTTCCAATACTTTGCGATGAGTATTCTTGCTGCTGCTGTAGCGTACATAAAGAAAGTTCTGTCCTTCTTTAGCACCAATTGGCCGACCATGCCCAGGAGAAAGGCCTCTGGTTTCTTCAAAAAGGTATATTTAAATACCTTCTTCATTTCATTATAGATCATCTCCCAGAAAGCCTTAATCCTTGGGCACGTCCACCAAAGGTGAAAGAATGTACCATCAATCTCTTTACATTTCCAACATTTGTTATCAGGCAAATGATATATTTTTGCAAGCTTGACTGGGGTCATGTACCACCTGTAAATCATTTTCATAATATTCTCTCTTAAGGCATTACATGCAGTAAATTTCATACCTGTGGTCCATAACTGTTCCCAGTCAGCCAACATGATGTTATGTCCAACATCTTGTGCCCATTTAATCATAACAGATTTTACCGTTTCATCCTGAGTGTTCCATTTCAACAGCAAATTATACATTCTTGATAAAATCTTAGTTTTGGAATCTAAGAGTTCTGTTTCCAATTTTGATTTTTCCACCTGGAAGCCAATTTTCTTGTCCAAATTATATGCCTCCATTATTTGATAATAATGAAGCCAATCTCGCACTTTGTCTTTTAGTTTCTCAAAGCTCTGCAATTTCAATTTGTCTCCCTCTTGTTCCAAAATTTCCCAATATTTCGGCCATTTGGCCTCCATATTGAGCTTTTTCTGAGCCTTCGCTTCCATCGGTGACAACCACCTTGGGGTTTATTTTCAAGTAAGTCTTTATATCTTGTCCAAACATTAAACAGTGCTTTCCTGACAATATGGTTTTTAAATGCTTTATGTGCTTTGACCTTATCATACCACAAATATGCTTGCCACCCAAATACATTGTTGAAACCTTCTAAATCCAAAATGTCTGTGTTCTCAAGAAGCAGCCAATCTTTCAACCAGCAGAATGCTGCTGATTCGTAGTAAAGTTTGAAGTCTGGCAGGGCAAATCCCCCCCTTTCCTTTACATCAGTTAATATCTTAAATTTTATTCTGGGCTTCTTGCCCTGCCAGACAAATCTAGAAATATCTTTCTGCCACTTCTTGAAACAGTCCATCTTGTCCACAATTTGCAGTGTCTGAAACAAAAACAGCATTCTAGGCAATACATTCATCTTTATAACTGCAATTCGACCCAACAAGGAAAGCTTCAAATTTGACCAAATTTCTAAATCTTTTTTCACTTCCGTCCAACATTTTTCATAATTATCTTTAAATAAATTCCCATTTTTAGCTGTCATATTAATCCCCAGGTATTTCACTTTCTTAACCACAGTCAAACCTGTTTCATTCTGAAACCTCTCTCTTTCAATTGATGTTAAATTTTTCTCTAAAACCTTAGTTTTTAACTTGTTCAGTTTAAATCCTGCCACTTGACCAAACTCTTGAATTAATTCCAACACCCTTTTAGTACTAGATTCTGGCTCCTGTAACGTCAATACTAAATCATCAGCAAATGCTCTCAGTTTGTACTGTTTAGCTCCGACCTGTATACCTTTAACCAACCGGTCCCTTCTAATCATATTCAGCAGGACCTCCAGGACCGATATGAAAAGTAATGGGGAAATTGGGCACCCCTGTCGTGTCCCTTTTTCTATCCTAAATTCTTCAGTAACCACATTATTTACAATTAATTTGGCCTTTGGTTCAGAGTATATTGCACCTATACCATTTTCAAACCCTTGGCCTACCCCCATACCCTGTAGGTTCCTTTTCATAAAACTCCAAGAAATATTGTCAAAGGCTTTCTCCGCATCCACAAATATCAGGACTGCTTTAGTGTTTATATTCACTTCTAACTTTTCCAGAATGTGTATTATATTCCTCAAATTGTCAGACAAATGTCTTCCCGGGAGAAAGCCTGCTTGGTCCTTATGAATCTCATCCATCAGTACTTTTTTCAATCTCTTGGCCAAAATATCAGCAAAAATTTTGTAATCCACATTTAATAACGATATGGGGCGGTAGTTCTTAAGTTGTGTCTTTTCAGTCTCAGTTTTTGGTATAAGTGTGATGTACGCCTCTTTCCGCGAATCTGGGGCCCTTTTCCCTTCCAAAATCTCATTGCAGACTTCCTTCAGGGGTTGTAATAGCCACTCCTTTAAAGATTTATAATATCTGGATGTCAGCCCATCCGGTCCTGGAGACTTGCCTAGTTGCATGTTTTGAATGGCACCTTCTACTTCCTGGTCAGATATTTTGTAATTCAGCATCAATTTACTCTCTTGGGAATTTTTTTGTAAACCTTCCAAATCCAAAATGTCTGTGTTTTCAAGAAGCAGCCATTCTCTCAGCCAGCAAAATGCGGCTGATTCATAGTAAAGTTTAAGGTCTGGCAGGGCAAATCCACCTCTTTCTTTTGCATCAGTTAGTATTTTAAATTTTATTCTGGGTTTCTTGCCCTGCCAGACGAATCTAGAAATATCTCTCTGCCACTTCTTGAAACAGTCCATCTTATCCAAAATTTGCAGTGTTTGAAACAAAAACAACATTCTTGGCAATACGTTCATTTTTATCACAGCGATACGGCCTAGCAATGAAAGGTTCAGATTTGACCAGATTTCTAGGTCCTTTTTCACTTCCATCCAACATTTTTCATAGTTATCTTTAAATAAATTCACATTCTTAGCAGTCATATTAACCCCCAGGTATTTCACTTTCTTAACCAATGTTAATCCTGTCTCCTTCTGAAACCTCTCTCTCTCAATCTCTGTTAGATTTTTCTCCAAAACCTTAGTTTTTATCTTGTTCAACTTAAAACCCGCAACCTGACCAAATTCTTGGATCAGTTCCAATACTCTTTTAGTACTAGATTCTGGCTCCTGTAATGTCAATACTAGGTCATCAGCAAATGCTTTCAATTTGTACTGTTTAGCTCCGACTTGTATTCCTTTAACCAATTGATCCCTTCTAATCATATTTAAAAGGACCTCCAGGACCGATATAAAAAGCAATGGGGAAATTGGGCAACCTTGTCGTGTTCCTTTCTCTATCTTAAATTCCTCTGTCACTACATTATTGACAATTAATTTAGCCTTTTGTTCTGAATATATTGCACCTATACCATTTCCAAAACCTTGACCAACCCCCATCCCCTGTAGGTTCTTCTTCATGAAACTCCAGGAAATATTGTCAAAAGCTTTCTCTGCGTCCACAAAAATCAAAACTGCTTTGGTATTAATATTCACTTGTAGTTTTTCTAAAATATTAATTATATTTCTCGTATTATCAGACAAGTGTCTGCCCGGGAGAAAGCCTGCTTGATCTTTATGTATCTCTTCTGCTAGTACAGTAAGAGCTGTTCGGCAGTGGAATTTGCTGCCAAGGAGTGTGGTGGAGTCTCCTTCTTTGGAGGTCTTTAAGCAGAGGCTTGACAACCATATGTCAGGAGTGCTCTGATGGTGTTTCCTGCTTGGCAGGGGGTTGGACTCGATGGCCCTTGTGGTCTCTTCCAACTCTATGATTCTATGATTCTATGATTCTATACTTTTTTAAATCTTTTAGCTAAACTATCTGCAAAAAATTTGTAATCCACATTGAGCAGAGATATGGGGCGGTAATTCTTAAGCTGTGTCTTCTCAGACTCTATTTTCGGTATAAGTGTAATGTAGGCTTCCTTCCACGACTCTGGTGCTTTTTTCCCTTCCAAAATTTCATTACAAACTTCCTTTAATGGTTGTATTATCCATTCTTTCAGGGATCTATTAGAAATCCCTTCTCTCGCCCCTCCCCCCCCAACAGATGAACATACACTGGTGACAACTTTGCACTCATTTTGGCACCAGACAAAGCTGGTTTTGTTTTCCTGGGCACCAATTATATTATATTGATAAATCTGCTTTTAATATATTTTTGTCATTTAA
Source organism: Podarcis raffonei (assembly GCF_027172205.1). Classification (NCBI taxonomy): domain Eukaryota; kingdom Metazoa; phylum Chordata; class Lepidosauria; order Squamata; family Lacertidae; genus Podarcis; species Podarcis raffonei. The sequence continues at coordinate 2,791,432 of NC_070611.1, forward strand.
TTGTTGTTATTTATACTTAATTGTTAATCTCTTCAGGAGTTTTTAGTGGAGAGATATATACAAATTTAATAAACCTTAATAGGTCTTAAGCATACATATTTTGTTGAAACTGACACATTGCTTAGCAACAAAGCTGTTGTAAAATAAAAAATATGCCCTTTTCCCTTATGGGGTATCCAAGAGCCCATATAGAGTCCTTACATAGGTTCCCTATTGGTAGGAGAGAATAACAGAGGCCAACCAGAGAATATTGAGAAGCAAAGCAGCTAGTAAGCTTGATCTTTATTGATCTGTTGCAACAGGGTGCTCCCCTCACTCGCAGGAAAGGCGGAGGAGCCACAAAAATGCTGTGCAAGGGTTTATAAAGACTTTTGAAATTCCCATCCTCTAGATCAAGACCACCCCCAGAAACATTATGCATACATCACAGAAGGGGTGTAACTTAAGACCACCCCTCAGATACATCCCACCTACATCACAGAAATTTAAATGTTGTTTTTCTCTTGTCCTTGTTTATCTCCTGTTTGGCAGGTTACTTGATTAGCCTGGTAGCCTGGCCATTCTTCTGTAGTGATAAAATACTTATTTCCTGGGCCAGGTCACAGGCTCACACCCTATTCATATCTTAAATGTGTCCTTAAGACAGGATTTGTGAGGAAAGAGACAATGGGGAGACTTTTCCAGTTTGACCATGCAGAGAAAACATTTGGTCAGTTTAGGAATCAAAATGGTTCCAGGTTGGCCTTCCTGTGTTGATCTATGTATGTGCGGTTATGAACATTGCCATATATCTAAGACCATAAAATTCCTATCACAAAGCTAAGAAAAGTAAAAGCCAGTGAAGTTGGCTAAAATAAGATTTATATATTTTTAAAAGCAAAACTGCTTGGACCATTAGCCACATGCAACCATGATTAATACCTTGTTTGCAAATGAATGCTGATTTGCAATCAGATCTAAGAATGTGCTGATATAGCCACATCTTAGGATCTAGTTACTGCAGAAAGTTAATTGAAAAATTAGGCTAACAAGTGTTAGCCTAAGAAGAAAGACAGAGAGACTAAAAGTCTCATTATCTGATCTAAATTTGTTAATCCAAGCAAAGTAATAAAGATCACCAAAGCCACTTAATAAGAAAGTCACATCCCCCGATGTGCTTATCCTTGCCAATGGTTTTCCATAATTAAATGGGTTTCATTTACAAGTCATGTGCATTTTGGGATTTTTTCTGTATTGATTTTTATGTGCCTGGAATTTTCAGTGCAACTATTTAGCTGACTGAATGCTTCATCTCTTTTCACAAATGATGCTTAAATCAGTTTATGCTTTGCTCCCCCCCCCCCATGCGTAATGAAAAAGGTACGTTTGACTAGAATGAAACCTTGGATTTTTAAAAGAGCTCTTTCCTGCTTTCTCTGTCACATCCTGAACACCTGCAGACCACACATTTTAAGCTGAAAGGTGTTATTAAAAACCTGGCAGTTCTCAGGTGACTGAGTCCAAATGGGTGCTTAAAAATTCTAACTGATCCTAGAAGATAACGCAGCAGCACACAACATTCTGGTGGAGGCAGCACATGCTTTTTAAAAATTTAATTTGGAGGCACACTGGTGTAGGAGTGTATACAGGTAAAGGTTCCCTGCTCTCAAAGGAGGTGTTGATCTGAGCACAAAGGAAAACCTTCTCTGGACACAGGCAATTCCTCTGCATCTGAACCATTCAAGGACCTGTGATGGCACAATCACCAACCTCAGTGGAGAGTGGGGGGGGGGGGTGAGTCTGGAGCAGCGATACACAAAGAGAAGCAGGAAGCTGGGGGAATCCAGTCAGTTGGGTGGGGTATTATTATTATTGGCTTTAGACTTTCAACCACTTTTAATTATACAACAGAGCAGCACACCAGCAGTTGTCTCAATGGCATATTAGCAGTCCCCAGCACATGCCTGGGAAATTACTGAGACACACTGCGGTCCTGAAGAAGTGATGCACTGACTGGTTCATCCAGGATCAAAATTCATGATGAAAGTGTCCCATTTCCCTCCCCTCCCTTTTCTTCTGTTGACTCCTTCCATCTTCTTCTTTTCTAGGGCTACAAAGTAAAAAGTGCCTTCAGTGCAGACCAAGAGAAGGAGGAAGTGGCTGTAGAGCTAGATCGTTCAGGATCTAACTTTCTGTGGAAACCGAGACAAACATTTGTACTACACAAAGAAGATTGCTGTTCCCATCTGCTTCATGCAGCAAATTGGATAAAACACCCAAGAAGAAATTTTCCTATCCCCAAATCAGAATGGACTTTACAGTGGTTTGTTGCGAGCCATCCCGAAGTCCCAAAGGAAGGTATTACCATATATAAGCTGGTCCTGTCCGTATTAATGCAGGGCCAGTGCAGAGAAGCCCCAGACATGAGGTGGTGGTCACTTAACTGCCCGGCTCCTTCCACATCACTATGTGCTCCACACACACACCAGGCGTAAGGCAACAGAGCTTTATACACCACTGCAAGCGCACAATTGATGTACTAGCGGGAGCCTCTTTTAGCAGTCCAGCGTGAGTCTGGGCCCTGCTATATTTTACGCTGCTAAATAATCCAGCTATCATGGGCTAAGAAACTGGTTATTTTGGTGTTTTTTAGATTCCAGTGTCAAGGACGCTACTCTTACCGTTGTTGATATCTATTTCAAATTAAATGCAATTCCTCTAGTTATAGCTTTGGTGAGACATGGCTATTATGTTCTCAGTTAGATTCCTAACATGCTGGCCACTAGGCTCCCTGAAAGAAGGGAACATCTGATACAAGGTGACTTTTCTTCTGCCATGTAACTGACAGTAAGCAATTTCTGATGACTTACCCACAGTGCAGCTCGGCATGTATTACAGGAGGTCATGAAACTGAAGCTGAAAAAAATCACTTTCTGAAAATTCTACGATGTGTTTCCCTGAAACACAACAGTTTCAAAAAGGCCTTTAAAAGAATCTAGCTTTCTGTGCCTCTTTTGTATCTTTTCAATAATGACGACTCTCAAAACAGCATAAGCCTCTCTGAATTGGATCTCTGAGATGCCGCAAAGACAGGAAGAGAACTCTCTAGCCACAGGATAAAAGAAAAGTAGTTTTGGTTCACATTTGATGTACACATAGTCTATGTTTTCACCCTTCAAGATGTCAAGCAACAAAACAAATACTTTGAACAATACATATTAACAATGCTAATTAAATCCCAAAGGTATTGCAGTTGATTGTAGCAATGTTAGAATCGTAGAATTGTAGAGTTGGAAGGGATGCTAAGCGTCATCTAGTCCAAGCCCCTGTAATGCAGGAATCTCAGCTCAAGCATCCCTGACAGATGGCCATCCAACCTCTGCTTAAAAACCTCCAAGGAAGAAGAGTCAACAACCTCCTGTGAGAGACCGTTCCACTCTCAAAAAGTTTTTAGTTGGAATCTCCCTTCTTGTAACTTGAAGCCATTGGTTCGAGTCCTACCCTCCAGAGCAGGAGAAAACAAGCTTGCTTCACCTTCCATGTGTCAACCCTTGAGATATTTGGAGATGGCCGTCATATCTCCTCTCGTCTCCTCTTTTCCAGGCTTAACATACCCAGCTCCTTCAAGCATTCCTCAGAAGGCTTGGTTTCCAGACCCTTGATCATCTTGGTTGCCTTCCTCTGCACACCTTCCAGCTTGCCAACTTCCTTCTTAAATTGTGGCGCCCAGAATTGGACGTAGTATTCCAGGTGTGGTCTGACTAAGGCAGAATAGAATGGGTCTATTACTTCCCTTGATCTGGACACTAGACTTCTGTTGATGCAGCCTAGAATAGTGTTAGCGTTTGTTTTCTTTTTTTGAAATCTCAAAATGCTTAACTTTGGCTTAAGCCTGTATGAAAAGCCCTTCTGGATGAGGCCAAAGGTCCGTCATCTGGTGTAGCATCCTGTTCTGACCACGGCCAGCCAGATCCCTTGGGACGCGCATGAGCAAGACGGGAGCACAAAGCCCTCTCCCAAACAGCCACTTCATTGTGCCCAAAGCTCCTGAAACTTTGTACAGCTTCTCTCTTCTACTTCACACTTGTTTAAATTTTAAGGACATTGGCTGGTTGAATTTTGGAGTATTTTTTCTGTTGGTGATTATTGAAGGTTTAAAAGCTGTGGGTTGCATCCAGTGTTAGTCATATTCAGAGTAGAGCTATTGAAATTAATAGACATAACTCACTTAGGTCCATTAATTTCAGTGGGTCTACTCTGAGTTGGGGGCATCCCTGCATGCCTGGCTGGAATGAGCATCCTACTCTACAATTTCCAAGAAATGGTTAGTGTGCCACTGAAGAGAATCACTATTCTGATTAACATTTTTTTAATGTCAGTTTAAAAATAACAGACCCTCCAAATTAATAGAAAGCTGATATAGGAACCAGAGAGATATTTCAATTCACCCAACATGTCAGGACTGACAGTTCCCAGCAGAACAAGTGCTCATGCTTAAGAGACTTAAGAGATGGCATTTCTGTCATGTCTCTGTAGAAAAATGATCTGTGCTCCAACAGATGTGTCAGAGTTTCCTTCTCCACTAGTGATGCCTCACATTTTGCTTTTGTTTTACTATACACAACTGTTAGTGTTTGTAAATATTAACACAGGCATTTTAGGTGCTGTTTCTCCAGGCAGCCTAGTATGTCCTAATTGCGGTTCAACTTGGTGTACAGGGAAGCTGCAGAGTGAATCAGATCCTGCAGCTAATACATAAGAAGAAGCTGTGCCCACAGCACTTCCTCCGACTGCATTGGCACAGTCCAGGCACACTCGTGTTTGGACACCAGGACAGACCCAGCTGCATCTGGTGAGTTCTCTTTCGCTGCTGTAAACAGAGGGGGAAAGAGAATAATTCTCATACTGGGTAACTCATTTCCATATTAGTTTTTCAAAATTAACCATCTGTGCAGGTATACATCCTGCAACATTTCAATGCGAATTTTTGTGGTTTAATAATCCCAATTCATAAGTGCACCAAAGTCCTATTTGGGGCCTCAAGATGCATCTTGATAAGTACCTGCGGCAGGGCAGTGGGTGGCACCTGTTTGTTTGGACAGGGCTCCTGCATCCTGCATGGGGCCCCATCTAATGCTGCCCACATGCTGGGGAGAATGTCTGCGGGGAAACAGCCTACCAAATGCAAACTCATGAAGACCACCTCAAAGAGTTGACAGTCACCTGCCTGACATGATTATTATCACCTGTGTTGAATGCTCAAATCGGGAAGGGCCAGAAGAAATTGTTTATGTATGTGACCACAGCTACCCAAATATTGTTGTGCGCATATTATAATTCTACAATCTGCCTACTATGCATCCTACCCTTCCAAAGAGTTATGCATGTTATGAGGGGTGAGGGTTGATGGTAAAGTCCTATTCACAAATGTCAAGAAACCAAATTGTACTTCCTCCCTGAGTATACTATGTTGCATTAAAACTCTGCAAGGGCAGTATTCCAAACTCCGTATATCTACCCTGTCACTGGAAACATTTCAGCATTTTGTAGATTTCCTGCAGTCTCTCTCAAAAAAAATTGAACATTTTTTGCACTAGTCCACTTGTATTCTCAGAATATTTGAAACCAGCTGCGACAAACCATCTTCATTCCCATCTCAACTCTTTAACATGCATACTCATAAAGGACCATTTGTGCAACCCTAAAGCTGCATAGCCATCATGTAGTGCAAAAGGAGTAGAAAATGCAGGGAGAAAACTAGCAATTAGAGAGCTGGAGCTCTTCTTGGAAGCAACAGAGCACACCGTCTCCACCAAGGAGGAGACAGGGGACTCCCCTGAGAAGGAGGCTAGTTCACCAACACAGGAGCCAGATATATGGAGAAACGTGACTCAAAGAAGTAGGAGGCCCAGGGTTCGCTCTGATTGTTTAGAAATACGCAATCGCTTTGAGGTCCTTTCCCCTAGCATGGAAGACGAAGAGCAGACTCCATTTGAGGATCTCTCCCTCATTACAGTCGATCAGGTATATGAAGACGAGCAGCAAAGGCAGTCTTCAGGGAATGTGCAGGCGACCTTGGAACGGACAGCTCACGGAAGAACCCCGACCAGACCTAAGAGGAGGCGTGTAGTGGTGATAGGGGATTCCCTACTGAGGGGAACAGAAGCAGTGATCTGTGGGCCTGACAAGATGTCTCGGGAAGTGTGCTGTCTCCCCGGGGCTAAGATCCAAGATGTAACTGAACGACTGCAAGGAATCATAAAACCCACTGACAAATAACCCTTCCTCTTGGTTCATGTGGGAACCAATGACACTGCAAGCAATAGCCTCCAGAAGATCAAAAGAGATTACGAGGCTCTGGGCAGGAAATTGAAGCAATTAAATGCACAAATTGTCATCTCATCTGTCCTCCCAGTTGAACGACGTGGCCCAGGGAGAGAGGGAAAAATAGTGGAAGTGAACAACTGGCTTCACAAATGGTGTAAACAGGAACGGTTTGGATTCTTAGATCACGGAATGCAGTTTCTTGAAGATGGACTTCTGGCAAGCGATGGGCTGCACCTCACAACGGTTGGTAGGAATGTTTTTGCAAAAAATCTCAGAAACCTCATCATGAGGGCTTTAAACTGACTAATGTGGGGGAGGGAGACAGTGCTCCTGAAGGTAGGAGTCTATCAATTGATGAAGATGATCATCCAAATGTCATAGACCGAATGGAGCAAACAGCACGCAAACCTAGTGGTGGGAGGAAAAAATCCTTAAATAAGAGACACGGGGGAATGATTAATGGACTTCAATGTCTGTACACTAATGCGCAAAGTATGGGAAATAAACAAGATGAGCTTGAGCTCTTGGTACAGCAAACTAAATATGACATAATAGGCATCACTGAAACCTGGTGGGATAAGTCCCACGATTGGAATGTAATAATGGAGGGATACAATCTATTTCAGAGAAACAGACCAGACAAGAAAGGAGGAGGAGTGGCGTTATATGTCAGGGATGTGTATACCTGTGAAGAGATCCAAGATTTAGAACCTCAAAGCCAAAGTGAGAGCATTTGGGTCAAAATTAAGGGAGAGAAGAATAACAGTGACCTCATTGTGGGAGTTTACTATAGATCCCCAAGCCAAACGGAGGACATAGATGATGCCTTCCTGGAACAGATGGCCAAGCATGCAAAAGGAAGGGAGATAGTAGTAATGGGGGACTTCAATTACCCGGATATTTGTTGGATGTCAAACTCAGCCAAGAGCATAAGGTCAAACAGATTCCTCACTGGCCTTGCAGACAACTTCATTGTCCAGAAAGTGGGAGAAGCTACAAGAGGAACAGCCATTTTAGATCTGGTCCTAACCAATGTTGATGACCTGGTTAGTGGGGTAGAAGTGGAAGGATCATTAGGCGCGAGTGATCATGCTCTTCTGAAGTTTACTATACAGCGGAAAGGAGCAGCCAAGCATACTAGGACTCAATTTCTCGACTTTAAGAAAGCCGACTTCATAAAACTTAGGGAAGTGCTGGGTGAGATCCCATGGACAGTAATACTAAAAGGAAAGGGAGTTCATGATGGCTGGGAGTTTGTTAAGAGGGAGATAGTAAAAGCACAACTTCAGGCAATACCAATGAGACGGAAACATGGAAGGTGCCTAAAGAAGCCAGGGTGGCTATCTAAAGAACTTTTAACTGAGTTAAGATTAAAAAAGGATGTGTACAAAAAATGGAAAAGGGGGGAAACCACCAAAGAGGAATTCAAACAAATAGCCAGCACGTGTAGACACAAAGTCAGAAAAGCTAAAGCACAGAATGAACTCAGGCTTGCTAGAGAGGTTAAAAGCAACAAAAAAGGCTTTTATGGGTATGTTCGTAGCAAAAGGAAGAACAAAGAAACAGTGGGGTCACTCAGAGGAGAAGATGGTGAAATGCAAACAGGGGACACAGAAAGGGCTGAACTCCTCAATGCCTTCTTTGCCTCAGTCTTCTCCGATAAAGAAAACAATGCCCGACCTGAAGAATTTGGAGCAAATGATTCAGCAGAGGAAACACAGCCCAGAATAACTAAGGAGATAGTACAAGAATACTTGGCTAGTCTAGATGTATTCAAGTCTCCAGGGCCAGATGAACTGCATCCAAGAGTATTAAAAGAACTGGCAGATGTGATTTCAGAACCACTGGCAGTCATCTTTGAGAATTCCTGGAGAACAGGCGAAGTCCCGGCAGACTGGAGGAGGGCAAATGTTGTCCCTATTTTCAAAAAGGGGAAAAGAGAGGACCCAAATAATTACCGCCCAGTCAGTCTGACATCAATACCAGGGAAGATTCTGGAGCAGATCATTAAGCAAACAGTCTGTGAGCACCTGGAAAGGAATGCTGTGATCACCAATAGTCAGCATGGATTTCTGAAAAATAAGTCATGTCAGACTAACCTGATCTCGTTTTTTGACAGAATTACAAGCCTGGTAGATGAAGGGAACGCAGTGGATGTAGCCTACCTTGATTTCAGCAAGGCATTTGACAAGGTGCCCCATGATATTCTTGTAAAGAAGCTGGTAAAATGCGGTCTTGACTATGCTACCACTCAGTGGATTTGTAACTGGCTGACTGACCGAACCCAAAGGGTGCTCATCAATGGTTCCTCTTCATCCTGGAGAAGAGTGACTAGTGGGGTGCCACAGGGTTCTGTCTTGGGCCCGGTCTTATTCAACATCTTTATCAACGACTTGGATGATGGACTCAAGGGCATCCTGATCAAATTTGCAGATGACACCAAACTGGGAGGGGTGGCTAACACCCCAGAGGACAGGAACACACTTCAAAACGACCTTGACAGATTAGAGAACTGGGCCAAAACAAACAAGATGAATTTTAACAGGGAGAAATGTAAAGTATTGCACTTGGGCAAAAAAAATGAGAGGCACAAATACAAGACGGGTGACACCTGGCTTGAGAGCACTACATGTGAAAAGGATCTAGGAGTCTTGGTTGACCACAAACTTGACATGAGCCAACAGTGTGACGCGGCAGCTAAAAAAGCCAATGCAATTCTGGGCTGCATCAATAGGAGTATAGCATCTAGATCAAGGGAAGTAATAGTGCCACTGTATTCTGCTCTGGTCAGACCTCACCTGGAGTACTGTGTCCAGTTCTGGGCACCACAGTTCAAGAAGGACATTGACAAACTGGAACGTGTCCAGAGGAGGGCAACCAAAATGGTCAAAGGCCTGGAAACGATGCCTTATGAGGAACGGCTAAGGGAGCTGGGCATGTTTAGCCTGGAGAAGAGGAGGTTAAGGGGTGATATGATAGCCATGTTCAAATATATAAAAGGATGTCACATAGAGGAGGGAGAAAGGTTGTTTTCTGCTGCTCCAGAGAAGCGGACACGGAGCAATGGATCCAAACTACAAGAAAGAAGATTCCACCTAAACATTAGGAAGAACTTCCTGACAGTAAGAGCTGTTTGACAGTGGAATTTGCTGCCAAGGAGTGTGGTGGAGTCTCCTTCTTTGGAGGTCTTTAAGCAGAGGCTTGACAACCATATGTCAGGAGTGCTCTGATGGTGTTTCCTGCTTGGCAGGGGGTTGGACTCGATGGCCCTTGTGGTCTCTTCCAACTCTATGATTCTATGATTCTATGATTCTAATCCTTTACTTAAAGGATTGGTAATAGTGCATCCACTGAAGTGCTGCTGGATCCTGCTAAAATCCCCACTTTTATGCAGAACCCTGCTACTCAAAATATGTCCAATGAGTTTTAACCTTGCTTGGAAACAGCAGATAAAAGAACCAAGGCATTGTGGGTGCCAGGTGTTGTGTTTGAGGGAAAATAAATAATCCCATGTAGCTAGATGACATAGACCAAAACTTGTTCGGGGGGGAGGAGGGGGGATGTTGGCAACTAGAAATTCTATAATTGCTTGGCCTTGTCTAAATATGCTAGTTTGTTTCAAACATACAAAACAGTGTTTCTCTTCTAGATGAATGTCTATTTGAGATTATTATGCTTTGTGCATCATCCATCCCTGACAAGGTCATCTGCTATATTAAAATGTCATCCCAGCGTCTGGCTCAGGCCCATCATCATTGCTAATCATTGCCATTTTCACATCCTTAGATGGATCTGCATTGTTGGAGACAAAATTGCTTTTGCATTCCTGCCTTTCTCTGACTCTTTTTACGGGATTAATTTCTCATCTTATCCCTAGAGTTGCCCTCACAATTGGCGTTTCCATAGAAAGCAGTTACTCGATCCAGAGTCCTAATGGCACAACAAGAGATGGTTGCCGTGAACAGCTGTAAAAACCTTTCGCTCAGAGGCCGCCTTGCAAACAACCCCCCCCCCCCCATTGAGCTCCTTCACAGTGATCTATTTTGCTCATGAAGGGTTGGCCAGTTGAAAATTGTCTCTCTGAGGTTTTGCCCCCACGGCATCTTCCCTGGAAGAAGCTAAAAGATTTGAAAGGCATAATAAAATGCCATTCACTGAAGCAGTTTCTGTCCTCCGTGTGTCACAGAATTAAGACCTGCAAGCACACTTGTGTGTTAGTCACTTAAATATGTTTCAAGGCTTTTGTCTCTGGACTGGCATTTAGGGTTCAGGATTCAACCAGAAGGTATTTGGAGCAAATGTGGAAATGTCAAAATGGCAGGCAGCTTGCAGTTACTTGCTGCCCATATTGACTGGATGGTCATCCCATCTCTATGAATGCTGCATTTCCCAAGATTTTTTTTTTTAAATAAGAGTCTCTTGTCATCTCCCTCAGCAGCATGATGCAATCTGCCAATCATCTCCCACAAATCCAGTATGGACCCCTGAAATGTTCAGCCTTAGCTGCTGGGGAAAGAAGGCCCTTCTTGCCTCAGGATTCTCAGGGCCCTCAAGGCTGTGCTCTTCCCTTCAGATGCCCTTCTTCACCGTTTGCACTCCCAGAATGGAGGTGCAAGGAAGAGAGACATGTCTTTCTAAGGAGTCAGGGCTTTCTCTCTCTCTCTCTCTCCTTGAATGCCTTTTTTCTATCATTTTTCAACATCCAAATTACATTTGCATATTTTTTAAAAAAAACTATGTGCATTAGAAAGCCTGCCAGACTTAATTGGGATCGAAGAAGAAAGATGAAAAGATTGTGTGACATTCTGAGCAGCTGGAATTGGCAGTAAGAAAAAGCAGAGGAAATGAGATTGGTGGAAGGGACTGTTTATAGCACAAGACGGTCCATCTGCTTGGAGGGGTGAAAATAAAACAACTGAACCTAAAGAGACTTTGTGGTGTGAACTAACTGCCTACTTGCAAGCAGCAGAAGCAAGAGACTACTGCATTCACTAGGAATAGGATGTTAGCTCTTCTGCATACAATACAGCATGTGTGTACAGCTGAAATTCTTGTTGCATTCTTGTTAGATTCTTAGTAATGTACTCAGCTACACTAGTTAAGAAACAGCTATTGGAATGAGCTATAAACATGCAACAACAGATGGCGCCAGAGAGCAGGACATTTTAAAACACGATTTCCCATAGAGATCTTTTCTTTTGTTAAAACAATCTAGTTTCTGACTTATTCATAGCATTTTTTTCCTGTGTTTAGACTCCTCACCAAATCATTTACTCCACTGACTAGCTGAGCAGACCACACAGATTAACATGATAGGCCCTATAAGTGGCTTTGAACAAGTCATTCAAAACACCCATTCAAAACACTTAGCTGTTGTCTTTCTAGTGGGTCTCATCTAAATCAGAGATAATTTTGTATCTTTGGCCACCTAGAGGATGTGGGAAACACGTAGCTCGGATAACATATTTTTAAATCCTAGAGGCCCTACCACATTTCAATCACAGTGCAATAAAAACATTTTTTTAAAGTTTTGCTAAGAAAAAAAACAAAACAACAGAGGAACAAAACCAGAGGAAGTGGGTAGTGGAGGCAGAAGTAAATCAGGAAAGAACAAGCCCACATACGGAAGCTTAAGACTGAAGCTTCACCTGCAAAGCGGGGGCCACTGAATTACGTTGTGACGTGGGTTGCATGGCTTAAAAGCTGCCACAATCAAGTGCCACTTGACAAGCAGCAAGATAGCTTGTTGCTCCGTGAAATTTAAAAGGATTCACTGCTAACTGTTCCCGGATGGCAAAGGATTAAGGCCCATCTGCCCCTGGAGGGGATCTTTTTGAGAGTGTGACTTGCCTACTCTCCAAACTGAGGACTTTATATTAGTTGAACACATGAGCTCTGCAGCCACAAAGTTATTATTGGAAAGGTGCTGCTGACTTCATTGCAGAGCCTGAGTTGAGACCTATCGGTCGCACCCGCCCACCAAGCCCTAGACTACCCTCCAGAAAACAAAGCCCCCCTCAGAAATGCAGGCACTGACCAGGCTGGCTCTAGATGGGGAACTTGTTGAACCCAAGCTCCCAACAAGGCAATATGTTGGCTGGTCAGAGATGATGAGAGTTAGAGACCAGCCACATCTGAAGGGCTGCAGGTTCATCCATCTCTGCTCCAGAGAATAGGGAATGCTCCAAGGAACAAGAATGGTGGGGAGGAGGAAAGGTGTAGGACAAGCCCTCTCCATGATTATGCAGCCTACACGCTTGCACCAGGAATCCAGGCGCATCCTTGCTGAGATGCCCTTGGTATTGTCAAACCTCAAACGCAGCGTACTGCATGTTATGGACAATGCACACGGCTGGCTCAAGCAACTTGGGGGCCTGGGGCAGAAAACTGAAAGAGAACCTCTGCCACCAAGAATCTCACACTAACTGAGATGTGATCCACTACTCCACTGAATGGGTCAGATGACCCATTTATTAAGCATTCATCCCGATTTGCTAGCGCAAAGGTTACATGCAGGTTAGGTTATATCCAATTTTTACTGAGCATTTGTTCTAATTTGTTTACAGGGCAGTTCTACACCAATGCACAATCTTCCTGATTTGCTTGTGGGGTCTTTATTTGGCTTTCCCTTAGTCACTCGTTCATTCCCACACACTTTTCAATGCATTTCCACATCACTTTCCAAACCGCAAAACCCCCAATTCTTTTTTTGTAATGGATTTGTTGTGCTAATGCAACAGAGTCTTTAATTGCACAAACTGAAAGTTCCTGTAGAAGCTGGAATCCCTCACACAAAATTGTGACAGCCTGGACAAACCCTTAAGGCCTTTCAAAACTCTGACACCTTTCAGTGGGGCACATGCAGAAGTGGTTCGTGGTCAACAGCAGAGTTGACCATGACAATGAGATTCATCCTCCCCATGACTTTTTCCTAAGTATCTTCTTTTCAGAGCCTTTTTTTTGGGGGGGGGGTCAGAGATTCACTGTTTTATCTTTCCTTCAGTCTGACAAAACCCAAGCAACTATGATCACATGTGTTGCCATGGCAAGTGTTCATCCAATATCAGAGCTAACAGTCATGTAAAATCCACATAATTGGCCCATTTTTGAAAATAACTCAATGCTTTCATGCTAATCCTTGAATATGCATGAGAGGCACAGATGGAAGTGTCCTCCTTTCAGCTGGCTGGATTTTCATTTAAGCCAACCAACAACAAAAAGAAGAGCTTTCAATGGATTTCCGAGAGCATTTTTGCACACACCCTCCCACACACGGATTGCTTTTTCCTTGGAATTGCAAAATTTCACAGATGAGGACTGAAGCACTTATTTTTTAGGTTTCTCAAACACATTCCATGCCAAATCAGGGCTAGGACTTTGCACATTGCCATAGATAAGTAAAGATTCTCTTCCTCTTTTTCTGCTTGAGACACCTAGTTATCATATTTGTGGGTGAGAATTTACCTTCCACCTGTTTTAGTAAGTACAGTCTTAAAGAAAAAAGAAAAGAAAAGAAAAGAAAAAAAGAAAAGAAGAGTGATTCATATTTCAGGCCTAAACCATACACATATAAAATGTGCCTTCTATTGGTAAACTTAGGCACTCCTCATTGCATTGGATCTGCTAAGGGAGGAAAGAGTTGATTTATACATTCCCTCAAACACATTGATGGGATTCTTCCTCAGCTTGAATAAGCACTTAACTTCAAAGACTTACTGGATTGCAATATCCTGTGTTCTCTTTAAATGGCTAGGGAGGCAGGAAGAGAACTACATTCACCCCTTTCTCTGGACAGGAGTTGCAGCCATACCAACAGCTGAACTCACCTGAGCAGGTATACGGCATACATAATTAAGTGTGCAATTCAGGCTTCTTCAGCCTGGTGCCCTCCAGATATTGTTGGACACCCCCAGCCTCCCCCCCTCATGTCCACCCCTGGTTGGGGCCGGTGAGAGTTGGAGTCCAGCAACATCTGGAGGGACACCGAATTAGGGAAGGCTGATGCAATTAGGCTCAGAAAACCAGAACTATGGACTCAGAAAATAACCTTGCTTATTCCAGGTCCAATTACAAGCAAAACTGGATCCTGCCACACCCCCCAATGTTACTGAGACTGCAATAGGCACTAATCCTTCCCTCCAAAACACTCAACCCGTTTACTTTGCGGTGGCAGTAGGAAGAGGGTCTCTGTTTTTCCTTGTCTTCTCACAAACCCTACCATGCCTGGCATGGGTGCTACTAGGAGAGGGAGGGACTGATGTCTCTGAGTCACAGATGAACTTGTGGAGAGTAACCCAGCCTCTTATTTGGAGGCAAATATTTAAGAGTCACCAAAATCTGTACTCCCAAACAGGGAATTATGATGCCGTTTGGCAACTGTGTAGGGAGACGATCTCCAGCTATGGTTTATCTGTCAGCAGAAACCGATCCCTTTCAGAGGACCATCCCTCATACTGAAATCCACATCGGGGGCCCTAAACTGCAGTTTGAGAATGTCAATGCTGCTTCCAAACCTTGAACTCTGTTTAAATAAAATCAAGGCATAATCTTACGTGCAGAACCATCAGGGAAGTCTCCCTATATCCTTTCTTAACCATTCCTATCAGTTTCCTATCCTGAATTCTAGTCACATAACAGGCACAATAAATAACATGCCGTAATATTGCCCTTTGCCTCTCATGTGATAAATATTCCCACTATGTTTACCCTTTGGTGTTTAGTGAAGGATGTGCATCTCCAGGAATCTGTGACTCCACTCTATTCCAGATTGTGCTTTTAACTGCACAATTCCTTTCTTTAATTGCAGAGGAAAGAGTGGAAAGGGATTGACTTCTGGAAGACTAACAAAGGCACTTCTGTCTGCCCCCCCCCCCCATGGGGAACTGTCCCTCTTGTTTATTTTTATTGACCCAGTCTGTCTTTCCCATTTGATTTGCAATGCCTCCCTCGGCTGCGGTTACCTTGATGGTTCACAATTTACTGGTTTGCTTTCAAGACTTGCTACGCTAAAAATGCAATTCCATCTGTGATGCCCTGCTTTGTTTTCTCCCCATTCTTCCACTTGAATTGTTTACTAATCCTTGGCCACTGACTTTTCTCCAAGGTGTCTATATACTTCAGAGACAAGATCTTGCTGCCCAGACGACCAGAGAGCTCAAAGAACCTTCCCTGCCGTACATACAGCCCTTCCCTCATGTGGAACTTCACTTCCTGGGTCACCAGGAAGCAACACAAGACAGTGCTCTTTTACAGAATTGAAAGTAGTTTCACGGGGACATCGTGCTAACACTCATTCCCCACCCCCCACAACCATCCCACTATCTACTGTGATCAAACAGGTTTTTTATCTTCTGTGATGCAAACACTCCCTTGTCCTGACATGCTGTCTTGCCATTAGAGACAGGGTGGAGATCGCTGGTGACGCTTTCACTAACACAACGGTACTGCTACATTACAAATAGTATCCCAACCAGCACACATAAGAATATGATCGCAGCCACACTTAAAACTTTACATATTGCAGTCCTCTTTTCTGCCTCGCATGTGGATCATCACACTTTCTGATTTGTTGATTTTACATTTATATCCCATTTATTTTCCATCATGGAACCCAAGGTGCATGTGTGCATGTGGTTTCCAGGAAGTCACTGTTTCAGGTAGCAACCAGACCTGGACCAGCTTAGCTTCAGCAAGATGGTGGCCTCATCCTCTGGTGCCTGCAGATCACCCCCTGGGTATGCTATAGGCATGACATTAGAACCAGGTTAAAAGGCTTCTGAATGAAACATTCACTCTGATGAGTGTTGCATATATGCAATGGGTACCTATATGCAATGGGTGAAGAGAATTGGGTGGGGAGAGGGGATAAATATATGTGCTGCAAGACATCAACTGGTTTGTCAGATACTATTATGCAGGACTGAAAATGAGGCAGCAAAAGGAGTAGAGTTCAATGCACTCTTTGCCCTGGGAAAATCCTCCATGGACAGCAATTTAAGCACCACAGCTGCAACTAATGTTGTGCTATAATGCTGGATATCTCATAGTTTGTGCAACTCACTTACTCTGCATGACATTATTTGCATGAAATAGCACACCATAGTAATTACAATTTAGCAGTCAAATTAGAAAGATTTTGATTATAATGACTTTGCATGACACAGTACCCAGCATGAAACACCAGACAAGCATTTTCATTAAGGGTATGCAAATACCACCATGGGACAGGGATGAGCTTTAGTGCTTTGTTATTATTATTGATTTACAAAAATAGAACTTTGGTTGATAAATATAGCAAGAAACTAATTATGTATTGGTTCTATTTGGCATAGTAGCACCATGTTCCAGCATTTAGAGGGGCACAATCTATATTTAGAAGAGGCCAGTCTTGTAAAAAGTTTTTCTCGAAAAGAAGCTACCAATTCCCCATACCGAGACTGCACCAGTAGAAGACAAAATTATCTGTTTCTAATTCTATCATAGTTTTTGGAGGAGGAAAACAAGAAAAAAAATATTCTGAATCTCAGAATCTATCGGGCAAATGATAGATTTTTGCAAGCTTGACTGGTGTCATGTACCACCTTTATATCATTTTCATAATATTCTCTCTTAGGGCATTACATGCCATAAATTTCATACCTGTGGTCCACAACTGTTCCCAGTCAGCAAACATAATGTTATGTCCAACATCTCACTTGCCCGATAATAAATGTTGGAAATGTAAGGAAAATGAAGGCACATTCTTTCACCTTTGGTGGACGTGCCCAAGGATTAAGGCTTTCTGGGAGATGATATATAATGAATTGAAAAAGGTATTTAAATATACCCTACTGAAGAAACCAGAGGCCTTTCTCCTGGGCATAGTTGACCAATCGGTGTTAAAGAAGGATAGAACTTTTTTTATGTACGCCACAACAGCAGCAAGAATACTTACTGCAAAATATTGGAAGACACAAGATTTGCCCACTTTGGAAGAATGGCAGATGAAGGTGATGGACTATATGGAATTGGCGGAAATGACCGGCAGGATTCGAGACCAGGGAGAAGAGTCAGTGCAGGAAGATTGGAAGAAATTTAAAGACTATTTACAGAGATATTGTAAAATTAAGGAATTTTAGAATAATGTTGGATTGGAACTAAGTGGTTTCTAGCTGTGATGGGCTAAAAGAATATGAAAAAATGGGTTTATATAAGTAAAAATCTAAGAGCGTAATAATTTAAGAATGAGATCTGGGTAGCAAAAAGGAGGGAAAGAAATTGTTGAATTAATAACTTGAACTTGGAATACAAAAAAAGGGTGGTATGAGGAGGTCCTAGAAACAAGTAAATGAAAAATAAGGAGATGAAAAGATTGATTGTTTTTAACAATTTTTGTTGGATATTTTTTATTTTTTGTTGTTTTTTCATATTGTTTTTTGTAATGTAAAATCCTTAATAAAAATTATTATAAAAAAAATGAAAGTATCTTAGTTTTGGGATCTAACAGTTCTGTTTCCAATTTTGATTTTTCCACCTGGCAGCCAATTTTTTTGTCCAAATTGTAAGCCTCCCTTATTTGATAATAGTGAAGCCAGTCTCGCACTTTATCTTTTAATTTCTCAAAACTCTGCAATTTCAATTTGTCTCCTTCTTGCTCCAAAATTTCCCAATATTTCGGCCATTTGGCCTCCATATTGAGCTTTTTCTGAGCCTTCACTTCCATCGGTGACAACCACCTTGGGGTTTTATTTTCAAGTAGGTCCTTATATCTTGTCCAGACATTAAACAATGCTTTCCTGACAATATGGTTTTTAAATGCTTCCGGGGGCGGCGGACTTCCGGGGGCGGCGCGAACGGCAATGGCGGTCCCCTTTCGTTAGTGAAGGGGAAGCTCCGCAGAAACGGGTCGTCCGCCACGGCAAAGCGGAGACCCTCGTCGGAAACCCACAGGTGGAGATAGCCTGTGGTCGTGGGACTCGGCGGGCACCAGTAGCGCTCCCCTGTTGCGTGAAGGGACCCCGTAAGGGGCTCCGGATCGTGTCGGGGGTGGCGCGGTGCTGTGAGTCGATCGCTCTTTTTGCGGAGTGAAGCCGCTAAGCTGCTGTCGGTGAGCGCTGACCCTTTTCCTGGGAACCATTCGGCTACAAACTTCAACCCGTGAGTAGGGGGATGAATTAGGATTAAGAAGCTAAAATTTACGAATCTGGCATACAAGCGGGAGACGCAACCAGGAAGTCCGTCTCCCGGGTTTTGTTGTAAGATCAAAGCAAAGACTTTTAAAAGAACCCAAGCCCCGGACTTGGAGTTAATAAGTTTCAAACTCTCACATTAAGTTTAAGACCTCTCCTCAACTTATTGTGGGGTGGAGGAGGTGAAAAATCTGCTTTTTCCTACCTATTCTTTGAACTTTCGGACTGGAAAATATTGAATCTCTGGTTACTGAGCTGCCAGGGCTGGAATTTGAAGGCTGCTTAGGAACTGTCACTGAGTATCTCGCATCTTGCTGGGACAAGCCAATTTGTTAAAGAGTAACTCTGTGGAAATCTAAGGGATTTAAGAGGAGCCTGAAGGTCTTTCTGCAACTGGATATTGTTTAATTTCTAGAGGGCACTTTGTAACTTTTATGAACTGCGACATTTTTGAATACTCTTGAATACAGTATCCCTCTAGTGGAACAACTTAGTTTGGCAACCTACTGGGGGAATTTTCCATCTGTGGATTTGGGGATTTCCATGAGAAAGACAGACTGTGAGACTGACCTTGACGCATAGATAAGAAGGGGTATGAGTGGAAGGACAAGATCAGCTAAAGCAAAAACAGTGCAAACTACTTTAACTTCTCAGCTACGCAGATCATCTGTTCCCACGATTCCTGTGGCACAAGTGGAAGATATAGAACAACCTAGGCCGGAAGGAATGGCCTCAGGAGGGGACTTTACTGCAGTGCTAAACAAAATTGTGGAAAAATTGGAAGGTTTAAGCAAACAAGTGACTGACCAGTCAGCTAAGATAGATCAAAATACTGCAAGTATCAACAATTTGACCCAACAAGTAAATTTAAATGCACAAACCATTGGAAAGCTTGTGGAAGACACCACTGCAAATCGTAAAATAGCTGAGGAGGCAAAGCAGAAAGTTGAAGAAGTTCAAGGAGAAATCAAACCTATGCGCAAACAGATAGGGGAACATCAGGCACTGCTGTCTATGATCGAATTGAAAAATAAGGAAAAT
Organism: Podarcis raffonei; assembly: GCF_027172205.1. Classification (NCBI taxonomy): domain Eukaryota; kingdom Metazoa; phylum Chordata; class Lepidosauria; order Squamata; family Lacertidae; genus Podarcis; species Podarcis raffonei. The sequence continues at coordinate 2,810,946 of NC_070611.1, forward strand.
AATCTGAGAATCAGATCTGTACCGGAAATTGACAAGGAAAATTTAATTGAGTACCTCACAAAAGAATTCTCAGAATTTTGGTCTCTGGAAGAAGATAAGGACTTTAAAATTGTAAGTGCATTCAGATTGGGAAAGGGAGGGAGGAAGATTAAGTCGAGAGACTGTCTGATCTCCCTTAGAACGAAGGAAGAAAGAGATAAGATTCTGAGTGCGCACTTTAAGACGCCTTTAGAGATCCAAGATTCAAGATTGGAAATTTATAAGGATATTCCGAAACATCTGTTGGAGCTCAGAGTGAACTACGGTGATCTGGTGCAACTACTGAGGAGCAACAGGATTATCTTCAGATGGGAATTCCCCCAGGGGATATCCTTTACTTACAGAGGGAAAAAAGTTAAAATTAAATCGGTGGAAGACAAAGACAAGTTTTTGAAGGACTACGGAGAAGACCTTCAGAAAGGGATTGAAGAGCCAAGCGACTTAGGACCTGGATCATCAAGCCCAACACCTACACCTGGGGGATTGAAAGATCCCGAGAAAGAGACGCCACTTTTGGGAGCAACAGGAGGAAAATAGTACTGTTCCGATATGTCTCTGCAATTATTAAGCTGGAATATTCATGGTTTGAATTCCCCTGAAAAGAGGAGGAAAGTTTTTCATTTATTAAAAAAGGAACAATTGGACATAATCTGCTTGCAGGAAACACATGTGATTAGGCTGCATAGAAAAGTGTTAATTAACAAAAAATTAGGCCAAGAATTTATTTCATCAGACAAGGTTAAAAAGAGAGGAGTGGCAGTTTATGCAAAAGGAAGCCTATTACCAAAATTTCTTTTTAAAGACGAACAGGGAAGAATCTTGGCAATTGAAATTCAAACACAAGGAGAGAAATTTTTGATTTTAGGAATTTATGCACCAAATGAGGGGAAATCGGAGTTTTACAAGAAATTGCATGAGACATTGATGGACTTTATGGACTATAACAACATTATTATGATGGGAGACATGAATGGAGTGGTATCTACGAATATGGACAAAGCACAAAGACAGACTGTAACGAAAGAGGGCAGACTACCAAAAACCTTTTTTGAACTGACTGACAATATGGACTTGATTGACATCTGGAGGACCAAAAACCCCCTAGGCAGAGAAGGAACGTTCTTTTCTGAAGCCAAAATGACATGGACGAGGATCGACCAAATTTGGACAACTAGAGGCCTGGCACCTAAGATAAAAAAGGTGGAAATCTGCCCAAAAACCTGCTCCGACCATAATGCGGTAAAGATGGAAATGAAACTAACACTCATCGGTTCCTTTAGATGGAGGATGAATGACACCTTATTAAGAAACCAAGACATTGTAAGGAAGGCCCAAAAGACTTTGAAAGATTATTTTGAAATAAATATGAGAACCACGGTTGAAAAAAGAACAATCTGGGACGCAAGCAAAGCGGTTATGAGAGGGTTCTTGATTCAACAGAATGCAATAAAAAAGAGATCTCAAAATGAGAAAAAAGAAAAAGTTTTGGAGAAAATAAAAGAAGGAGAGAAGAAGTTAAGATCAAAACCAAACTCAAAAGAGATTTTAAGAGAAATTAAGCTATATCAGGTGCAATATATGAAATTGATTAATGAGGAAGTAGAATGGAAAATTAAACAAATGAGACAAAAGACTTTTGAGTCAGCCAATAAATGTGGGAAACTATTGGCGTGGCAGTTGAAAAAAAGACAGAAGTTAAATACGATTACAAATCTTGAGATCGATGGGAAAAATATACAGAACCCGAAGGAGATTAGAAGGTGTTTCCAGAGATATTTCAAACAACTTTACACGCAAGGGCCGCAGAAAGAAACTGAGATAGACCAATTCTTAAGAACCAATGGATTACAAAAAATATCTCCAGAAAATAAATTATTATTGAATCACCAAATTACAGAACAAGAAATTGAAGCTGCCATTCAGAACATGCAATTGGGCAAATCTCCAGGACCGGACGGACTAACCTCCAAATATAACAGGACTTTGAAAGACTTTTTAATTCAACCATTAAAGGAGGTGTGCAATGAGATTTTGGAAGGGAAAAAGGCGCCTGAATCGTGGAAAGAAGCATTCATCACATTGATACCCAAGACAGAAGCTGAAAAGACACAACTAAAGAACTACCGTCCCATCTCCCTTCTGAATGTGGATTACAAAATTTTTGCAGATATTTTAGCTAATAGACTTAAAAAAGTGTTAGCGGAAGTAATACACAAGGACCAGGCAGGCTTTCTTCCAGGCAGACACTTATCTGACAACACAAGGAACATAATTGACATTTTGGAGTTGTTGCAAACAAATATCAATACGAAAGCTGTGTTAGTTTTTATTGATGCCGAGAAAGCCTTTGATAATATCTCTTGGAGCTTTATGAAGAAAAATTTGAAAGGGATGGGAGTGGGACAGGGGTTCGAAAATGGTATAGGAGCAATCTATTCAGAACAAAAAGCAAAATTGATTGTAAATAATGTGGTGACTGAAGATTTTATGATAGAAAAAGGAACACGTCAGGGTTGCCCTATCTCTCCATTATTATTTATCTCGGTCCTGGAGGTGCTGCTGAACATGATTAGAGGGGACCGGTCTATTAAAGGAATACAGGTCGGAGCCAAACAATATAAATTGAAAGCCTTTGCAGATGATTTGGTTTTGACTCTACAGGAGCCGGAATCTAGTATGAAAAGAGCTTTGGAATTGATTAAAGAATTTGGTCAAGTGGCAGGATTTATATTAAACAAGTCAAAAACTAAAGTATTAGAGAAGAATTTAACTCCAATGGAAAAGGACAGGTTTCAGAATGAAACAGGTTTAATTGTGGTTAAGAAAGTGAAATACCTAGGGATAAATATGACTGCGAAAAATTTGAACTTATTTAAAGATAATTATGAGAAATGTTGGTCAGAAGTTAAAAAAGACTTAGAAATTTGGTCTAATTTGAAGCTTTCCTTGTTGGGTCGAATAGCAGCTATAAAGATGAATGTTTTGCCAAAAATGTTATTTTTGTTTCAATCTTTGCAAATTTTGGACAAGATGGATTGTTTCAAGAAGTGGCAGAGAGATATTTCTAGATTTGTCTGGCAGGGCAAGAAACCCAGAATAAAGTTTAAAATTTTAACTGATGTAAAAGAAAGAGGTGGATTCGCCCTGCCAGACCTTAAATTGTACTATGAATCAGCAGCATTCTGCTGGTTAAAAGACTGGCTGCTTCTTGAGAACACGGACATTTTGGATTTAGAAGGTTTCAATAATGTTTTTGGGTGGCATGCATATCTGTGGTACGACAAGGTTAAAGCTCATAAGGCATTTAAAAACCATATTGTCAGGAAATCTCTGTTTAATGTCTGGACAAGATATAAAGACTTGCTGGAAAGCAAAACCCCAAGGTGGTTGTCACCTATGGAAGCTAAGTCTCAGAAAAAGCTCAATATGGAGGCCAAATGGCCAAAATATTGGGAAATTTTGGAACAAGAGGGAGACAAATTGAAATTGCAGAGCTTTGAGAAACTAAAAGACAAAGTGCAAGATTGGCTTCATTATTATCAAATAATGGAGGCATACAATTTGGACAAAAAAATTGGCTTCCAGGTGGAGAAATCAAAATTGGAAACAGAACTGTTAGAACCAAAAACTAAGATTTTGTCAAAGATGTATAACTTGCTGTTGAAATGGAATACGCAGGATGAAACGGTTAAATCAGCAATGATTAAATGGGCGCAGGATATAGGTCATAACATTATGTTTGCTGACTGGGAGCAGTTGTGGACCACTGGCATGAAGTTTACGGCATGTATTGCCTTAAAGGAGAATATTATGAAAATGATTTACAGGTGGTACATGACCCCAGTTAAGCTTGCAAAAATTTATCACCTGCCTGACAACAAGTGTTGGAAATGTAAAGAAGCTGAGGGAACATTCTTTCACCTTTGGTGGGCATGCCCAAGGGTCAAGGCTTACTGGGAAATGATATATAATGAACTGAAGAAGGTATTTAAATTTACCTTTCCTAAGAAACCAGAGGCCCTTCTTTTGGGCATAGTCGGCCAATGGGTGCCAAAGAAAGATAGAACATTTTTTATGTATGCAACAACAGCAGCAAGAATACTTCTAGCCAAGTATTGGAAGACACAAGATCTACCCACCGTGGAGGAATGGCAGACGCAAGTGATCGACTACATGGAGATGGCTGAAATGACTGGCAGAATCCGTGATCAGGGAGAAGATTTGATTGAACAGGACTGGAAAAAGTTTAAAGACTATTTACAAAAATACTGTAAAATTGTTGAGTGTTAATATGATGTGGGAAGTGAAGGTAACAGGGTTTGTGTGATTTGGTTAAATGTGAATGAAAAGAAGAATGTTAAAAAGGATAGGGGGTTATGAACAGAACATTATTATGTCATAGCATATAAGATGAGGTATGGATTAAAATAATGAAAAATTGGGACATAATAACTAGAAGAATATAAAATTAAGTTGGTTAAAATAAGGTTTTGAACTTGCTGAATTTGATTGGAATAAAGAGGAACACAAAAAAGGGGGATGTGAGGAGGTCAAGACAGAGGGGCATGGAACTTCATAAATTTAAGAAAGTGGGTTTTTTTTTCTCTCTCTCTTTTTTCCTATTTTTCTTTTTCTTTTTGCTATATATTTTTGTTTTTCTGTTGTATGTGTTTTCTATATGAGCTTTATGTATGGAAACGATACATCTTGAAACGATGAATCTTTTGTCTTGTAAAACCTTAATAAATATTTATTTAAAAAAAAAATTAAATGCTTTATGTGCTTTGACCTTGTCGTACCACAAATATGCATGCCACCCAAAAACATTGTTAAAACCTTCCAAATCCAAAATGTCTGTGTTCTCAAGAAGCAGCCATTCTTTCAACCAGCAAAATGCTGCTGATTCATAATAAAGTTTAAGGTCTGGCAGGGCAAATCCACTTCTTTCCTTGGCATCAGTTAATATTTTAAATTTTATTCTGGGCTTCTTGCCCTGCCAGACAAATCTAGAAATATCTCTCTGCCACTTCTTGAAACAATCCATTTTGTCCAAAATTTGCAGTGATTGAAACAAAAATATCATTCTTGGCAATACATTCATCTTTATAACAGCAATTCGACCCAACAAGGAAAGCTTCAAATTTGACCATATTTCTAAGTCCTTTTTTACTTCTGACCAACATTTCTCATAGTTGTCTTTAAATAGATTTAAGTTCTTAGCAGTCATATTAACCCCCAGATATTTTACTTTCTTAACCAATGTTAAGCCTGTCTCCTTCTGAAACCTCTCTTTCTCAAACAGTGTTAGGTTTTTCTCAAGAACTTTAGTTTTTGACTTGTTCAGCTTAAATCCTGCCACATGACCAAATTCTTGAATCAGTTCTAATACTCTTTTTGTACTAGATTCTGGCTCCTGTAACGTCAAAACTAGGTCATCTGCAAAAGCTTTCAGTTTATATTGTTTGGCTCCGACCTGTATACCTTTAATCAGACGGTCCCTTCTAATCATATTTAGCAAAACCTCCAGGACCGAAATAAAAAGCAATGGGGAAGTTGGGCAGCCTTGTCGTGTACCTTTCTCTGTCTTGAATTCCTCAGTCACCACGTTGTTAACTATTAGTTTAGCCTTTTGTTCTGAGTAGATTGCACTTATACCATTTTGAAACCCTTGACCAACCCCCATCCCCTGAAGATTTTTCTTCATAAAACTCCAAGAAATATTATAAAAGGCTTTCTCCGCGTCTACAAAGATTAAAACTGCTTTAGTATTGATGTTCACTTGCAACTTCTCCAAAATGTTAATTATATTCCTTGTGTTGTCAGACAAGTGTCTACCTGGGAGAAAGCCGGCTTGGTCTTTATGTATCTCTTCCACTAATACTTTTTTAAACCTTTTAGCCAAAATATCAGCAAATATTTTGTAATCCACATTGAGCAGGGATATGGGGCGGTAGTTCTTAAGTTGTGTCTTTTCAGACTCAATTTTCGGTATAAGCGTAATATAAGCTTCCTTCCACGACTCTGGCGCTTTTTTCCCCTCCAAAATTTTGTTACAGACCTCCTTTAGTGGTTGAATTATCCAATCCTTCAAAGATCTATAATATTTTGAGGTTAAGCCATCCGGCCCTGGAGATTTGCCCAACTGCATATTCTGGATGGCACCTTCCACCTCCTGTTCTGTTATTTTATAGTTCAGCATTAACTTATTTTCTTGAGAAATTTTTTGTAGTCCATTTGTTTTTAGAAATTGGTCTATATCAAACTCTTTCTGTGGCCCTTGTGTATATAACTGTTTAAAGTACCTCTGGAAGCATTTTCTAATTTCCACTGGATTCTGAATATTCTTTCCTTCCACTTCCAAATTAGTAATAGTGTTGAGCTTTTGTCTTTTTTTCATTTGCCAAGCTAACAATTTTTCACATTTATTAGCCGATTCAAATGTCCTTTGTCTCATTTGTTTAATTTTCCATTCGATTTCCTGATTCATCATCTTCATATATTGCACTTGATATAACTTTATATCTCTCAGAATCTCTTGTGACTTTGGTTTCGCTCTCAGTTTCTTCTCACCCTCTTTTATTTTTTCCAAAATTTTATATTTTTTTCATTTTGAGCTCTCTTCTTTATTGCATTCTGTTGAATCAGAAACCCCCTCATAACTGCTTTGCTTGCGTCCCAGATTACTCTTTTTTCAATGGTGGTGTTCAAATTTATCTCAAAATAGTCTCTCAATGTTTTTTGGGCCTTCTTGATAACCTCTTGATCTCTAAACAAGGTGTCATTCATCCTCCATCTGAAGGAACCGGTTGGTGTTAATTTCATCTCCATTTTCACAGCATTATGGTCGGAGCAAGTTTTAGGGCAAATTTCCACTTTTCGAGTCTTAGGTGCCAGTCCTCTAGTTATCCAGATTTGGTCAATTATTGTCCATGTCATTTTGGCTTCAGAGAAGAAGGTTCCCTCTCTACCGAAGGGATTCTTAGTTCTCCAAATGTCAATCAAGTCCATATTGTCAGTCAATTCAAAAAAGGTTTTTGGTAGTCTGCCATCTTTAGTAACTACCTGTCTCTGCGACTTGTCCATGTTTGTAGATACCACTCCATTCATATCTCCCATCATGATAATGTTGTAATCCATATAGTCTAACAATGTCTCATGCAACTTCTTAAAAAATTCAGATTTCCCCTCATTCGGTGCATATACTCCTACTATCAAAATTTTTTCTCCTTGTGTTTGAATTTTGATTGCCACAAATCTTCCTTGGTCATCTTTAAAAACAAATTTCGGTGATAGGCTCTCTTTTGCATAAATTACAACTCCTCTCTTTTTAACCTTGTCCGATGAAATAAACTCTTGGCCCAATCTTTTATTAATCAATACTTTCCTATGTAGCCTTATCACATGTGTTTCCTGTATCTACTCACACTGGTATGCTTTTGAACTGCTAGGTTGGCAGGAGGGTCAACAAAACAAGTGGGGGGTACAGAGGGAAATAAAGGAGTTTAATAGAATTTATTTTGTTAAAAATTCAGAGCTAGGCCAGAAAACTGACCACTACACAGTGAGCCATCTCTTGGCATCCCAGAATTTAACCTCCCGTTTTGCTTAAACTTGCATAAAGCACCCTCAGTTCTTCATAATACATGAGATCTTATTCCAATATTTCAGACATACAGTTGTTATATAATTAGTTGTAATATAAGTAGTAGGGGCAAAACTTACTTACAAAGAGAACTAGTGAAACAGAAAGTTCAAAGCTTACCTCTGCCAAGAACTCACTAGTTGGCCTCTTTCCCAGTCTCAGACGCCTCCCCATCCCAAATACTGGGGACTGGCCAAATGCTCAACATGCAACCCCATCCAGATGTTTCCTATGAAGTGTACATTGTTATTATGTTCAGTAACTTTCATCATAAGGAGATTGGGCTAAGTCATGGAGGGATAGGAGCAGTGAAAACTGTCTACTGAGATTTCAGACTTTAGTCCAAACATGATCCGCAGGTGTTAAAACCACAGTTGCACAACAAAAACCACTTGCAGTGTGGCAGAATCCCTGTAACCAGAAGGGGCCTGCACAACAGAGGCAGACTGGGAAATGAATTTCAATTCACTTCCATGAAGAAGCTGATCCCCATCAGGTTAAGATGAGTGGCAGAAGAGCAGAAAGGAAGGGCATGCCCTGAGACCCAACTTCAAACTGCTCATCATGAACAATAAAGTATTGCATCATGGACAGCCAGTCCCCCCGCTCAGGCTCTCCTTTATGTGAGACACAGAAGGTGTGGAGTCTCCTGGATATTATATTATACAGTACATGTTCAGTATCTCCACAAAGTCCAAGAGAAAAAGGAAAAAAAATAAGATCCAAAAGAGAATCAATGTTCTAAGGAGAAAAATAAAATGTGACATAATGCTAATCATGTTTTTCTTCTTCTTTTTTTTGCACATATAAAGAAGCAGCTGCAGAATCATTTGAAGTGTGTGTGTTTGGGATCTTTATCATTGAAGCAGGATAATTATCAATAATCAGCTAAGCCTCACTTTTAGAAGATTTCATTATTAAATATGAGCACACTTCTGCACTTCAAAGTCAAATCTGCTCCCCAGTGGAGAAAGCACAGCTTGTTATCAAGCTTGCATGAGCCATTGTGTATTATCTTTAAAAAAAGAAGATTATAATTATCTTTGGTGTTAAAAATAGGACCCGGTCTCCCTCCTCTGACTCCTGCAAAAAACGTTCCTTCTTTCACCCACTATTAAAGACAAGATCCTGAAAACTTTTTATGAGTGACCTAGATACAAAACAAATAAAGTAGGTAAAATCCAACATGGAAATCTTGAATACCCAGCATAAATGTATCGCTGCTGAATCCAAAATTGCTCCTGATAATACTCCCAATGTGCACGGAAGCCTTGTATTCAGAGGCACTGAGCTATGTGTCCAACATCTCTTTTAATATCAGTCAGATTATAGCAATCACTGCTCTTCACCGTTCATTTCCCTCATGCATGCATGAGTTCAGTCTTAAAAGACACACAAAGCAGGATGGTGCTGAAATATAGATGGGCATACCAAAATACTCTTCTCCAAAGGTAGCAGGAAAGAGATAATAACCTATACTGAAAGTGTGCCAAAAAAGCAAGATGCAGTCCAAGTTAAGTGCTTTCAGTTTCAGGTTAAGAACAGACCTCCAGAACGAATTAAGTTCTTAACTTGAAGTACCACTGTATTACACATTCAAAAGATCATGAAAACATTTATGGGTCAGTAATTCAGTATTTCCAAATCACAGGCCATTTGACAAAAGACCCTGTTTCCTACACAGGAAGGAGCATCCATGGGTCCAGTAGAATGAGGCACTTGCAGGCCTACATGAACAGTAAGTGAAAGGCAAAAGCAATGTTGGATACACAATACATATATTTTCATTTTCATTTTTTATTTTTCTGTTGTGAGCCACCCTGGGATCTTCAGATGAAGGCCATGTACAAATTTAATAAATAATAACAACAATAATTGATTATAAAAGCTGCACACTAAAACACTTAACAGCAGGGCTCCATTCTAAGATATGAATCCCTGTGGCAGAATACCTTACATAGCGAGCGTAACATGATAGGCATTCTCATGCAAGAAAATGAATGAAAGGAATATCATGGTTTGAACTCTAGGCTCAAGTGCTCAAACGATAAAGACTTAATGCATTGATTTTCCATTGTGCAAGGTCTTGGGGGAAAGCCTGATAATGATTGAATTAAGGCTTCACTTGAGTATCCCACAATTTATTTTGAGGCTGTGGTTTTGATGCCTAAGAGGGGGAAAGGCCTTTTCTACCATTTTAACTTGCCTTGGATATTCTACTGAAATAAATTAATAGAAATCTTGCACTCTAAGGAAACAGACTGCATAAGAGCAGACGTCTCTTGTCTCGCCTGTGCTGTGTGGGCAGAAAGAGGCAAACTCGCTTGGCTCTGGAAACGGTTTGGCAGAACAGGATTTCTTTTCACCTGGATTCTACCAAACTTCCAGAATGTTGTGGGGAATCAATTATGGATTCCAAAAACAAAACTCCAAAACGTGATTCTTGGGTCTAATGGCTTCAGCAATGCTGCGGGAGAAATCTGTGCATGTGTGGTCTGGCCTAGATCATAACTGAAACATTCCTGAGCCGGATGGAACCCCCCTAAATTCTCTCAATTCCCTGGACAGCAGTAGCAGGCTTACAAAACTGTGTTGGCATTGAATTTCACCTAAAGCACCTTTACATCTGGAGGTGAGGCAGTAGGTATGCTTTAATTTGTTGGAAGCCACCCAGAATGGCTGGGGGAACCCAGCCAGATGGGCAGCATGTTGTTGTTGTGCTGGACCTCTGAAATGGACTGGATGAGAGCCAACAGACTGAAGCACAATCTAGATAAGGCTGAGGCACTGCTAGTGGGCGGTTCATAAACCGGATGGACGCACTGTTGCCTGCTCTTGAAGAGCAGGTATGCATCTTGCGGGTGTTTCTGAATCCATTGCTGTCACTTGAGGTTGAGGTGGCCTCACACACAGAGTGCCTTCCACCAGCTTCGGCTGATGGCCTTAACTGGGGACTCTGGAAGAAGCTGTTCTGCTGGGAGAAGGAAATCTCTGAGGCCCCTGCTGGGGCTCCAACTTGTACTCTGCGGATACATCACATGGGTTGAGGGGTGGTGAACAACCAACTGACTTCTACAAGTGACCAACTGGGGTGTTCACACATCCCTAGTTACAACAGCTCTGTCATAAATATCACCAGTGAAGTGGCTAATCTATAGCCATGTTCTGGTACCAAAGCAAGGGGGGTTATGTGGTTTGAATCCCCCTGCAGAAAAACTACGTGGCTTTGTGTAAAACAGGCCGTATCTGTAACTTGGGGAATTTGACAGATTTCTTCTAGGAAGCTTATTATAACTGCTAGCAATATTATTTTAGAAATTTCTGTGGTGAAACTGCTCAGAACAAAGGTGAACTGATTAGGTGCTCAAAATCGAGCATCTCCTGCATATAGTGGTTGAATTAACATGAACAAAATATTTCACGGTTAATTCATTTCCACAGCTAGAGTTGTCTGACCCACTTGCATGTATATTAACTGGGTTGGCAGCCTCCTGGCAGTGAGTTACTAAAAAGCATAGTTTGGAACAATCTTTCAGTGCAAGTCTGCTGTCTGATAATAATTATATTTTAAACAAAAAATGAAACCATTCCCCTCATTTCCTCATGTTCACTTATAAAATCATAGAATTGGAAGGGACCCAAGGGTCATCTAGTCCAACCTCCTGAAATGCAGGAATCTCAGCTAAAGCATCGATGACAGATGGCGATCCAACCTCTCCTTCAAAACCTCCAAGGAAGGAGAGTCCACCATCTCCTGAGGGAGACCATTCCACTGTCAAGCAGCTTTTACTGTCAGAAAGCTCATCCTGATGTTTAGCTGGAATCTCCTTGCTTGGAACTTGAAACCATTGGTTAGAGTCCTAACCTCCCTGAGCATTATGTGCATTCAAATAAAACACTGAAGCATAGAAGTTTAGACCCATTGCCATGAAAGTCTGTTCTGGAAGCCTCTCAATGGACAGGGCAATCAGTCAGATTTAGGAGTGTTCAATCTGGAATTCAAGCCCAACACTAATAAATCAGTAAATTATAGCTATTTGGTGACAAGCAAGAAAAAGTTGAATGAATTCCTATTTGATTTGAAGAAACAGGAAACAGGCAAAATGCCTCTATCTTCAAGAAGCTACAGAGTTCCTGTTTATAGGGTGGGTTGGGGGGTCATCTGAAGGTACTGGAGTAACTTTTAAATTTATGCTCTTCAGCAACAAAAACAGAAAGGTCTGCTGGATCTTTTTGCTAAAACCTCAGAAGTCCACACAACTGGCCTTTAGGAAGCAAGGACATTCAGTCTAAAAGCTGCTAAGCCTCTACAAATATCTAACAGCACACCTACTTTTCTACCAACCACCCTGTGCCTTTATGTGTGTTTGTGTTTATTGGTTGTGTTTACTATAATTGATTTTTGTATTTAGTATAAAACAACAACAACATGTTGCTCATGCTGCCGTATTTCTTAATTCTATTGTTCCAATTTCACTGTGATTTATATTACAGCCATTTCTTTTGTTTTAGTTCCTGTACTGTATAATTTGATTAATGTCTATGTATTTTCCACCCTGGGACCTAAATAAATAAGCCACTCTGGGGTTGTTGTTTTTCTTTTTTAAAAATCAGATCTGATCAAAAGGTCAATTATGTCCCTTCTGATCCTGAATGAATATTCCATTTAGACCACATGAACCAACAACATGACAGCTGAGATCCTATTGATTGGCGAAATTGGAAAGGGTAATAAAGAAGAAGGAAATTAATATTCAAGGAGTAGCAAGAGTAGGAAAAAAGGAAGAGCTATAGAAGATGGAGATGCACTTTCTCCCTTGTCCTAATTATGTTTAGCTAATCCATTCAATTAAGCATTGATAAATTATATGATGAAAAGCATAATGAATCCATTAAACTCAAAACAAGTATTGGCACAAACTCCTTTCACCCCAGGAAGTGAATTATATGCTAAGTGGTGTGGCAATTTGTTCAAAAAGATAATATTAAAAAGAAGCTGTTCATTTTGTGGTCAGTTAAAACATTAATTTGTGCAGACCGGATTCTGCCCTTAATTACAGATGCAAAGCTTTAGGAAACCCCTCTGAAGTCTATGATGATGGCAGCAGAGTGTGGCCACTACAAGTGGGGCACACATGCGCTTCGGGCGCAACATCACATATTATGAGAAAGTTTCCAAGATTCTGTCACGCTGGAGCATCATAGCAAGAAAGAAAAAACAAACAGGGGTGAGCAGGTGAACGGGTGAGATCCATCCCTGTCCTTCCGAGATCCCACTCAATTCCACAAATCAAAGCAAAAAAAAGGCTGCCATGTCAGATACAACTGAGGGGCTGAAGTTCCCCCTCACCCAGCGACCACAGAGCAAATCTAGATCAACCACAACTGTGCCATGTGCCTCCTTTCCCTTTCTGCCTTAGAAAAGAATAGCTGCCATTCATTCATTCAAACTAAAACCACCCCATTTGGAGGCAGCCTGCTGCGTGGGACAAGGCTGCCCACACCTCTAGTTTCCCTAAGAATCAATTGGAGAACAAAGTTGTTTGTTTGTTTAAAGCCTCATTTCCTGAAATCTCTGCAGTTTGTTTTTTTAATTGCATTCACATCCCACCGTTTTTTCTCCATGGAGCTCAAGGTGGCCTATTCAAAGTGGCCCCCCTCCTCATTTAATCCACACAAGAACCCTGTGAGGGAGGCTAGGCTGAGAGGCAGCGACTGGGCCAAGGTCACCCAGTGAGCTTCATGAAGGCCAGGGTGGGATTTGGGCCCAGGTCTCCCAGGTCCAAGTCTGGCACTCTAACCATTGTGCCACACAGCACACAGGTACCACAACCACTGCCACCCACCCACAAGCAGGTGTTGTGTTGGAAATGATACAAAGATTTCTGGGGTAAATATTTTTCTCTCTTGGAACAGAGGTATCTCAGGTGATGTGCAGATGTTTAAGTAGCAGTTAGCTCAGGGGTCAGCAAACTTTTTCAGCAGAGGGCCAGTCCACTGTCCCTCAGACCTTGTGGGGGGCCAGACTTTAATTTTTTTGGGTGGGTGGGGGGTAAATGAACGAATTCCTATGCCCCACAAATAACCCAGAGATGCATTTTAAATAAAAGCACACATTCTACTCATGTAAAAACACACTGATTCCCGGACCGTCCGTGGGCCGGATTCAGAAGGTGATTGGGCCAGATCCAGCCCCCGGGTCTTAGTTTGCCTACCCATGGGTTAGATGGCCATCTGTCAGGGATATTGTAGTTGAATTCTGTACTGTAGATCTTGCACTAAGGGAAGGGACCCATTGTAACTCTAGAGTTCTACACATCCATATATGAATAGTAGCTTTCCACTCCTCTTATGAATTCTAGGGCTGCAAAATAAGCTTCTCATCAGCCACCTTTCACAGCACAATCCTCTGCATCTTTACTCAGATGTAAGTCCCATTGGGTTCAACAGAGCTTAGTCCCTAGTAAGCGTACATACGATTGATGCAAATCTTTTGACTATTTTTTATTTTATTTTTTAAAGCCAGGCACCGCCCGCGGGTGTCAAACCACTGCAAGCGATTAGGGGATCAAAGCAATGTTTGGTCGATGGAACCGCTGGGCTGAGCTGGCTCATCTTTTGACTATTTAAAGGAGTGCCATCCTAGTAAATATGGAGAAGTTTTTAAAATAAATAAATATTTCTAATACAAGTGCCCCCACAAGCTGTAGGTGGCAGGTGCCACCTGAGAAGAAACATTCCTTTCCCCCCACAAACACTCTTACCTCTCACAAACACACGCAGAACAGGAACTGCCTCTTGGCAGGAACCGCTGAGTGTCTACCGGGACTGCCATGTGCTCAGCCAGCTCTTATGTATGTTCCTAGACACAAGATGAAGGGGTCTAGGATCTTTTGCTGGACTTTTGATGTGTGCTTGTTATGGTTGTGTGTTAACCTTATGCCCACAAGAAGCTCTTGCACAAAGAAACAAAGAAAGCTTGGTTTATTATAGAAAATATGAGTGACAGAATACATAAAATGCTGCTTTAGACAGCAGAGTTACAGTCTAAATAGGTAGCAAATTACAATACATGCACACCTTGATAAAAGAGTAGAAGATTCCCTAACTCTTCTAAGAGGCCTACAGAAATGTGGGCATGAACTACAAGTAGAGAAAAGGCAGAGGGAAGAATACCTGTCCGCAAAAGGAAGCAGATTTGCGCAGAGCCCTGGGGAGACCTGGGTAAGTGCTCTCCTGTTGCAGCTAGAAGAGCTAACTAACCTTTGAATTTAAGAGATGTCTACAGAGCCGTCTTTCCTATTAGGCTTACTGGCGCCTTGCACCAGGGCGCTGGCCTCTCAGGGGCACCCCAGCAAGGGGGGGAGCTGCGCGGCTTTGCCGGCGGCCTCCCCTTTCACTGCACACCCACCAGCTGTGCCCCGTCAACCATATGACTGGCAGGCATGCAGCTTGCCTCCCAAGCCTCCGCGGGAGGAGAGCGATCCCCGCAGACGCTTGGGAAAAGGTTGACAACAACTCTGGGAAATGGGGGGGGGGGGGGCTGAGGGATCTTTGTACCACAGTGCTGGATATGCTTAAGACGGCCCTGGATTTATATACCTTTTGCCAAGGCATGCCAGGGGAGAGGGGAGACAGCAGTGAAATAAGTGGTTTCTACAATTCCCATAGTTACTTCCGGAATTTCCTGCCTAATCCTTGCCCCACCCACCTTAGTGAAAAATAGCTAAAGCTGGCCATCCTGCTTGCTTAACAAAAGGGTGAAAGACTTTGGATAGTAAGACTGGCCATCTCTGTCTGTGATCTGCCTTCAAATCACCTTCCCATTGTGGGGATGCATCTCATTGAGGAGTTGAGTATCCTGTACTTAGCATCTAAATTTGCATATGTTAATACTTTAGGTCAGATCTAAAGGTAAAGGGACCCCTGACGTTAGGTCCAGTCATGGATGACTCTGGGGTTGCCATGCTCATCTCGCTTTATTGGCTGAGGGAGCCGGCGTACAGCTTCCGGGTCATGTGGCCAGCATGACTAAGCCGCTTCTGGCGAACTAGAGCAGCGCACAGAAATGCTGTTTACCTTCCCGCCAGAGCGGTACCTATTTATCTACTTGCACTTTGACGTGCTTTCGAACTGCTAGGTTGGCAGGAGCAGGGACCGAGTAACGGGAGCTCATCCCATCACTGGGATTTGAACTGCCGACCTTCTGATCGGCAAGCCCTAGGCTCTGTGCTTTAGACCACAGTGCCATTCGTGTCCCTTAGGTCAGATGTGATATCCAAACAGATGTGGGTATGTCCAAATGCCTTTTAGCAGGGCTGGAATCTGGCTTCTTCCAGGATCACCAAAACTCATCATCGAGGGTCTCAGGTCATATTAGAGTTATGTTAATCTTATGCCATAATCTCTACAGAGATTTTAAAAATTGTAAATTCAGATTCACACACACCTCCTCCCAGAACATAAGAACTGATCAAGTGCAAATTAATGAAGGATTGATTGATTGATTAATCAATTAAGATTTGTTATGCTTAATTGGCTAGGTTTTATTTAATTTGGCAACAGACTATATTTTCCTAAAGGTTTTAACCAGAAATCTCAAAAACAGCATGGATGAATCCAAACCCATACAACTAAATCTATCTTTGCCTCCTTAATACCCTCCCATTAAATTATTTCTGTTTGCCATGTATGCATGATATTTCTATCATATACACGCAATTTTATGTGCCATGAGTTTCCTTAACAAAACCAATGGTACAACTATGATAAATAGCACGGTAATTCTGCAGCAAATTTTGTTCCTTCTGCATGCTGGCAAATGTCGCTTAGCAACGGTTGTTATGAGCAACAGCAGCATTTTTCATCAAATTTGGTGGTAATAGCTTCTGCAGGCGATGACAGAGGGCTACTCTGTACCTTTGAGAATACTCAAGCCTCCCCCCCCTTCCTCCCCTAGACAAATAATCCCTCACATTGTGCCATGTACCAGGCAGGAGAATTATTAACAGTTAACAATTTAAAGAGATTACAATTGCCGTTCTGGAGAGGGGGTGTATGTTGCCCTTCCGATTGCACCAAAGAGCCACTAGCTCATTTTCTGAAACTGCACGACAGCTTGCCCTCTCCCCCAAGCCTGCTTAAAATTCAAGCCATCATCCTAAAAATGGGTTAGGAACCAATGTCACATGGTATAAAGAAACCCCTGTTATTAACTGCCTGCTGTGATGTCTCTCTTTAATGTACTTCCAGGTCTTTAAAGCCACACCTGCATCCACCTAGGAGCCCATTTCTGATCCGCCTTTTGTCTCTTAGACCGGCCACTTCCTTACTGAAACATCTGCTTCTGGTGGCATAGCAGAACAACAAACAAATGTGTCAGTGAACTCCTTTCTCCAGTGATAGCTTCTCTTTATTTTGAATTTCAATCTGCTATGCAACTTTTTTAAAAAAAGACAATTCACATTTTACACAGTCTAACCTTATTGGCGGGGGGGGGGAGTATGTCAGCTTCAATCAACTGTGACCCTTTCCATTGGAGAAAAGTACCTCAAAGCCAAGCAGTATGTGAGGTGGCCGATTCCTTGGCTGATTGCCCCCACCCTACAGGCAGGAGGTGCAGAACAGGAGCACAAACCCCTTGTGGCCTCACAGGATCTTAGCAGGGAACTTTCAAATATAGTCAAGCTCTTTCTTTGTCTTTTTAAAGGACAATGGGGGTGTGCTTGGATCACCATTAAAAATTTCAGTATCTATGGAAGCAGTCAGTTTAAAGGAAGTTTAAAAATAATGTCCCAGAATTCATTTTATTTTGTGAAACGGACAAAAGTCCCTGCTGTGTTTCTGCCAGTAGGGTTCCTTTTGGTATTAGATTCTTGGGTAGAAATAAAATGCCAGGACTGAGCAGGGGGAGGGTTCAGACCTCCTAACCATGTGTCCCTTTTGTGTCTAAAACTGGACCTCCATCCTCTGGCTGCTTACAGGGTTGGGGGCAGCTGCATCTTTGAACACACAGAACAGCCGCCATCCCATTTCGTTGCCCCTTCCTGCCAATCCAAAGGCGAGCATATAAATATTTTATTTCCAAATCAATTCTAGTTGCTGCTCCCAATTCTGTCTTTAAGGTTGTTGTCTCTTCCATTATTCAGACCTTTGGGGGGGGGGGGAATGAGTGAGGAATAAATGGAGGGAAAGCGGGACTCTTAGCTTAAAGATACCCTCCAGGATGATTATTGGCAGAACTAACCAAAAGAAGGGGGGGTCGAGTTTAAGATGAGAACTGTTCGTCTAAAAATGTTTTAGTAAACTGCATTTATTTACAAAACAGCAGGAATTTTCCAAGATATCTTCATATATTAATTTGCATTTAAATTACCTCATTAACCAGAATGGCGTATTACTCAATCCCTGTTTGTCTTCCAGGAAAGAGATGTGTCTCTTAAAATGAAGGGAAGACTGGCTGCCTGTTAAATCCCAAACCCCAGAGTGAGGAGGACAACAGCCAAGGAAGGCCAAAGGGTTAAGTTACAGGTGAGGTGTTTGGGTGTAGCCAGCTGCAGGACAGGGTGCATCGCCTGGCTTAGCTATTGGACACTTTCACTGGATCTCTGGGCAACTGCTCTTTCTTTCAATAGCCTTCCCCAGTCCATTACTGTCTTCCCTCCCTTCCCTTCATGAGTAGAACAGGATCTGGAAGGAAAGAAAACTATTCCATAAGTTTGGAAGCAGCGTGCAAGTACTCATTCTGTAAATGATGAACCCTCTCAGCGTTCGTGTTCCAGTGTCAGAAACTATTTGAACCCCTACAACCCTGTGGAAGCCTAAGCTGCAGCCTGGCCAATCATCATCATCATCATCATCATCATCATCATCATCATATCCCTTTTACAGAATAACCTTCTATGTTGAAAGGGTAGCCCTTCCTGGCTTTTACCACCTCTTCAAAGAAAGTAGCAGATATAGAAGAAAGTTTCAGACCGCCACTGCTGGATTTTAGTGCAGTGCCCTCTGCCCATATTTTGACATAGAATTATGGTCATGACAAAGAGGAAATGCGTTACCGCAAAATAGGAAGGAGAGAGAGAAAGAGGGAAGAAAAAGAAGTTTGCATAAAATCTACACATTCTAATTTGCTATGATTGCTCTAATTTAAATAGAATTGCAAAACATCTCACCATAGAAGGAATGGCTGTGAGCAGGTAGGTGACCCGGCTGCTTCCTTGCTCTGGTGTCCTAGTGCTAGCCGTTGATGGCCAACCTCACAGACAAAACCGCTTCCTGTGATCAACAGCAGCTCCCACCTCCTTTCCCCAAATCCATTTGGGTTCTAACATACTGCTGGGACTAGTAGCATTTCGCAACAGACTGCTCTCGGCAGAAACGAAGCATTTGAAGAGGGCGTGTGTATGAAATCTCTCTCTCGCATGAACACGTTTCCCAAAGACGGGCTACCCCCTACCACCACCATATCTTTAGCAGAGAAGGACTTGCGATGCACTCCCCGACGTACTGGAGGTCCTTCATCTTACAAGAAAGCCAGTCACCAGGAAAACGTTTGCTGTAGCTTTGCATTAGCTGTGGAGAAACAAGTGTCTCCATGACAGGAACTAATGCAACCTGCAAGGAAATCAATGCAGGCTCACGGGGGTAGAGTATAGGGCAGATAACACAGAAAGAAAGAAAAGTCAAGAGCCTTACAAATCATCTCGCTTCTGCATCATTTTGTTTTCTAAAGATAAGACTTCCTCACTAAAATTCCCTCAAAGTGGACTTCGGTTTCTGGCTATCTCAAGCTGCCATCAAAAGAAAGAGAGGCAACTTCAATGAAAGCCTGGCGATTTCCCACCTGGCCCCACTTTGGAAGCCTCGGTTTTCCAGGGAAAGTCCTTTATACCCAAAAGGCGCATCATGCATAAATTCTGGCACTGCCCAGTGTGAGCGACAGATACTGCAAACATTGCCAAGAAAGAGAGGAAACGTATCGCAATGAGAAAGGTGGCAGACTTGCATAAAATTTGCATGCACTAATTGCTATGAATAGATGCAAATCTAGATATCAGTAATATTATTTTAAAATAATATCATAATTTATTCAATTTAGCTAGAACTAATTGTTGTAATTTAAATAGAAACACAATATGTCTCATCCTAGTGAGGACGACCCTGGGGAAGGTGACCTGTGTGCCAGCTCAGTTTGTTGTTCAAGTGCTATCTACCCATTCCTCCTCATGTGTGTGTTTTAAAATATTTAAAATGCCTGGGACAAGAGACCTCTTCTAACAGAATGGGGGCGGGATCTGTGGCTCTCCAGATGTTGCTGGATTGTAGCTCTCCTCCTCCCTGACCTCTGGCCGTGCTCATGAGGCTGACGTGAGTTGCCCCAGTGCTTGGACAAGGAGCTTTCACGTGTGGGTCATACCTGGAAAGCCCCAGGAGGAGGAAGGTAACAGCCAGTCCAACCCCTGGTCTGCTAATATGTAAGAACAGAGGCAGATTTAGGGGCGAATGACCAGTTTGGTCGCACTGGGTATGGAGCCACAACTATTAGGCAGAATGAAAGGTGAGAGGCACCGAATGCCGCCTTTGCACAGGGCCCCACTGAAATTAGAGACCCCCAGGTCCACCACTGGTCAGAATGCAGACAGGTGGAGGAGGAGAGTACTGTTGGTGAGGCAGTGGATATATCTTTTATTTTTTAAAAAAAACAAACCCCAGCAAAGTCTTCTGTTCTTTCAACTCCTTGTTCCTTTCATCTCCTGTGTTTTAAACATCCTAAAACCTCTCTCTGTACAGACCACTTCTACTGCAGTAGCTCTCCATCTACTAAAAAATGAGGCAGACGAACCCCTATCCTGCTCCAGGCCACATCCCGCTACAATAGGAAAGGCACAGGGGAAAGTGATGACTGTGCACAACTTGGACATGGCTAGGAATGAATGTTAGGAGGTCAACCTTAATTAACAGGCAGGTTTTAAGGAGGGATTTGAAGGAAATGAGAGGGGGGAAGGCTTCACCTAAGTGTTCTGGGAGAGAGACTCAGATGTGGTTTCACTGCAGAATTTACGTTACATACCACTGACCTTCTCGGGATGAAGGTAGATCACTCCTCCCTGGAAAGCCCACCCTAACCTGCTGCAATATCAGAGAGCCAACACAGTGCCCTCCTAACGCTCTGGACTATAAAGCCCCATGCCCACACTAGCAAAACTACCCAGTGCAGACTGAGCATGCTCAGCAGCAAAAGGATGCTTGGCATCTGTTTGTGGGGACAAAATATGGGGAAGAAGGGAAGGAATGCACCGTCCTGGAGCAGCGCATGACTGGCACATGGAACAAGAACGCCACTGGTGGAAAGGAGGCTGGGCTGCAATGCTTTGCTGCAAGTCCTATTGATCTTAATTTAAAGCCCTAAGAGATGAAATTATTCTTTAAGGTAATACTCAAAACAGAAAATTAAACCTGAGAATGCCAAACAGTAGCCTAGACCTGAACCAGTGAGAATGAAGAAAAATGCCTTCAGGCTATTTCAGCAGCAATATATTAATGGTAATTTATGTGTGTGAAACTGGAAGCGCAGGCTGAAAATTAGGGCCTTTCACCAACAGATAAAAAATAGAAAGAGCCCTCTTCTCACACTGAGGGTCACTGTCTGGGCACCCCCCACCCCCCCATTACACATGGCCAGAGGCACAAGTCCTCCTGCTCCATACGGCATTCATTTATTCTTCATGATTTTAAAAACAAAGAGGGGGCCTGTTGTATTCCTTTAAAGATGTAAGAGGAAAAACAGAATTGCCCACAGTGCAAAAGGAACCTTGTCAACTGCAGCACATACAAAATGGCAAGATATTCACCACATGGTGTATCCGTGTTCAAGCATGCACACTTAACATTCATGAACTAGGAAAAAAAATCACACACACACCTCTGAGCCATTTAACTTCTAGAGATCCTGGGAAGGAGTCCCAAACCTGATAAATAATGACAATTCTATAGCAACTTACACAAACCTTTTTTTTACTCCACCCCAAAACCTGCCTAAGTGACAAATTGGATCCAAAATAAGGGCAATGACTTTCCACAGAAAGGTGCTGCAAGAAAATCAGGAATATTCTCTGATCAATAAGAACAGTTAGGACAGTTAACCGTTCCTTCTTAACTGTATATAAATCCCAGCTATCCAAACAGGCTACAGAGAAACCTTACTCAGATCCTTCAAAGTGACTTCAGCGACATAATTTATCACCAAATGAAATGTGGAGATCACATTGAGGGTCAGGCTACATGTTACACACGCAACAAGAAAAACAGCCAGGCTCCATCCCAAGAGTCAAAGAAAGCTTGCCTTGAAATTCTCTTGTTAGCCGGATCTGTTTGTCTCTACTAAATAAATGCTATCCACAACCAGTGACCATGACCTGTACTATACAGGAGCTCAGATTATACCAGAACGGTCCCTGCAGCTCCTATACCCAGCAGCCTGTAAATCTATTCACGGCAGGTCTTGTTTTCCTCAGGCCGGAATGTGATCATCTGATATTCCATTGACCTTCACTTTCTGCAACAAGGCTGCTTTTATCCTGCTTCAAATGAAAATCATACTTGAATGGATGGTTCATTTGAAGCATTTGCAGCTGTGAACACTAACCAAAGGCTGTGTTTATTAGTTGAATTAGCATCAGATAAGACTTTCACTTTATGCCTCCATCAGAAAGTGTCTTGAGGTGGGTCACAGACTCTCTTAAGCTTCCAAGTGGCTCCGTCACCTTGGATATATATAAAAAAATCATGTCCATCACCCCCCCCCAAGAGATGACACCCAGCTGACCTGGGAAACACTCAGAGCTCAAGAGAGGAGCTGTGGAGAGATAGGAGATATATGTTGTCTTGACAGACATGTCTAGCTTTTAATCACAGTGAATTATTTTGCCAGGACACTCTAATCAAAGTGAAAACTGTTTTTCAAGTCTATGCAAGTCACACAAGCCATGATAACAGATGCAATTATTTGGAAGCTCAGGAATGCAATTTCTGAATGCATCCTGTATCACTGACAACAGGCAACGACACATTTTTAAAATCACACCATACATACCGGTACATACATACATACATACATACATACATACATACATTTCCATCTTCACAGTTACATCAGCTTGAATAATGAAAAGTTCTATTGAACCCAATGTAAATGAGTTTATTGAGCTGAACAATTAAAAAAAAATGTTTCTCTGACAGCTCAAAATATTTACATGAAATAGTGTGCAATAGGGTCAAATCTGCGTTGATAAAAGTACCAAAAAAATTGCATTGTTCCCATTGGCTCCAAGTTCACACAACTGATTGAATTGTGGATTGAGTGAGTTATAATAACAATACATTAAATCAACTCGTTTGTGCTGGGGATTAGAGTGAGGCAATGAAACAATGAGGACAAGGCCATTGTTCACGGTTGCACATGAAGCAAAACAGGAATGACAAAGGCATGCAGAGTCCACCTCGAAACTATCACAGTGGTTCTCAAACTTTTTCCCTGGGTCACACTTTCAGAATAAAAAATTGCTTGCACCACATCAAATTTTTAATTGATAGGAAATACATTCGAAAGTATTTTAAAATGGGGTTTCAGAGTTTTTAGGGTTTTTTTGAATGTTTTATGCAGTTTTATAGTAGTTTTATGTAGTTTTTATGTAGTTTTTCAATTTCATTGTTCTGCATGGGACAATGACAATAAAGATATCGTATATACAAAAGATTTATAACAGAAGTCTGGAGTGCAGTCCCTAAGGCATTTGGATGGCGCCTTGCACGCCTCCTTCCAGCAACTCCTGCAGCCAAACATCTTGCTCTGCTTTCCTTTGGACTACATGTGGGGGGGGGGCATGTCGTCTGGGCAGCCCAGGACCTCCAGACACACTGTCCAGGCTCGGGCCCCAAGGAGGTCACTTCTGCATTTTAGTTGTCGAATTGCTTGGTTCAAAAGCTGCACATTAGGGAGGTTCTCATTAACATGCAAACTGAACAGAATTCCTCCCCCATCCCTAGGTCCAGATACAGGGCTTGGCTTTCCTGTTAAAAGGACTGGGTAGCAGGGAGTGGGCAAGGCCTCTGGCTGAGACCTTGGAGAGCTGCTGCCACTCAAGGGAGGCGGCTTGGGGTCAGAGGAACCACCCAGTAGGTGTTTCCCTATTACGTAAGTGGCAAGAGCTCTGCCCTCCTTCGTTCCTGGGGCTTCCCTTTTGCCTGGTGAACTGGCTTTGCCACCAAGATGCAGTGACATCAGAGAGTCTGCCAGGCAATGTTACGAGGCGTTCAACAAATATTTTACAAAATGCAATCTTTACTATACAACATCCTCGGCAAACGGCGGAGGAAGGGAACGAGAAAGCCTCCAGTTTGCATCAGATTATGTTATCCTGCTCACTGTGGGGTGGGAGGCTGTTCCCCGATGACTTTGACTCCCTGTTCCATTTCCTGCACTAGCAAATGCTTTGAACATTCCTTCCAGAAGCACTTTGTTTGAGGACATAATGCAAATGGGTGAGGAGGAGAGGAATACCCTGGAGTTTCCATGAATGGCACAGCATAAATAAGGCATGAGCAAACAAGCTTGTCTGAAAATACGATGCTACTACAAAAGGGGGAGGGAGAAGCTCCCTTCCACAAATGTTGTGGCCTCTACTGGAAGTCTTAGGGGCTTCTGTGGAATAGTGTCAGAGATGTATTTGGAGCCAAGGTATTTGAAGGGGTGCTGCTTCTCCAAATCCCACAGGTCTGCTGGGAGTAGCTAAAAATATCCAGCATAGACACCATGCAAGTGGGATTATTTGTATGTGCTTTTCACCCCAACAGCTAAAACGATGTTGTATAAATCATAATGAAATAACAGGATTTCAAGTTTTAAAATAGGTTTCATTTATTAATGTTAAGATTGAAATAGATAAAGTGAAATGTGAGGACACTCAATCAGAGAGACTGAACAGGGGCATCTCTCTTGTTACGTTTAAGAGACTTCTGAAACACCTGAGTAACACAGAGTTCATTTTTAACAGTCACAGGCTGTGTAAAGGTGAACAGATAGCAAGTCTGTCTTCACTGTCAGAGTTCAAGCCTGGA
This sequence comes from Podarcis raffonei, assembly GCF_027172205.1. Lineage (NCBI taxonomy): Eukaryota > Metazoa > Chordata > Lepidosauria > Squamata > Lacertidae > Podarcis > Podarcis raffonei. The sequence goes on from NC_070611.1 coordinate 2,835,745, forward strand.
ACAATTTTCTCCCTTTTTTTATAGAGTGGGACAAAAAAAGAGTGAGAATTAAAAAAAGAAAAAAATACTGTTACATTACCATATATTAATATACAGATGTAGATACAGTGGTACCTCGGGTTAAGAATATAAATCGTTCCGGAGGTCTGTTCTTAACCTGAAACTGTTCTTAACCTGAAGCACCACTTTAGCTAATGGGGCCTCCCGCTGCCGCTGCACCTCCACCTCGCGATTTCTGTTCTCATCCTGAAGCAAAGTTCTTAACCCGAGGTAATATTTCTGGGTTAGCGGAGTCTGTAACCTGAAGCGTATGTAACCCGAGGTACCACTGTATTCTTATTATCCTAATACACATATAATTGTCAATAACCTAATATATTCTTTGCAAACTCATTCCAAATATCATTGTATTTATCCAAACAAAGTCTGTGCCTACAAACTGTCCTTTCATATGTTGCCAATGTTGTCATGTTGTCAAGCCATTGATTAAGGGGAATCATATCTCGATTCTTCCAATTCCAGGCTACCATGTTCCATCCTGGAAGATAAGGACACTAGATATAACAGTAGCTTTGTTTAGATGCTGAGCTCAGAAGCCCAGAAGTGGGACAAAACATTGGGGGGCGGGGAGCTCAGCATGCCACATTCCTTCCCAGCCGGGGAAGTCGGGATGGCAGGCGCCAAGACAAGCGCAGTGAGCAAAGGCAGTTGGTGGTGGTGGCGGCAGCCTGGCATGCCTGCCTTCTTCCCTCCCCCAGCCAAGTGCCCACCTCTCCTAGGCTAGAGCCGAATGTGGTGGCCGCAGGGCTCCCATGGCTGGTGGCTCCACCTCCTCTTGGCGCCGCTGCTGGTGGGAGGCTACCTCAAGCCTCCTTCCCTCCATGGCAGGAGGAGGAGGAGGAGGAGGAGGAGCACCAGCCACGGGAGATGCACTACTGTCAACTCTGCACTTCGCCTCCACGCTTTTTGAACATGGGGGAGAGCCTCTTTCCCCAAAATACAGGGGCCCCAAAAGGCCTCGGACCCAGGAGCTGGCACCCCTGGCTCAGATGCACTTTGTTCTTTAATTTACATGTTATGTATTTTGCACGTTCTATAGATCTTGGGGCCTTCGTAGAAAAATGAAGCGAAAAATTTGACTGTTCTGGGTTTATGGGGAAGAGCTTCCTGAAAGCCCTTGCATGGCGACTCTTTTTTTTTCACTTTTAAAGAAAGAAAACACTTTAGAAAATAGCTGCTAGTCCTACAGGCACAGTTAATTTGCAGTTTGTGCTTTATAAGATTTGCAAGTGGGAATATAATTAGCATAGCCTGGAACACCTCTTAGAGTCTCCTTCTGTACACATAAATAAACCAAATGAGTGTGTCTTACTGGACTCTAATTCCATAAATAAAACTGGAAGGCAGGACGATAACAGGAGAGGGGAAGGTATAAGGACCACCAAAGCCCGATTCTGATCTCCCCCCGCCAGATGGAGCAGGCCATGGGGAGACATAAAGTTTCCTGCCTCTTCCATATTTATGGCTCTTGCTCATCATGGCTCTGGCCCTCTCAAGCGTATGAAGTGAGGAAAGAAGAGAGAGGGAAATGAGGCGATTGCTTTTGGATGGCAATGCTTAAGAAGAGGAACCATATGGTTTTGAGTTGGCTCAGTTGTGGAAGCCAGGAGACTAATAATCCCAGGGTTTATTGGACTTGGCAAAAAGGCACCCAGTGGCACCACTTCTTTCATTCACTGCCAAAAGAAGCCCTCTATGGTGAGAAGCTGCATATTGAACAGCAGTTGCTTCATGGGGCATATTGAATTCACGTCTGCCAAGAGCAATGGGAAGATTGTCGATTTGCAATTCAAATTGCCACACCGTCTTCCCTTCATCAGCTCCAATGCGGTGAGAAGGCTTTGTCTAGTTTTGCAATGGACTCCCATCTTCTAATAAACTTTCACTCTTGGTTGAACACAACTGCCAATAGTGTTGTGCCAACATTTTCTACCACTCCCCTCCAGACCATTCTCTATTAACAGGAAAAGAAATTGCAACTGAAAATTTTCAAAGGGGAGAGAAAACTTTGGTTAAATTCTCATGGGTTGGTGGTAGAAATCATTTCATGTGCATACTTACATTTCAAGGTGGGCCAAGGGGTGTTTGTGTCCTTTCTTACATTCGACAAATCATCTCTCTGGTGGTCTGCACTCTGCAACCTTCACAAGAGCCTGTACTTCCTGAAAAACTCATGATGACCTTCCAGATGTTGAACTACAACTCCCATCATCCATTTGGCCATGCTGGTTGGGGCTGATAGGAATTGGAGTCCAGCAACATCTGGAGGGCCACAACATACCCTCCAACATTTCTCCGATGAAAAAAGGGACATCCTAAGGAAAAGTGGGACATTCTGGGATGAAATCAAAAACTGGGACTGTCCCAGGGAAATAGGGACACTTGGAGGGTGTGCCACAAGTTCCCATCCCTGGGTGAAGATAATGAGCATGAGCACACACTCACAGATATTACCAGCTTTAGGGCATAGTCTGATTAATAATTATCATATCTCTAAATACTCAGTAAGAATTCCTAGTCAAGGGAGCTGGATTCACCATACCAAATGTATTTTGAGTCTGCTATTTTCAAATGTTGGCAATATCACTAAATTTTGCATTATGAATACATGGGGGGGAGGGGAGAGATCAGAATCTTTAGTGTTTATGTTTCAATAAGCATAGAGTTAGACAGAAAGCATTGGAGTCATATCTGTTGATATTTATTTGGTCTAAGTCAAGTTGCTGCATTACTATATCAAAAAAGCAACTATAGATAGATAATGTGCATTCTTACAGCCAAGGATCCCTGCTCTGTTAATGGAACTGCACATCATTTCCAGTGGCTCTAGGTTTCTGGGGAAGCCAGCAAGAGGTAATGGCACATATGTGCAAAATTTAATTATTTGGGACAAATTTTGTATTTTACTACTTTAAATTATCAGTCTGCACAGAACAAGTGATAAAAGCCAGTGTTTGAAAATAAGTATGTACATGCAAAAAATACGGTATATGAGATCGTATATTGTACAGGTGGAAATGGCACAAAGACACCTGTCATTGCCCACCTTCTGCCATGAGCCCTGGCCCATGCTTATGGGCTTATGATACACAGCCATCCTTCCCAAGTCTCACTTCTCTGAATTTTGCAGTGCAGTTTTGTACACTCAAGTAACGTGTACAAAAATGCATATGGTAGGGGAACGTGCATAAGAATATATATATTAGTGAAAATAGCATACAAAATGCACTGTATTAGGGGAAATTGCTCTGCAAAAATGTAATTTGACAAAATTACACACAAAAATATATTTATTAGGAAAAATCAAACTAAAATGCTGATGACTTTTCATAAGCATTTTTTTAAAAAAAATGCAAATTGCTGTACAAATATGAAGATTTTAATTTAAGATAGATAAAATGAGAAACCCTGAGAACTGAAATGGACAGATCCATCCATCCTTTGTTGGGGTTTCCTTTTGCGTGCATACTTGGGAACAACCTTAGGTATGCTGCTCCATTAATGTGTGAAACAGCCTATCATTAATTAATGGCTAAGGAGGCCAATGGGGGGGGGGGCAGTGAGCCATACAGGACAAACAGTTATAGTTGTCTTGTATTGCCTTGCCACTGTTTTATTTCCTTAAATATATATCTAGGACAACTTGCGGAATTTACCACAAATGGTTTCCAGCACCTCTTGACACTCCCTAATGAGAATGAAGGAATTGGATTGTATTTTGCAGATCTCCAGTCCAAGCTATAATCAATAAAGATTGATTTCAACTTGCCATGTCTTCATTACTTTAGCCACAGATGTATTAAGTTCTACAAATAGTTCTGGATATTCACCTGCCTAATAAGTTGCTGCAAGTGTCCTGTTCATTTCTTTCCTTATTCATCTTCATCATAACAGTACAAGGAGAATTTTGCCATAGTTCTCTTTCTAGCGCTCTTTCCAGAAATATTGATTCCAGGAAATAAATGGAGGAAGACTTAAAGGAATCAACTTGATTGGGTTTAGTAATGCATATGGGGTTATATGACCAGAGCTGCTGGGGTTTTTTTTAACAACTAAAGGCATGCAATGAACAAGAAACCCCGTCATGAAATGATTAACAGGGCAATCCTATACATACTCAGAAGTGGGTCCCATTTAGCCTCGTGGGGTTTACTCCCAGAGGAGTGTCATTGAATTCAACCTAAGTGGCCTTGGGCACACTGCCAATCCCCAGTGATATGATCTCCCTTTGACACATGTCAAGGCCTCCTTCTCAGGCAGGAGGTCTCCTTGGACCTCAGGGCAATGCCCTATTGCCAGCATTTGCTTGTTTACTTTAGTTTATTACAGAATATATTTCTATCCTGCCTTTCCAGACCCTCAAAGTATCTATCAAAAGAAAGAATAAGGTCATAAAATAATTAAGAACAGAACAGAACAAACAAGCAAAGCCCAAAGCAAAATAATAAAAATACAAAATACAAAACAGCAATGAGAGGTATTACAAATCAATTTTCAAGTAATCCAAATGCCTGAAGAAAACAATTAGATTTCCATCGATCACTGAGATTGTATGAAACCAGGGGCACATCTCTTCAGAGGGCATTTTATATATCTGAAAAGTGAGAAAACATATCTGGTTCGGAGCTTTTGTTCACAAAATCCTAGTGGGAATGCCAGCAGTCACCAATTTTGGGATACTGTATTATTTATTTTCTATCAATTCACCTCACTCTTCCATCCATTTGGGTTTCCAAGACAGCTCACAAAAAAATCAAACAATAACATAAATTAGGGAGACGAATTTGCCGTGAGTCCTGGAGGCAGGGGCGGAGGAAGGGGGCGGTGGGGGTGGTCTGCCCCAGGTGTCATCACTGGGGGGGTTGACATTTGGCGCGCTGCCCGACCGCGACTCCCAAGCCTACCCCGAGCCGTCGGGGAAGGGGCGGAGCTGCGCCACCTTGCCGCTAGCCTTCCCCCCTTTCCCCTTCGTTTTGACAGCTTGAGGGAGGCTTGGGAGTCGCAGGTGGGTGGTGTGCCATTGCCCCCCGCTCCTGGGCTGCTTCCGGGGGGGAAGCCTCCCCCAAGCTGTCAAAAGGAGGAGGGAAGAGAGGAAGGCTACTGGCAAAGTAGCGTGGCTCCCTCCCCTCCCCCCAGGAAGCAGCCCACCATGGGCAGCTTGTTCTGCCCCCATGGGTGCCTCACCCCCGGGATGCTTGCCCCGCCCCATGCCCCCCCCCCGTGTGCACAGAGCAGCTAGCTCCGGCTCTGCTTGGAGGATCAGCTCCCTGCCTTGCAGGCCCGGACTGACTCCAGCTACAAAAAGCTGTAGTGGCTGAATAGGGGAGGATCTTTGAGGGATGCTATTGCTGTTTTTATCTATTTGATTACATACTTGTATTCTGCTTTTCCAACAACAATGTTGAGCTCAAAGAGGCTCATAGACATAACAGCAGAATTTAAAAATTAGGAAACATGACAATCACTATGATCATATAAAAAGCACAACAGCACATAAATAAGGCAAAAAAACAAGTCATCAAATTAATACATATTCAAACTTGTAGTGATTTAAAATACAAAAAATAGCTGCCAATAACCAGCCCCATGGCAGCTGACAGTCTTCCACACATGCCTATCAAATGAGGCTCAAACGCACTTTAAAATAAATCTGTCTAGCACACCTGTTTCCAAATCAAGTAATGGACAGGATGGTGCACAGCAGGCAGAGAAGTGCCCTCAGCTATGCCCAGCGTGGAAGGAATTTGAGAAAGTGTCCCTATTTCCGTTTGCAAAGTACAGTGGTACCTCGGGTTACATATGCTTCAGGATGAGAACAGAAATCGTGCTCCGGCGGCATGGTGGCAGCAGGAGGCCCCATTAGCTAAAGTGGTGCTTCAGGTTAAGAACAGTTTCAGGTTAAGAACGGACCTCCGGAACGAATTAAGTACTTAACCTGAGGTACCACTGTATTGGGGAATATGCAAGTGTCAAAGCACCTATGCCACGTCATGGATCCATTGTAATTCAACCTCTTCACCTTCCAGTGCATTGTGGTTGCCTTCAGGCTATCGCTATTTTGTGGGAGGGAATCAAGCACATACTGGAAATTTAAGTTTGCACAATTAAAGGTGATTTAGATACTCTTGTTGTGCTAGCACAGCAAATCCACTTCTTAAAAGAAACAAACTTTAGGCAGTTAGAAAAGTGACAGTGAAATGAATGAATCTTTACTGGGAAGCTGTATAAAAGCCTTGCAAGCAAAAGGGTAGATGCTCATTATCATATAACCACTCCACAAATAAATAAGAACAAATGCTCAATAAAGGTCAGGACCAGTCTAACTGTATAAGCTCTGTGCAAGAAAATCAGGATGAATGCTTAGTTAGTAGGTTATCTGGAAGAACCCTGTAACTACCAAGGCAGAGTGACAGAAAGGAAACAGGCCGTCTCAAGGAATAGTTTGATTAAAAACACTCAATAATATTCAAAAGGGTCCAAGCAGGCAGGCAGGCAGGGGGCACTGGCAATCTGGGGCTATATAAATGGGAAAGACTGAGCTGCCAAAAGGCACAACAGGCCTCTCTCACGTGTTATGCAGCTGGGAGACAGATTGAATTATCAGGACATGCTTGGGCTTTCAAAGCAAATGCAATAACACTGGCAAGCGTTGCAATCCACAGCTCACTGACCCCTGACTAGAGAGAGGTTTGCATGATCCCTTCAAGCGTATAGTATTCATCTGCCCCTGATTCTGTGGGATGGGCAAGTCACCAAAGGCTGCCTAGAAAAAGGAATAGTGTGACGACTCTGGGCATGTACGTGCAGTTTTTGTTTCTAAACACAGGCCACCCTCTCGTAACCTGTGGACACTGCGTTGTTGGCTAACAGGGAAGGAGGCTTCAGGCTCCCCGTCCCATGATAAAGGCGTGATGCACAAACCTTCACTCTAAGGCCTCTCCACCTTCTTTAATGCATGCAGTTCAGTCTGGTTTCCACAACACCTCAGATATCTGAGCTCTGCCTTTAGAGGTGAAGAATCAAAAGTCCTGATTTGGAAATCTGTGGTCTGGGCAGCTGCTGTACAAACAATGGCTAGTCTACTTAGCTAGTTGCCCCACACAGGAGGTGGGTGGCGCTGTGATCTAAACCACAGAGTCTAGGGCTTGCCAATCAGAAGGTTGGCGGTTCAAATCCCCACGACGGGGTGAGCTCCCATTGCTCGGTCCCTGCTCCTGCCAACCTAGCAGTTCGAAAGCACGTCAAAAGTGCAAGTAGATATATAGGTACCGCTCTGGCGGGAAGGTAAACAGTGTTTCCGTGCGCTGCTCTGGTTTGCCAGAAGCGGCTTAGTCATGCAGGCCACATGACCCGGAAGCTGTATGCCGGCTCCCTCGGCCAGTAAAGTGAGATGAGCGCCGCAACCCCAGAGTCGTTCGCGGCTGGACTTAACTGCCAGGGGTCCTTTACCTTTTTTTTACAGTAACACACCAGAACCAAAATAGCTTTAGAAAACAAACCAAGTGGTCATTAAATTCCTATCTCACAAGTAACAGGTGTGAGAGAGCAGAGAGAGGGAACTTTCACTGGTTGGTGATGAAGTTTTAGTAGAGTTTAAAAACAATTAATTGTACCTAAATGCTGTTTTTATCACTGCAGCCAAGTGACCGCCAAAGCCGCCCTGACCTGCCATGTTCCATAATGCTAGGAAAGGTAGCGATTCTGCGTACAAAGACTATGCAAAGCGATGACTCAGATGCACACTGAGACTTAGGATGTATACATAAAATTCAGCCTTCCCTTTTTGCAAAAAAGCAAGTGCAGCTCTGCAATGACTATCAATTGTGCATCTGCTGCATCGCTGAGGCAGATGGCGCATGGATGGCGCTCCCTTCCTAAGGGTTACAAGTGACACCAGCCATTGAAATGGGAACTGTGTCACCTAAAAATATCAGCTGAGGGGGAGGAATCAGCTGTCCTGTCATCTTCCTCTTTTTTGAAAGGCAGACGCCATTGCCTTGCCAATAATGATCTCACTATTTCACATCCCATCTGAACCCCAACCTGCTGTCATAAACTGCAGGAGAAATGCAAATTGACTGAAAGAAGGAAGGACTCAAGGGCTGGGCTTTGTCATATTATTTCCAAAGATGATGTAATGTTGCATTAATAGGAATAATCACTGCCACCAATCCTCAAATAAAGCTAACTCTTCATTAATAAAGACACACTGCCTGTAGTCCTGCACATTAAAACAGAGAGGATGGTGAATAGCTGCCCTGGGTGCCCATGGCAACATATTCCATATAGGAGCCACTAAGATGTCCTTGATGAGTCCCTTCCTTTAGAGCTAATGGTACAAAGGTAATGGTCCAAAGCATTGTTTTTAGTCAGCCTGTGATTAATTAGAAAATGCATTGGGCTTTGACCATTAAGGCTTCATTTGTTCATGTTAATCAAAATCAGGGAAGGAGATTCAGGCTCAATTATTCCAAGGCTGTGTCCTTGTTCCTGCTTTAATATATTAGCTACAACACACATTTCAAACAGGTACTAGTCCAAACATATGTTCTACAACAGTTTCTCATTATCTTTTCACAAATTATGAGGAGCAAAATCCAAGGAGCTGCAGGAATAGTACAGCTTGGTGGGTTAAAAAAAGAGTTTATATCATTTTTTAAAGAAATATCTCTGGGTAGGCAATTTCTAGTAATAATTTCCCCCAGGTGGGGCTTTCTAGTGTGAAATGTTATAGACAGTAAAAGGTAGCGAATCCATTATAAAAGGAAAATATGGAAAAACACCCAATGCTTTTCTTTTTATTGAACAATTCAATATACTTCATAGGAACACAGAAAGCTGCCTGGTACCAAGTCTGTCTAGTAGTTCATTTAGCTAGACTAGAAATAGGTCTGGGGTCCTAGGAAGAGGTTTTTTTCACCATCTTCTACTTGACTATGCCAGAGATTGAACCTGGGACCTTCTGCATGAAAAACACCTGCTCTGCCACTGAACTTCCATCCCACCTACAAAGGTGTGCCCCTCTTTCCCCTACTGCAGGAGTTGGTCTAAGTCAAAGATGGGGAATTTGTAACCTTCCAGGTGCAACGGAACTCCATCTCCCATCAGCCCCCACCAGCATAGCCAATGTCAAGGTGATGATGGGAGTTGTAGTCCCACAACACTGGAAGGCCCCTCGATTAGAGGGTATGCAGCCATGGGGCGCTGACTCACAGAGAGCATGACACCTCTGGATCAGCCTGGCCTACCTGCTGTGAGGCCAGGCAAAAACAAAAAGGCCGCAGAGCAGGACCTTTTCCTTCCCCAGCATTCGCAGATGTAGCTCCTATCCTCAGGGACCCTGGGACAGACCAGATTTGGATATAGCTCTCCGCCTTAGTACTGTTGGCACTTTTAGGCAGGAGCCATCTCCAGCCACCCCCAGAGACATCAAGGCTTGAACTATTCAAAGCTGGTACCTGTTGGTGTGAAGCGTGTGCTCCAACACTGAGCCCCTCCCCAGATAGCAGCATGAAAATCCGTCCAAAGACTTGGGATCATGAGAATTGAATTTTAAAAAGAGGCCCCAGGATCAGAAGATGGGGATCTATTACTCATATACAAAGCCAAGGGCAACCGTTGAAGACGTGAGCAGATCACCCCAAACAGCAGGATTTTAACTCACTGGGCCATCAGTGAACACCTTTATACTCTGAACAACTTTCATCCAATAAATACCAATTAAAAGGCACGTTAACCTCTGGCAGTCTAGAGGTCAGGCCTCTCGGATCTCATTCTGCCAGAATGCTGCAATGCTGTCGCAACCAAGCCCAACTGACCTAACTTACAGTGCCATTCAATACCCTTTGATCAATACACGCTTTTTATTTGAAAAGCCTTCAAAAGGGCTTTATGTGGGCAGATAAAATGAAGCTAAGGAACCAGGCTCCCAATTGCGAGCCATTCCCATCAGCGTTTTGTATTCTAACCACATGAGAAATTCAATAGCCCCTCTGCAATGAAGCAGCAAATACAAGAGCAGCCTCAACACACCATTCAGGTGTCAACCAGCTGATGATATAAGAGAGTAGCTTGGGTTATTGTAGCTGGTCTGATTTCCCATCGCCAAGACTGAAGCGATGCTGCTTATCTCCTGTAATCTGAGCAATATATTACGGCTCTCAAGTGGGGCACCAATGCTGGCCTGCGCATGCTTTCGGCTATGAAGTCTGCATAACTAGAGTAAACTACTGGACTATGAAATGTGCCCATCCTATTTGTCTGACATTTCCAGGATTCAGAACATGACAGCACGTTGCCTCCTTTTCAGTTCCATGCCATCTATATTGCGGCAGCAGGAGAAAGAAAAACCTTTACGCATCTGTCTGGCCACCCACAGTATACATCTAAAACACTATTGTGACACTTGGGCAGCCACGGCTTCCCTCAGAGTGTCCCGGGCACTAAAGTTTGTTTAAGTGTGCTGAGAGTCAAGAGACACCTGCTCCCCTCACACTTGTGGCTGCAAATGAGCTCTTAGTGCACATGGACATGGACTTCCTTTCTGCCATGTGGTTTCTCTGAGTATTTCTTAACTTCCATGTCCCAAAAAATTATAATGAGGGTGTCCAGTAAAACTACCATGCATAGCAGTGTCACCAGTGGCAGAGGAAGGGGGGGTGGGCCACCCCCGGGTGTCATCACTGAGGGGGGTGACAAAATGACAAAAATATGAGTGTGGTGTTTTTTTTAAAAAATGGGCTCACAAAACCTTTTAGTTCAGTCAACAATGTAATGAAACGTGGCTGGCACTGGGCACTTACCGTGGGGCCTGCAGCATGCCCAAGCCATGCGTCTCTCCTGGGAGTGACGTGGTGGCTTGAAAACCTGCAGGCTCTGCGCTGCCTAAAACAGCAGGCATGGGACTTGTGCCTGCCCTCCGTCTCTCCCTCAGCCACCCTACAGCTGAGGGGAGGCGGCAGAGAGGCTCCACGGAGCGCACCCAACCCCCACGGGTGGCTTGCCCTGCCCCCAGCTGCAGGACGCGCTTGCTGCACCCGGCATCCGCTGAGTGTCACTTGCCTGAAGTCACATGGGGAGAAAGACAAAAGGGGTCATTTGGGGGCTTCAGCAAAGTACTATATTTCAGCCCCATAAGCATATTACCTTCAGCAAGTCAAATAATGCACTTTCATTTTCTACAAAATGGCACACACTCACAGGAGGTGTTCACCTAGGATACCATCTCAGCCCACTAGCTTGTATCTGATCTGCAAAGTGGCAAGCCATGCTTTCCTCTACCTTCCCTCCATGCTTCAAGGCAAACAATCAAGAACTTCCAGAGGTGGACCAGTGTGAAACAGAAACTGAGCATGTTGGGTTTAATTATGGCAGACCAGATTCAAATCCCTGCTCAGGCCTGAGGGTCTTTAGGTGGCCTTGGGCAAGTTGCCCTTTCGGGGATTGATTGGTTTTAAAGGAGGGGTGTTGTGAAGTTAATGCATGACTGAATGTGTGTGTCCCAGAGTTCTCAGTGGCAATAGGCTCCCAAAACAGTAGGGCAGATAAAGCAGGGAAGGTGCTCTACCATGCTGTGGCAGTGCCATCCCAGCCGCAGGTATAAACTAGGGCAGATGTTCTAGATCAATGGGTGGCCAATAAGGTGCCCTCCATATGTTGTGGGCTATAACCCCCATCCCTGCCTAGGGCTGATGGACACTGTCGCCCATAACATCTGGAAGGCACCACATGTGCTACATCGACTCTGGACACGGAGTAGCCATTGTTCTAGGCAGCTTGTGTGCACACCAAAGCCATTTTGCTTCAAAAAGGGGAAATGCTCTTGTGTGTCAAGTGATATGTGTTGTTCTTGCAATAAATATAGCAATGCTAAAGTATAAAAATATAGCTGCAGCAGATGCTCTTCTTCAGATGCAGAGCCCTTGTGCCATTTAGTATGGGAATAGATTCAGGAGCCCAGTGGAATCAGGCCAAAGAGCCACCCAGACAAGCATCTGGTCCTCATGGGGCAAAGCAGACGCCTCTCAAGCAGGATCCGCAAACAGGACAGCAGCCACAGCCGCACTCTTCCCACCTGCCCTTCCCAGCACGTGAGAAGTACCCGGCCCCTGACAGGGGAGGGAGAAGATAAACAGATCATCCGTGAATTGGTCTACATCCTCTGTGAAAGCCATCCAAGTTGGTAGCAATCCCTACATTGAGGGGAATCTGAATCTTACTGAGAATCTTAGCACACCAGCAACAAGCTAACAAACCTCTCAGACTGCAATCAGAAAGAGAAGCCAAAGGGAGCCCCAAACCGACTAAGGAAGGGTGGGTGGAAAAGGACCCCTTCCAGCCTCCCTGGAGCATGCAAGCGCCACCCATGGGAGAAAGCGCCTTTCTCTTGCTCAGCTCTTCCTTATCCATATTCCCAGCATTCCTTCCCTTTAGCCAAGAAAAACAGCCTGGGCCAGGGCTATGGAGATAAGGGGGGGGGGAGTCCCAAAGGGAGCTGGATTAGCACTCATTTAAATGTGCATCTCTACTTTCTCCCATATAAGTGAATGGTTGCTGTTTGTTCCTGTGGAGGAAAGAGAGGGGCACTGGGGCACTCACCCAGACCCTGGGGGATGCCACTCTCACTGGCAAGAATTGACCCAGCAAGGGATGGTGGCAGTGGTCCTTGCAATATTAGGGCATATTGAATTTTTCAGCTTTCCAATTCCCAGAATGAGGGGTGCTAAAAAGTTGTAACATGACTTGGGAATTCAAAATATATTTGGGTTAAATCAATATAATTTAGTTTGGCTTGGTAAGTAAAATGTGTGTAAAATGGCATAGAAATCATTACAAATGATTGCCAAGTGTTTCCAGTTGTTTGTTTGTATTACACTGGCGGAGGAAGGGGATGTGGTAGGTGTGGTCACCCCGGGTGTCATCCCTGAGGGAGGGTTACATCGCTGCTCCGCCCCCCTGGGATGCTCGCCCCGCCCAGCAGGCGGCTCACCCCGCCCCCAGGGGCACAGCATGTGTGCCGCACCGGGTGCCGGAGCAGCCATCTCCACCTCTGTTGTATTATGTGACATTTTCAGAAAGTAAAATTACAATTTTGGGGTTTTCCAAAATGTGCTTCTTCATCAAACGTAGACTTACCAAACTAAATGCTGCCAGTCACATAAAATAATAGCAGACAGGAATTCCTCACACCCAAAAACAAAATTTGTAAGATCCCCTCACTGTAGAAATTTGCAAAAATTAAGTTTCATTCCCTAAAATGACACACCCTGTTACAGTATGCAAGGCGACTGTAGGTTGTCTATGTGTTGGCTTGCCTTTGAAAAGGGTCTAGAAGCAACCTGGTCAAGACTGGCCACCACACTCTGCCTTGTCAGCTGCACCATCTTCCAGACTATTTAACCTTTGAAACCCCAGACACCTTGGAGACTGCTTATCTGAAGGATCACTCCCTTCCGCCTGTGCTGGGTTCTGGACGCAAAGGTCACTGTCCAAGGTGCTTCTCCCAGTGCCACCCCCAAGTGAGACTTCATGGGCAGCTGCTAGAGAAGACTGACTAGCACCTAGGCTGTGTTCCCCCTAAGTCCAGCAAAACTTTTAGTTTATTCACCCTGGCTTTTTATGAGACCTTTCAAGGACTTAAAAAGATTTGAAGCTCTGCTGGTTTTATTTTGAAATGTTAAGATGTGAGTCTGATGTTACTGATCTTTCCTTGCTGCAATATGTTTCACTGCAATTGCATTTTTAATTGCTCATATTGCATTTCAATCATTTCTCTGTATGCCACCCAGAAAATGCTAGCTATGCGGTGGTACAGAAACACAGTTCATAAAATGAATACAGCCTTCCCTTCACAAGAACACCACAATGATGAGCATTTTGCTAGTTGCTAAGTAATGTCTCCCATGACATGAATTGCCCATTTTGTTATTAAAAGCCATCTTCCTAGACCTTTCCCTTGGGCCAGGAATATAATATCCGTATTGCAGGAGTCTGGGAGTATAAAGAGATGCTATTAGTGAATCTCACTGCTAAATGAATTATGGAAACATTGTAAAGAGAAAACTATTTAGAGAAGTGTTGGGATGAGATGGGAACTAGGAAGATAAATAGACAATTTTGCTCAGTTTTTACAGCACATTGGAAAGGAGACAGGAGCAAAAGGAAAAGAGTTAGGCAGGATTTTCTCTTTGCTGAAATGTGCATGCCTTTCATAATGCTCATGTAATTATCAGTAGTAAGTGCTCATCCCCGCTAAACACGTTTCCAAAGAAGAAAGTCATACTGAGTTCAATGGGACTTGCTTCCTAGTAAATATAATTTGTATTGGAGGCCTTAGGGTTGGTCCACAAATGCATATTCATCACTTGGTGACTAGCTAAGCTACCAAGGGTCAAATGCCACTTTCACAATATAGTCACATTGGTTACCAAAGGCAACAATTCCAAATATAGTGGTACCTCAGGTTACAGACGCTTCAGGTTACAGACTCCACTAACCCAGAAATAGTACCTCGGGTTAAGAACTTTGCTTCAGGATGAGAACAGAAATCGTGCTCCGGTGGCGCGGCGGCAGTGGGAGGCCCCATTATCTAAAGTGGTACCTCAGGTTAAGAACAGTTTCAGGTTAAGAACAGACCTCCGGAATGAATTAAGTACGTAACCAGAGGTACCACTGTATGTGTTAATTAACTGACCACTGCTTAGAGGTTTCGTTATCCAGTGGTATACAAATTTTGTATGTATGTATGTATGTATGTGGAAGGAAGGGACGCAGGTGGCGCTGTGGGTTAAACCACAGAGCCTAGGACTTGCCGATCAGAAGGTCGGCAGTTCGAATCCCCGTGATGGGGTGAGCTCTCGTTGCTCGGTCCCTGCTCCTGCCAACTTAGCAGTTCGAAAGCACGTCAAAGTGCAAGTAGATAACTAGGTACCGCTCCAGCAGGAAGGTAAACAGTGTTTCCGTGCGCTGCTCTGGTTCTCCAGAAGCGGCTTAGTCATGCTGGCCACATGACCCGGAAGCTGTACGCCACCTGCCTTGGCCAATAAAGCGAGATGAGCGCCGCAACCCCAGAGTCAGTCACGACTGGACCTAATGGTCAGGGGTCCCTTTACCTTTACCTTATGTGGAAGGGAGGGAGGGAGGGAGGGAGGGAGGGAGGAATCAGGCTAGAGGACCCATCCAGTCCAGCATCCTGTTCTCTCAGGGGCCAACCAGATGCCTGTGGAAATCCAGGGAGCAGGAAAACACCAGAATCTCTGTTCTACCTTTGACTGTTTCTTGGAAATGGCTCCCTTCCTCACTAGAGGAGTTAATGCAATAATCTCAAGCCATTATCACCAATCTGCTACTGTAGAAAAATTATGGTATGGCTACTTATTTTATTTTGTAAATTTATATACCTGTAAAAAACCACACACCCTCAAACCAGTTTACAAAGAGATAAAATAATTAATAGAGAAAAATTCACAACCATACTTTAAAACCTACAAAAATTTAAATACTAAGGCTTCAGCTTTCTAAGCATTTGGGCAGACTTGTCTATTAAGAATGTTTTCAGCAGGGGCCAAAAAGAGTCCAGTCAAGGTGCCTGTTGAAGCTCTAATGGTCACTGACTGTGTCTTTGCTTCTCTTTGCCACTTAGCTTCCACCTCCATAGCTTTCTCACTTATATGCCTGCCAGATAAGATTTCCCTTCATGCATGGGACAAAGTGGGCTTGAGTCTAGGAAAGCCTCTACCATACTAGATGTGTTGGTGTTTAAGGTGCCACCACACCCTCCTCTTGGTCTGTGCTTTTCTATGGTGTCACTGGAGTCCAGTGAGCTTAAAATAGCTTGAATGCTGGCTCTGCAGTGGAGCTTGGCTGTGGATCAGGCAGCTCAAGAAGAGAAGGAACTGAGAATGACTTAACACTTCTACACTCATTTCAATTCATATTCCTTGAAGGACAGGCTCACGTCAACAGCATGATCTCTACTACTGCTACTCCTAAAGGTGCAACCAGTAAAACTATGCTATACTACGCCAACCACTGAAGACGAAAGCGGCGGGTCAGTAAACTGCACACTCATTTGCCTAAGCTATGCACAAAGGCATCCCACATTGTCTGGGTAGTCTTTCAGGGGCACAACTTAGCTATCCAATTAGTTCAACATATACAATAAACAATAATTGGGGAAGTGATTGTGGCAGACGGGCAAAAGACAGACCAGCCCCTCCAGGCGGGGGTTTTATGGCAGGTGTATTTATTGGCATTAAGGGTGTCTATACCATCCTGCTTTAGTCTGTTTAGTTAGTTTGCTTCTACAGCATTACTGTTCGGAGGGGCTAAAGTTCAATAAAATGGGACAGAAATAAACCAGAACACTTGTGGTATGGGGGGTTCAGCAGAAAGTTAGGGATCCTGATTGACTGAAAAGGAAGCAGTGTGACCGTCCCCAAACCTTCACAGACACAAGCAGTGATGAAAGTCAGGTCACCTGTGATTGCCCCCAAAGCATCATGAATACCAATCACCTTGAACGTGCAACAGGAAGGCCATTTGGAGAGGCCCACAGATGTCTTACTTGTACAGCAACAGCATCCATCCCAGCTCCCTTGTCCCCCCATCACTGAGACTGAGGCCCAAGCACCTGCTCCTCCAAGCATCATCTGCAGTGCATTGCAAACCATTCTTGCCATTACTGGGTTTTGCACTGGCAGAGAGGGCTCCTTCTGCAGATTTAAACAGGCCAAGCCCAGAAGGCAACCATTTAAAGAACCATAGAAAACACTGAGAAAGCAACACACTGCTGGCTGCTTGTTATGACAGCCGCTGATAAATATAAAGACAAACCATCAGTAAATTTAATAGAGTATTTAGTAATGGACATAAAAGTTGTTCTTCTCTGCTTGACCTTTGCTAACCACTCAAAGTGCCAGGAGGCCATTAGTCTACGGCTGCAAATGCCAAGTTCCAGGAGACCATTTCTAGCACCATCAGAAAGCAGAGATCAATATGTATATACTGCCCTGCCATTTGCAACCCTCTCCATCGCCTGCAAAGGGAGGGGTGGGAAGGAGGATTAATTCAACGCTTGGAAAAGCTCAGGACTGAAATGATTCCAGATGGCAAAAAAAGAGTGAAAGATGCAAAAGAAATGTATAATCTGGGGAATTCAAGCCCACCGGCTTTGTTTTAATAAAAGCAAATGAACAGAAAGTCACACCCTTCCAGGATTCAGCCTCCTTGGCAGAACTTTGAAGAGTGGGTCAGTAGGTCCACGTGTTGTGGGCAGTGCCTGAAACCCACACCCTACCCATCGCCCCCCCCCCCGAGATAGGCAGGTCTTGCATGATCTTTAGGTGCTCCATGCAGCCCCCGAGGTGGCATCCTCTGGTTGCTAACACCATCATCTGCGAAAGGCACTCTGAATTGTCATTGGGAGGGAGGCAGGCAAGGGCACAGGTCCAGGGGTTCATCCTGAATAGTGCAGAGATTCAGGAGCTCTTCTAAGAAACACAAACAACTGCATGCTAACTTGTTGTGACATGCAGGCTATTATCATGATCATTACAGTTTATCTACATTTGATGGCAGCCCCCCCCCCGCCCCCCGCCCCCCACCCCAACCTGCCAAGAGCACCTTAACCAGAAGACAACAGGAGACAAATAGTTTTTTTAAAAAAATAACAACAGGGCCACAAAAAGATGACATCTGTAAATTTGAAGTTTTCTCTAAATTGTGATCATTAGCGTTGAGTGGGGTGGCCATAGAAAAAAAGAAAAAACACCTTCCTTGTCCATTTTGTTAAAAAAGCACAACAGCCAGCCCTCCCCACCAGCACCAGCACCACCACCAGCAGCAGCACAATACCAATATAATCCATCAATTCCTTGACATGATCTTCACCCTCGATCCACCCAGGCCACCTCAAGCTCAACATCCCCTTAAACCACTCACCATCAACAAGCTGAGAGCAGATTCCGGAGCTCGCTGCGTAGCCATCGCCTTGTCGTCTTGCATATAAATCCTCCCCTGGATTCGGTCGGCTCTTGGCCCGCTGTCAAGGGCAAAGCATCCCCTGGCCCCTCCTGCAGCCTGGAAACATCCAAAACCAAGCTCAGGGAGAAAATGCTCTGAGTTCTTTTACCCAAAAAACAAAATCTGCAGGGTTGAAACAAGCTTCAGCTAGGCCAAACTTTACACTCAAGAGAGAGAGAGAGAGAGGAGATGCAGTAAGGAATCTGGCTAGAGAGACGAAAGATCAGATTGGAATCTGCAGGATGGTTAAAAAGGAGGTGCAAACGGCAACAGCAACATGACATTCATCCTAACACAAACCTTACGACAACAAGTTAAAAATACAGGAATGCTGCAAAGCCCCCCCCACCTTTGCATGAGGAATAATATCAATTGCTTTTAACTGTCAAGAGAATAATCTGCACTGTGGTTCAAGCTTCTACAGCCCAGATTTTGTATTATTCTAGTCTTCCATACACCCCCTCACGATACTGCAGAAACAATGCAAAAAGATAATAATCACAACATACCGCTTGCAAAACAAATGGTCTTCTCTCTTCTTCAAAGCAGTGTGTGCTTCCCTAGTTAGAAAGCAGCCGTCTGCATAATCCAGACATGAGGAATGACTGAGCAAAAGCAAGGCGAGCCAGCACTCTAGAGCAACAATTACCTTTATTATATTTGAATGGCAACTAGGATATGCGATGACCCTTTCACCTTACTGAAAGGGGGGGCTATTTCTCCTTGTCTCCAAATGGACTCAGCTCCCCATGGAGCTAACACACTTACAAGAAACATGTAATTACACAGCCTGCCCTGTTAGCGTTCTGATCACGCCGGCTCCCCTGCATGCCTGCTGCAGACAGGCTTCCTGTTCTCCTCCGACTCCTCTGTTTCCACAGAGAGAGGTGAGGGGTCTGGTCCCCTGCGATGCTCAGGTGGTCGTCAAAAAGCTAGCGATTCTGGGGGCAGGAGACCATTAAGGGACAACGATTAATTAGCTCAGATAACGAGCTCCTTCTTTAAAGAATAGATGTAAAAGGGAGAGCAGCACAGGAATCTAAATAAAGCTCCTTGCTTTCAAAAGCCACTCCACTGGTTTTCATTTCAATTATTTATCTAAAGATCCCTTGGGCCAAGTGGATTATCTCAGGGGAATTCTCATGAGAGGCATCTGCTTGTACATGACTGTGGCAAATCCCACAAAACATCCTCATTAGCTTCTCTACATGTAGAAAGAATCAGGTGAGCATCAGCTTTATGCTGTCAGATCATTGGTCCATCTCACCTGCCACCATCTCCTGCTAGGAACTTCTGCACACAAAACATGTGTCCTGTCACAAAGCTATGACTTTAGTGTGTCCATGAAACAGACTTTTTGGATGGGGCCAAACTGATGGATGGGGTCAAAGCAGACTCAACATTTGGCGAGGGAGAAGCAGGTAAGACTGGTGGGGAGCAGTTGGCCCTGCTTCTTGCCATGTGTTGAATTACACATCTGCAATGTGTGTCTGCACAGACGTATGACAGCTGGGCTCCATGCAATTGCCAACTGCTTTTTCAGTCACATGGAGTCCTATCATTGCCACACATGTGCTTCTACATGTAAATCCATGTTGCAGCACAGGTGAAGCATGCATTCGTTCTGCACATGGAGTAAAGGTCTGAGAACTGGGGAAAGGACTACAGTATAGTTCCTCCTACATTCAGATGATATGTGGAAGTTGGATCAAGATGTGTGATGCTGTTGCTACTGTCCATGTGTTCATTCCATATGGAATCATATGAATGGGGCTAGATTTCTCTCTCTCTTCCACACCCATCAGTGCACACAAACCAACACAAGCCACACAGTCACTTCTTCCAGAGGCAGATTTAGGGCAGAGCAACCAGACCTGCCGCATTGGATGCGCCATAGGGCGCCACAACTATGACGTAGTGAATTCAGCAGAACAGAAAGCAATATGCAGGGGGTGCCGAATTTTGGCCTTGGACAGGGCAGCACTGAAATTTGAAAGACCAAAGTCTGCCCCTGCTTCCCCTGTAAGAGTAAGCCTACAATCCAATACACCAGTGGTTTTCAACCAGTGTGCTGTGACACCCAGGGGTGCCTTGAATGATGGTGCCTTGAATGATGGGCCTCTGTCCCTCTTTCCTCCCCTCCCTCCTCTGATGCCCTCTTGCATATCTGCCCCCCAAAGGCTTGCACAGCTGTTTGTTGCAGCAGCCCTGGCTACAAGTTACCCAGGTGAATTGTGTCTCTGGGGCTGGCCAGGGGGTGCTGGTTGCCAGGAGCTGAAGCGGCCTCAGAGTAGGCAAACAAGTGGGCGAGGGAGCCCAGTCTGCCAGTCCCCCAGTCCTTGCTGTTGGGAATGGACAGACAAGTCCCAGTTCCCTGTGGGGCAGTGTGAGGAGGCACCTATTGGGGGGCAGCTTAGAGACCAGGGGCAGCAGCAGTGGCTGCCTGGAGGACTCCCAAGGAGAGGGGAGAGGAGAGGAGGCTGAGGGAACATTGCACAAGGGAGGGTGCTCGAAAAAGGGTGAGAGGCTGCCAGCTCTGCAGGCAAGGGGTGACATAACTGGGATCCTGAGCCCCACAGGGGTGCTGCAGAAAGAATGTACTTGGTCAGGGGAGACATGGACTCAAAAAGGTTGAAAACCTCTGCAATACACCCTCATTTAGAATTACAGTTTGGTCAAAGCCCTGGTCAACCTCTGGTCCAGGTGGTTGACATAATAACTCCAATGCATCTTCTCTCTCCTGATGGAGCCGTGTCGGTCCCCTTGTGCCCTGGAAATGACCTCTCAGTGGCCTGTTGTGACCAATTTTTCTAAGCGCACATTGTGAATAAATTCACTTGCATTCATCCCAGTTTGGATGGTCTTAACTGTGGGGAAGTACTTGTCCTTGTGTTATGGATACTTTTTGATTTTTACAGCCCAAGAATGTGGACAAGATCCTTGGAGCCAATTACCTCCAAGCTCAGCCCTTGCTCTTCCAGGATTAACAATGAAATCAGCCCTGGAGACCAGCTGTGGAAACATTTTTGTGTTCCTTTAGACGTGTAGCTGTTAGGCTGCTGTTCCAAAAACCTGTTTCCTGGAAAATTATACTTTGCAATTTAACACTGTGATTTTGCTCTATTTTCCTGTCTATTTTGACTATCTATGGAACAGTGGTTCCTTTAAACAAAAAATAAATGCTTACAATTCTTCTTTGGAAACTGGTCTTTCTTTATTTCAACAGCCATAATTCTGCAAAAGGTGCCTTTCCAAGGTCAACTTGGGCAGGGGAAATCACTGCTGTGTCATTTTTATAACAGAGTTTATTAGTCTCTAGGAAAATATTTAAATCCCTATAAATCCAAAACTGAATTGTAACATAAAACTGGCTAAGAAGGGTGTTGGTAGGCTAGTGAGTAGAGAGAGGGGGAAAATAGTGTAGAAGGTTTATGGTTAGGCTCTAAACACATCATAGCTGTTAATCACATGGCCATCTCACTGCTAATTAATTGCCACATGATCACTTACTGACTTAAAGGCTTTTTATAGGGTTAGAACACTGGTAACAGAATAAAGCAGACCAACAATTTCAGAGATTTAATTAACAAGGAGGGAATTTAGTTCCCTTTGTTAGACTGGTCAGAGACAGAATGTGTCTTTCTTTGCTCAGCTGGTTTGGGACAAAACTGGGCTTCCTTAGTACGTAGAATGGAATTTGCCCAGTTCTGGCTGGAAATTCTAAACGTGGTCATAGGGTTAGAGGAAAGAAAAGAAACTTTTCTTCCTCTTAGGTGTCTCTAGCAATACAAACAGCAGTACAGGAAGAACTGTGATTATTATTTTTCTCACCACAAAAAAATGGGGACTTGCTCAAGACAGGGGTTATCTTTCCCACAACAAAAGGCAATTGCCACCCTGTAAGCGTTAAATTTACATACCAAGAAAAATAGTACTAGTTCCAATGACTGTTACTGTGAGGAGGTCACACTGTTTTAATTGTTTGTATTGCATACACATGCTCTCTGCACAGACGGCAGATGGGACAAAAGTGATGTTTTCTCTTTCGTGGTCCATTGGGCTCCTGGTTTGCTAGCTCTTTTGCCTCTGAGTCACTGCGAACTTGAGCCCCCCCCCCAAACCAGAGGCCCTCCCTTTGCAGAAGATTCCGCTGGACCCAAGCCCCTTCCCTGATGCAAATCAAAGAGTTTTGATGTGCTTGGAGCAATTGCCATTGTGCTTAACTCTGCTCCTGGAGAGTAGGAATCTCTCTTCCAAACCCTCTCTCTTGGAATCTCAGGCCCAGAGTCAAATGTGGTCCTCCAGGCCCTGCCATCTGGCCCTCAGGACTCTCCCTGACCATGCCCCATTCCTCACACCAACCTTCTCCATGCCTTCTTTGTGTGTGTTTGCCTGGTAGGCAATGTCCTTTAACTGTGATAATGACTCTTGGATGAAGTCTGGAGTGTACAGAGACCCTACGCTACAAAGGCTCATAGATTCATAGGATTTTCGAGTTGAAAGGGATCCCAAGGGTCATCCAGTCCAACCCCCTGCAGTGCAGGAATGTCAGCTAAAGCATCCCTGATAGATGGCCATCCAACCCCTGCTTCAGAACCTCCAGTGAAGGAGAGCCCACAACCTTCTGAACATCTCCTCAATTCCAAGTCATTTATAAAGACGTTGAACAACAATGGACCCAGGACAGAACACTGTGGCACCCCACTTGTCACTCCCCCCCCCCCCCGGATAACGAGGAACCATTAGTGAACACTTTTTGTCAACCAGCTGCAAATGCACCTAACAGTTACCTCATCCAGCCCACATTTTCCAGCTGCATCAGTCAGAAGAATATCACGCTGGGCTTTGTCTAATGCCCTACTGAAATAAATATACACTACATCCACAACATTCCCCTGATCCACCAGGCATGTAACTCCATTAGAAAAAGGAAGGAGATTTGACTGGCATGACTTGTTTTGGAGAAACCCATGCTGGGTCTTGGTAATCACAGCATCCTTTCCTAAGTGCTCACAGACTGACTATTGAATTATCTGTTCTAGGACTTTTCCTGGTATTGATGGCAAACTCACTGGTCAGTAGTTACCTGGCTCTTCCTTCCTTCCCCTTTTGAAGATGGGGACAACATTTGCCCGTCTCCAGTCTGCAGGGACCTCACCTGTTCTTCAAGAATTCTCAAAGACCATAGACAAAGGCTCTGCTATTACATCCACAAGCTCCTTTAGTACCCTTGGGTGCAGCTTATCCAGGCCTGGAGATTTGAATTCAATGAAAGTAGCCTGGTGTTCCCTTATTACTTCTATTCCTATTTTGGGCTGCAGTTCCCTCCTTGCGTCGTTTGTTCCATTATCATCCAGTTTGGATTTGCTTTCCTTTTAGGTAAAGACAGAGGCAAAGTAGGTACTGAGCAGTTCTGTCTTCTCTCTGTCACCCAATAGCATTTCTCCATCGTCTCCATGCTTGTTCTTCTTGCTTTGAATCTAGTGAGGGAGAAGGGCCTCTGGGGTGAAAATGTTTTCCCATCCCTGGTTTAGAGCAAGGATTGCCAACATGGAACCCTCCAGCTGCTGAGGGACCACACATTCAAGTTTCCCCGATCACCTGTCATGCTGGCATGAGCTGGTGGGACTTAAGAGTCCATATCACCTGGTGGGCACCCCATTGGCCACCACTAGTTTCATGTTCCTTGCATGAGCCCATTCACCTCTGCCACATTGGTTTTAAGTATGGTTTATCCACACAAACCAGGATCATAAACTGAGGTTTGAAATTGTCTGTTTGGACCAACTGACTAGTTTCGATATAACAGCAAATTGAGTAGCCAAAGGGGGAAGCAAGTGCCAAATACTTCCAATCTTCTCCTTGTGGCCACACCAGAGGGGAGGAAGGAGTAAAGTCATAGAACTGTAGAGTTTGGGGGTCACCTAGTGCCACCCCCTGCATTGCAGGAATCACAGCTCAAGGATCCAATCAACCCTGAGGCTCCTCCTTGTACCATTACTCCATCATTCAGTGGTTTGTCCAACAGCAGCTATGCAACTGAAGACAACACTTCAGTACATCTGATGAAATGAGCTGCATTTCATGAACATGCATTCCACTATAAATCTGTTATACATGAAGGTTCCACTGAATTTCCTGTCTGTTTTTGCTATGAAAGATGAGCAGAGCCACATTGCACTGGCAGAAGTATGCTGAAGGGCCAACTGACTTTCACAAGTCCCTGACAGACGACACAGCGCTAGATGCAAGACTGGTCTGACTCCATTTAAGCAACATTCATGAAGGAACCTACTCTGAGGAGGGGGGGCAGTGGCATTTGCTCACCCCCCACCCCCCAGACTCTCCTCAAAGGGGCCATCATGGAAAACTAGTTGGTGACCAGGGTAATAAATATGGTTTTTTCTTTATTGATTTCTTCTGTTCCTGAGCATTCGGGAAAAGCATAAAGCTATTCACACCCAGCTGTTCCGATTCATAATATATTCCAGGCAACTAGGTCATTCTTGCCATCTAAATATAGTTTAAAAGAATAATTATATTGAAAAGCAGGCAAAGTGCTTTATTGGCAGGATGCCATCTATACGGAAGCATGTATGAATTAATTAGTATAAATCATCCTCCAAGTGATTGCACGATGTTTACACCATTTCCTGTACTCTGCAGAGGGCCGACGTGAAAGATGGAGGCAACCACTGAGGTTTGTGGAAAGAGCACATTAACACTCCGACATAAACAAAGGGACTGATCATTTGTGCTCTGAAAAAACGAACTGATGCTAAGATGAAAATAATTTCCAAGACATCTACTGTGTTTTACATATTTTACCAGGCAACTGGGCATTTAAACAATGATTCTCCTATAAGGGCAGCTTTATGGCTAAAGTAGTGTCCGGAAAACACCTGTCCCTCAGGTAAAATTCACCTTCAAAAGGGCTGCCAGTTGGACCTGTCCTCTTTCATGTCTATGCCTATTCCCTTTTCATAGCACACAGAGCTATTATCAAAAGGCAGCATGGTGTAGTGGCTAGAGACCCTCTGGACCTGCTGG
Organism: Podarcis raffonei; assembly: GCF_027172205.1. Taxonomy (NCBI): domain Eukaryota; kingdom Metazoa; phylum Chordata; class Lepidosauria; order Squamata; family Lacertidae; genus Podarcis; species Podarcis raffonei. The sequence goes on from NC_070611.1 coordinate 2,860,876, forward strand.
ACTCCAACTCCTGGTGTTAGATCAGTGGCCATTGGAGGGGGCAGACGAGAGTTGGAAGTTCAGCTACATCTGGACAGGGATGCCAACATAATCTCCTGAGCCTGGTATACTATGGACGTGAATGAGGCCTCCTGCAATTGCTGTTTTGTGCAGAGTGTAGACCAACTTAGCTCAGCCTACCTACTGGAGTGTTGCAAGGATAAAAGGAGGGACGGGGGGATCCCACACACCACCTTGAGCTCCTGAGTGGAAAAACAAAGATACAAACCATATACCATAGTTCAGGCCAAGAAAAAGGAGCATGCACAAAAACAGAGAAACAGCCCCTCTAGCTTTAACGGGAACCTTTCATAGTGGGGGGAGGTTGCTTCTTGTTAGTTAAGCATGTGCAGCTTTTTTTCAACATTTGTGTCTGGACCACCAACTCTCAGCCAAGTCTACCTCACAGGGATGTTGTGAATATAAAAGGAGGGAGGGGAAGACAATGGACACAGCCTGGAGCTCCTGGGAGACAAAGCAAGACACAACTACAGTGGTACCTCGGGTTAAGTACTTAATTTGTTCCGGAGGTCCGTTCTTAACCTGAAACTGTTCTTAACCTGAAGCACCACTTTAGCTAATGGGGCCTCCTGCTGCTGCCGTGCCGCCGGAGCACGATTTCTGTTCTCATCCTGAAACAAAGTTCTTAACCTGAGGTACTATTTCTGGGTTAGCGGAGTCTGTAACCTGAAGTGTCTGTAATCTGAAGCATATGTAACCCGAGGTACCACTGTATACAACAAGCAACAAATACTCTAAGCATGTGCTTCACAACTCTCAGCAAAGCACACACACACACAAAAACATTTTGCCAAACTTAATAAACAAAAAAGTAACCTTGCTTATAGGGAATTTTAACTTGCTGCAGTTGTAAGCTATTTGATGATTTTATAGTTTTATTTGCTGATTCATTTTGTGTTTTGGTTTTATGGATACTATATTTTTTTACTATATTTTACTATATTTTATGGATACTATATTATGTTATCCATAAAGCCAAAATTATGTTATGAGCAAGGACAATGGAGCCTCCTTAGCAACAGCAGCTGCTCCATCTCTGCAGCCAAAGAAGGGTGCCTTGTTTTGCTCTAACTTTCTCTATAAATCTCCGATTGACTTACTCTTTTTTAATGGAAAGCTAAGAGTGTGCAGCTCCTGCTGGCAAGGGGTCCCCGTACATGTGTGCCTCTTGCTGGCAGCCCTGCCTCTGGTGAGGGCATCACTCTGGCTACCCCAGGGCTTGAGAAGAGTCTGCAACTCAACATTTGTCAAGAGGAGGAAAGGGAATAAGAGGGAAGTCTGAGCAATTCATTCTTTTGGTTGGGGCTGAGGTCTAAACTGGCACCTTGATCCAAAAATATGAACTGGGCCATTTATTTTTGTTCAGCAAGATTTATATCATGCTTGTTAAAAAATAGCAAACCTCTAAGACTCATTGCTGACTGTTTCTAAGGAAAGGGCCAGCCTGGTGCTGTTATGTTTCCATTGCGATTATCTGTGTCCTTAAAAGATCTTTCTTTCTTTCTTTCTTTCTTTCTTTCTTTCTTTCTGCCTCTTTTAATTTTATTAGTGTTTAATTGCTTTTTAATGGATTTATGTGGAAATGGCAGGATATAAATGAATACTGTATAATAATAATAATACTGTTAAATGGTCTAAAATATTCATTGAAATATTAGAATTCAAAACAGTAAAAATGGGGGTGGGGCACGAGGCTACGGAGCGGAAGTCCCATTGCGCAGGCAGAAGTCTTTGCCTTAATGTGCCAACTTGACACAGCCTGCTAATATCTGTCTCTGAATCTCCCAAGCTAATGCAGAATAGAAGCAAAGGTATTTCTGAATGCATTTCCCAGCTTTGAAGGGGTTGAACAGAAGCCTGTGACCTTTCAGAGTACTTGGCTGAAGCAAACCGAAATGGCTGCCTTTTAACGTCAGTTCAAATAGCTCTTTCTGGATGAAATAATGATAATTTCCTCCAAAATGTCAGATTCACTTAAATCAGTTTAGTACCAAGGCTGGAATTAGGGTTCCATTCATCTGTGGCACAGGTCCTATTTAGTTAATACATATGGTGTTGTGTTTGCCATAAGCAATGCTAAATGCGGCCCTTTTTTCCTGGCATTCCAGCGGATGGATAATGAAAAGATCATATATTTATTCTACCTGTCAAACACATTTTTAAATATCATGCCCAGAGCTGGGTCTTATCAAATGTTTGCACAGAGCTCAATTAATAAAAATAATATCTGAGCAGACTATGAAATGATGCTGTTATTAAATTTATTTTAGGACTTAAATTTACCACAAAGCACAAAGTTATTCCTCTGGGACCAAAGCCCCTGCTGTAATAGTCAGATATGATTTTAAAACGAATCCCAACCTCTGTGAAGAATTTCTTAAGACATGTGAAATGTATTGGAGAATGTACATTATGGGATTCTGTGAACTTCCTCAAAAGTGGTGTGCGATGCTGCACATTTTAGAGCAAAAGGCACCTTGGCGTATTTGAACATGAACATATGTCGAAGGAGAACCACTGTAGTGACTAGGGAGACCCGGGTTCAGATGCGCCTTCATGCATGAGACTCACAGCTGGCGGACCTTGATCTAGTCATGACAACAAGGTTCAGAGGCAATGGGATGCCCACAGAAGCAACCCACATTTTCTGTGACCAGGCCTGAAGGCAGACTGGAATGGATCCTAGGAATGGGTCATCTACAGGCCCCAGAATTATCTGACGGGGGAAATGTGCTTCAAATGTCCTTTAAAGGTATCATGCATACACAGCCGGTACAGGATGGAAAGAGGGCATGCTGGTACCACTGGCTGGGGTTATAAGTTCAATGATGCATTAAATAAAAACGCACATTGAAAATATGTGTATTATGGATCCAAGCATGGCATGTATTTCAGGTTCTGAAATACTGCTTCATGGAAGAGGAATGCTCATTCTGTGTGTGCTGGAAAACCTTCAGAAATCCCTGTGTATCTTGAAAACATTGCAAGTAGTTAAAAATTTGCTATCAGTTTAAACAAACAGTCTTGTTTATATTTCCTTATGATAGAATCTGTTGACTGGCTTGGAGAGTTGACGGTGTGCTCAGAGACTCCATTAAGATGGGGAGGCCCTAGCAATCTGTCAATGCTTGGATTCCAGAGGTCACCTTTGGGTTTTTATCAGCATTGCGTCAATGCCTGTCCTTCCTCAACAGATTCAGGTTGCACTCCTTATAACACCCTCCTCTTGGGCCCATAGCCTAGGCTAGGCCAGCATGAAAAATTGCTCTAGGCTCCTGAGCTGCAAACAGCCAATCTCTTAGGCTGGTGGCAAAAGTGGTGCAATTATAATAGTCTTACATTTTCCTGTTAAGAAAACTTTTTATAATGGAAACTCACTTTTCAAACATTTGTATAAGAAAAGAAAAGAAAAGTATTATAAACAAGTGAAGCACAGAAGGAAGGCTAGAGTGTTAGTGTATCACTCTAGTGGGATTTAGTTTTGGATTTTAATTACACTGTACAAACAGGATACTGCCCCATAAGAATTCCTGACCAGAATGACACATCTCTATCTCTCTCTGGAAGACTTTTAACCAAGAGCTTGTTATTCCCAAACAAGATTAACAGATACCCATCACCTGCGAGACGGCCCGAGTCCCCTTGATTGTTACAGGCAAGAATTGTTAATCCACCTGCTAATACTAATGCTGTTATAAATGGCACAACTCTATTGCAGGGGAATCCTAACTTTTCTACTGGCATACTGCTTCGGGTTCGTGAGACACTAGACCTTCCCTGCTCAAGCAGTGCCCCACCAAACTATAACACAGATCACAGGTCCTGTGCACAGTGCCCTCAGCCTGTCAGAACCTTTGCCAACACCCTTGTTTTAGCCGTCCCAGGCAGGCAGGCAGGCAGGCAGGCAGTCCCATCGTCCACCCCCATCATTCAGCCCAGACATGGGGGTCCAGCTCTGAGGGCCTTCTGGCAGTTCCCTCCCTGCAAGAATTGAGGTTACAGGGAACCCAGGCAGAGGGCCTTCTCGGTAGTGGCGCCCTCCCTGTGGAACACCCTCCTGTCAGATGTCAAGAAAATAAACAACTACCCAACTTTTAGAAGACATCTGAAGGCAACCCTGTTTAGGGAAGTTTTTAATGTTTGAAGTTTTATTCTGCCTTTAATGTTCTGTTGAAATCTGCCCAGAATGGCTGGGGAAACCCAGCCAGATGGGTGGGGTAGAAATAATAATAATAAATAATAATAATAATAATAATAATAATTATTATTATTATTATTATTATTATTATTATTATTATTATCATCCATCCCCAGGGGGCTTCCACACATAACTGGCAGGCTTTGTTTGCAGTGGTGGCCACAAGAAAGGGGTGAGGACCAGAGATCAGTGGCAGAGCATCTGCTCTGCATGCAGAAGAGTTCATCTTGAGGCAGGACAAGGAGAGAATCTCTGTCTGAAACTCTGCCAGTCAGTGTAGACCAGAGGTCCCCAACCTGTTTGGGACTTTGGGGGTTTTCAGTGAGTGCTGTGGGCACCATTCTGTCTAGACACTTCTGGCAGAATTAACCTCACTCTTGAGAAGTGTGTAGAGCTGAAAGATGAAGTGGAGATCTGGCACAGGGGCAGGAGAAACATGCTGAATATTGCATGCCTGACCATAGCATGGCTGCGCTTCGTAAACTTACTTGCCTAGATTGGAGGGAACCTGCAAGGAATTTCATACTTAGACCTGCAAGCCTTCCCAAAACATTTCTGAAAATAACTTAATAAGGCAGAATTAACATCTTTCCTTCTGTAGAAAGGGGGGTTTTTTGCCACAAGACAGTGGAAAAATACAGAGTTTGGAGATCTGGCACAATTTTTCTTGGAATATGGGGGGAGGAAGGTGTCTTGTTTGTAGCCTAAAGAGGACAGGGGACACTCCCCCCCCCAAAGGACAGTCCCATTTTTGAAGGGACGGGTGGCAACCCCACCCACTGCAAACATCACATCTGGGGAGGTTAACTCTGAATGTGTTTCAGAGGTGGATAAATGATTTGAAGTGACCACAAGAGTTTATTAGGTTTGCAAATGTACCCCTGGGCTCAGAAACATTGAGGGAATCAAGGGAAGTAATAGTGCCACTGTATTCTGCTCTGGTCAGACCTCACCTGGAGTACTGTGTCCAGTTCTGGGCACCACAGTTCAAGAAGGACACTGACAAACTGGAACGTGTCAAGAGGAGGGCAACCCAAATGGTCAAAGGCCTGGAAACGATGCCTTATGAGGAACGGCTAAGGGAGCTGGGCATGTTTAGCCTGGAGAAGAGGAGGTTAAGGGGTGATATGATAGCCATGTTCAAATATATAAAAGGATGTCACATAGAGGAAGGAGAAAGGTTGTTTTCTGCTGCTCCAGAGAAGCGGACACGGAGCAATGGATCCAAACTACAAGAAAGAAGATTCCACCTCAACATTAGGAAGAACTTCCTGACAGTAAGAGCTGTTTGACAGTGGAATTTGCTGCCAAGGAGTGTGGTGGAGTCTCCTTCTTTGGAGGTCTTTAAGCAGAGGCTTGACAACCATATGCCAGGAGTGCTCTGATGGTGTTTCCTGCTTGGCAGGGGGTTGGACTCGATGGCCCTTGTGGTCTCTTCCAACTCTATGATTCTATGATTCTAGGACCCCTGGTGCAGACAATGCTGATCCAGAGGGACATGAGAAGAATCCTGCTGGTTCAAGCTAAAAGCCCATATAGTCTATCATCCTCTATGTAGTGGCCAACTACATACCAACAAAGTGGCTGACTTTGGGCTCTCAAATTTCACCATCGCTTCATTCTACAGCATTGTTGTGGCACCTCCTGCAGCGCAAGGCCCAGGGCAGCAGCAGCAGCAACAGTTGTGCTACCCTAAAACCGCCTCTGATCTATCAAAAGTCCACCAGCAGGACTTGGGTACCACAGCACTCTCCCCTCTTGATTCTGGCATTCAGAAGATCCTGTCCGACCGTGAAGGTAGCCGCCATGGTCTGACCAGTGATGTGACTTTGTAGGGTGTCATTTCATGGCAGCACCTGGGGTGGGAGGAGGATGTTTCTGCATAGCAACCCTGCCCAGCATACAGTGGGCAGGTGTCTCCCCACAACAATGCTTTAGGTAAGTACAAAACTCTCAGCATCCTTCACATTCATTAGCGGTTTATCAGCTGCCAAAACAGACAGCCTTCATTAACTATCCTTTGGCATTTGGGAATGGAAACACTTGTAAGCTCTGCAGTGGCAAATTGCTTTGACCAAATTAGTAACATTAAGAGCGATCCACCTCTGTGCGCTTCTGGTAAAGTCATGTCTATGTTAACAATCTCAAAATATATTCATAAATAAAATCTGCTCATCAATCCTGTTTTAGCATGTTCACTAGATTGCAATGATTAGAAATGATCTCTATGGAAGCTAAACCAAAGTTTCAGGGGAAATATCTCTGCCTATATTAAGGACTGCTTAAGGTTGAATAACCCTAATTGTATGCTTAGAAATGGTTTTTAATTCCCCCCCCCAAAAGTATTCTATAAATAAATGCTGTATAAATTGGTACCTGAGAGTTTCTTTTCCAGAACAGAGTGTAACTGTATTTTAATAAGCAGCATGCAGAAAGATTCAGCAACAAGGAACCAGCATCCTGATGTCAGCATGGAAAAACTTTAATATTTTGAAGCAAAAAAGAAAAACAATAAAAGAATAGATAAAATAATAGGGAATTAAACCAAGTGAGGGAAAACCAGAAAAGTTTTTAACAGCATGCCAAAATGCCCATAAAGCAGGGAACCAATTGGGCTTCCTAGATGAGGGAGTCCCATGTCCAGGCCTCCCTCCCAGCCTGACTTGGGACGTCCCTGGGATGCAGAGCAGGCAGCAGCTGGGCATTAGCAAGCAGCAGCCTGGGCTCAGCTCAGAAGCACCTTCGTATCAATGTGCTTGCTTGGCATGCTTTCAGCAACAACATTCAAAGAGTTCTCTCCAGCCCATAATGCTCAGTCGTGTGGCCTGATAATGTTTCATTCATGTGCATCGATCTTTGTGATCCAGTGAAGTGTAGCTTGCTTGGTATCCCATTCAAGAATGGAGGAGCCTCGGGTCCTGACTTGGACATTTTGTCCATTTCTTTGTTCAGGCAGCAGGACTGTCTTTTGTAAATTACATACCAGTTTGCCCACAGTCTGTTTGGGACTGGAAGCTCCTTGGGATCTGTGTTGCTTTTGTAACTCCATAAAATGCCAGGCACAGTGACAGCATGGTAATCATGTTAATCCCCCCTCCCACGTAAGGCTGGGTTTCCTTAAGATTCAAACAAGAGTATATAGGATGAAGGTATTTAAAAACTTTGCTATGTTTTAGAAATCACTAGCCAGGAATGCACATAATTTAATAAGGACTAAAATAATCATTCAAATAACATTTCAAAGGGAAATTAACCAAACTTAAAATAGGGCTACATATTTTTATAAAGACATTAGTTAGGTTGAAGTTTTGGGCACTACTTTCATCTTCCGTAAAATGATCCGATAGCGACCTTCTGCCTCTGGACAGGCTTGAACTGAGCACTAGATACAGTCAATAAGCCTGTAAGCCATCAGTTCTGATGGAAAGGAAAGGAATGCAGAGAGCGTCTTGTCTTGCAGGAGGAGAGCTGCATCTGTGCCTGCCATTGCCTGTCCACCTCCAGCTCTGGGCTTGGTTCCGAAGTATTTATCAGAAAGCAAGCTAATACCAGAATCCATCATGACATTCATTTCACAAGCTTGGTGAGGAAAAATGCCTGCTTCAAGAAATAAGCTTTATTACATTGCTGCAAAGTCAGCACAAAAACACAGCTGGACTTCCAGATTCTTCTCAGAACAAGGCAATGGCAATACAGTGGTACCTCGGGTTACAGACGCTTCAGGTTACAGACTCTGCTAACCCAGAAAAAGTACCTCGGGTTAAGAACTTTGCTTCAGGATGAGAACAGAAATCGCGAGGCGGAGGTGCAGCGGCAGCGGGAGGCCCCATTAGCTAAAGTGGTACCACAGGCTAAGAACAGTTTCAGGTTAAGAACGGACCTCCAGAACAAATTAAGTTCTTAACCTGAGGTACCACTGTATGCAGACGCTGAGAAAAAAATACAGCGCACCATCTACTGGCTGGAGGCTCTACAAACTAATTCACAATATCTTGACATCCAAAGCAACGAGAAATGGGGAAGTCTGCTACAGTCTGCTTTGAATCAGTTTGTCTATGCAAACAAATCAGATTTCCCTAGAGAAAACATTATCATTACACAGATACATAAAACAATGATCCCAGATTCCTGATACTTCCCCTTTGTCCCTTAAAAAGTTTAGTTTTAACGTGTGAATGAATAAGTATCAGCCACTCTCATGCTAATTCTCTCTCTGTGAGGGTCTTTATAGCAGGGGTTTTCAACTTGTACTACAGCTCCCATCATGCCTGATCACGGACCGTGGGGGGGGGTGAGGGGAGCTGGAAGTCCAACAGCCTCTGGAGGGAACCACATCAGTTGTCAACCCCACTTTATGGTACTCATAACTGCACACTCAGCACCTGCATGCTCTGACGCACTAGGATGCTCAGACGCAAGGATGCTCAGAAATTGCTAAGTGAAGCCTTTTGAGTCCAGAGCAGAGAGGGAGGGAGGGGAAACTGCTGTTCAGCTGTGCTGAGCCCTCTCTGAAGCTGGTAGACCCTGGACCAGCGTTCACTTTGGCAGTCTTCAAAGGAGTTGTACCTTTGAGAAGACAGGACTCTTGTGCCCTTACTAGAAGACAACATTTCACTTCTCCATGTTATTTACTGCAGTTAGGCCCCAATTCCTGCAAGGAGCTTAAGGTAGTTTAGATGGTGCTTCCCGCTCCCTTTTATCCTCACAGCAATCCTGTGAGGGAGATCAGGCTGAGAGGTAAGTGGCCAGCTCAAAGGCCTCAGATCAGCTTCACAAATCACAATGGGGGGGTGTGAATCTGGACTCCCCAGTCCTATTCTGATGCTCTAACCACTATACTACACAGACTCCCAGTTTAGGAGGCTGGAGCTGGAAAAATTGTGTCAGCTGCAGGGGTCTTTTTCTGCACAATTGCTATAAGGTGAAGAAGTCCTGCTCCTGGATTCCTTCTAAATCAAGATAGTTGGTGCCAGAGAGTAGCTTTGAGGTCTGGGCTGCGTGCATCATGTCTTGCTATTTTTACTAGGTGTGTGCAAGTGCTGTAGTACACACACACTCTCTTACACCTATTCAAACTTGGATGATTTAGGCAAATAAGAGATGGTTATGAATAAACCCTGAGTCTATGAATTAACCTAATTCCTGTAATGCCTCACATCAAAGCAGAAATAATAATGAGAAAATACACCCGCTCTAAATTAACTTTCAAGTTTAATGCAATGTTCAGAATTTAGTATTTGTACTTTGAAGCTTTTTTTCTGCAAAGTCATGGAGAAAAAGGTCGCGTGAAGCAAGGCAAGCAACTTCTGAGAACTACGGACTTGATTGCAAGGACCAAGAAGCTGATTGTCTCTCTTTGGCATTATCTTCCCCTCCTGCCCCCCCCCACCGCTGCTTTTTGTTCTTGGCTTTTGGGGGAACTTCAAAGTTCATTGCTTAATCTGTCTTTTCAGTGGTATTTGTGCCCATGTCTAAACACTTTATTGAAGAAGGATGAACTTATGACTATTACGAAAATTTAGCACATATTCTCATGCTTTGCCTCAAACCAATTACATTAAAGCAATGCAGGGGTAAAAAAAATTCCTAAAACTGTGCCTCCCAAATCATGAATGTGAGAGATGCCACGGGTAATTTTCAAAAGGCTGATGAAGAAACATCTTGGGAGGAGGGTGTTGCCCTGCTTGGCTTGCATGAACTCAATGGCCATGATGATGATGATTTATGAAATTTGTAAACCGCCCTTCATCCGTAGATCTCAGGGTGGTTTACAGCAGGGGTCAGCAAACTTTTTCAGCAGGGGGGTCTACTGTCCTTCAGACCTTGTGGGGGGCCGGACTATATTTTGAAGCGGGGGGGGGGGATGAACGAATTCCTATGCCCCACAAATAACCCAGAGGTGCATTTTAAATAAAAGGACACATTCTACTCATGTAAAAACATGCTGATTCCCAGACCATCCGCGGGCTCGATTTAGAAGGCAATTGGGCCGGATCCAGCCCCTGGGCCTTAGTTTGCCTACCCATGGTTTACAACAGGAATGTCCAAAGTCTGTTTCGGGGGGCCTAATCCGGCCTGCCAGTTGGTTCAATCCAGCTCAACAACTTCAGTCCTAAAACAAGATCAACAACTTTGGTCAGCCCTCACGGCCCTTCATCAAATCTGGCCCTCTTTGAAAAAAGTTTGGACACCCCTGGTTTACAAGATACAGATTCAAAAATGATATAATCAGGTTGTGCCATCATCTAAGTTTCAGCAATCATTCAGGCGTACCACCATAGTTGTTTGACCAAATTTATGGCCAAAGCCCTGCTGAGACCTGGAAGGGAGATTTGCTCTCTTAGATCTAAGTGGAGACAGATGGCAAATGCTCAGGGGTGATCTGTATAAATGTGTAACACCATGAAGCATAGCAGGAGGAGCGCAGGGTTCAGGGCAGCATGGGAAGTTCTCCTACACAGGGTGCCTAGCGGGGGGTGGGGGGCAAAATAAAAATAAAAATGCCTCCATTTATACTGGCACCTACTCAATGTTCGGTCCCGGTCAGAAAGGCAACTATGACGTAGTGCACATGAGAGCATGCGCAGAAGGCCTTCCGTTCTGTGCATGCCCTCAAGTGCTCTATGTCATGGTTGCAGCAACTAAATCACCCATCTGCCCAGGCCCTTCTGAAAGTTAGGACCAGGGGAGGAAAGGAGAGGGGAGCAGGGAGATGCTGTGAGGACGTGGATCACGATTCTGCCACCGGCCAAATGCAGATGGCGCTTTGATAGCCGCGCCACATGTCTCAACTCAGAAAGCAGCATTCCGGAATCACTACCACTTGTACCCAAAGGGTGACATCTTACCAAAGCCTGCCGCTGCTGGAAGTGGAGTTAAGGTGTTCTCTTCCGTCCTCTTCTGCTAGGTTCAGTATCACCTGGGATTCTGTGCAGGTTGTGTCTGGGGATGAGGGATCAAAGAGCAGGGAACTGTTGCACAATACTTGCCTACATACAGTCTGTCTTAATATGTTTAGAAGAAAGTTATATCATGTTAATACAATTGATATTTGAATAAAATAAAGAAGTGACAAGTGCATCTTGCGCCTGGCTGCAGCAGCTCTGCCACCGGGTCAGATCTGGGTCACGGTGGCAGAGAGCAGCCCTTCTCGGTCGCAGGAATGAGCTCACCCTAGCCATGAACATTCAAGTATGTCCCTGGTCATTACAGGTCTCTCCTGTTAGAACGACCCAAGATACACCAGGAATTTAATCCATTCCCACATTTCATTCAAGAAGTTTTTAATGTTTGACATTTTATTATGTTTTTATATGTGCTGGAAGCAGCCCAGAGTGGCCAGGGAAATAAATGATAAAAGTATTATTATTATTATTATTATTATTATTATTATTATTTCCAACCACCATGTTATAATTTCACATTTCACCAATCAGACACACTTCAAGAAGTGAATTTTTGCATGCTCTTTCTAACCAGACAACCTTTTTTGAGGGGGGTGATACGCAGGTGCTCATCTTCACTGTAGCTAAGGAAGTTACAGGCTCCTGATTCCCCTCTCTCTTTCTCACCAACTTCCTCAAACATCTCAAAAATTAGAGCAAGGCTGCAAGAAACTCAACTGCAAAAATAAAGCTTGTGAATTGGGTCACTCTACAAATAAATTGATTTCCATGCACTTTTCCAACAACAGAATGGGGTATTTTTGTTCAGTCTTATAGATATGTTTTATTCCCCTCCCATCAACAGTATCCGATTAATCACACTTTCCTCAGGACTGTGGCCTGAGAGGCACATTTCAACATATATGTTACCTCCATTTATTCAAATATGTGATCATCCCATTCAGTGTCTCCTATGCTATTCAGATAAATCAGGTTATGCTACGTAAGATAGCGTGGAAACAGGAAAGGCCACACTCAGAAAATCTGACTTCAATCCTAGCATGGAGCAAAATCTGAAAGCTCAGAAGCATGTTGCTGAAAGACTAAGCATCACCACCTGTGTTTTAATATTAAAACAATAAACATAACTTTATCAAGGCTATGCCTTGGATAGACCGTGTTTGTCTATTACAAATTATCAATTAGAGCAACCGTGCTTCCATTATTAATTGAAATATGCTCTCAAGCTGTTAAATCTCACAGTCCACTGATCACGCTTGACCTACTGTGATGCTGTGATCACCAATAGTCAGCATGGATTTCTGAAAAATAAGTCATGTCAGACTAACCTGATCTCGTTTTTTGACAGAATTACAAGCCTGGTAGATGAAGGGAACGCAGTGGATGTAGCCTACCTTGATTTCAGCAAGGCATTTGACAAGGTGCCCCATGATATTCTTGTAAAGAAGCTGGTAAAATGCGGTCTTGACTATGCTACCACTCAGTGGATTTGTAACTGGCTGACTGACCGAACCCAAAGGGTGCTCATCAATGGTTCCTCTTCATCCTGGAGAAGAGTGACTAGTGGGGTGCCACAGGGTTCTGTCTTGGGCCCGGTCTTATTCAACATCTTTATCAACGACTTGGATGATGGACTCAAGGGCATCCTGATCAAATTTGCAGATGACACCAAACTGGGAGGGGTGGCTAACACCCCAGAGGACAGGAACACACTTCAAAACGACCTTGACAGATTAGAGAACTGGGCCAAAACAAACAAGATGAATTTTAACAGGGAGAAATGTAAAGTATTGCACTTGGGCAAAAAAAATGAGAGGCACAAATACAAGATGGGTGACACCTGGCTTGAGAGCACTACATGTGAAAAGGATCTAGGAGTCTTGGTTGACCACAAACTTGACATGAGCCAACAGTGTGATGCGGCAGCTAAAAAAGCCAATGCAATTCTGGGCTGCATCAATAGGAGTATAGCATCTAGATCAAGGGAAGTAATAGTGCCACTGTATTCTGCTCTGGTCAGACCTCACCTGGAGTACTGTGTCCAGTTCTGGGCACCACAGTTCAAGAAGGACATTGACAAACTGGAACATGTCCAGAGGAGGGCAACCAAAATGGTCAAAGGCCTGGAAACGATGCCTTATGAGGAACGGCTAAGGGAGCTGGGCATGTTTAGCCTGGAGAAGAGGAGGTTAAGGGGTGATATGATAGCCATGTTCAAATATATAAAAGGATGTCACATAGAGGAGGGAGAAAGGTTGTTTTCTGCTGCTCCAGAGAAGCGGACACGGAGCAATGGATCCAAACTACAAGAAAGAAGATTCCACCTAAACATTAGGAAGAACTTCCTGACAATAAGAGCTGTTTGACAGTGGAATTTGCTGCCAAGGAGTGTGGTGGAGTCTCCTTCTTTGGAGGTCTTTAAGCAGAGGCTTGACAACCATATGTCAGGAGTGCTCTGATGGTGTTTCCTGCTTGGCAGGGGGTTGGACTCGATGGCCCTTGTGGTCTCTTCCAACTCTAGGATTCTATGATTCTATGATTCTACATCTGGAGACGGATGCAGAGGAATAGAATCCCCCCCCCTGTCCCTGCAGTCCTTCTAACGAGGGGGTGAGTCATGTCCTTCTTCTTCAGCAGATCGGCAGTCCCTGCAAATTCCCACTTGTGCGTTTGTGTCTTTGAGCCCAGTTGGCAGCTCAGCACAAGTCGCTATTGGAAGCCCTGCGTGACGTGAGGGAAAGAGGAGAAGGGGGATGTTTGGGTTTCACATGGGCTCCTCAGGAAACGCCTGAGGATGCTGTACGAGATGCTCCTTCCCTTATTATCTTAGTAAGCATGACAAAGAAAGAGAACACCCATGAGCAGGAGCACTGTAGCTTCAGGTATTAGGTACTGGGGGGTGAGGAATACCACCAGGTGATGGTAATCACATCCTAACCCTCCCTGCACCATTGACCTCACAGTACAGAAGGGCTGCAATATGAAGTGTGCTCACTCAATATTCTATTTTAAAAGAAACTTTTAAATTGTGATTGTTCCTCAGAAATCTTGGGCATATGCACGTGTACATTTAAAGAATCATCCAAGTCAGATTTTGTTCACCAAGCAACCCTAGTTTAGAGCAACACATGCTGGCCATAAGAGAACGTCACCAGCAAAAAAAGGACAGAGTTTTCTGGTGTCTTACCTACCTCTGAAACACAGGACTTCGGTCAAACAAGAAAGTGAAATAATAATCCAACTGCAAGAGGAAAAATGAAAACGCTGTTTTATTGTTTCTGTCCTGTGGCAGCAAGTGCCAATTAAGTGTGCATAACTCTGCTCTGAATTGTGCCCAATATCTGTGTGGGTAGAATGGAAGATTAGAGTGAGAAACCACTGGACTTTTTTACAACCTGCATATTGTGGCCAGGGTGCAGTTACCATAGTGACCAAAAAAATGACAAGATTGCAAAAAAATAAAAATATCAAGCTGTCATACTCTGCCTCAAGGATCAACACACTGGCTCAACAGACCACGTCACACACAAGACCACGGTTAGTCAGCTAAGCTTTCATTTCCCAAACCAATATAGGTGCTGTAATGGCATTAGGGGTTGCTTGTGCATAAGTTACCGCCGCTCTGGGCTAGGTTGCCTGGTTAAACCGTTTCTCGCTGGACAGCCATCCACTCCGTGGCTGTTCAGTCACTGGCAGAATCCGTCAGTGGGCGTTTCTTGAACTTCTTCCAGCAAAGAAGTTCTTTGACGCCAAGTCTACGCCTACTTTCCCTGCACGGAAGTCTTCTGCGCAGGGTGGGTGTGGGTAGCGGAGGACCTGTGCTCTCCCCGCTGGTCTCCAGCGAAGAGTCCTGGAGCCCTCTCTCCGATTCCCCCCTCCGCCCCCCTTTATCCCTGGTGTTACGCTGATTTCCTTCCCCAGCTGATGAGTCCCCTCTCTCCCTGCTTGGCCCTTCTCCGGCATTGCTTGGGAGACCTGCCTCCACTCCTGGCTCCGATGTCAGTTCCCTGACAGGTACATAATGGAAATCATAGAATTATAGTATCACTGTAGAGCTGGAAGGGACCCAAGGGCCATCTAGTCCAACCCCCTACAATGCAGGAATAAGGATTTTCTGCCTTGTTGAAGAAAACAACCAGGTATCCAAGAAAACACAGTTCTGATCCAAGATATCTCACCACATCATCTAGTTTTGCCCCTTTTCAGTGTGATTATTTGTAATATGATTTTAACAACAAAGTCCTCAATTTCTACTGAAGTGTCATGATAGTTATGATTATTTCTGCAGAAGGGCTTTGAGATATTTCGGTTCCCAGGGCAGAAAATCTACACAGCACTCCCACTAATCTGGGCTGGCGGAGACATTTTGCCGCTTGAGGCAAAACAGAAAATGGCGCCTGTCCTCTTGCCTCCTTCTCCACGGCCTCCTGAGGCAACTGGCACCCTGAAGGTTGTGGGGGAGAAGAAAGGAGGTGGAGAGGAGCGGGGGAGGCAGAGGCAGCAGCATGGCTCTTCCCAGGTGGCAGCTATAGGCAGCAAGCACAGGAGCCAGTGGGCGATGCGCTCCTCGGGGGTCTGGATCCGCCTCCTCTCCCTGCACAACCTGCCACCTGAGGGAACAGCCTTACCGAGGCTAATGGGCCGGCCAGCCTTGTCACTGGGCAACATGGTCACAATCCACACTTGAGTGCAAGCCATATTTATTTTTTTTTTTATAAATTTTTTTATTGCTTTTTTCCAGAATCTAAATCCATCATCAATAACACAACAAAAGCGGTTTTACAGAAAGAAAAAGAAATTAAACAAGAAAAAATTCATTTTTCGAAGTCTTTTTTTTTTTTTTCATCATCCACTGGACTTCCCCATCTCCTCCATCCCTGCATTCTTTATAATAAATATAAACAGCAAATTAATACCTTGTTTCCTGTGTTTTTGTATTTTCATCTAATTATTCACTCTGAAATTAAAACTTTTCTCAATCATTAACTTTGTTTCTATCAACTCCGAATTTCAATACTGAAGCATATTTACCTCAAACCTTAGCAAATTTTTAACATTCATATATCTTATAATGTTTTTGTAAATAGTCCTTAAATTTTTTCCAATCCTCTTCCGCAGCCTCTTCTCCCAGGTCTCGGATTCTGCCAGTCATTTCGGCTAGTTGCATATAGTCCATCAGTTGTGTGTGCCATTCTTCCAGTGTGGGTAGCTCCTGTGCCTTCCAGTATTTAGCTATGAGAATTCTTGCTGCAGTCGTTGCATATAGAAAGAAGGTTCTGTCTTTCTTAGGTATCCTCTGGCCCACAATGCCCAAGAGGAAGGCCTCTGGTTTCTTCTGAAAGGTATACTTAAATACCTTTTTCAACTCGTTATAAATCATTTCCCAGAAGGCCTTCACCCTCGGGCATGTCCACCAGAGGTGGTAAAAAGTTCCTTCAGCCTCCTTACATTTCCAACATTTATTATCAGACAAATGGTATATCTTTGCAAGTTTGACTGGGGTCATGTACCACCTGTACATCATTTTCATAATATTTTCCTTTAAGGCACTACATGCCGTAAATTTCATACCGGTGGTCCATAACCTTTCCCAGTCCTCAAACATAATGTTGTATCCAATATCTTGTGCCCATTTTATCATGGCTGATTTGACTGTCTCATCTTGAGTATTCCATTTAAGCAGCAAGTTGTACATTCTTGAAAGCACTTTCGTCTTAGGTTCAAGTAATTCTAGTTCTAATTTTGATTTTTCCACCTGGAAACCAATTTTTTTATCTTTTTTAAAGATCTCTAAAATTTGGGCATAGTGAAACCAGTCTCGCACCTTCCCTTTCAATTTTTCAAAGCTCTGCAACCTCCAAGTGTCACCCACTCTTTCTATTATTTCACAGTATTTTGCCCAGCCACCCCCCATATTAAGTATTTTTGTGGCTTTAGCCTCCATCGGTGATAACCACCTCG
Organism: Podarcis raffonei; assembly: GCF_027172205.1. NCBI lineage: Eukaryota > Metazoa > Chordata > Lepidosauria > Squamata > Lacertidae > Podarcis > Podarcis raffonei. The sequence goes on from NC_070611.1 coordinate 2,878,000, forward strand.
GAGTCTTGTTTTCAAATAAGTCCTTGTATTTAGTCCAGACAGAAAACAGAGATTTCCTTACAATATGGTTTTTAAACAACTTATGAGACTTTACCTTGTCGTACCACAAATATGCATGCCACCCAAAAGCATTGTTGAACCCTTCCAGATCTAGGACATCAGTGTTTTCTAGCAAAAACCAATCTTTCAGCCAGCAGAGGGATGCAGCTTCGAAAAGGGACAGCAGGTACCTGGCCACCCCCCACGCCTGGTACAAAAGATCCACCTCCAGACATAGACGAGAAGGGAGATAACCCCATCGGCTAACAAGCTGATCCAGGATGTCTCTGCAGCTTTTTAGTTGGAATATCCATGGGGCAAATTCCCCTGAAAAAAGGAAAAGGATTTTTCACATTTTGAGGAAAGAACAACTAGACGTCATTTGTCTCCAGGAAACCCATGTGACTAGGCTCCACAGAAGAGTGCTAATAAACAAGCGACTAGGCCAAGAATTTATTTCATCAGCTAAAGAAAAGAAAAGGGGAGTCGTGATATATGCAAAGGAGAGCCTAGCACCAAAATTTGTGTTCAAAGATGAACAAGGAAGAATTTTGGCGATCGAAATACAATCACAAGGAGAAAAATTTTTGATAATTGGAATTTATGCACCAAATGAGGGGAAATCTGAATTTTATGGGAAGCTGCATGAGACAATGCTGGACCATATGGACTATAATAACATCATTCTGATGGGAGATATGAATGGGGTCTCCACACACATGGATAAGTCACAAAATCAAAATGTGACTAAAGATGGCAGACTACCAAAGACTTTTTTTGAACTCACAGACAATATGGACTTGATTGATATCTGGAGGACAAAGAACCCCCTAGGTAGAGAGGGAACATTCTTTTCTGAGGCCCACCTATCCTGGACAAGAATCGACCAAATCTGGATATCTAGAGGACTGGCACCCAAGACCAAAAAAGTAGAGATCTGCCCTAAAACTTGCTCCGACCATAACCCCTTGAAAATGGACTTGAGACTTACACCAGCTGGATCCTTCAGATGGAGAATGAATGATGCATTGTTTAGAGACCAGGAGATAGTGAAGAAGGCCCAAAAGACGATGAAAGACTACTTTGAACTAAATTTGAACACTTCGGTGGAAAAAAAAACAATCTGGGACGCAAGCAAAGCTGTTATGAGAGGGTTTCTGATACAGCAGAATTCTATTAAGAAAAAACTCTGGAACGGTAAAAAGGACAAGATCTTGGAAAGGATAAAAGACGGAGAGAAAAAGTTGAGACTAAATCCAAAATCAAAAGAAGTTTTGAGAGAAATAAAATTCCATCAAGCACAATATGCAAAACTGATAAATCAAGAAGTTGAATGGAAAATCAAACAGATGAAACAAAGATCATTTGAATCGGCAAATAAATGTGGGAAGCTGCTATCATGGCAGCTGAAAAAGAGACAAAAACTGAACTTTGTTACCAATCTAGAGGTTGAAGGAGAATGTATTCAGAAACCAGAGGAAATTAGAAAGTGTTTCCAGAGATATTTTAAAAAATTGTTTTCCCAAGGACCCCAAGTGGAGACTGAAATAAATAAATTTTTAAAAAGCTATGGCCTACAAAAACTAACACAAGACAAACAAACTGACCTGAATTATAAAATAACCCAACAGGAAATCGAAAATGCCATTCAGAACATGCAACTAGGCAAATCCCCGGGCCCAGATGGACTTACCTCCAAATACTATAAGATATTGAAGGAATACCTGACTCAGCCATTGATGGAGGTATGTAATCAAATTATGGAAGGGAAGGGGGCACCAGAATCGTGGAAAGAGGCATTCATCACTTTGATACCAAAATTGGAATCTGAAAAGACTCAACTTAAGAACTACCGTCCCATCTCACTCCTAAACGTGGATTACAAGATTTTTGCTGACATTTTGGCAAATAGATTGAAAAAAGTCTTAAATGGAGTTATTCATAAAGACCAAGCAGGCTTTCTCCCTGGCAGGCATTTGTCAGATAATACTAGGAACATTGTTGACGTTCTGGAACTTCTACAGACAAATTTGAATACAAAAGCAGTTTTGATATTTATAGACGCGGAGAAGGCCTTTGACAATATATCTTGGAAATTTATGAAGAAGAATTTGGAAGGGATGGGAGTGGGAAGGGCGTTCCAAAATGGCATAGATGCAATATATTCAGAACAAAAGGCTAAATTGATAGTAAACAATGTGGTGACAGAAGAGTTTAAAATTGAAAAAGGAACACGACAGGGGTGCCCCCTATCACCCTTGCTATTTATTTCTGTCCTTGAGGTTTTGCTAAATTTGATCAGGAAGGATCAGCAGGTGGAAGGAATACAGGTCGGAGGAAAACAATATAAACTGAAGGCCTTTGCAGATGACTTGGTTTTGACATTACAGGAGCCGGTGTCCAGCACAAAAAGAGTATTGGAATTAATTTCTGAGTTTGGTCGGGTGGCGGGATTCAAGTTAAACAAACAAAAAACTAAGGTTTTGGCAAAAAACTTGACACCTTTAGAAATAGATGGGTTTCAGAAGGAAACAGAACTAAACGTTGTTAATAAAGTGAAATACCTGGGGGTCAACTTGACTGGGAAAAATTTGAATCTGTTTAAAGATAATTATGAAAAATGTTGGTCTGAAATTAAAAAGGATCTAGAAATCTGGTCAAGATTGAAACTTTCCTTGTTGGGAAGAATTGTAGCAGTAAAGATGAATGTATTGCCAAAAATGCTGTTTCTGTTCCAGACCCTACAGATCGTGGACAGAGTGGAATGTTTTGGAAAGTGGCAGAGGGACATTATGAAGTTTGTCTGGCAGGGCAAAAAGCCCCGAATAAAATTTAAAATATTAACAGATGCAAAGGAAAGAGGGGGTTTTGCCCTGCCGGACTTAAGGTTGTATTGTGCAAGCCATATTTAAATGAAGAGGATAGCGGTTCCTGATCATTTCAGCAGAGCTTGTGAAGGACAAGAAGACCGTGGATGGTGCTCCCCGCAGGTCGCATTTGTCTCTTTCGCTTTGCCTCTCTTAAAATGGCAACCCACTCTTGCTGTCTGCACTGGAAATCTCACAAGACCTGCACCTGGACTTCTGATACTTGCAAGAATTTTTTTAAAAAATAAGCCTGCATTTCAAATATCTGGCCAAAGTTTGCACATACACAGAGGGGTGTTTGTGTGTTTGTGTTTTGAGCATAGAACACATTAAAACGCACCCCAGTGAGCACAAAGAAGACACGACTTATCAAGGCAAGCCTTTGGAGAATTCTTTCCACCTTGAAACCCGCCTCTAGCAGCAGCTAATCTTGGAAACAGCTGAAGGTCCAAAATGCTAGATAACTCTGAAGCTGATGCACACCTGACAGCTTCCAGCTCTCCTACGGAGGAAGACCCTTTAGAAATGACAAATGCAGGAAGGGGGTAGGAAGAGAGTGACAGCCGCTCTTTACAGGTCAAGGGAAATCATAGCTCTCATCTCTGCTTCATTTCACATCTCTGTAGGCACGCAATCTACTGCAATTTCTTCCTGCTTCTTCCTTTCCTTTCCCTTCTCTTCCCTTCACCACCTCCTTTCCTCCATTCCATCTGTTCTAAAATACGCCACAAACCATAACTTTCAAAAAATCCGCATCAAACATTTTTCATAGCAAAAGTGAACTAGGCAGGTCTAAGATATTCCTCTAATACAACGTTCTGGAGATTTCTTCAAAGAGAGAGAGAGGCAGGGACAGAGAAAATAGAGATCCACTCAAAAATAATGCAGCTTGGCAGCTCTGATGATCTAAACCTGCAGAAGTTGTATCCTCAGATTCTTCTTTTATCTTTGTAACTAGGTTTTTCCCTTCCTGTCAATTAGGACCCTTCCTCTCTTACACTCCCACACACATTTTCAGATTATCACAGCAGGTCGGATCTAAGAGGGGCAGTCAGGTAATTTAAACTGAATGATATAGCTGGTTGCAGAGACTCAGACGCGTCCCTTATTATACATCGCTTGGAGAGGGAGCATTCTCTCTCACTGCGGCGAGACGATCCATGCTGACTTAGGGCTCATTAAAGCTGGAGGAATTGTTTGATCGTCCTTCAAAAGCACACCCAATTCTCCCAACTCAAATGCTTTTTTTTTATGGTCTAAAGAAAGCTGTTTCAGTATGCTTAATGTAGTTTTCCTGTTGGGTTTCCCCAAAGGTGGGTCTTTTGCTGTGTTTAATAAAATGAAACCATCAGTTACAAAAAGACTTTCCTCTGGAGGTGGGAAGGGAACTTTTAAGGAGGAACGTATTTCCCCCCTGAATTTATTTATTGATTTTTGCCAAGGAAGACACATCCCTGGGTAGTGTAGCTCTGTTACAGACCTAACCCTGCACCCTCCCTTTTAATCGATTTGCAGCAGGAAGGTGGTTTCCAAGTGTGTGAACCTAGAGGACTTACCACTGGCATCCTTTGGGCACATCAACAATTTGGAAAGGGGCCACGGGCTCTGCTGACAATCACCACAATGGATGAAGGGGAGCCCTCAGCTAACCCACTTTTGGCAACCATTACTAGGCAGACAGGCAATGCCCACAGACCTCAAGTCCACCATTGCTTCTTCCTTGTATGGCAGTGGGGGATGAGGAATCATGGAGGTGGAAGTCTCCTCATGAGCCTATTGGCAGACCTTTCTCTCCTTTACACCCTGTGTTTTCAAAATGACATTTTCCCACCCCAGTGCAGCCTCCCAGACAACAAATCCAAGTCCATGCCTAGGGATGGGCAATCTTGCAATTTTGCTTTCTCTCAATTTCAAATTTTAGCAATCTTAATTTTTTTGCACTTCCAGAGTTAACATTAAAACAAAAAACAAAAAACCTCCTCATGCTGACTTAAGGCTCATTAAAGCTGAAGGAATTGTTTGATCAACTTTCAAGGCACCATCAAACCATCTTAGGGACTCCCCTCTGGATTTGTGTAGGGTTTACTCCTTATCCTTTTCTTCTCCAGAAGATACCCTGCAAGAAAATGGAGCTTTAGGCTCAGAGTTTTCCTTCTCCTAGATGGGCTCCCTTCCCAGGTGGATGAGCCCCATCTGCCCCTCACTTCCCTCTACAGCACATGCAGAAACCGCCTTCTTGATCTCTGGTCCCACTCTGGGTCTTGTTCACTCAATCCGCTGGAGGCTGTCTTCACATGCAGGGGAAGTCCCTCACTCACCAAGGGCTTGAGACCAAATACACCCTGCATAGGTTTCCAACTTTCACACCGAGATGCCTGAAGAACTGGAAGCATCCACCGCAAAGCCTAGAGCATATTCTAGAGCACGTTGTTTCAGCCTGCTAGTCTTCTTGGATACAAAACTTAAAAGGGTGCAATTTCACAAACACACCCAACACTCTCCAGCTTACGTACATCCCAGGGGGAAGGGAGTGAGGAATACTACTAGTTTCCCCTTGATGATTCCAAAATAATATTATAAAGAAGCCAGGACCCTCTGGGAAAATATTGGTTTATATCCTACAACTTTTATAGGTTTATCCTACTGAAATATTGATTCAGGATGATAGTGTTATTTTAATTCCCAGTTCATTTTGATTCACCCATCATTTTCACAGGCTCCAGTAATGAGGTGGCTTTTGGCTTTTTAGGTTTTTCAGAGGGGGCGCTACTTTCCTCCCCTTGTGTTGTCTTTTAGACTGAATGGAGACAAACGAACAAAAAAATGTCAAAATGTAACTCGGGGATTTCCACACATCCTGTTGCCACGGCGACTTCTGGAGAAGTTAGGATGCCTCACAAGAAGCCTATCTTTTAAAAAGAGAGACTTGGTTTCACTCCTTGTTTGCAAGTAGGGATGAGCAAAGCCAACTTGCCGTCCGTGACACTTTTGAAAGTGTTAGTTCATCGATCATTGTGCTCCCGTTTCTGCAATAATCTGTCATTTTTAAAATAAAAAAATGCATGAAAACATGTGTACAGTGGTACCTTGGTTTAAGAACAGCTTAGTTTATGAACAACTTGGATTAAGAACGCTGCAAACCCAGAAGTAGGTGTTTTGGTTTGTGAACTTTGCCTTGGAAGCAGAACATGTTTTGCTTCCTGTTGAATGTGTTCCATTTGTAAATTGAGTCCCCCTGCTGCTATGGGAAAGCACGCCTTGGTTTAAGAATGCTTTGGTTTAAGAACTTTCCCCAAATATGCATATTTTTTTTGGAGCTGAGAATTCCATTGCGATATGCAGAGAAGTACAAAATCCAAAACTCTCTGATCTGCCATTCATCCAGGAGTCATGGACCAGGTCAGTTCATCTGGTAACTCAAGGAGGTCACATTCCTCAAGCATCCTTCATTGTGACTGCTTCAAGGCGGCTAGCTGGCCACCAGATGGATCTTGGTCTCATCCAACAAAGCAATCCCTTTGTTCTTGACTTGTGCTTGTTGTTTGTGACTAGAACTGGCTTCCACACAATGAGCTCTCTGTGCGCTCCCATGGCTAAATGTCCACATGGGCTGGCTAAGTGACTACAGCTGCTAAATGCACTGCACTGGCAGCCAATGTGATGCCCACCAGATGTTCTGGACCACAACTCCCAGGAATCTCTGCCTGCAGTTAATAATCAGGGATGATGTTGAGCTGTTGAACATCTGGGGAGTACCATTTTGGCTATCACTAATGGAGAACTCTTAAAATAAATGATACTCCCTTTATTGAACTGTTTACAAACGGTTCCATTTTTGCCCGAAGTATTTATTAATTTCATTTATCAATCACTTCCCATGAAACATCCCAAATCGATTTAACAATAAAAGCATCAATGTATGTACTCTCATAGAAGTGTGCATGACCAGCCACATGAAGTCAGATCAATTTTCTATCACTAACCTAAGTATAATTACAGCAGAGAAGCTGAATTAGAAGCCTAAGGCTATCAAAACATTAGGTACTGCTGTTTATAATATTTTCCATAAGAGATATATAAACACGACCAACTTAACTGACAGGTGCCCAACCATCTCAGAATCAGGCCCCACCAGGCTGCTTTGAAAGATGCAATGAAAGCCGTATTGTTCTGCAGCTAGGGCGAGCTTTTTAAAACATGAACACAAAACCAGAGGATCTTTTTTAGTGGAAAGGTCAGTGTATAAACAATGGCTAAGAGAGCCCATCCACAACAACATTGCTATCAAAATAATTTACTAGAATGGGAGAAATGCAACTGCTTGAGCCACATCCAAAATATCACTTGCAATCTCCTCCTGAGATTTTGTGCCTCTGGCAGAAGCAAGGCTAAGACCTGATGTGCCGTCATCCACCCTTCTGAGATACGGTGGCAGTTTCATCCAAATAAGAGTATCTATTTGAAGGTCATGCTTTGCTGGTAGGCATGAAGTTAATTTTTTCTTTCTTTCAAAAAGTCCTGCTACTTAGAAAGAAATGGTCACACTTTCGCATTTTAGCTCCTGCGGCTGTTGCCTTTTCATTGTCATGTCTCGGCTTGTTTCTTTTACGTCTGCATAAAGCAGCAGCATCTCTGCAAGACCTCTTCCTCTGGCTTGACGCTTCGTGACCCAGGGGGACTAGACGGCCAGGGCCAGCCCAAGGCATTGGGGCACCTGAAGTGAACCACAAAATGCTCCCCCCACCCCACCAGGGAAGAAGCGGGGAGTGAAGATCTACATCAGGAACAAGGTGGGAACAAAGAGCTCCCTTGGGAAGAAGGGGCCATTGCGGGTGGGAAATGGGGCCCTCGGCATCATGCTGGGTAGGTGCAGAGCCCAGGAGACACCAGGGGGCAGCCTCTGCCATTTCCTCCCTTGAGGTGGGAGGAGATAGCAGCACCTACGATTCGCTGAGAGGCTGCTGCAGAGGGGGCACTGGAAGGGGGCTGTGGAGAAGACAGCAGAGCTGGCCTCCAAGGAACACGATGCAGCCATTGCTGCCATCACTGAAACTGAAGCAGCAGCAGCAGGCAAGGCATCCCTTGGATTACACCATCCTTCTTAAAACTGGGTGGTCTGCCCAGAAGGAAAGCAGGATGCGCAGGAAGCAGCAGGGGAAAAGAGGCTCCGCTTTCCTCAGAGGAATAAAGCTGAGGCTGCAACAAGGCCAGGGAAGGTCCCACGTTGGGTTGGGGGGAGGCCAGCAAGGCACTAGAATGGAAGAGGAGTCGCAACAGGGCATACCCATTTAGTCATGTAGTCATGTGGGAGGGATCAGGCAAGGAAAACCATGGCCAGTCGTCATTCATCCCCTCCCAATCAGGTCCCAATGAAGCCAGTCCCCCCAACATGGTTCCAGTGTTCTTCTGTGAGGAGTGATGGGAGTTCAGAAAGCGCATTTCTCCTGTAACAGAAAAGCCAGAGCCTCATTGGCAGCAGAAGTTCTCAGATGCTCTCCTTCAAGTGCACCAATCAAATGGAAGACAGCCAACCAAATTTGGAGTCCTGTTTCCTGCTACAGGAGGGGAAGGAATAGGCAAGGACAGTTCCAGGCCCCCATCTGCCCATTGCTGTAGACTGCAAACTGACAACCCTTTTACCCGTTGCTTGGCAACTGAAGATAACCAGTTGCGTGATGAACACACTTAGCATTGTGAAATATTTCATGTCATTTGAAAATACTGGCTATGGACAAAATAAGACACTCCCCCTCAATGGACAATTCAGGACTTAAAGCCATCAGAATTCAGAGCTAAAACTAGGAGGGCCTCAAACTATGCAGAAGCTGCCAGTCTTGAAAGCTGTGCAGGAACTGTTGGAAGCAAAACACTGTTCCTTTGAAAGCTAGCAATCCGTGCACCACTGCATTATTTCTTAAGGAGCAGCACTGAAATGTTGTTAAAGGCAACCTGTCAAAGTACACCATCCTGGATTCTGGCTTACCTAGTAAATTTTAACCACAAGCAAAGCAGATTTTGGAGGTGGCCTGGGGGCCATCTTAAGTTGTAGCTGGGCTTTCCCTGTAAACCTTCATCTAAATTGCCATGCACAACTGGAAATGGCTACCCTTGAGGGTTTTAATTTTCTTGTCAGCACTAGATGTATTATACTAAAAGAAGGAAACCCTCAAGGAAACAAATATACTAGACGTTTCCCTACTCTGCTTAGGGGGACAGCTTTCTTTACACAAATGCAAGCTGCTGCAGGGTAGTCAAGACTGAGGGTTTCACAACAAATATCATGCTTGGAGCAAAGTTAGCTTTTTGAATATGTCCTAGGAAACCATAATATGGTTTATATAAAGGCAGGGCTGACAACTCAGACCTTTTGTGTCCAATTGTTCAGCATCTTCCTAGCCTTACAATAACTGAGCTTCACTTTTAGGAGCAACAACAAGTGCATTCAGCTGACCACTGGTGAAGGGAGAAGGAAGGGTTAAACTCAATATTATCTGCACCCAAGCTAACTTCTGCAGTCGTGGTAAAGCAGCTAGCAAAAACCGCAATTGCTTCAGTTCTGCAAGCCAGAAGCTACTTCTTGTTTCATGCTTCTTGCTTCAGTAACGCAAGAGAAGAAGAACACACAAACAAGAAAGAGAGGGGGGCTTAGCTGGCCATATAGCCATATGCCATATAAGGTAATAAGTTATAACCTTGCCAGCTGATTGGGGAAATTGGGAAGGCGAGTGTATGCTCTCAGGTATAAGAATGCTTGTTTACGTGTATTGGGGCCGCCAGTCTTTGGAAAGTATTCCACTGGCTGCCTCTGCGCAGATCTCAATAAAACTCTTTTCTCCGAAGAAGAAGTTGCTTCCCTGGTGCTTTTGTTCTCTCCTGGGGCAAGCGGGCAAATGAATCCCTTGTAAACTAAGGCTTCATTTTGGGGGCTCGTGTCCGGGAATCGCCCCACCCCAGGGGACCGGGGGGCCAGGCTCGACCTCGGTGAACAGCTTGGACCGGCGCTCACGGCTCCAGCGCGCACCCTGCCAGTTCGTGGGGGGAACCGGTCGCACCGCTCCGGAGTGGAGACACCTGGTCGAGGGAGAAAAGAGGACGGCCGAGAAAGGGAATCCGCAGCGGAAAAAGGTAAGCCCAGGGAAAAAGGGCACGAGGCTTGATCAACCTCACCTGGCCGTGGCAGTAGAGTGCCGCCAGGAAAGGAACTGGCCGTGGCAGTAGAGTGCCGCCAGGAAAGGAACTGGCCGTGGCAGTAAAGTGCCGCCAGGAAAGGAACTGGCCGTGGCAATAAGGTGCCGCCAGACAAGGGTAGGACGGGATAAGAGGGAAGGGAAAGGGGGTCGGGTGTGTGTTGTATGTGGTGTGAGGATACTCCAGTGGAAGGATGAGAGCATGAGAGGTCAGGGCTTAGCGTCCCCTTGGCCAGGCGATTGCAGGGCTGTGCATTTCTTGGCAGCGCGAGCTCGTCCAAGTCACAGTCTGTAGCGTGTGGAGTGTAAGAGGATTTTAAGCCCGGTTAGGAGCGGAGTATCCTGATAGACATGGGGTCTGGGGGCAGTAAATGTACTCCCTTGGAGTGCTTTTTAAATAACTGGAAAGCGGCAACAAAGAAGGATGATTGGGGATTCAAGTTGAAGAGGGGGAGACTTAGAACTCTATGTGAAGTGGACTGGCCAACACAAGGGACTGGATGGCCCTCAGAGGGTACCTTTGACCTGCAATTGATTAACCCTCTCTGGCAAAATATATTAAATATTCACCCGGACCAGATCCCTTATATTTCTACCTGGAAAACCAATGTAGAAAAGAATCCACCGTGGCTGAAAGCCTGCCAAGGCGACGTCCCACAAAATACAATTTGTGCAGTTCGACCGGCAGGGAAGTCAGAAAGGCCCCCGGTGATACCAGACCCAGAAAATGAAGAGGGGGGAGTCATTAAACCGCCGCCACCCTATGCTCCACCAACTGCCCCGCTAGCGAATCCCCCAGGCCCAGGGCCTCAGGCACAGGGAGGAGCCGGCCCCCAGCCTGAACCCTCCAAGGTTGATGAATCAGATGAGGAAGAAGAGGATGATGAGGACTTTAGAAAGAAAATGGGGAATTTGATCAGAGAAGGAAAGGAATGAACTGAAGAACAGAGGAAGAGAGCGAGGGACTATGTTAAGCCATATGAACAAGAATTGGATGTTAGTGTACATCTGATAAAAGCGGCAGAATGCAGGCAATGGAAGCAGTGGCAGAAATTGTGGCTTAAGGCATGGGATAGGGCAGCCTTTCATAAGTCCCATGAGGCGCAGAAAAAGGGTGGGGCCTGAGTAATGCCTCTACATAGAGTATATGATCCGCCTGCCCCTCCGGGACCTTATAATGTTGTGCCGCCGCGCACTTATACAATCCAACATGTGCCTTTTTCTAGTGCAGATGTGTGCAATTGGAAAAATCAAAACCCTTCCTTTGAGGAGAACCCAGCAAGAATTATAAAATTGTTTGAAGGGATTTTCAAAACTTACAACCCCACTTATGATGATGTACAATACCTCCTGGACTCCCTATTAACCACAGAAGAAACTAGGAGAGTCCATACTGAGGCAAGGGTGCATTTGCGGGCTCAAAATATGGATGAACAGGCCATAGAGAATGCCTATTCCCGGACAACCCGTAACTGGGATTATCAAGATGTTGGAGGCCAGAATTTGCTTAATACATATAGGCAGAACTTTTTGATTGGCATGAGGAGAGCCGCCAGAAAACCTACAAATTTAATGAAGGTGAGAGAGGTGGTCCAAGGGTCCGAAGAAGCCCCAGGGGCCTACTTGGAAAGATTAAAGGAAGCATATCGCCAGTACACCCCCTTGGACCCAGATTAAAATGCCAACGCCCCCATTATAAAGGCTGCCTTTGTAGCCCAGGCAGCCCCCGAAATCATCTGGCTGAGGCTGGATACCGAGTATCCAAGAAAAAGGCCCAAATATGCCAACCCACCGTGAAATACCTTGGATTTGACATATCCCACCAGCGGCGAACCCTGAGGGAATAAAGGAAGCAAGCCATTATCCTGATACCAGAGCCAAAGAACCGCAGAGAACTCCGTGGCTTTCTGGGGTCTGCAGGATTTTGTAGGATATGGATACCTAATTACAGCATCATTGCCAAGCCTCTACATGAGTCAACCAGAGGAACTGAGAGGGACCCCTTTGTTTGGGGCGAAGAGCAACAACAAGCCTTCGAGGATTTGAAGAGGGCACTACAGCAAGCCCCAGCGCTTGGCATCCCAAATCCTGAAAAACCCTTTACTCTGTTCGTGGATGAGGACCAAGGGACGGCGAAAGGGGTCTTGTGCCAAAAATTGGGAAGCTGGCAACAGCCAGTGGCATACCTATCTGAGCGCCCGACGCCTACAGAACAAGGTTTACCGCCGTGTATGAGAGCAGTTGTGGCAGTAGCCACCCTACTAAACAAAGCAGACAAATTCACCTTTGGCCAAGACACTATTTGTGTGACCCCGCATGCAGTCCCAGCTCTGCTTGACATAAAGGGTACCTATTTTCTCTCCCAGGCTAAAATGAGAAAATGCCACATGTTATTGTTGCACCCGCGTTTGAAGTTCCAGGCCACCACCGCCCTCAACCCAGCTACCCTGTTGCCGGTAGGAGAAGGTGAGGAGCCAACGCACGATTGCATTGAGGTTATGGACGAAGTATACTCTAGCAGGCCTGACCTTAAAGATGAAGCAGACCCCCATTGGCCTTCGTGGTTTGTGGATGGAAGCAGCTTTGTTGAGGCTGGGCAGCGGAAGGCAGGCTATGCAGTGGTAGCCTTGGAAGACCAAGTGATCGAAGCGAAGCCACTCCCGCCTGGAACGTCGGCCCAGCTGGCAGAAATAACAGCGCTCACCAGAGCCTTGTGCTTGGCAAAGGGGCAGAAGATAAACATTTATACTGATTCCAAGTATGCATTCCTAACCTTACATGCCCACGGGGCCTTGTGGAAATAGAGGTTTGCTTACCTCCAAAGGCAGTCAGGTGGCGCACCCGCAAGCACTATTGAGCCTCCTGGACGCAGTGTGGGAACCCGAGGCAGTGGCAGTGATACACTGTTATGGACATAAGACTGGACCAGGAGAAGTGGCCAGGGGAAATCGACTGGCAGACAGAGTGGCCAAGGAAGCAGCCCGGGAACCAGCCCCAGCGTCGGTTATTGGAGCACTGGTCCCTGGAAGGATCTTAAGCACCGCTGACAGACCAATATACACCAAGCAGGAAAAGGACACTGCAGATGCTCAGGAGCTGACATTGTCCGAAGAAGGATGGTACCTTACTCCTGATGACAGAATATGGATCCCAGAGTCCCTGTCCCGGCAGATAACTCAGAGATACCATGAGTCCACCCACATGGGGCCGGACGCTGCAACCAGGCAGCTGAAGAAGTGCTTCTATATAGCCCACCTTTATCAACTGGCAGCCCAGATTTCCAGGAAATGCCTGCTATGTCAAAAGAATAACCCCAGAACCGGACCCTTGGCCCCCCCGGGGATCCAGCATAGTGGAACTGCGCCTACGGAAGATCTTGTTGTAGACTTCACTGAATTGCCCCACTGTGGACTGTACCGCTACCTACTTGTGGCAATCTGCACGTATACAGGATGGGTTGAAGCATGGCCTACCAGGACTGAGAAGGCGTCCGAGGTGACCAGGTGCCTGTTACGGGAAATCATTCCCCGCTATGGACTACCTAGGTCAATAGGATCTGACAATGGACCAGCCTTTGTCCACTCAGTTTTGCAAGAGTTGGCCAAGGCATTGCAGATCACTTGGAAATTACACACGGCATATAGGCCCCAGAGTTCTGGAAAAGTTGAGAGAATGAACCGCACTCTAAAGAACCAGCTGTCCAAATTGACCCAGGAGACTGGGTCTAATTGGGTGACAATGCTGCCCCTGGCATTACTCAGGGTCCGCAGTCTCCCATCAAAGCGCACTCACTTGTCACCTTTTGAAGTCATGTTCGGAGGGCCAGTCCCGTATGTCCGAATGATAACCCCCCATGCTAGTCAAGATGTGCAGCTTGATAATTATGTGCAGTCATTCTCCCGAGTTTTTTTTCTATCTTAACAGGTGGACCTAGGCTCGCACCCCTTTGTGTGTTGACTGAACCGTTTCATCAGTTCGAGCCAGGTGATGAAGTGTGGGTGACAAATTGGGCACGGACGCCGCTGCAACCGTGCTGGAAGGGACCATACACCGTATTGCTCTCGACACCCACTGCTGTAAAAGTTGCTGGCATCACCCCTTGGGTCCACCACACTCGAGTGAAGAAGGCTATTTTAGATTGGACAGTAACACCAGATCCGGAGGACTCCCTTCGGTTGACCATCTCCAGGCGCCCAGTGGACAACCGCCCTGCTGGTATCACTCCGGACGCTGATACCTCTACGCATGGCTGGAAAAATGGATGGGAGGGACGCCCGCGGGCAGCGTCCCCAACGTAGAGACCTTTTTCCCCCCAGCAAATTCCGAGGCACCGCCAGGACTTTTGATATTGGGACCAGAACTCTTTGATATAGTCACTCCGTGTGTCAGGCCTCAGCAAGGGTGGATATATTCCTGTGGGGGTACGTTAATATATGTAGAGGGAGAAGCCCCTTTCGGATACAGTGTGTTGGGAAGAAATCACGAGAGTATTAAGCATCCACAAAGACAGATGGGAAAATTGGTTAAGGGAATAGGCTCCTCCTCAGAGAGGTGGGACACAACCTCCCAAGAAGCAAGGCAGCTGGTAGAATACGAATATCAGTGGACCCTTCAGCAATAAAACAAATATGTCCCAGATAACAATGTGAGCATCTCAGCCACTATTGACCACATGGAAACAATGATAGCTGGAAACCCGCTGAAAACTACAGGAGGTGATCCATGGGGTTGGTTGTATTCCTGGCTGCCTGATGGCAGTTGGCTCAGGCATATTGTGGTATTATTAGCAGGGCCGCTATTAATCCTTTTGCTTCTTTGCCTCTGTATACCCTGCTTGGTGCAATGCTTGCAAAATATGATGAAAAAAAATCATGTCCCGTATGATGGGGCCTCGTGTTATGGCCCTTATTGCTCTCCCCCAGGATTATAAACCCGAGAGACCAGGACGAACCTAGGAGATAGGTTGTCCAAAAGAAGAGGAGGGAGTGAAGGGAGAAGGAAGGGTTAAACTCAATATTATCTGCACCCAAGCTAACTTCTGCAGTTGTGGTAAAGCAGCTAGCAAAAACCGCAATTGCTTCAGTTCTGCAAGCCAGAAGCTACTTCTTGTTTCATGCTTCTTGCTTCAGTAACGCAAGAGAAGAAGAACACACAAACAAGAAAGAGAGGGGGGCTTAGCTGGCCATATAGCCATATGCCATATAAGGTAATAAGTTATAACCTTGCCAGCTGATTGGGGAAATTGGGAAGGCGAGTGTATGCTCTCAGGTATAAGAATGCTTGTTTACGTGTATTGGGGCCGCCAGTCTTTGGAAAGTATTCCACTGGCTGCCTCTGCGCAGATCTCAATAAAACTCTTTTCTCCGAAGAAGAAGTTGCTTCCCTGGTGCTTTTGTTCTCTCCTCGGTCCTGGGGCAAGCGGGCAAATGAATCCCTTGTAAACTAAGGCTTCACTGGGATGTCAGAGGACACAGACAGAAGCTGCAGCTCAACATTGCATCGTTTGCTGAGAGATGGCAGAAGTGGAACAAACGTCATTTAAGACTCCACTATCCAGAGTAAAAAAATCTTTGCTCCAGACTTCTAAATGCAAGGAAGTTGGGAGACTGGCCTCTGCCAAACTAATTTTATCAGTCAATTACACCTTGTATGTGTATAGCCATGGAAGTAATTTGAAAGGTCAGTCAATGTGACCTTGGCATTATTCCCTGCAAGAGGCAAAATTCAATGTGAAGTGACTAAAGAGAGCGTTGAATGCAGCAGAGACCAAGGTCACACACCCACACAATTGCATATTCCAAGCATGTAGAAGATTTTTATTAAGTATTAACTTTGGTTCTAAGAATTCCATCCTCAATTCTGTAACACTTTGTTAAAAACCAATAGGCAAGAGCAAATACAAAAAATATTAAATTACGAAAACAAATCCCATTAAGGCTCCCTTTTTAATATTTATATATGTACACACAGAAACAAATGGAGACATAAAAGAGACTAACTCCACTCCAAGAGAAGGGGGAGTGCTATCTTAACTTGCTAAAAATAAAGCAGGTTTTAAAAGCATTCATCAGTTAAAAGCATTCATCAGTTGTAAAAAGAGTCAGGCATTTTCAAACCAAGGTAGCACAACTGAAAATATTAAGCAGATTGAAGATTTAGAACAAGGTAGAAAGGTGAACAGAATCTCAATTGTGAAAGCTGTTAATTCAGCTCCACAAATTAAGGAAAAACAAAAGGGGGAAAAGTTCAAGCAATGTGACAGCATTTGTCAGGTCCGTCATACCAACACATAACAAGATTCTGGATTCCTACACAAAAAGTCTGGCAGACTTCTGATATGGGCTAAAGCAGGTTCACATTCTACTAGTAGTTTAGTAGTATTACTCTCCCCCTCCCCGAAGATTACTACATACGTGCTGTATCTACAAAGCAGGGCTGGTCCCCTCAAGCACTATAGGAAACGTCTCTCCTTACCTCAGAAGGTGACCATCCACAAGGACCTGGGACCAGAGAGGTTCCTCTGTGCATTCAGCTAAAGGTCTGACTCGGAGCTCAGTGATGGAGCAGGGCAGCAATAAACCTGCCAGGACATTTGCGAAGCCAAGCAGGGTCTGGTCTGGTTTCAAACTGGATAGGGAACGATGTGTTGAGATTCCTGCATTTCAGGAGGCTGTACTAGATGAGCCTTGGCCTCCTGTCCTACAATGCTATGATCTTAGGGCTTCTCTCTATCACGTTCAGAGGGCTTTGGGCTAAAATGCATCTGTCTTATTTTGGAATCATTACTCCCAAGTTGTTGTGAACACCTTAATTTACCTATTGAGCCAGAAGCTTGCAATGGAACTGGACTCTCGAAGTCTTCCTGATTATCTATAAAAAAACCAGCCTGAGAAACATGCAGCAGCTAACTGGAGCGTTAAGGAGGCCCCTTGCTGGAGGCTCTCCTGGGAGATGGGGGTGTCCTTCCCGCGTGCTTCTCAGTTTCTGTGGTGAAAGAGGCAGAAATGCCAAGGACAAAGAGAACTGCAGCTTCTCGTGAGGAAGAGGAGGCACCAAAGAACAAAAGGAGGAAGAACAATGAGGAAAACGGAAACGGGAGGATGGAAAACAGCCACTGGAAAAGGCAGAGCAGAAGGGCTACCTTTGCGCACCGCTGTGGTCTTGGCAGCAGGAGGGGGGGTGTGAAGACCCTGCCATGGGGGGCAGAACCCCCCCCCAACAGAACCCCTGCAGGCGCCCCCTGCTGCCAGAATATAAGCAGCACCAGACCTGGCGCTCATTTCTGGTAAAATCTTGCCAAAGCCCCCTCCACACACACACCTAGAGAAGGGAGGAAAAACAGCGAGTGGAGGAGAGGAAGCCGAAGCAAAGAGATTGCCTTTGTAAGCTGCTGGCGGCTTTGGGAGCAGACGGAGGTGGGAGCGATGGCAGCTTGAGCACAAGGTGAAGAAAAAGGAGGAGAAATTGCGTAGACATAAGGAGGGAGGAAATGCAGGAGAAAAGGCAAGAGGGAGAAGGGGGAAGGTCAGGGAGCAGCATCAGTTGGAGCTACACAGGGAGACATTTCACATGCAGTCATCTTTTTTCCAGTTACGGTTATTTTTTAAAGTTCTTAAAAGCCAATAAATATAATTTTTAAAAAATAAAATAAAAGCATTAAGGCAGGTTTTTCTGGGTGCTCCTCCCACCCCAACGGCAGTACAGAAAGTTAGGCTAAGGTAGGGGAAATCAGTGGCAAAGCCGACACAGTGCAACTACATGGGCTGTGACCTTTTTTTGAGATTAGAAATATCCACAACTTCCATCTACATACTAATGAGAAGGAATGAAATCAAGGCAGCTACTGGGCATTTAGGAGTCTGCTTTGCAAAAGCAGCCCAAGATGCCACTGCTTCTAAAATAAAGACCCCAGATTTGGCCAACATTAAGCAACCCAATAACATCGCTTTATTAATGGGTTTCATATTAGGGACATCCACACTCTCTTCCAAAAATGTTAGTCCAAGCCAATG
Source organism: Podarcis raffonei (assembly GCF_027172205.1). NCBI lineage: Eukaryota > Metazoa > Chordata > Lepidosauria > Squamata > Lacertidae > Podarcis > Podarcis raffonei. Next base: position 2,896,105 of record NC_070611.1, read on the forward strand.
ATAAATAAGCCATGTCAGGATTTAAATTAGAAGTAAATTAAATCTTGGCAAAACTTATTTATCATTGACTTGGATTTATAATGCGATTTTATTCTCTGAAGAGCTGCTTGGGCCCTGACAACTTGAAAAGCTTTATGCCAAAGGCAAGGCTGCTCTTTGTCAACATTTGGTCCCCAGGAACCAGTCCTGAAATTGTTTTTCCAATTTCCAGCGCCTGCAGCAATGACAGAACACATCACTTTCACAAGCTGGTATTGGTATCAAACGCTTTTTGCTTTGATATAATTGCAAAAGAAAGATTCATTTTGCTCAGCTTGCCAGAACAAGCCGATGGACATGATCCTCATCTAATGTAGATGTAAGCAGCTGTTGAATTGCAGCTACTGACACATGTATGATCTGAAGCTATCTTGAGAATTTTTCAAGCAACCATTTTGGCCTTTGCTGAAACGCCAGCTTTGCAGGTTTCCAGCAGTAGGCATCACTCAGCTGCACACCCCAAACCAAAAATGCAATAATTATTTATATACGTTTCTCTCTCACACACAAGAGTACTGGAATCACTAAGGTCAGAGACTGTGTTTAGAAGAGGACCTGAATGTCCATATTTTAGGTTCTTTTGTTTCTAGTTATGCATAAGTATTGCAGGCTTCCACATCTAAAGCACCCAGATTCCAGACTTTGAAGCATCATGGGCTATCCTGTACACTGGGCCTCATGCCCAGTGATTTTAAATGTAATTGTAAAAGCTGCTAAACCTAGCTGGAAGAGATGGATAGAAATCTAGGAAAAATAATAAATTGGCATTTTCCCTTTAAATGGCTTCCCCTCTTACCCCACTGAAGGTATATAGTTTTGCATCTGGACTTCAGTGGTTTTTCCATCAATTGAACAGGGAAATGAACCACAGAAATCAAGCTTTCCAAAAGATAAAAATAAAAATGGCCAGCTGGGTCATGCGTCCAGAAAAAATATATATGCCTCCCGGTGGTAAGTGGGTCGGAGGTTGTAAGCTATCTGGAAGTAAGTCCCAATGAGCTCAGTGGAACTTACTTCAAAGTAGACATGTATAGGACTGCATGGGCAGGCAACGGAATTCATAATGATTTCAAGCTCCTAGATATTCTACCCTGTAGTCTAGCTCTGAGAAGCAGTTGCAAGTGTTTGTACCTGCAGGGCTGAATTTTACGGCCATTTGAGAATGTAGGAATAGCCTGCTGGAGCAGCCCAATGGCCCATCGAGTCCAGCATCCTGGGGCCAACCAGATGCCTGCGGGATTTGTTTTCAAACTGCCCAAAGCACAAAGAACCCTAAAAACAACTAATTCAGCTCCAAAAGGCCTGTGCGAGTTCAAGCATGCCCAGTTTGTTTTAGACTTTGTGTTCTTCTTTGAAGAGCAGCATGCTGTTCCGCAAAGTGGTCCACAAACTGTTTTTCAAAGTCCATGCAGCACAACGGGGACTGCTGCCAAGAGAACATAGGCCACCCCACCCCCTGCAGCGTAGGGCTGGATCTAGTATGCTGTTCTTTAGACCACCGTGAAGGAAAGAACAAACGAACAAAAGGCCAGTGGCAATTTAGACATGGCCAAGTGCACATCGCACAGGAAGAACAACATGGTAAAAGCAGCATGGCTGCTTAGCAAGGTTGGAGGAGGAGAAAACCAGCCACTCATCCATGAGCATTCCAGCACCACAAATGCGCAGTGGGCCAGAAAGGCGCAGGCGACCAACACCCTTAAACTGCCCAATGGCAGAAGAAGACATTAAGTTCTTTCCTATAAATCATTTCTTACAGACTCCCTCATGGCAATAAGACACACCTTGGCCCACACACGAGTAGCAGGACAAAAGAACTCCAACTTCAAGTCTAAAGGAACGTCTATTTACATTAGAGACTGTGGAGCGGGGAGGGGGGGCGTCATTCCTGAAGGAGGGTTTCCACACAAAATGTGACAAGGAGTGGTTTCAGAACACTTTGCTCTTCTGCATAGCAGAACTTCACAAAGTGGGAAATACAAAAAAAATAATTAACACACACTAGCCTGAGATGCCCACTAAGCTCGGATGAGGAATAAGCAAGCAATGTCAACAACTCAAATCTGTTTCCCTCCCGGGGTCAACTACTTTCAATTGACAACAGGTTGCTTGTTTATCCTCTGGTCTCCACATTATTATTGGCGAGTTTTATCTGGTGTGCAATCATTCATCTGCACATGTTCCAGACGTTGACCTCCTCGTACGAGCTCATTTTCCACCCAGATTCAGGGCAACTGGGTGAGAGATCCGGCAGCCACTGGGGAAATGGCTTCAAGTCTGAAAGGGCCCTTCTTCTAGGAGTCTTGAGCTTCTGCAGCTTCTTGCGCTGTCCTCCTCAAATTGCCTTTCACTTTTACAAATTCAGGAGCGTTCTCTTGCTCCTCCTGGATCTTCTGCTTTTCAAGTTCAAGCTTAAAACAAAAAGAGATCAAATTTTTAAAAAGGAAGAAATGATCAGAGTGGCATTTCTCAAAATATTAATTGCAAGCAGTGAGCGTAACCAGATTCAGCAGGGCTCAGCCTCGATGGCAGCATACATGCGCAAGGAGGACCTGGATCTATTTCACTACCTGGTCCCTCACTTCCAACTTTCCAGGGTCACCCTGAGAGAATGAGAACACATTCCCTGATCATCTTTCCTGATCGATATTTACAACACTTCTCTTCCATGAATCTTCTCCTATAATTTTTAAACCTAGTATTACCAATTGTTTTCAAAAGTCAGCTGTGGAACTAACAATCACATTTTCTTTTTATATTTTGAACGAGTTTCCAGCACACTCTGTGGTACTGAATTCATTAATCTGATCTAGATAATTTTATTATTTTATCTTTTTTGTAAACCGCTTTGAGGTTTTGGTATATAATTTTTAATGAAATATATAATAAAGAGAGGACACGGGTGGCGCTGTGGGTTAAACCACAGAGCCTAGGACTTGCCGATCAGAAGGTCGGCGGTTCGAATCCCCGCGACAGGGTGAGCTCCTGTTGCTCAGTCCCTGCTCCTGCCAACCTAGCAGTTCAAAAGCACCTCAAAGTGCAAGTAGATAAATAGGTACCGCTCTGGTGGGAAGGTAAATTGTGTTTCCATGTGCTGCTCTGGTTCGCCAGAAGTGGCTTGGTCATGCTGGCCACATGACCCGGAAGCTGTCTGCAGACAAACACCAGCTCCCTCGGCCAATAAAGCGAGATGAGCACCGCAACCCCAGAGTCGGTCACGACTGGACCTGATGGTCAGGGGTCCCTTTACCTTTATAATAAAGAGAAGAGAAGCTCCTCGAGTCTATTCTATACCATTTTCCTGCCCTCTTACCTGTTCTAATTTCTGTTGTCGTTTGAGTAGCTCTATTTCCAGGTCTGATCTCTTCTTTTGTGCCTCCTCCTCCTTCTGTTGCTTGATAACTTGGTCTCTTTTTCGTCTTTCCATCACCTTTTGCAGCTCCGGCTTATTCTGAGGAGCAAGACCCCTATCAAAAGAAGGGAGAGGGTTCTGTGTTGAGTTACTTATTGACATGACATATTCCCATTATATTAGATGACAGCCATCTGGTGAGAAATCAGGTGATCATATACATTTATTTGACTAAATCAGCTCAAATCTTCATATGAATAGTTTGTTTTCAGATAACATGCACACATTTGTAACATGCAGAGCCTTAGAAAAAGCAATCCCGCCCAAGAAAATAACCTGCAACCAGCACCAGTAAGTACTTTTTAAAAAATTGCCTGCAACAGGGTGTTTTTGTAAATAGGTTTATTGGGGAGTACCTTTTGAATGAAAAATGTTTTTAGATCAATCCAACTGATTGACTAAATGTTGCAGCCATGTGGGGCTGCTCTCCATTTGACTATATCATCTTAGCTAAGCTGTTCAAATTTGAGATCAGTTTCCCAATCTAGGATACAGATAATCACACCAAAGTTGTTTGGAGACATGAAACTTTGATGATAATAATGATAATGATGATGATGATGATGATGATGATGATGATGATGATAATAATAATTTTATTTATACCCCGCCCTTCCCAGTTCAAAAACCAGGCTCAGGGCGGCTCACAACAAATTTAAAACACTTTAAAACACTTAATTATAAAAGCTGCATAAACTACCATATAAAAACATGAATAACAATAAAATTCAAAAATCAATTAGATAATCCCCAGGGCTAGCTGGCTGAATTGGTCCTACTTGGGCCAGCGAGGAGGCCAGGGGTGAATTAGCTGTGGGGTCTCAGAGCGGCTGATCTTTATAAAAGGGGAGGGGGAGGGAAGAGAAGGGAAATAAAAGATCAGGCTGAATTCAAATTAAAGGCCAGGTGGAATAGCTCGGTCTTACAGGCCCGACGGAAGGAGGTTAAATCCTGAAGGGCCCTAGTCTCCTGGGACAGAGCATTCCACCAGGTCTTTTCAAACGATAAAATACTGGTTCCATGTCCCTCTTGCTCTCAAATTCCCAAGTTAAGCCATTACATGCTCCCCATGAAAAGAGAAAAGATATTACTGATCTTCAGGCAACAGAAACGTGAGCCCAATTCAGTCCTCGGATACACGTTTAGCTCATTCTCTTGATTTCACACCAAGAACATTGGGGAGCAAATTGGTGAAGGAAGGTGTCATCCAGCTCCCCCCCCCCGCTCCCCCAGGCAGCAAAACCCGGGCCTTGTGGGGCAGGTCAACCAAGTGAGCTTGGAGTGAGTTGTGGGCAGAATGCCCGTCGAGTCTTCCCTCGCCACTTTGTGCCTTTCCCTGGGGAAGACTGGAAGCACACGACACAATGACCTGATTGCAGAAGGTGTGGAAGGGGAGGCACGGACTGTGACACAGGCACCCCATTTCAGCTCCACAGGTTCTCCCCCGCCCACCACTTCACTTTTAAAGCGAGTTCCACCGTTATTTCACCCTGCAGTCTGAAACAGGGTCCTATCATCTGAATTATTCAGCCTTCCTGGAAGAGGGATGGGAAATTTTCATGAAAATAAAACATTTAAGCCAAGAAGAAGAAAAATCTAAGCTAAAAAAGATGAGTCCTTGTGGCCTTCACTTCATTGCTATTTTTATCATTTACCTTGAAGAATATATGGCCTCTTCAAAATATACTGTAGTTGTTTGGCACATTAACTTGGCACGTTAACCAGATACTGAGCACATTTTCACAAAGCCTCCTCCTTTGCCTGTTTCTAAAGGAGTTTTTAAAATCTGCTTCAAGGTATGGAACCATCTGTAGAAGAACAGCCCACTTCCCCCAAATTTTTCCTCAAATCATCTCAAAGCCAAATTGCTACTTGAGATATTTTACTATTAAGTCCACGAATGACTTGATATATTATGCATTGTTCAATTTCTGTATATTATGCTTCTGGCAAGATGAAATATTTAGCAAGAGTAAAAATACCATTTTACTAGATTTCGTAATATATATCTTACAGCTTGTTAACATATTTAAACCTCCATCACTCTTTACCCATTTCATCATTTTGTTTATAATGCAAAAGATCCCAGTGACAAGAACTCTGTGCTCCCACCCTCAAGTCATGTGATGGGTGGAAGGAAGGAAGGAAGGAATCAAGGCTGCATTCAGATGTCGGGTTTAATGTGGGTGGCGCTGTGGGTAAAATTTCAGTGCCTAGGACTTGCCGATCGAAAGGTCGGCAGTTCAAATTCCCATGGCGGGGTGCGCTCCCGTCGCTCGGTCCCAGCGCCTGCCAACCTAGCAGTTCGAAAGCACCCCCGGGTGCAAGTAGATAAATAGGGACCGCTTACTAGCGGGAAGGTAAAGGGCGTTTCCGTGTGCTGCGCTGGCTCGCCAGATGCAGCTTGTCACACTGGCCACGTGACCCGGAAGTGTCTGCACACAGCGCTGGCTCCCGGCCTCTAGAGTGAGATGAGCGCACAACCCTAGAGTCGGACACGACTGGCCTGTACGGGCAGGGGTACCTTTACCTTTACCTTAGTGCTGGTTGTAGTGCTAGAACTTCTGGTTTCTAACATTTCTTTTGCACTGTGGCACTTTGTTTGCTTTGGAACTGCGGCTTTTTTGAACGAAACAAAACATTTTTATTAAGATTTTCTTGGGTTACAAAGGTACATACATCATCTCTGTTTTCAGATCATAAAGTCCTTTCTACAGATCAGTCATATTCAATGTGAGACTTGGATGTTGCATACAGTATAAGGTTGGGGGAGAAAAGAGGTGGGGAGAGCGAGCGAGGGGGGTAGTAAACTTTCATTCTTTTACATAATGTATGTGTGAGGTTTTTGAGAACTGCGGCTTTTTGATCACTATATACTGCCAAGTTGTGCTAAATTTTAAATGACAGGAAATATCTGTATGCTACTATACTGCCCCAAATTTCATCAATACGAAACTATCACCATTTCCCAAGTGAACTGGGCTGCAACAGAATTTTTTCTAGATTCCTAGAAGTGGCTTTTATGTTGTGTGAAAGATCACATAAAATGAGAAAATGAACAAGTAAGGAAATACTGTGAAGATGCAATAAAGCCAAGATACAAAATTCTCATGGGCTTCCAAACTTAGAGATGGCACACTTAATGCCTGCAGTATGTGAGGAAAGAAGGCATTTTGAGTAATATTTTAAGCAACGAGAGGCGGGGAAAGAGGCACATCTCATGGCCATGAACTGCAGAGGTTACTCTAGCGCAGAGATTCAGACCGTGACTCCCTGGAAGCTTATCATTAATTAGAAGAACTGAAACAACAGGCTAGTTCCCCCACCCCAAATATAAATCACTTCCACTATTACCCTGTATCACAGAGTTTCAGAGAAGTGCTGGATTTCTTCTGGGCAAAAGCAACAGTGATGAGACAAAGCCTCAAATATCTGGCCAGTAGTGCAGTCCAACAGAGCATGCATCGCAGAATGCGCCCTCTTAACACCCATAATAGCTCCATGTCCAATTCTCAAAAGCCAATGTGAAATTTAAAGATTACTGCTATGGCAGAAATAGTTTTTGAACAATGGTTTATGACTGAATCTTCATAATGTTTATGCATTTTTCCTATTTCAGTGGCTCTGTCAACGAGCAGAACGCATTTGGAGTTTGTCAACGTTTTCTGTAAAGGCAGAAGCGTGCACCCTAATGATCTTCAAAATCCTCACTTCCTTGAGTTTTGGGGAGGGAAAGAGTTTATTTAGGCAGCAAAAGACAGCAACATCACTACCTTTCAAAAAAGAAGAGGCAAGTATATTACAGAAATATAAACGAAGAGTGTCATCGTTAGAGACACTCTGAAAACCAAAATTACCGTATTTTTCGCACCATAGGACGCACTTTTTCCCCTCCAAAAATGAAGGGGAAATGTGTGTGCGTCCTATGGTGCGAATGCAGGCTTTCGCTGAAGCCTGGAGAGCGAGAGGCATCGGTGCACACCGACCCCTCTCGCTCTCCAGGCTTCAGGAAGCTATCTGCAAGCCTTGCAAGCCCGGCGGGAGGTCCCGACGGGCGCGCGAGGCTTGGGGCGGCAGCCTGTCACCCGAAGCACGGGGAGCCCCCCGAGGGCTCTCCGTGCTTCGGGCGAGTGTCTGCAAGCCTTGCGCGCCCGGCGGGAGGTCCCGACAGGCGCGCGAGGCTTGGGGCGGCAGCCTGTGGCCCGAAGCACGGGGAGGCCTCCGGAGGGCTCTCCGTGCTTGGGGCGACAGGCTGCAAGCCTTGCGCGCCCGGCGGGAGGTCCCGACGGGCGCGCGAGGCTTGGGGCGGCAGCCTGTCCCCCGAAGCACGGGGAGGCCTCCGGAGGGCTCTCCGTGCTTGGGGCGACAGGCTGCAAGCCTTGCGCGCCCGGCGGGAGGTCCCGACGGGCGCGCGAGGCTTGGGGCGGCAGCCTGTCCCCCGAAGCACGGGGAGGCCTCCGGAGGGCTCTCCGTGCTTGGGGCGACAGGCTGCAAGCCTTGCGCGCCCGGCGGGAGGTCCCGACGGGCGCGCGAGGCTTGGGGCGGCAGCCTGTCACCCGAAGCACGGGGAGCCCCCCCCCAGGGCTCTCCGTGCTTCGGGCGAGTGTCTGCAAGCCTTGCGCGCCCGGCGGGAGGTCCCGACGGGCGCGCGAGGCTTGGGGCGGCAGCCTGTCACCCGAAGCACGGGGAGCCCCCCGAGGGCTCTCCGTGCTTCGGGCGAGTGTCTGCAAGCCTTGCGCGCCCGGCGGGAGGTCCCGACGGGCGCGCGAGGCTTGGGGCGGCAGCCTGTCACCCGCAGCACGGGGAGCCCCCCGAGGGCTCTCCGTGCTTCGGGCGAGTGTCTGCAAGCCTTGCGCGCCCGGCGGGAGGTCCCGACAGGCGCGCGAGGCTTGGGGCGGCAGCCTGTCACCCGAAGCACGGGGAGCCCCCCGAGGGCTCTCCGTGCTTGGGGCGACAGGCTGCAAGCCTTGCGCGCCCGGCGGGAGGTCCCGACGGGCGCGCGAGGCTTGGGGCGGCAGCCTGTCACCCGAAGCACGGGGAGCCCCCCGAGGGCTCTCCGTGCTTCGGGCGAGTGTCTGCAAGCCTTGCGCGCCCGGCGGGAGGTCCCGACAGGCGCGCGAGGCTTGGGGCGGCAGCCTGTCGCCCGAAGCACGGGGAGGCCTCCGGAGGGCTCTCCGTGCTTGGGGCGACAGGCTGCAAGCCTTGCGCGCCCGGCGGGAGGTCCCGACAGGCGCGCGAGGCTTGGGGCGGCAGCCTGTCACCCGAAGCACGGGGAGCCCCCCCCCAGGGCTCTCCGTGCTTCGGGCGAGTGTCTGCAAGCCTTGCGCGCCCGGCGGGAGGTCCCGACGGGCGCGCGAGGCTTGGGGCGGCAGCCTGTCACCCGAAGCACGGGGAGCCCCCCGAGGGCTCTCCGTGCTTCGGGCGAGTGTCTGCAAGCCTTGCGCGCCCGGCGGGAGGTCCCGACGGGCGCGCGAGGCTTGGGGCGGCAGCCTGCACCCCGAAGCATGCGGAGCCCTCCGGACGGCGCCCCGTGCTTCGGGCAGGTGTGCGCAAGGCTTGGGGCGGCAGCCGCGGCTGGGGGGGAATAATTTTTTTTTATTCATTTCCCCCCCCAAAAAAACGAGGTGCGTCCTATGGGCCGGTGCGCCCTATAGAACGAAAAATACGGTACTATGCAAAAATAATAAGGGGTTATAGTGTACGATCCATTTTACCTATATGGAATTAGGAAATAGGTCACTAAACCTCCGCTACAAGAAAACCCTTGATGTGAGACTTCCGGGGTGGCGCCATCGGTAATGGCGGACTCCCTCTGAATTGGAGGGACCAGCTCCGCATGAAACGGGTCCTTTCCGCTGCGGCGAAGCGGGGACCCTTCTGGAAATCACAGGCGGATGAAGCCTGTGACCGTGGGACTCGGCGGGCACCCTCAGCGCCCCCCCAACCCGCAAAGGAACCCACTAACGGGCTCCGAAGCGACGAGGGGGAAGTGGCGCGGTGCTGTGAGTCAATTGCTTTTTCTGCGGAGCGAAGCCGTATAGCCATTACCGGAGAGCGGTGCCTTTTTCCTGGGACAATTTGGCATCTAAAATAACCACCCGTGAGTACTGAAACATTGAACAATTGGACTTGAATTAAGAACTGGCGAAATAGAAAGGAATTTGGACTTAAAATTTACCCTTATTTGGTACTGAAACGGGAAGGTCTAAACAGGAAGTCAGCCTTCCGTTTCCTTGTAGCCAGAACAAAACAAAGACAACGTAAACTAGAGCTTTGAAAATCACTTTTAAAGGATTGGCTTTCATCATTTAAAATCGCTGAACCCCCCTTCGGCAGCAGGAGAAGAAGGGGGATCTTTTTTGGGCTGTTTAAACCTGCAGAAGTGAATCTAAAGCAAAGTAATTTTCCACCGTCCTGATCCTGGAGCGGGGTGTCAGAATTGACGTTTGAAGCTCATTGACCAGAAACAAATGTTTCTGACAGATAGTTAAGAGAAGAGAAACATAGTGATTCCATTGTTTCCTTTCGCATTTTAAAAGAACAAATATGGACAAAATATCCTAAAAAAGAAACTTTGTTGCTATTGTTATCAAAAGAAAGAACAACTAGAAGCTTTCCCCCTAGAGGGGGACTGTGAAATTGTAACTAATTCCTGGGAGCTTGCAGCTGCCTCAGATTACAACTGTGGGAAAGGATTTGTGACCTTGCAGGACAATGTCTTCAGAAGCACTGTTGGGTGCTTTCTGCAAAATAAATGCCCTATTGGATCAGTTAAGCCAGAAGATGGATTTGATGAATAATGCGGCCAGAACCCTTGAACAGGTAGTGGGAAATTATATGGAGCCCACCCAGGAACTAAAACAGGAGTGTGCCATGACAGAACAACTGAAAGAAGAGGATGTTGCTGAATCTTGGGCGCCAGAGACGGAGGGAGCAGCGGCCCAGCAGGAACATAAATTTTTGGAGTTGACAAATGAACTTGAAAAAAACCAGACTTGGAAAGATAAAGTTTGGTTAGGTTTGGAAATGGGGGGCTGGATAGATCCCCCTTTACAGGGAGATTTGGACTTTGAGTCTGGCAATGGGCCGTCAGATGTCTGGAGCTGTGGGGGCTCTCAATTTTGGAGGGAGTCTGGAACACGTTTTTAAATACCATATGGAGTCTAATCTGGTCTATGGAAAAGGGGCTGATTTGTTGAAAAGGGTCCAAAACATTACTAAGCTGGAGTTCCCGCGAATGAAAGGAAAATATGAAGAAGAGCTGCGGAAGGGACATGGAAGAGACTTGAGGGCCTCGGATATAAGATTACCAGGTTAATGTGCTAGATTAATAGGTTAAAAAGGACTGACAAAGCCCGGGACCAGGAGGAAGGGACGCTGGATGAAGATTGGATTGTTTTCTTTCTTTTTTTATAATTAAGATTGTTTTATAAAATTAATGAATGTTAGAAAAATGCTGAAATGAAATTACTTGGCTCTTGTAAAAATGTCTAAAGAATTAGGTAAGAATTTTATGTTTAGGAGAAGTTGGTAAAAATAAGATTTAAGCTTTAAACTTTAAGGTTTCTATATGATAAGATGAAAATAGATTAAGGTAATGTAATGACAGAATATTATGAATTAAGGAAAGGATTTGCTGCGATTATTATTAATCAGGATACAAGAAAAGGGAGGAGGAGGAGGTCAAAGAAAGAAGGTATTGAAAATGGGGAATCTGAGAATGATGGTTTTATTTTATTTTTTAATTTTTCTGTCTTGTTTTTTCTTTGTGTGTGTGTAATTTTTTTTTAAAAAAAACTTTTTCCCCAATAAATATCATTTAAAAAAAAAAAGAAAACCCTTGATGTGGTTTTTTGCTTCACTGATGCCATTTACATACTGATGCATATTTACTCTAATGTATGTAATTATATGTTGCTTTCCAGGCAACCCTAAAAAAACAGCTAAAAACATTGTGACAATAAGAATGAATAAAAGCTGTATAAATAAGATAATGAAGTCAATCAGCTGGCCGGCCGGGGGGGGCAGCAGGGGACTGACTCTTCCCCCCTCCAGCCTGGATGGTCCTTCAGGAAGTAGTTCTGTTGGGAAAGGCCTTATGGGTGCTGGCCTTCTCTTATAATCTTACCCACAGTATTATGGCCAGAGGATTGGAGAAGATCAGACTACATCCCAATCCCAAAGAAGGGCAGTGCCAAAAAATGCTCCAACTACCGCACCAACTGCGCTCAGTTCACACGCTAGCAAGGTTATGCTTAAAATTCTACAAGGCAGGCTTAAGCAGTATGTGGATCGAAAACTCCCAGAAGTGCAAGCTGGATTTCGAAGGGGCAGAGGAACCAGAGACCAAATTGCAAACATGTGCTGGATTATGGAGAAAGCTAGAGAGTTCCAGAAAGACATCTACTTCTGCTTCATTGTCTATGCAAAAGCCTTTGACTGTGTCGACCACAGCAAACTATGGCAAGTTCTTAAAGAAATGGGAGTGCCTGATCTGTCTCCTGAGAAATCTCTATGTGGGACAAGAAGCTACAGTTAGAACTGGATATGGAACAACTGATTGGTTCAAAATTGGGAAAGGAGTACGGCAAGGCTGTATGTTGTCTCCCTGCTTATTTAACATATATGCAGAATTCATCATGCGAAAGGCTGGACTGGATGAATCCCAAGCCGGAATTAAGATTGCCGGAAGAAATATCAACAACCTCAGATATGCAGATGACACAACCTTGATGGCAGAAAGTGAGGAGGAATTAAAGAACCTTTTATTGAGGGTGAAGGAGGAGAGCGCAAAATATGGTCTGAAGCTCAACATCAAAAAAACGAAGATCATGGCCACTGGTCCCATCACCTCCTGGCAAATAGAAGGGGAAGAAATGGAGGCAGTAAGAGATTTTACTTTCTTGGGCTCCATGATCACTGCAGATGGTGACAGCAGTCACGAAATTAAAAGATGCCTGCTTCTTGGGAGAAAAGTGATGACAAACCTAGACAGCATCTTAAAAAGCAGACATCACCTTGCCAACAAAGGTCCATATAGTTAAAGCTATGGTTTTCCCAGTAGTGATGTATGGAAGTGAGAGCTGGACCATAAAGAAGGCTGAATTGATGCTTTTGAATTATGGTGCTGGAGGAGACTCTTGAGAGTCCCATGGACTGCAAGAAGATCAAGCCTATCTGAAGGAAACCAGCCCTGAGTGCTCACTGGAAGGACAGATCGTGAAGCTGAGGCTCCAATACTTTGGCCACCTGATGAGAAGAGAAGACTCCCTGGAAAAGACCCTGATGTTGGGAAAGATGGAGGGCACAAGGAGAAGAGGACGACAGAGGATGAGATGGTTGGACGGTGTTCTCGAAGCCACCAGCATGAGCTTGACCATACTGCGGGAATTAGTGGAAGACAGGAGTGCCTAATTTGCTCTGGTCCAGGAGGTCACGAAGAGGCGGACACGACTAAACGACTAAACAACAACACAGTATTATATTTTATTTTCCACTATGATAGAAGCTAGGTGATTTGACTAACTTCTGATCTTCCATGATATTTTGGGAAACCAATGCTATGTAATCCTGTTCTGAAAATCCGGCCTTATGAGTGGTTCTGGTAGCACAATCCCTAACGTGTGACCTCCGAGTCCCGGAAGCCAAAGAGCAGCCTTCCTGAGCCAAGTGGCATCTCTGCAAGAGCAGCCCACTCCCAGAGCTTCGAAGTCGGTTTGCAGAGAGGGAGATGCATGTTCCACCCAGGGTGCTTGTCACTAGGTGGTGCTCAAGGGCAGCTTCAGAGACGCGTGAACTAGTACAGCCATTCTGGGAAGACATCGTATTCGTGGAAATAAGTAATATTGCAAATCAGAAAGTACTGTGCAATCCAAGTTTGGGTTCGTTAACTATTTTTAAGGAAGATCTCCTTGCTTTATTACATTAAGGAATTATTTCTGATAATTTGAGCTGTCAGAAGGGTGGAACGGACTCCCATGGACCATGGTGGACTCTCCCTCCTTGGAGGTTTTGAAGCAGAGGTTGGAGGGCCATCCGTCATGTTTGATCTATTTGAGATTCCTGCATCGCAGAGGGTTGGACTAGATGACCCCCGGGGTTCCTTCCAATGCTAAAATTCTATGATTCAATGATTCCAGACTTTTCTTCTGGCAATTACTGTATTTTTCGTCCCATAGGACGCTCCGTCCCATAGGACGCACCAATTTTTTTTTTGGGGGGGGGGAATAAAGGAAAATTTTTTTCCCTTTATTCCCCCCCCAAAACCAGGTCGGGGAACAGTGGGATGGTGGCGCTGCGCCTCCCCGCTGTCCCCCGAGCTTGTGGGACTGGCCGATATCTGCCCGGCGCGAGGGGTGCTCTGCTTCAGGGCGCCCCACGTGTGGGGCGGCAGGCTGCGGACACCTGTGCGAAGCATGGGGCGTCCTCCGGAGTGCGCCCCGTGCTCCGCGCTGCCGCCCGCAAGCCTTGCGCGCCCGGGGGAAGTTCCCCCGGGCGCGCAAGGCTTGCGTACACCAGCGCGAAGCACAGGGCGTCCTCCGAAGGGCGCCCCGTGCTCTGCGCTGCAGGCTGCCGCCCGCAAGCCTTGCGCGCCCGGGGGGAGATCTCCTGGGTGCGCAAGGCTTGCGGACAGCTGTGTGAAGCACGGGGTGTCCTAGGGAGGGCGCCCCGTGCTCCGCGCTGCAGGCTGCCACCCGCAAGCCTTGCACGCCCGGGGGAGTTCCCCCCGGTGCGCAAGGCTTACCGACACCTGCGCGAAGCACGGGACGTCCTCCGGAGGGCGCCCCGTGCTCCGCGCTGCAGGCTACCGCCCGCAAGCCTTGCGCGCCCGGGGGAGTTCCCCCTGGTGCGCAAGGCTTGCGGACAGCTGCGCGAAGCACGGGGCGTCCTCCGAAGGGCGCCCCGTGCTCTGCGCTGCAGGCTGCCGCCCGCAAGCCTTGCGCGCCAGGGGGGAGATCTCCCGGGTGCGCAAGGCTTGCCGACACCTGCACGAAGCACGGGGCGTCCTACGTAGGGCGCCCCGTGCTCCACGCTGCGGCTGCCGCCTGCAAGCCGTGCGCGCCCGGGGGGAGATCTCCTGGGTGCGCAAGGCTTGCGGACAGCTGCGTGAAGCACGGGACGTCCACCGAAGGGCGCCCCGTGCTCCGCGCTGCAGGCTGCCGCCCGCAAGCCTTGCGCTCCAGGGGGGAGATCTCCCGGGTGCACAAGGCTTGCCGACACCTGCACGAAGCACGGGGCGTCCTCCGGAGGGTGCCCCGTGCTCCGCGCTGCAGGCTCCCGCCTGCAAGCCTTGCACGCCTGGGGGAAGTCCCCCCGGGCGTGCAAGGCTTGTGGATAGCTTCCTGGAGCCTGGAGAGCGAGAGGTGTCGGTGCGCACCGACGCCTCTCGCTCTCCAGGCTTCAGCGAAAGCCTGCATTCGCCCCATAGGACGCACACACATTTCCCCTTCATTTTTGGAGGGGAAAAAGTGTGTCCTATAGGGCGAAAAATACGGTAGTTACAGCACAGACTTGGAAAGGACTTGAACATCTGAATATCACACAATGGTGACAGAATGTTTGGACAACTGCCCTATCCAAAAAACAAATGAAGAGGGTACATGCCTTGAATAATATATCTGATGTGGACATTTTTTTTTTAAGCTTGGTACTCCTTCCTAAAATACTCCAATGAACATCCTGATGACTGTTATCCATCAACTATTTTGTTTATACGTTGTTAAAAACTAATAAAAATTTATTATAATAAACACTCCATAGAGCAGCCCATTTTCCCTTTAAAATAAAAATCAAGAATTAAAAAAGGAAGCCTAGTACCAGAAGTCTGCAATGTGCTTCTCCACAAACTGCTATTTCAATGAAAACTAGGGGAAATCTAGAATTATATACTCTGCTGTTAATAAGAAAAATGGAAGCACTGAAGAGAGATTTACTGTGTAATTAGATGTCTTTGTATGGGAAAACAAAAGTCTCCGGATTACTCAAAGGACTTGATGCTATTATGTGGATGCACTTCAGTTCCACCTGAATCTGCTTTGAAACTGAATGAAAACTGAATTTAAAATAGTTTCCCTAGGTCTTTAATAAAAAATTTCCAAGGTGGTAGTTGGGCTTTGATGCTTAATCCCGTTAATTAAAGTAGGGCATAACTCACTGCCAACTTTCTCTTACTATATTGGCACTGAAAAGAGTGTACTTTTCAGACTCCTTTGAATAATACTTCTGTGTGTTGAAATAAGGCATTTAAGAGAGTTTTAGCCAAAGGAGATAAAAACTTGACAAAATGTGTGGTACAGACAGAAAGATAAAATGTCACACTGGCCATGAAGATTAATAGGCAAAAATAGTTCTGGCTATCACAGTCATCGCTCGGACTTTTATCCCCTTCCTTGCTTTATTATAAATTATAAAGGAACATGCTATTAACATTCACATCACAAACAAAGGGGGGAAATAAGTTGTCTTTTTATGATCAAGTACTTTAGGACAGCGTTTCCGTGCGCTGCTCTGGTCCACCAGAAGCAGTTTAGTCCTGCTGGCCACGTGACCCGGAAGCTGTACGCCGGCTCCCTCGGCCAATAAAGCGAGATGAGCGCCGCAACCCCAGAGTCGTCCACAACTGGACCTAATGGTCAGGGGTCCCTTTACCTTTTACTTTAGAACAAGAGAAATGTGCCCCACTGAAAACTTAGTGCTGCTTTATAATAGGAAATCCATGATTTCTGTCTTCCACTTCTGTGTTAACTTGATCACTCTTTAGGAAGAACTACTAGTGGCTGGGTAGATCTGAATTCAAGGCCAGCAACATACTGGATGCAAAATTAGGGCAGAAAGGGAACACTTTGCATTCCTCCTCCTTGCTGCAGTCTCCCCCTTGCCCTGTGAACCTGCGCTTAAACAACTGTGGAGAGGGGTTCACTAGGGAGACCTTGGACCCTAATTCCCAGGAAAGGTGTCAGGCTTTGATGGGCCCTCCCAGAGGCAGAAGGAGCCAGTTCCCTCCTTTGTAACAGAAGTTTAAGTCCATGAAAATGTGGGGGGCAGGTGGCATCTAATACAGGCAATGACTGCTTTGTGCGTCTTCAAAGCAAGTGCATCACTGCAGCCGGGAGGCCAGGGTGCGGCTTCCCATTTGACTGTGAAGCTCACTGGGTGACCTTCAGCCAGTCACAGCCTCTCAGCCTAACCTACCTCACAGAGTTGTTGTGGAGACAAAATGGAGGGGGGGACTATGTACACCACCTTGAGCTCCTTCGAGGAAAGGCGGAATCTAAATGTAACAAGCACAGCAACAACAGCACCACCACTTCAGCCCCAGGTGACAAGCTAGATCCACTGTGGAGACAGGCGAGGCAGCAGGCCCTGCGGAAGAAGGCCCTGGCGCAGAAGAAGCAATAAGGAAGGAATGTGGAAAGAGGAATCAGCTCCAAGAGCTTCTCAGCTGAGATGTGGCTTCCAAAACTACTTTGGCTGTCTTTCCCCAGATTTCCTTTAGGGTTTGTGTGAACAGGTCCACTTTGCAGCACCTAAACTTCCACTGGAGAGTTAGAAAGCCACCCCAGTTTGCAGCCCACTCGACCAGTAACAGCTGCTGAGGGCTCAGTCAGTGTGAGGCATCCAGGGCTCCTTGAATGCTCACCTGTCGTTCTCCCAGGTAAGGAGATGGGGGAAAGGGCCGCCTTGCCATTTGGGGGGCCCTCATGGTGGGGGGACAGTTCTGATCAGGGAAAGATTTCTTTTAACTTGACATTTTGGAACAGGCAGATGGACACCAGAAGACTGCCATCTTCATTCTGAACTGCAGGAT
Organism: Podarcis raffonei; assembly: GCF_027172205.1. Lineage (NCBI taxonomy): Eukaryota > Metazoa > Chordata > Lepidosauria > Squamata > Lacertidae > Podarcis > Podarcis raffonei. Next base: position 2,913,363 of record NC_070611.1, read on the forward strand.
GGAAGATTACAAGACTAAATCAGATTTGATACAGAATGTTGAAAAATACAGTCATTGTCCTTTTCCAGCAAACAACCGTTTGCCTTTGGCTAACTCTTCAAAACACATTGTTCAAAATTCAAATTTGACTGTGTCGACCACAGCAAACTATGGCAAGTTCTTAAAGAAATGGGAGTGCCTGATCACCTCATCTGTCTCCTGAGAAATCTCTATGGGACAAGAAGCTAGTTAGAACTGGATATGGAATAACTGATTGGTTCAAAATTGGGAAAGGAGTACGACAAGGCTGTATATTGTCTCCCTGCTTATTTAACTTATATGCAGAATTCATCATGTGAAAGGCTGGACTGGATGAATCCCAAACCGGAATTAAGATTGCCGGAAGAAGTATCAACCACCTCAGATATGCAGATGACACAACCTTGATGGCAGAAAGTGAGGAGGAATTAAAGAACCTTTTAATGAAGGTGAAAGAGGAGAGCGCAAAATATGGTCTGAAGCTCAACATCAAAAAAACTAAGATCGTGATCACTGGTCCCATCACCTCCTGGCAAATAGAAGGGGAAGAAATGGAGGCAGTGAGAGATTTTACTTTCTTGAGTTCCATGATCACTGCAGATGGTGACAGCAGCCACGAAATTAAAAGATGCCTGCTTCTTGGGAGAAAAGCGATGACAAACCTAGACAGCATCTTAAAAAGCAGAGACATCACCTTGCCAACAAAGGTCCGTATAGTTAAAGCTATGGTTTTCCCAGTAGTGATGTATGGAAGTGAGAGCTGGACCATAAAGAAGGCTGATCGCCAAAGAATTGATGCTTTTGAATTATGGTGCTGGAGGAGACTCTTGAGAGTCCCATGGACTGCAAGAAGATCAAGCCTATCTGAAGGAAACCAGCCCTGAGTGCTCACTGGAAGGACAGATCGTGAAGCTGAGGCTCCAATACTTTGGCCACCTCATGAGAAGAGAAGACTCCCTGGAAAAGACCCTGATGTTGGGAAAGTTGGAGGGCACAAGGAGAAGTGGACGACAGAGGATGAGATGGTGGGACGGTGTTCTGGAAGCTACAAACATGAGTCTGACCAAACTGCGGGAGGCAGTGGAAGACAGGAGGGCCTGGCGTGCTCTGGTCCATGGGTGTCACAAAGAGTCAGACACGACTAAATGACTAAACAACAACAACTGTTCAAAAAGAAAAACACTCTTTTCGTTTCCTGTTTTAAATAGTCCTACCAAACCAAGTCCTATCAATTTCCACAAGCAAAATGTTGAGGCTCTCTATAATAAGCATACACTTTCTGCAGACTGAACAGAATTTCAAAGGTCTTGCTATTGATTTTCTCACCATGCGACAACTGAGATGAAGTTTAGAAGAATATCAGTTTCATGAACGGTCAACAGCCTGACAAGTATGGATGCTACAGAAGTAAACTTTATTAAAGAAGCTTAACTTGGAGGTAAGGTCACTGTACACCCCATGAAACTAAGTTATAAAGACATAAAAGGAAGAATCAGACAACATAGAACTTCATGGATTTGTCTCATTTCATCTACTCTGCAATATGCTTCTTTGATTAAGGGGGGTTGAGAGTTACTGCTCCTACTGCACATTGGACCAAACTTCTTCCCTTGAAAATACTCTCATAGCTCTTTTTAGATTAATGCTATAAATACAGTACAGTGGTGCCTCGCAAGACGAAATTAATTCGTTCCGCGAATTTTTTCGTCTAGCGAATTTTTCGTCTTGCGAAGCACGAAATCCCATAGGAATGCATTGAAAATCAATTAATGCGTTCCTATGGTCAAAAAAAGTCCAAACAAAGCCAAATTTGGTACAACAAGAGTTTATTAAGTGCTCTTTAAAGTCACACATACTGTAAAGAGCATTTCAAAATTCAAACCCAGAATTTTTTTAAAAAAACAGCAGAGTGGCCTAATGGTCACAGAAAATCATAAAAATACAGGAAAAAAACACAAGCTTCCAGATTCTTGCAAACCCCTTCCCAACTGTTCCCCCAGCCACCCAGCACACAGAAATTCAAATCCAGAATTTTTTTAAAAAAACAGCAGAGTGCCCCAATGGTCACAAAAAATCATTAAAATGCAGAAAAAAACACACAAGCTTCCAGATTCTTGCAAACCCCTCCCCAACACCAAGTCCTTGAATTCCAAACCCCAACCCAAAATACAAAACCCCCCAAAAAGGTTTTAAAAGCTTAACTTACCAAATGGCTGCAAACGAAGTTTTGGGAAAGCTTCAAAAATCACCAAAGTCTTTAAAAACCTCAAAAAAGGCTACTATGTACACTGCGTTCTATGAGTTGCTCCTCGAAGTCAAGTTGCAACTGTATTAACGGTGTTAAGAAAAAGGAAACAAACTTGCAAGACGTTTTCGTCTTGCGAAGCAAGCCCATAGGAAATTCGTCTTGCGAAGCAGCTCAAAAAACGGAAAACCCTTTCGTCTAGCGAGTTTTCCGTCTTGCGAGGCATTCGTCTTGCGGGGCACCACTGTATGATTTATGCCAAAGAAGTCTCTCCTATTTTTCCAAAGAATGACTCCCTGACTGCGTGAGATATTCAGAAAGCCCACAACTTGCACACACTTAGCTTGTGCGAATTCAGCTTTATGTGTGTGTGGCAAAAAGTTTTCAAAAATTAAAAGGGGGTGCGGTTCTGGGGGAAATGACTTTGGTAAACCCACCCACCATGGAACTGAATGGGTTCTGACTGTGTGCAATTTTGGCTTTAGGTGTGATCCATGGAACGTGATCCCTGTGTAAGTTGCAGGCCTACTTGGACCCGTATTCCAGGGCACGTTCAAAGATGCAGCAAAATGTGCAGTGTTCTGAACTTTGCTATCAGCGAAGAGGACAAATGCCATAGGTTTGCCTTAAGGCCATCTCTGGCTTAGACAAGAGGAGTGGCGATTGCCCAGGATCCTCCGCCCATGTCTGTCCGAGGGAGCTGAAGTGCCAAGGAGATGCTCCATCATACTGGGCCACTTTGAAATGTTCAGATAGGGAACTCTCCCAAGCAAAGGGGACCAAGAGATTGTCGGCACAGTCAAGGTGAGGAAGTGAGAGTGATGGAACTGCCTCACGGGTGGCGACAGGATTTTAATGATGCCGTGGAGCTGTAGCTGTGGTGCTGCATGCAACCTGTGCTTATGTCAAGTAGCTTATGTTTCCTCCTTACGAAGGAACCCAAATTTGGGTATGTCGTGCCACCTGGCACTTCTCACGGCTTAGGGAAGTGGAGTGCACATAACTGTATGTTAAATGTTAAGTTTTGTACAGTTTATTGCATGGTTTTATGTCTTATTGTAAGCCGCTTTGGTATTTTTCTATGAAATAGTAGGGTACACACACATACTCAACTAACATGCCTGCCAAACCAATAGTTGACCCCAAAGATGAGCCGTGGGGAGATTGAGAGCGGGCCTCACTCAGGTTCATGCTCCCCTCCCCAATACAACTCCTTTGTGCAGCCACAAACATGCATAGGTCTGTATTGAAGGAAGAAGCCTGAATATACTGTGCCCCCAACGGCAGTTGTAGTTCAAATTAAGAATTAGCTGAAAGGGCACAGGACAGTTGCTAATTTCCAGGATTAAGGTGCCTGTTCATTCGTGACTGGAAATTAAAGTTCTGTTAGCTACAGAATTTACCACCTTATTTCTTACCTTTTCTGATTCATGCGGAGCTCTCTATGAAGATCTTGATGATTCCGGGATGATTTCACAGGATTAATTAGTTTCTGGGGTCTAATTAGCTCAGGATTGTCTTCATCTATGTAATCTGGTTCAGCCATTATATTTCTGGGAATGAGAGAAGGCTCTCTGGATTCAGAATCCTCACTTGAGTTATCTGTAAGGCACAGAAAACATCCTTGGCTCAATCCATTTTATTTAGCAACAAGAAAACGTGAATCAAATATCCTCTCATATGGGTAGGGCTGCCACCTGACCTATTAACTAGTTGAGCTTTTAAAAGGATTAATTTATTCAATAGGGAACAAGAGGCAGAGGATTATGCTGAGGACTTTCCCTTGGAAATCTTCCTCAGGACCACGGAGCCTGGGGAGAAGCCGCTTCCCCACAGAAAATGCTATGGACTTCGCAGCAATCCTGAGCCCTGGGCACTGGGTGGGTATGCCACCACAGGAACTGTTTATGTTTCCTATAAGCTTCTTCCAAAACCCCGTATTGCTTTCAGAGGCCTGGGGGTATTTACAGCGTGAGGCAAGTAGGAGACCCCAAGCCATTTGGCTCATTTGGGGGCAGAGAGGGGAGATGACAGAGCAGAGGCTGTCTATCACTGAATGAAGTACGTGGCTGCCGTATGTGCACCTCTATCCCTTGCAAACCTTGAGAGGCGTCCCTTGGCCACCTTGCACCCTTGGCAAGGAGCTGCATCAGCCGCTGCCGCCCCATCTCTTGGGCCCATGGCAATTGCCAGCTCTGTCCTTCTTTGCAATTTTTGCTCACACACCCAGCCTGTGCCCTTGGTGGGGGCCAACCCGGTCAACCCCGAGGTACAACTCTGCAAACCCGGAGAACAAAGGGCCCTTACGCCATTATTATCTCCATATGAACCAACCTGGCCCCTGTGATGCTCATCTGAGGCCCTTCTTTGTGTGCCTCCTCCAGGTGAGGTCCAGAAGGTGACAACATGAGAATGCACCTTTTCTGTAGTGGCTCCCCGTTTGTGGAAGGATCTCTCTAGGGAGGTTCACCTGGTGCCTCCATTATATATATTTTTAGGTGCCGAGCGAAAACGTTGCTCTTCAACCAGGCCTTGGGCTGATTAACATCCTACACCCTTTGAAATGTGTTGGGGGGGGGCGTTATTGGTGTTTTTTTTTGTTCCTGTTTTTATTATGTAGTTTGTGTTTTTATCTTGTACTTTTATGCTGTGAACCACCCTGGGATCTTCAGATGAAGGGTGGCATACAAATTTAATAAATAATAATTTTATTTTAGCTTGCGTATATACTAATATAATCTCAAAGCAATGTTTTTACATTTCCTACATAGGCTCTCTCTTGAAATAGAATCAACATCTTTCCTAAAATGCTTCTGACCAAAACACCATGAAAAAAACATTAATAAAATAAAATGGAGCACATTTTACTATTCAGGACTCCATCCTATGCAGGAGTTGGATCAACTTCAGACATTGCAAGCATTCAGAGGAGTTCATGCCATTGCGAGCAGCAAAACACAGCCGTCGCAGGGGAAGGTGCCTGACTGAATCCCTGGCACATCCCGTTAAAAGAATCTCAGCCAACAAGAGCGGAAAAGTGGCCCCCAAGACTTTGGAGAGCTACTGCTAGAGTCACCAGAGACACTATTTTGCTAGATAGCCCAATAATCTGATTCGCTATAAGGGAGCATCATGGGTTCCTAGGCTCTTTTACCGTACTTCAAGTTATAAACATCCCAAAACAAGTTGCATAGTTCCTTTTGTACCTTTTGCTCCCTCAGACTGCAAACCAATGTTATGAAGTATAAGCAGCCTTGTGTGCTTTGGAACAAAGGGAACTATATGAACAGACTAAGTGAACAGAGAATAAATAAGCTGATTCAGAAGAACATCCCTTTGGGATCAGGCCAGGGGCCCGTCTAGTCCGGCATCCTGTTCTCACAGTGGCCGACTAGACGCCTGGGGGGAGCTGCAAACAGCATCAGCTCCTGCAGACAGAAACAATTAAAGGCCCCAACAATCAAAAACAACCAGGAAATAGAGACATAGCTTCTTTTATTTTCCACTTTTATTTTACCACACGGTTCCCAAGGATAATATTTCTATGGGTCTACCCCAGAGTAGAACTTAGCCAGATGTCATCTTGTAGCCTTTGAAGAAGCATGAGTCTTCAATTATCTTTTTGAGTCCTCTGGAGTTTAACAAGTCAGCCCTCACTTCCTCTGAGTAAAAGTAGTACCAAATAGTGCAAACACTTTACTCCAAAACATCCCAGAGGTGCAGCTTTGAAATTTGGAAAAAATACAGTGGTACTTCGGGTTACAGATGCTTCAGGTTACGGTCTCCGCTAACCCAGAAATAGTACCTCGGGTTAAGAACTTTGCTTCAGGATGAGAACAGAAATCGTGCTCCAGCGGCACAGCGGCAGCAGGAGGCCCCATTAGCTAAAGTGGTGCTTCAGGTTAAGAACAGTTTCAGGTTAAGAACGGACCTCCAGAACGAATTAAGTTCTTAACCCGAGGTACCACTGTACTTAGTCGCCCCATGATATGCCAACTCCCTTAATTCTATGCTTTTTGAATTCTGTCCATTACTTGAAATTTTTTGTTGTTGTAATAAGCATGTGGGACTCATTTCAAAAGGTAAACATTTTACAGTACAAGAGTCTCTCAGAGACAAGCTAAAGAAGTTTTTAAAAGAACTAGCACCACTCCTGACTCTCAGTTATGTGTACTGGGAAGTTTAGTGTTTCAGACATTTCACCATAAAATAACACAATTCATAGTAACTCACCAAAGCAGAAAAACTACAGCCACAGTTAAGCCAAGACAGCAGGGTGTGGTTTCACTTTTGGCTATTTAAGGAATGTAAATATCAGAGAACCATCAGCCCAGTTTAATTATTAAGCTAGAAATATGCCTCGTTTCATGTTAAAGAGCTTGCAGAACCCAATGCAAAGGTCTGTAACATTTTAGGAGATTCTGGGTGAGATCCAATGTAATCCTAAGAGGGCCTCCACTCATGCAACAAGGATTCCTCTCCTGCTGCACTTCTTCCATGCACACACCCCCCCCAAAAAAAATCTGCCCCATTGCGCAAGAGGATTTCTATTGAGCCAAAGGCATTGGCTTTATTGGCTGTCTCCCTCCGTTCTGCTTAAGGCGGCTTGTCAATAGGACAAATACGGCAAATAAAGAAAATTGTGACATAAATGCTTCTCCCCTATGCAGACCTATAGCCACTGGCTAAGAGACTGAGCTACAAATTAAGACATCTGATTTGTGGAGGGAGAAGAGATCTCGGGGAGGCTGGATCTTACCACATCCGAGAACCTCTCCCTAACCCACTTTACAGGGTCGCCATAAGGTTTAAAAGATAAGGCAGAATTGTGAACACTCCAAAGCAACAAACACCAAGACAGAGAATGCACAGAACCAGAAGCAGAGAACATGCAAATAATTTACATTCTCTTTCCATACTTTTGATAAAAGAATCTGAAGCAACGACAAGTGAGCTCCCACACAGCGCGTTCTCTCTCTCTCTCTCTCTCTCTCTCATGGTAGAGATACAATTATTTATACTGTGAGCATGCAAAGATGTCTAAGTCACTTTAGCCTCATTGATGCTTTTCCTTTTCCCAACATCAGAAATTCCTTCTTGCACTTTGTAAACCTCATGCACTCCTATCTACCAATTGTATAGGGAGTAAGCTAATCGCCAGAGGGACAAGGGGCCATGTGCAGGAGTAACTGATCATGCGCCCATTAAAACGCCCTTTGTTGCATGTGCTGGATTGTTAGGCTGTGCCGTAGCAATGCCACAAGTCAAGCAACAGAGGTTTCCATTGAGTCCGCAAGGCACTGGGCTGCACCAGCCTGTTGTAGTTCTTTTAAATCGCCCAGTCCCTGCACAAACATTTGCTGTTAATTACTGTTTACCTTTCCTTGTCTACAGCAGGAGGCTTTTCTCACAAATCCACTCAACTCCGTGTAGAATTAATGGGGGAAACTAAGGTGAACTTTACGAGCTTGGCAAGAGACATGCAATTAGGCCAGCCATGCCCGAAATATAAAACCAGAGGATTATCCTGGAATGTGACTGGTGGCAAGCCTGGTCAGTTGGGTGCCCTGTCAGATCCCGGAAACGTGGCAAGAGTTACTCCAGCAGTTGATGGAGTCATTAGCTACGGCCGTGCAGGCTGGGAAGCCCCGAGCTTAATTCATACAGGCTGCGAAGGCAGAGGGAGCTCATCTAGTTGGCGGGGGAGTCTCTTGGTTGCACCTGTCTTCTTACTTAGAAATATATTTCTTCAGTGGGTCTCAGGTAATAAAGCAACAAATGCACTAATCACCCCATGTAAAAGATTTAAAATCCTGCAAATCCTTTGCTGGGAAAGACCAATGATATGGGTGAAATGTTTTCCCACGCTTTATTTTTCTGTGAAAAAAAATCCATTTCATAACTTTGTTAGTAACAATGAATGGGTGCCCATTGCAAATACAGTATTAGGCAAACACAGCAACTTCCCAGTTTTCAGCTTTGCTAAAAGTCAGGGGAAGGGCTGCAGCTCAGCGGAAGAATGGTTCCACTGCTTTGCAAGGTTCCACGGCTGGCATCTCCAGGGAGGGACTCTGTACAATTCAGTTTCCTGTGTAAAATAAACCTGCCAAATTAGATCACTCTTCTAGACCATCATAACTTTCCCCAATGATAACTCAATCTTTAATTCAAATTACCTTAATTTGCATAGGAAAATTTCCCACAAGGTGCACATCACTGGGAAATATAAAAGAGAAGCTACCTCAAAGAATTCTGCAAAAGCTTCTCAGGACCATATATGTTAGAGAAGCTCACTGACTAGTTTTGAGACATGGGCTGTGAGAGACTCGGGTGCTGTGTTTTCCACTTAACTGCAGCATTTCAATGGGGAGTCAGTTTTCCTCCTCCAACATTCACTGCAGGACCTTTACTTGTGCAGAAGCTAACAGATAAGAATAAATTGCTTGGGATTCCCCAATTTTCCCCCTTGCAAGCTGCTCTGCTCAGGCTGAGGCCAAAGAGACAGGTGGGTCCATCACAAAGAAAGCTCAACCACAGTTCAAGCTGAGATAGCTCAAATTTCTCAGGGGTAGCTGAGTGAGAAATCCTCAGGGAAAGCAATGAGGTGTCTTTCACAGACCTTCCCTAAAGGCCTTCTAAGCCAGGTTCCCCAATCTGGTGCCCTTGAGATGTTTTCGACTGCAGCTCCCCACCAGGTTGGGGAAGAAGGCTGGTCTAAACAATGAAGCTTATTTAAAATTTATTTCTGTGTCAACTTTTCCAGGCAAAGAGGTGAGCGGAGGCCACAAACCTCTCACCTCCCTATGCTTGCCCACTCAACTCACTTAGCCATCTCATTCTTCTGCCTCTTGCTCTGGTCACCTGACAGTTCACTTGGAGTCAGAGCAAACTGTGCCTCTGAGCATGTACAGACTGCTTTGCTCTTACAAGGCCAGTAAAGTCATGCTTGTTTAAAGAAGAGTCAAAACATAAAAGATTCAAGAGGCAGCGTTAGAGGGGAAGCAATTTTAACTGTGTTAAGTTTTGTGAAGAGTGAATTGCTCCCCAGCTCGTTGCTGCAAATGGTCTGTAGCTAAAGGCAAAAGAGGCTGGGGACTTGGGGGTCAGTTAGCAATCTTGAGTTAAGTGAGGAAGGCCATGGCTGAAAGAGTGCTATATCAATTGTGATTGTTTTATTGATGATTTGTTAATTATTTCATATGATCTATGCTGCATTTGTGATGTTCTGTTCTGGTTTATGCTGTTAGAGAAGAAGAGGAGGAGTTTGGATTTGATATCCCGCTTTATCACTCCCCTTCAGGAGTCTCAAAGCGGCTAACAATCTCCTTTCCCTTCCTCCCCCACCACAAACACTCTGTGAGGTGAGGGGGGCTGAGAAGCTTCAGAGAAGTGTGACTGGCCCAAGGTCACCCAGCAGCTGCAGGTGGAGGAGCGGAGACGCGAACCCGGTTCCCCAGATTACGAGACTACCGCTCTTAACCACTACACCACACTGGCTCTCTGTTATTGTTATTTATTGTATTGCTTTGGGATTCAACTGAATGAAATACAGCCTAGAAAAACAATAAACCAAAGAGGAAGAGGTCTTGCTGGGATTGGGGTTGAAACTGAACCTCTTATTCAGGGTCCACATAACTGGGATCAAGCCCTGGACCCAAGATCCTAAATTAACTACAGTATGATAACAGTTCTTTCTAAAAAATATGAGCGATTATAAAAATGCATCCCTAAGTAAATAGCCATGCGGCAAGCACCGTCAACACCGCTTATGAAACTTGAAACCATGCATAACAGGAGGACTGGAAGAGGAAGGAAACACAAACAGCATTACGCATCTCCAAATGATAGTCTCCTGTTCCCAAAAATTAATCAGAAATTCATTAACATGCAGATGAACATTACATCTGTAGAGAATGTGCTCGCTCTCTCTCTTGTAGCTTGTTTACTTCAGAATTTTACCACTGTAAAGATGTTCCATAATGCATCCATGGAATTATTCTGGGTACTTTTAAGATTAGAACTAGTATGGGTTAAGTTATCAGGCTATGGCACAACAGCATCTTTAAAGAAAAAATACAAAGCTTTTTGGAAGCCAGAAGTATCTAGTCAAACAGTGTCACCCAGTGGTAACTGAAGCAGAAAATGCATTTAAACACGGAAAAAGAAACACACCCACCCAAACATGGTTACCATTTTACCTGGATCTGACCAAATGCGAACTTCAAGGAATTCTTGCTCCCGTTTATGAAATCCAGTTTCCTTCTATCCCTGCAAGCCCAGAGTCAAAACAAGTAGGCAGACTTGCCCTTCCTCCCCTCCATTGACCTCACTTGAGAAAGTTAAGCCCCCCCCCAGCGCAGACAGAGGGTGGGGGCTGCCCCCCTCCTTCACCTACTTCTCCAGAGAGAGGTGGCCACTCTCGTCCCCCCCCCCGTCCCAGTGCAACATGCAGCAGACTAGAGGGGGGCCAGGTGTGCCCATTGCGAAGAAGAAAAGGAGGAAGTAGCACAGCCTCCTCTGTGCCCCCCAGATGCAGGGTGCTTGGTCTGCCTTGGTCTAGAGGGGAGCCAGCGGCAGCCTGAGCAATGGATGGAGCAGGGTGCGGATCTCACCGGCATGCACACCTAGCTTTTCAACTGCAAATTTGGGCTGGCAGTGCAGCTGCAGGGTGTATGGAATCTCTCCATTTCATACCATATTTGTAACATTTCTGCTGTTAATATACATAGAGGACAGCAGTTTGAATTAATATGAAGTCTTTAATGCGTCTGCATTGTGTGAGTGCTTTAAACGTCTATTATCCAGGATTCCCAACTTCCGAGTGGGAAGGCTGTGGATACAGGCTGGTACAGCCTTCCTATCCTATTGTCTGCTGCTCATTCGTAAAAGCTGGGCAGACTATGTGGACCACTGTGCTGCGAGAGAACAAGATTTATAATTGTGCTGGGGGGGGGTGTTAAAAACCCTTTTCCCCCTAAGCTGGTTACAACTTTTGTTGACTCATGCAATCTGTTCAAACAGCCCTTAAACACTGTTCAGAAGGACTCTGTATCTCCCAGCACTGATTGGCCAGTGCTTATAGCATCACAAGTCACTTCCTATCACTTCCCAGCTCTAAGTCTGGCTCACCCAAACAGGAGAGAAAACGGATGGCTCCATTTCAGGTACATTTGGAATACCCTAACCATACCAAGGGACGCGGGTGGCGCTGTGGGTAAAACCTCAGTGCCTAGGACTTGCCGATCGTATGGTCGGCGGTTCGAATCCCCACGGCGGGGTGAGCTCCCGTCTTTCAGTCCCAGCTCCTGCCCACCTAGCAGTTTGAAAGCACCCCTAAGTGCAAGTAGATAAATAGGTACTGCTTTATAGCGGGAAGGTAAACGCCGTTTCCGTGTGCTGCGCTGGTGCCGGGTCGCCAGAGCAGCTTCGTCACGCTGGCCACGTGACCCGGAAGTGTCTTCGGACAGCGCTGGCCCCCGGCCTCTTAAGTGAGATGGGCGCACAACCCCAGAGTCGGACATGACTGGCCCGTACGGGCAGGGGTATCTTTACCTTTTAACCATACCAAAAAGATGACCCTGTGAGGTGTAAAGTCTTTAACAACACAGTCTATTTTATATATTGAATGGTTTCCTATTTAATGAAGACATTAAATGCGGAGAAAGATAGGCATTTCTTCTAGCTTCTTGTCTGTCAGACTTGGATATGTATACACTCAAATGGAATCCGTTCCAGAAGTCCATTTGACTTTCAAAAACATTCGGAAACCAAGGCACGGCTTCCAATTGGCTGCAGGAGCTTCCTGCACTCAATCAGAAGCCGCGCCAGCTGTGTCGGACGTTGGGGTTCCAAAGAACATTCGCAAACCAGAACACTCACTTCCGGGTTTGCGGTGTTAGGGAGCTGAAATGTTCCGAGTCGCAAGGCGTTTGCAAACCAAGGTACAGCTGTATACCAAATTTACTCAAATCTAATGCTCACCTTTTTTGGCCAAATTATGTTGCGAAAATTTAGGTGCACATTAGAATTGATGGCACATTTACATTTGCCAACAAATGCTTTTTTGTTTTTTTTGTTTCAAGGTTCTGAAAATTGAGGTGCGCATTAGATTTGATGGTGCATGAGACTCGAGTGAATACTCTGACCTTGTACCATCTTAACCCTAGTTTATAACTGTCAATATTCCCAAAGGATACTGGGGGTTGTGATAGGCAAGGTAAATTCTAAGCACTCTCACTAAACCTCCCTTGATCTCCACTCACCTCTCTCCAAACCAAAATTCCTGAAAGCCACTAAGGAGCATGTGAAAAGGATCTAGGAGTCTTGGTTGACCACAAACTTGACATGAGCCAGCAGTGTGACGCGGCAGCTAAAAAAGCCAATGCAATTCTGGGCTGCATCAATAGGAGTATAGCATCTAGATCAAGGGAAGTAATAGTGCCACTGTATTCTGCTCTGGTCAGACCTCACCTGGAGTACTGTGTCCAGTTCTGGGCACCACAGTTCAAGAAGGACATTGACAAACTGGAACGTGTCCAGAGGAGGGCAACCAAAATGGTCAAAGGCCTGGAAACGATGCCTTATGAGGAACGGCTAAGGGAGCTGGGCATGTTTAGCCTGGAGAAGAGGAGGTTAAGGGGTGATATGATAGCCATGTTCAAATATATAAAAGGATGTCACATAGAGGAGGGAGAAAGGTTGTTTTCTGCTGCTCCAGAGAAGCGGACACGGAGCAATGGATCCAAACTACAAGAAAGAAGATTCCACCTAAACATTAGGAAGAACTTCCTGACAGTAAGAGCTGTTTGACAGTGGAATTTGCTGCCAAGGAGTGTGGTGGAGTCTCCTTCTTTGGAGGTCTTTAAGCAGAGGCTTGACAACCATATGTCAGGAGTGCTCTGATGGTGTTTCCTGCTTGGCAGGGGGCTGGACTCGATGGCCCTTGTGGTCTCTTCCAACTCTATGATTCTGTGATTCTGTGATTCTGTGAGCTTCTGGGGTGTCTGCATGTCCCCAGCATTACTGACTTTAGGTTAAACGCAAACTGTGTTTAGGAAAGCTTAGCCGCATATGCTAGTAGGCAAAAGATCACAAATAATATTTATTAAAATATTTGTTTCCTGCTTTTCCACTCAAACATGACCCGCAGAGCAGTTCAGAAAAGAGAACACAACTGAAACAATAAGCCACAACAAACATGAGCGCAATAATCTCCAGTGTACGGGAGCAGAAAGAATCCAGTGCCCGTGATGCTCCAATAACTTGTGTCCAATACAACGCCAAGTATAAATACACATTTGCTTTTAAAAAAGCAGAGCAAAAAACAGTCTGCCCTATTTTATGTTTTACTGCAGTCTAATTATTATGAATAGCCTTCAATTTTTTTTCAAATGAAACGGCCAATCGCTGGATGTACTACTTCATTATAGAATTTGTGGGCTGCTTGCTAAGCCCTGCATGCATTTTGTAGCAGAGACAGAGCACTCAGGGAAATGTATACTTTGCCTAGAGGCTGGTAGCTCATAAACCATTTGACCCAAAACTGACAAAATGCTTACAGCTAACTACAAATGCTGTTGCAAGATATTCAGAAGGACCTTTGCTTTTTATTTGTATTTTATTTAAATATAATTGTCTAAAAGTAACTTGATATAGGAGGAAACACATTTAGATAGTTCAAGGATAAAACTGTTGGCTACATTCACACAGAATGCTAAAGGCAGCTTGTTTTAACTATGGTTTGCTCAACAGACGAGAAAAAAAAGTCATGCCTTGTTTCTCCAAAGCTGCTCTTGTCTTGTTCCTTTGCAGCTTGGCAAGCACCTGTGGTGGGGTGGCCAAACAAGTCATGGTTTGCAAGCCAAAAACAAACCATACCTTCACATTTGCCGAGTTTCCAAAGCATGGCTTAACAGCAATGTGCCACCTCCCTGGGCCTTTTAACTCAGCGTAGCAGCTGAGCCAAGGTTTAGCTTATCATATTGCTGGAAAATGGAATCTCTTCCTTAACTATGATCTGAAGCAAAGGTTTATTCTTAACTTAGCTGTCATGCCATGCTAAGAAGCCTTGGGTAGAGCAAGGTAGGTGCAATCTGCAGGTGTCAGGCAGTCTTGGTAAGCCATATTTTGCCCGAACTAGGCCAGTATAGTTTGTCAGCATAAAACTACTTCCTATGTCACCCACACCTGAGCTGTTAGCTCCAAAGTGGTATGAGAAGCAGGAAGACAACAGCCCCTACTCTCAAAACAGCGGTAGTCAAATCTGAGAATCCTACAGAGCAGACTGGAACACAAGCAAGAAAACCCAGCATGTATCTTCCTGTATTTTTGTTGTTGGCATCTGTTTGTCTTAAGGGACAATGGAGTGCATCTCAAGGGGTGAAGTCAAACCATTGCTTCAGCAGCATTGAAGTGTCCTCCCTGGGGCACAAGCCTGGGCAGTGTGTCTGGAAGTCCTGGGAAGCCCAGACAACAGGACCCCCCTCTCGGCCTCACTGATGTGGTCCAAAGGAAAGCAGAGCAATACATTTGACACCAGCTTGGCTGCAGGAACTGCTGGAAGGAGGCACACAAGGTGCCATCCAGCTGTCTTATGGACTCCACTCCAGATCCCTGCAGGGCTTACTTCTGGAGCCTTTTCTTCTTCTCCCCAAGATATCCCTCAAGGCAGTGGATCAGAGTTTTCCTTCTCCTAGATGGGCTGCCTTCACAGGCAGACAAGCCCCATCCACCCCTCACTTCTCTCTACAGCACGTACAGAAACCGCCTTCTTGACTGGTTTTGTCCCCTCAATCTGCCAGAGACTGTCTTCCCATGCAGTGAGTCCTTAACTTACTGAGGGTTTGAGACCTATCGGCTGCCCTCACTTGGTTTAGTTGGCCAGTTGAAACTGTTTCCCAGAGTGTGGCCACTGTCACATGCTGACAGCTTCCAGGAGTCACAGGTGAGAACTGAGTGCAGGGTGGGGACCAAAGGTAGACAAACTACCCCAGAATAAGCATGATGTGTTCCCCACCAGAGGCTCCAACCCTCCCCTAAGACCCCACACTCCCCGTCTTCCTGTCTACACTTGCTAAAACCCTACCAATGTCCTTAGAGTAGTCAAAC
The DNA here is from genome assembly GCF_027172205.1 of Podarcis raffonei. Taxonomy (NCBI): domain Eukaryota; kingdom Metazoa; phylum Chordata; class Lepidosauria; order Squamata; family Lacertidae; genus Podarcis; species Podarcis raffonei. The sequence continues at coordinate 2,928,733 of NC_070611.1, forward strand.
AAGAACTGCATCTGTGAACTGGCCACTTCATAGAATCATAGAGTTGGAAGAGATCACAAGGGCCATCGAGTCCAACCCCCTGCCAAGCAGGAAACACCTTCAGAGCACTCCTGACATATGGTTGTCAAGCCTCTGCTTAAAGACCTCCAAAGAAGGAGACTCCACCACACTCCTTGGCAGCAAATTCCACTGTCGAACAGCTCTTACTGTCAGGAAGTTCTTCCTAATGTTTAGGTGGAATCTTCTTTCTTGTAGTTTGGAACCATTGCTCCGTGTCCGCTTCTCTGGAGCAGCAGAAAACAACCTTTCTCCCTCCTCTATGTGACATCCTTTTATATATTTGAACATGGCTATCGTATCACCCTTTAACCTCCTCTTCTCCAGGCTAAACATGCCCAGCTTCAGAAACAGGTCCCATCCTGGGTATCCAGAGCTTCAAGAGAAATACATGGCTTCCATATTGTTCATGTGAATTCAGTTTTGCTACTCCAATGCTACACATCAGGAAGGGCTTGGCCTTCTAGCAGATTCCCGGAAAACAAACAGGTTCCCCTTTCTTAGCCTCCGTAGAACTGACAGATGGTCTACATTTCTTAAGTTCCAACCACCACAATGGTTTGCAACTCCCCACAATTATTTTACAACTTCCTTGGCTTCTTAGCCAATAGAAGGTCTTTCATGCACTAAGCATGGTTGCGAAACACACAGACAAAACACATTAATATAATCATTAATAAGCTGCTTTCCGTCCCATTGCACACTAAGCCCAAGGCAACATAAAATGAAGCTTAAAATGCACCCATAGGGTTAAAAATGTGCTTCAGTTAAACTTTAGTCTAGCAACATACATTGGCTGCTTAGATAATTTAAGTTTCCACACTAAGCAAAAAAGCCCCAAAGAAACCCAAAAATGATGCTGATTTTTCATACACAAAAACCCCATTTCGTAATAATATCCTGGCAAGCAGCTTAGTTGAACCACCCCCGCTGCGAGGCTGACTCCACCACCACCTGCGATGCAAGCAAAATAAACAATTCTGGCTCACCTTACATAATTTGTTAAAATGTGGCATTTGTAAAGTGTGCATTTCCGTGCAAAGAGCATTTCACACAAATGCCACATTTGAGTTTAGGAAGGTTTCAGTAGGAGAAAACCCAGACTTACCAATTCCCTGACAGCTGACACTCTTTTTAAGGGCTGTTACAAGTGAGGGAGGAAACACCCTGTGCTAGACATCTGAACGCCTTCCTTTCCCTTGCCGCGCTTTGCATAACTTCCCTGCTGGGTGAGGTGCCCTCTGCATTAGGCTGCCCTATTTGACTTTTTCTCCCAATGAGAGCAGGTGGTTTAATCAAATATTGTTTTGCCATACACCTCCTTGCACATCAGGGGAACAGGCAAACACCATTCAGAGCAGGCATAGGCAAACTCGGCCCTCCGGATGTTTTTGGGACTACAACTCCCACCATCCCTGACCACTGGTCCTGTTAGCTAGGGATCATGGGAGTTGTATGCCAAAAACATCTGGGGGGCCAAGTTTGCCTATGCCTGATTCAGAGGATCCCTCCCTGCATTTGTGGTGTTCAGGAGTCCTGATGTTGCCGAAACAGCATCAGCCACCCACATGCTAGGCAGGGGCCCAAGATTTGCAGATCTACCAAAAAACATGAACTTTAAAAAGCTAATTGAGGGTGCACCCCAAGAATAGCCCAATGAGGACTGAGCATGCTCAGTAGCCACAGATTGCTGATTGACAGGGGAGGTTTGGGGGAGCGGAAAGCTGCATAAGAGAGGGAGGGTTTTTTTAGTAACCAGCCATGACGGACGGCTCAAAACCTGAGCAAGGAACATGTCACACGGCAAAACTGTGTGACTAGTTGCGAGCAACGTGAAACAATTACCCTGTATTAATTAGCATTGTCATAAGTGCTTCACAACTGTCCTCAAGACACACTATTAGGGTGGGTTCAATTTTTCAACTTCCAAAAATGAGAGGTGCTAAAAAGTTGTAACGTGACCTGAGAATTCAAAAGATATTTGCACTAAATTACTATACTGTAATTTAGCTTTGCTAGGTACCGTATTTTTCACTCTATAACACGCACCCGACCATAACACGCACGTAGTTTTTAGAGGAGGAAAATCCGTAGGCATGCCACCCGTAGGCATTCCCTTCATAACACGCACAGACATTTCCCCTTACTTTTTAGGAGGAAAAAAGTGAGTGTTATGGTGCAAAAAATACGGTAAGTAAAATGTGTGTAAAATTGCACTGAAATCATTAAAAATGACTGCCAAGTGCTTGTGGTTATATATTAACAACAACAACAACAACAACAACAACAACAACAATTACTATTTAGCATTACCTGACATTTTCAGAAGGTAAAAATAAAAATCTTTGGTGTTTTCCAAAAGAAATTTATGTGCTTCTTCATCAAATGTAGAACTACCAAGCTAAATGTTGTCCAGTCACAAAAATAACAGCCCACTTGAACTCCTCACACCCAAAAACATATTTTTAAGACTGAAGAAATTTGCAAGAATTAAGTTCCACCTCCTAGTCGTGGGTCCGTCTCCTCCTCCTCTAGATATTGTTGGTGGGATGCAGAATGGGGACTTCTACTTCTCTTCAAGGTGAGGACTTCCTCAGCTTTTTAAGTGAGCTCAGAACCACCATGTCTGCAGTGCAAATGCCTCAGGGGGCTTTCAACACGGCAGCATTTGTGCGCTTTGTCTCCTTTGCCCACCCTGGAACTTTCCTAAGGCGCTTTGGAGAGAGGTGTTGTTGTAACACACACACTTTGCATCCTGTTCTGACCCTGACTAAGCCCGTGAAGGCAGCCCATCGCGGAAGTGACTAAGAGGAAGCAAACCTGTTTCCCAACCTAAAGTCACAGGGTTGGTCATGCCTCACTCTAGTAAAAAGGGTTTGAAGGGCAAAGAGGACATGGCAGGGCACGTCCCAGACTGGGGCGGGGAGGGTTGTAATCCTGGCATCCCAAGAGCACTAAAGAAAAAGGGCTCTGTTTGGGCGAAAGATGTTGCTGCATCCAAACCTCAGGCTCACACTGGCTTGGATAGGTTGCTGGCTTGTGCCATTCCTCCCCCTCTGCTCCCCTCCACACTTCAATTTAATCTGTAATTTCCTCTTCTTTGTTACTTAGATCTGTACCGGAAAACTATGGTTTGTGCTTGCCCTCTCCAAACCACTGTGCGAGCCTGAGGCCTGGATGCAAGCATGTCTCTCCCACAATTGGTACAGATGTAAGCAAGTAATAATGAAGAGGAAGTAACCCATTGAATTGAAGAGTGAAGGGGAGTGGGGGGCGGGTAATGGCACAAGCCTGCGACACAGTCCCAGTTCCTTAAACCACAGTTCCACGGTTCCGAGGATTCAGAATGCTGCCTCTGAACCGACCCACTGTCTCATCATTATCCAGAAAGGAGCTGGAAACAGGCAGAAGCACAATGCAAACTGGAAGTTAAGAGGAGGTTTCCAGTGTTCTAAAAGAACTACTGGAAACAAAGGTGTCAGGACACATTTACGGCTATTAAAATTTGACACATTATGGACACTTTGCAAAATAAGCAACACTTTATTCTTCTCTAAAATTAACTTCATCAGAACACCTTTCATTTCATTCACATCATTCATAAGAAATATCTGAAAAAAGGCACACTTAGGGATATTTTGTCACCTTTCTAATGAATTAAATACCATTATTTTTTGTGTTTAACTGTACATACTCTGATCACAGTATATTTAAAGTTTAATGGCTTTAAAATCTCCAGCATTCTCAATGGAGAAAACTCTGAATTACACATTTGCTTTCTGATATCCTCTGTAGCCGTAGCATCTGTAAGGGAAAGATTACAAACACACAGCAAGGGGCATTTCTAATTACTTTAGCCCTTTATGAACCACTGACATGTAAAATATCTGCAGAGGCTAATGGGGAAATTCTTTCTGAACCATCTCGGGAGATGCTCAACCGATGACGGGGCAGAGCTTTCACAGGCTGGAACTTTTCCAGCTTTGATGGCTTAAACAGTTCCCACAGTCAGATGTCCCTGGAGGTTTGTGGGTTCCAATGTCTCCATGGGAGAATCCTTCCCTTTCTCACCAGGAAATAAGACCACCACACCAACATTTGCTGCTGACCTTCGCATTGGGCAGTGGCTGCTCATATCACTCTCATACCACGGAAAACAGAAATAGCCCTTTCTCCCTCCCGAGGGCACATGGGACCTCTCAACATGAGTGCGCAGTCTTTTTGTGTGCATCTTTTTGTCCAGACGTGAGCTGGTGCATCGCAGTTGCTGGGGAACGCAGGAGGGGAGAGTTGTGAGAACGGGAGGCTGGCCTAGCGGAGCCTTTGGCCGGGTCCAGCAGGGCTCTCCTTCGGAGCCCAAGGCATTATGGCCCCAAAAGGTTTTTGCGCTAGGTCTTCCTCGGGAATCATTTAAGGGAAATAATTTAATTGTTAATCATCCACAACAGCTACTAGATTGCTCCCCCTTCCAAATGTTATATTAAAAGGACTTCAGACCTTCATCAAGTGAACAATTCCAGGATGGGATACATAAAACCCATTTCCCGATTCTGGCCATTTTAAGATGAAAAACAGAACCAAGATGAAAAACAGAACCAATTTCCTTCCAGTTTAGAAAAACCTCCTGGCACTGAGGTCACCTTTGCTCAGGCTGGTGCCCATTTGCAGCCTTTTTACACTAACCCAAAATCTACAGGAAAGACTCTGCGAACAGAGCGGAGTGTTGAGCTCAACTTTCAGAAGGCAGATTGGTCCATTTGAAGGTGCTGACCTTGCCAGTACTCAAGGGAAGAGACACAACTCACTCGATGGTTGGCTTATAAACTGAACATATTAACAGACTCCACCGAAAAGTGTGGCGTTTCGCGCTGCAACGCCCAAAGTGATGGTTCACACATCCAAGCAACACAAAAACGTCAGGTACGAAACAGGCACATGTGATCCGTATGTTTTTGTATTGTCTCAACTTTGGTTAACCAACTTTGGTTAGCCTACAGCTCAGGTCCCAAAACTCTGCTCTGCTCATTCAGGCGGTCTGCAGCATGACTGTAAAAATGCAATTAAAAACCAGACAGCATCTAGAGCAGTGCATTACAACTGTTACAACAGACAGAAAAATCATGAAATGCTCCACCAAGATCTCGGCAATTTGCAGTTGGTCAAGCAACAGTGATGTTGGGGAGCTCCTGACCTAAAGGCAGCAAAGAAACAAAATTAGTGTGCCTATACATGGGGAGTGAAGCCTCTTGCAACTCTAAAATGTGCTATCTGCTTCCAACCTTAAAAAAATCTAATTGTTCTTGGGCTCTGAAAACCAACATGGATTTGAATGAGTCCAGACATTTATTCCTGTCTCCTCACATAGTCCCCATTACACTTAGAAATTAACTGAAATCCATCTCTTTTTATCACCAACTTTAGGTAGCCTTGTATCAGCTGAAAGGTCTTTAATTCAATACTAGCTGCCTCTCTTTAGTATAATTAGACTATTTTGGAATAAACAAAAAAAGTATGCAGAATAAAGCAGCTCCAATTTATACATGTTGACAACCTACAGGGCATGCAATAAAAATGCGCTCTCTCTTGCACCCCTTTCCCCTCCTTCACATAAACGCAACCATAGCTTCCCAAGCGCAAGTTATTTGCACATGCAGGTTACTTTTGCAATGTTACACACATACCACAAGACTCCTTGAACTCAATGAGGCTTACTTCTGACCAACTATTTTAGAATTGCGCTGTGAGAAACTCATAAGCATCAAATCTTAACTCGGGATGGATAGATCGGCCGATTATGGGAAATGACAAGATGGCAATGCTGGAGCAACCATTCCTTCCTCCATGCATCTGGGACCCCATTCAGAGTTCATGGATGAAACAACGGAACAGCTCAGCGTGGCCACACCTGTGCCGTTATCTGCTTTATGGCCCTGACTATCTTTTCAAATGTTTTTAAAATCCAAAAGATGGAAGCTGCACACATAACACTTCGCATGAGCTTAATTAGGTTTCTCATTCACTTATCAAGCAAATGCTTTTCAATAGCGCTACAGGGCAGCAATTATTCAGGAAGCCATTCTCTATCAGGTCTAAACAAAATTTTAAAAATTCCTTCCAGTAGCACCTTAGAGACCAACTACCGTATTTTTCGCCCTATTGGGCGCACCGGCCCATAGGGCGCACCTAGTTTTTTTTCAGGGGGGGGGAATAAAGAAAAAAAATTATTCCCCCCCCCCAGGCACAGGGCTGGGGCGGGGAAAGCTCAGGCTTCCCCAGCCCCCAGAACAGGCTGCTATCCGCAAGCCTTGGGAGCCCGGCGGGAAGTCACGCCAGGCTCCCAACGCTTGCGGAGAGCTGCTCGAAGCCCAGGGTGCACCCCGCTGCGCTCCCCAGGTTTCGGGCTGCAGGCTCCTGTCCGCAAGCCTTAGGAGCCCCGCGGGAAGTCGCGCCGGGCTCCCAAGGGTTGCGGAGAGCTTCCTGAAGTCTGGAGAGCGAGAGGGGTCGGTGTGCACGGACCCCTCTCGCTCTCCAGGCTTCAGCGAAAGCCTGCATTCGCCCCATAGGACGCACACACATTTCCCCTTCCTTTTTGGAGGGGGAAAAGTGCGTCCTATAGGGTGAAAAATACGGTAAGTTTGTCATTGGTATGAGCTTTCATGTGCATGCACACTTCTTCAGAATAATATCTGAAGAAGAAGATCAGAAGAAGGTATCTGAAGAACTGTGCATGCACACGAAAGCTCATACCAATGACAAACTTAGTTGGTCTCTAAGGTGCTACTGAAAGGAATTTTTTTAATTTTGTTTCGACTACAGTAGACCAAGACAGCTACCTACCTGTAACTAGATCTATCAGGTCTGTGCAGCAAAGCAAGAAGATTAGCCTAAAATAGAGAGCAAATTGAAGACAGAGGGTTATATCTAACAGCCGTTGCCCAGCTGAAAACAAGGCAATTTGTCTTTCCTGCTGTAGCCTTCCTAATCCCAGGTTGAGGGACCCTCCAGAGCAGATGGGGAGTGGAGGAGAACAACCAAAAATTGCTTCCTTCTCCATTCCACCAATTAAAGCCCCACCATCATCTGAATGACACCACAATATAGATGCCAGATCCTCCCCACCTTCCTTCTCAGCGTCTGTAGTGTGTTACTTGCCAGAAAGCAGCCATAAACATCCAATCTGGCTGCTTATCTTCTCATCTTATCGGCTCGCCCAGTAGTTAATTTGTGTGTTTATAGAGTGTTTACAGAATCAGAAAAGTTTCTGAAGAGCTTCAGAAACCACCTTAAGGCAAAAACCTTGGAGCAAAATGCAAAGACAGGAAGTATAAATGAGAAAGAAAACACACAAGGTCCAATGAGAGCACACCTTCCAATAATTCAACTTTGCTTTCCTATAGATATGCTGCCCCACTTTTATTTAAAGGGAACCATTAATGTATTGCATTTAATAGACATAGCATTTCGTTGACAAAGTTTTCTGGTTTAAACACAACCGAGAGGCTTTAGCACTTGACGATGCAAGACTCCCAACTGACTGCAAGTGAAGATGTCCTCACGACAGACAGTCCTACCTGGCAGCTAAGCTTAGGAACATGTCGTTCTGACGACTGATATGCGTGGGCAGCAAAACTAGTAACTAGTTTATGGGCTTGCAACAAATGAAATAAAACTATTATAGTCTAGACAGTAAATGAACTTTACTGAAGTCTAGGTTTTCGGATGCAAGGGTGTAGGAAGATAAGGAATCCCACACCAGATCATATTTGAGACGGGGGCATTTGGATAGGGCAGAATGTTGAGATCTAACCAATGCCAGATTTTTAAAGCCATCCTCATTCTGCCACCTCCTCCTTACAACCAGGTTTACGTTTTCTGTACTCAGAATAGTATTCCAATAAAAATTCAATAGGTAAGACCTATGTCTGTCTGTTGGATCTCAAGATTAACACAGAGTAGCTCAAAGTATTGCTTGCAACGTGTTAGAGTACAAAAAGAAAAGGAAAACAAATGCTCACCAAAATAAGCAATCCTACCCCACTTACCTGGGAGTAAAGCCAACTGAATTCAAGTAGGACTTACTTCTGAGTGGATGCTGTTACTCAGTGATTGCAAGCAGCATTTCAGCAGGGACCTTGTTGCAATCAGAGACCACAATGCCCAGTGTCATCTTAGTGGGCACTTTGATGCAGAGACCTCTCTGACTTATAAGCCTCTGATCCGGGTCTCCCAGGCAAAGGGAGAGGCTGCCTTGAAAGCCAAGTGTTCCTTTCATCCTGTCTGGAATAGGGGTGAATGGAAGTACATGAGGCAGCAAGATTCAGCCAGGGGAATTATTGATCTCTGGGAAGAACACGAACAGACGCAGAATGCAAGTCCTTCACGAATACTCAGGAGAAAAACATACATCACACATTCCTTAGAAGAAACACACACAAAATGGGCATTTCCAAATGATTTCTTATCATGCAAAAGGTACATTCAAGAATGGGCAAAGTACAAGGTTAACACTGTGCACGTGAAGGAAGGCGAATAGAGAGAATGAACAGGGGAGCAGGATTGCAGCTACAAGCCTACACTGCACCAGTGGTGTGTCTGCCTGCACATGCGCACTCACACACTCTGAGCACAAGTGCATTCCTGAGAAAAGAGCACTGGCTCGTGTAATGTGGCCCAGAAGGCCCTTTATTTCACTATGAGTACATTACACAAAAATCAATAGTGATGTGGTTCAACAGCCAAAGACTGCGGAGAACAAAAAGGTCAGGACAGGCAGGAAAGGAGACTGATGACTTCCCCAGGGAGAGGAGAAGGGTGTCCCCCTCTCGTGGCCTCCCCATAATCCTCCACCAACAACGAGACACAAAAGGGTTTCTCACCCAAGTCAGACTCATATAGATGTTTAAGGCATCTTGGGCCTAGGTGGTCCGACAACTTGCTATGGCCCGGCTCACACATGCTAGACCACAGACCGTGGTTTGCTGACAAACTATGCGGTAGCCATGCGTTGTCCCATGCATGATCAAACAAACTATAGCTTGTTTCCTCGAAGTTTGTTTTGTTTTCCAGCTAGTCTTATAGTTTCTTGAGCGTCCAGAGTAGGCTGGTCAAACTAGCCATCACGAAGAACGGCTGCTGGATTCACATGTAGTGCTAAGCCATAGTTCAGACAAAACCAATGGTGATAAGTCAGCAACAAATGGCAACATCTGATTTTGTTTTGTTGGCAGCGAAGAAACCCAGTTAAGCTGCCTAGTAAAGTTCACACATAACACTAAGTCACTGGGTTCTACTGGCACGAGAGACTAGGTCTTGCTCAGGCATGTTGAGAAGGAAGTGGGAGAACACCCAACCATTTTCACAAGGCACAAAGGCTTGTGAAAATACAGCTTACAGTCAAGGCTTTCAGCTAACAGGCAAGGACTTTTCTGTCCACTTTTTAAAAGGGCATTTCTTTGCATCACTTAACTTTGTTGCGCTTCATAATTTCTGTTGTAATGGATATCAGCTATTTTCTTTGAATTTTCCATTAGTCAAGTGCTGGGCTGTATCCATTCAATTTCAGTGCCAGAAAATCAGGTCAAAGGAATATGAATTATTTACATACGAACACTTAAAATAAGCATAACTTAAATATATCTAACAGCATAGGGCACTCAGTCCCTTCTGCAGCCCCATAAGCTGAAGAATAAAGTATTACCAATGGCCCCAATGCCTTCTCCTATATCCTCCACACAAATATATTCAGTTTATGTCTTGTGGAAAATACAATCCTTCCAATACACATAAAATCCAGAACTGACAAAAAAATTAATTATTCTGTTTTTTGAATGGGATTTACTGTGAAGACCAGTGGAGAAGAGGACAAAGGAGCATGCCCACTCTACAATCCATCCTGGAATTTCTCCAGACAATCCATTATTGCTGGTCTTTCAATACTCCTTGATCTGTGTTTACAAACAGGCTGCAACATGCCCAAAGCAGCAGATCATACCAGCGTAGGCCAGCATGCTTTGGGTGCTTTCGCCTCAGTCTGCCGATCTATGGAACAGGCCACAGCATGGGAGAGGCAGGAAGAAGGTCCACAGTAGACCTGCAGGTCCTCCTGCTCCTGTATAGGAGTGCAAGCCCCAACCCAACCTGCCTGGGCCAGTTAATACTGCAAGCTGATCACCCAGGCGGTCGTCTAATGATCCCAAAAGCAAAGTCACTTGAGCGGAGAGTTCCGGTGTAGAACCTCCTCTTTCAATTACATCAGGACAAGTTGTGTGTAAACTGTATGAACTACAGCACTTCACAACTAAGCCTTGAAAACTGGTTCCAACAGATGCTTCTGTTAATCCACCATTCAACAGATGATGGAAGGGAATGTGCAAATTATTTGAATGGACAAGTGTCCCCAATTTTTATACAGCCTTTGCAGCCAGCCCAAGATCTCCGCTCACGGACACTCGCCTGACAGCACGCTGAGCTTCAAAGCTGCTGAGACTTCCTGTGGGAAGGAGCTGGTCCTCCTGCCTGGCTTCCATGGGGGCAGAGAGGCTCCTTCCTACGCAACTAAGCTTCATCCCCACCAGAGAGAAAGAGATGCTAAGTCAGGGCAACCTTGGTCAACTATGGTGATAAGAGGTGATAAGACCGATGGCCTGCAATTGACATTTGAGGTGATTGAAATACATGAAACTTTGACAATGCAGTCCAGGGGTGACAAACAAGTGTGGATCCTTCCAATATAGGGCCGGTGTGTGAGAGAGACACATGTCCTTTTCCTTTCACACATTTGGGAAAAATTTAATTCTGCAAGCCCACCTCTTGCCAGGACAATGCATTTCCCTTTTGCTGAAAGCACACTGGTTTAAAAAATAATAATCAAGAGAATGAAGTCTACATCACAGACACCCCCAATTTTGGTCTGTTACTTCCCAGCAGGACATACCACAGCTGGGGGTTTGATTTTTCCTTCCACCTTCGGGGAAAAAGGCACCAGAGTCATGGAAGGAAGCTTATATTACACTTATACCGAAAACAGAGTCTGAGAAGACACAGCTTAAGAATTACCGCCCCATATCTTTGCTTAATGTGGACTATAAAATCTTTGCAGACATTTTGGCTAAGAGACTAAAAAAGGTATTAGTAGAAGAAATTCATAAAGACCAAGCTGGCTTTCTCCCGGGTAGACACTTGTCTGATAACACGAGGAACATAATTAACATTTTAGAAAAGTTACAAGTGAATATTAATACCAAAGCAGTCTTGATATTTGTGGACGCGGAGAAAGCTTTTGACAACATTTCTTGGAGTTTTATGAAGAAAAATTTACAGGGGATGGGGGTTGGTCAAGGTTTTGAAAATGGTATAGGTGCAATTTATTCAGAACAAAAGGCTAAATTAATTGTGAATAATGTGGTGACGGAAGAATTTAAGATAGAGAAAGGAACACGACAAGGTTGCCCAATCTCTCCATTGCTTTTTATATCGGTCCTGGAGGTTCTTCTAAACATGATTAGAAGGGACCAAACAGTTAAAGGTACACAAGTTGGAGCTAAACAGTACAAACTGAAAGCATTTGCTGACGATTTGGTATTGACACTACAGGAGCCAGAATCTAGTACCAAAAGAGTACTGGAATTGATTCAAGAATTCAGACAAGTAGCGGGATTTAAGTTGAATAAGATGAAAACTAAAGTCTTAGAGAAAAATCTAACAGTGATGGAGAGAGAAAGGTTTCAGAAGGAGACAGGGTTAACACTGGTTAAGAAAGTGAAATACCTAGGGGTTAATATGACTGCCAAGAATGTGAATCTGTTTAAGGATAACTATGAAAAATGTTGGATGGAAGTGAAAAAGGATCTAGAAATATGGTCAAACCTGAAGTTATCATTGCTAGGCCGAATTGCTGCGATAAAGATGAATGTATTGCCAAGGATGTTGTTTTTGTTTCAAACATTGCAAATATTAGATAAAATTGAGTGTTTCAAGAAGTGGCAGAGAGATATCTCTAGATTTGTCTGGCAGGGCAAGAAACCTCGAATAAAATTTAAGATATTAACCGACGCTAAGGAAAGAGGTGAATTTGCCCTGCCAGACTTAAAACTTTATTATGAATCGGCCGCTTTTTGCTGGCTGAGAGAATGGATGCTTCTTGAGAACACTGATGTGTTGGATTTAGAAGGTTTTAACAACGTTTTTGGGTGGCATGCATATTTGTGGTATGATAAGGTCAAAGCACATAAAGCGTTTAAAAACCATATTGTCAGAAAAGCACTGTTTAATGGATAAGGTATAAGGATTTGCTTGAAAATAAAACCCCAAGGTGGCTGTCACCAATGGAAGCGAAGGCACAGAAAAAACTCAATATGGAGGCCAAATGGCCGAAATATTGGGAAATTTTGGAACAAGAGGGAGACAGATTAAAACTGCAGAGTTTTGAAAAATTAAAAAAATAGAGTGCGAGATTGGCTTCACTATTATCAAATAATGGAGGCATATAATTTGGATAAAAAAATTGGCTTCCAGGTGGAAAAATCAAAATTGGAAACAGAACTGTTAGACTCCAAAACTAAGAATTTGTCAAGAATGTATAACTTGCTGTTGAAATGGAGCACTCAGGATGAAACGGTGAAATCTGTTATGATTAAATGGGCACAAGATGTTGGACACAACATTATGATGGCTGACTGGGAACAGTTACGGACCACAGGTATGAAGTTCACGGCATGTAATGCCCTAAGAGAGAATATAATGAAAATGATATACAGATGGTACATGACACCAGTCAAGCTTGCGAAAATTTATCACTTGCCCGATAATAAATGTTGGAAATGTAAAGAGACTGAAGGTACATTCTTTCACCTTTGGTGGACATGCCCAAGGATCAAGGCTTTCTGGGAGATGATCTATAACGAAATGAAAAAGGTATTTTAATATACCTTTCTGAAGAAACCAGAGGCCTTTCTCCTGGGCATGGTCGGCCAATTGGTGCTAAAGAAGGACAGAACTTTCTTTATGTACGCCACAACAGCAGCAAGAATACTTATTGCAAAGCATTGGAAGACACAAGATTTACCCACGCTGGAAGAATGGCAGGTGAAGGTGATGGACTATATGGAACTGGCGGAAATGACTGGCAGAATCCGAGACCAGGGAGAAGAGTCGGTGGAGGAAGATTGGAAGAAATTCAAAGTTTATTTACAGAAGCATTGTAAGATTAATGAATGTTAGAATGATGTTGGAATGAATTCATGTGATTTTAGCAGAAATGTCACGAAGATTTAGAAAAAACAGACTGTTAATTGGTGAAAGGAGGGAAAGTAAACTTATATTAATATCAAGATAAATTTATAGGACAAAAATTTGAAAAGAGGGAAAGGATTTGCTGAAATGGATAACTGACTTAGAATACGAAAAAGAGAGGTGTGAGGAGGTCAGGGAAATAAGCTAATGAAAGAAAACAAATGGGAAGAGTTGCTGTATTTTTTCCTTGACTTTTCTTTTTGTTTAATGGATTTTAATTCTTTGTTTTTTCTTTTTGATCTTTCTTTTTTCTATTTCACCTTTTTTGTTTAAAAGGATGTTTTTCTTGATGTTTCTTTTTGTATTTTTAAAAACTTTAATAAATATCTTATAAAAAAAAAAGATTTTTCCTTCCACCTTCAACCAACAGCAATTTCCTTCCACCTTCAACCAAGAGGGAACACAAGCACCTTTTGTGTTTTAAAAGGGCTGTGCACATATCTAAAGACAAAACTCTCTCCTCTCTGAGCACCCTGCTTTGTATGACACACACACCCTCCTCCCACCTTGTTTTGACAGGAAAACCACCACATTTGTTTCCTGTTTCTCAAAGCCAAGCAGAAGCGGCCCAGAATTTCCTTACCATCTATGTAACTGTTGATCTATGTATAATTCTTGAAGGTGGGTCAATTAATGTTATCTTGCCATTGTGGCTTATTTCTTTATTTCCTTTCTAGGCTGGGGAACGCTTCAGCAGCAAGAAAAACAATCTAGTGCAACGGTTTGCACAAAAAGGAAAGCAGAAAAAAGGAACATTTGCCATGCCAGCAGACAGACAGCAGCAGTTACCAGAGGACTCAAGGAGGTGCTGCAAATCAATGCAGTTGACAATGGAACTAGAGGAAGAACGAGTCCCCCCACCCCACCCCACGCTGACCCAAGAGGTTTCCCACCACACTTGTAACACAGTTCACAATCCCACCCACACTCCTCAGGCTGCATCTCAGCCGGTCAGGCCACGGTATCTCCCTCCCTCTTCCCCAGTGAGGGCAACACAAGCTTGGGTCAGCATTCCTCGGTCCTTTTGCTTGTGGGGGCAGAATCATAGAATTGTAGAGTTGGAAGGGAGCGCAAGGGTCATCTAGTCCAACGCCCAACATGGGGGGGAAAGAGGGTCCCAATAAATGAGAGTTTGAACATGATGTTCCATTCTTAGGGTGGGAGTGGAAGAAATCACAGTCCAAGCCAAGGTTTAAAACACTCCAGGAAGTCCTGTGTATCTGCAGTACTTTGCCTTATCACCAATCCCAGGAAGCTATGTATGGTCTGCCCACCACCAGATAGCCCCATTCCCTCATTTCTTGACCATTAATTTCTGCAAACTCTTCTTGTTTCATCTCTCCTCTAGACTGGCAGCAAAGCAAAAACACACACAAAACAGGAAGATCAATCTAAAGGTAAAGATTTATATATTTCAGGCGTATTTGATTGCTGAGTTTGGAATACAATCATTAAGGACCATCTGCACTTGGTGTTTGGGACAGAGCAGGGACTCATCCTCCTCACTCTGCCTGCCTGAATGAGCCAGTGTCTCTGCCTTGGTGCCAAGGACTCAGCTGTTCCAGTTCCCATCATAAATGTGTCCATAGCTTCAACTTGTTCACTGGGCACAGGAAAAGCACATCACAAGAGTACAGATAGAGCTTCACTCGTTGTTAGCTGGCAATTCGTGCACAAATCAAGGTGGTGGCTCCCGCCTTTATATCTCAAAAAATGGCTTTAGGCCTTGGTTGACCAGGTGGGGTAACCCCTCATAAGACATTCTTTGCCCATACACTTGGAGCGGGTCTCCTAACTTACCCTGGTACCTCAATTTGCAGAGGTTACCGTGATGTCGACAAAGAGCCAAGGCCTCTCTGTGACGGGACCTCTTCGTGGAAGTTCTTCATTAGGCACCTTCATTGCTAGTTTTTAGCCACATAAACAAGCCAGATTGCTAGAAAGGTTTATTTCACTGCAAAGCCCATCATGTGCCTGTTGAAATTATTGTAGACTTCATTGTTTTATGGCTGTCAATGTTAATGTTATTATAGACTTTGTTATTTTATGACTGTCAATATTTCAATTTTTACAACTGTTTTTATGCTACAAGTCTCCTTCAGGACCTGTAATAATTGGCCAAACAACAGGATGTAAGCTATCAAAACAGATATGATGCTTACGTATTTGGAGAGTTGGGCAAACAATGATCTAGTAAGTCCGCAACTTAGGCGCAATTAACTTGTGCACATTCAGCTTTACATGCTTGGCAATAAAACATATAAAAAATTTAAGGGGAGGCAGTCCAGAAAAAAAGGCATCGGCAATCCCACCCAATGTGTTTTGACTACACGCAATTTTGACTTCAGGTGCAATCCCTGGAACATAACCCCTGTGGAAGTTGAGCAGCGCGCAGGCTTTCTGAAGACGCAAGCACTTCGCTGTAACCCTGAGAAGGCATCTCAGCAACATAAGAAGCTCCTTAACCCAAGTCAGACCCACCGCTCCATCTAGCCGAGTTTTCTACAGCAACTGGCAATGCTCTCCAGGCTTCCCGACAGGGAGTCTTTCCCAGCCCCACTTGGAGAAGCCAGGGACTGAACCGCGGTCCTGCATGCTCAAAGCTCCACCCCACCACTGAGCTATGGTCCTTCCTTAACACAGAGCTATTTGCATTTTTAAAATTAAATTCTACTCAATGCATCACTAAGGTTTTTGTGGATTTTTTGCACTCAACAATACCAGGCAACACCATTCATATTTTTGAGACACAATGGAATGTGCCTCCAGGGGTGAAGTCAAACCTCTCCGTTAGCAGTGCCAAAGTGACCTCCCCAGAGAGCAAGCCTGGGCGTTGTGCCAGGAGGTCCTGGGCTGCCCAGACGATACAACCCCTCTCTCTTTTGGCCTCACTGATGTGATCCAAAGGAAAGCAGAGCAAGACATTCGACACCAGCTTTGCTGCAGGAGTTGCCAGAAAGAGGCGTGCAAGGCACCATCTAACCATATTGAGGACCCCACTCCAGATTTGTGTGGGGTTTACTCCTGAGCCTTTTCTTCTCCTGAAGATATCCCGCAAGGCAGTGGCACTTTAGGGTCAGAGTTTTCCTTCTCATTGGCAAGCCTGCCCTTCACTTCCCTCTACAGCACATGCAGAAACTGCCTTCTTGAGTACTGGACCCACAACTGGTCTCGTCCATTCCATCCTCCAGAGTCTGTCTTCTCATAAGAAAATCTAAAAATATATTGGATGGATGGCACTGCCTGGACATTTAGCAGCCCTACTATGTGTATTGAATTGCTCAAGGCTGCAAGAGGAGATTGTTCACCAGTACTATTTCACACACATTTTGTATTTTTAACATCTATCAGGTATACTGGGCACGTCAACTGGGAGTTTGGAAGCCAGATTAGTTGGTTCTCAATGTCTATCTCTCTGCACTGTAATGGAAATTCTTACATCTCAAGTGAAGAACTCCCCATTCACCTCACAACAGCTTTGCATACCAATATACTGTTGGCTATACGAAGGTGTTCCGGTTTCTCCAGGCCACCCCCAACTCAAAAGTATTCTGCTCTCTGAAGGGCTCTGCTGTACCTGCAAAGGCCCTGGATGGCAAGGATCTCCTGAGCACAGGAAAATTGCACCACAGCTTTAGCCTCGCTTTTCCTTTGCCAGCAAACTTCCTCTAAATATCAGCTGAATGTATTTGTTCATTTCAGACTTGAGGCTTCTTTATTACTATTTATTAGCCCTCCCTTCATGGTAAGGATCCCAGGGCAAGTTAAAAACCCACAAACAATCAAACATATTAATTAATATTACTGATCAGTCATTTACTGCAATAGTTTTAAGCAGCTGTATTTATAACCATTTTACAAAAAGGAACAAGAAAGGCTGTGACTGAGGATACTTGTGCTACCTTTTAAAAAGCATATGTAAAAACTATTGCATTAAAAACGACACCAATATTTGAATACCAGACAAATGCAGGTGGCGCCATGGTCTAATCCACTGTGTCTCTCAGGCTTGCTGATCAGAAGGTCAGCAGTTTGAATCCCCACGACGGGGTGAGTTCCTGTTGCTGTGTCCCCGCTCCTGCCAACCTAGCAATTCAAAAGCATGCCAGTGCAAGTAGATAAATAGGTACCACTGCGACAGGAAGGTAAACAGTGTTTCCGTGTGCTCTGGCTTCTGTCATGGTGTTCTGTTGCGCCAGAAGCATTTTCTCCTGCTGGCCACATGACCCAGAAAGCTGTCTGTGGACAAACGTCGGCTCCCTTGGCCTGAAAGCGAGATGAGCGCTACAACCCCATAGTCGCCTTTGACTGGACTTAACCATCCAGGGGTCCTTTACCTTTAAGCTTTACAAGTCCTTTTGCTTTCAAGAGCTCTTGGCTCCACTGGACTTCTTGTGCCGCCTTTAGACTCCAAACTTCTGGGCACAAATGGCATAGTTATCAAATGTAGGAAGCAAGCAGAACTCAAACTCTTTAATGTGGGGAAATGTTAACTCATCTCAACTTCCAAGCTGGCCCCAATGTTGCCTTGGACCTTTAAAGAAATTCACTATTTAATTTTGAAAAGGGAGAAAAGGGAGTTACAAAATACCTTCCTGGGAGTGGTGGGAGAGTGTTAAGTACATATGTTATCAGCCTACTTTCCTGTTCGTTTTCTCCTAAAATTTTGTTGATAACATGGGTGATAGAGAGATTCTGTCCAAATCTTTAAAGAGCAAAGCAAGTCTTGATATCCTGCAACTTTTCTTCCAAGATAAAATTTCTCCACACACCACACTCCAAGGGCTGAATAAGGTAATCACACAATTTCTCCCTTGTTTTTGGTGGGGGGAGGCAGAGAAGGGAAGAGGCGATGACCACCATCATTTAGTATGATGCAGACAAGCTACAGTGAGGTTTGGGCTCCTGTGCTCCCCTCCCCTTCATCACTCTGCATAGGATCTCAGCAGCTTTGGTTAACCACAGTGAAGGATCTGGTCAACATGCTAAACTGTGGTTAACATTAACTTTGTTTTTTTCAAGCAGGACAGCTTCATAACCCATGAATTGAAGTTGGCTTGTTCAAAACAAACCATAGTTCAGATAAACTACAGTTTATGGTTAGGTTAACACAGCAAGTTTCAATCTAAACTAGAAGGCCAAGCGTATGAACTTCTCGCAACTGTGCTGAAAAAGAGAGAAACATAGGAGTCCGAGGCTCACCGCAGCCCAGTCACATGCCACTAAACTAGGGTCTTGTTTCATTATTATTTTTGGGGGGGGTCAGCATTCAGTCAATCCCATTTGACATCAGCAGCTGCTAAACAGAACCCCAAGCTTCAACTCAGCCTTATTTGCATGCTTGGCAAACAATACTTTAAGGTGGGGTTTCTCCGATTTCCTTACCCCAGGAGTCTTCTCGAAAGGCTAAAAGACTACTGAGGCCCACCAATCACAAAATGTTGACACAGGACATCCCATTTTAGGCAGATTTTGTTTCAAGGGCAAAGACTTTTCCTTATCTCTCTGTATCTCCTTGCTGCTCTCTGCAAACTGCCTGTTTCTTCCATCCCCGTCTTCCTCCTAGTCTGAAGCCTATGGCAAGGAGGCCATTACATGATACACAGCTGATTAATTTCTTCTTTCATACCCGCATTAAGATGCACAAAGAGAAACTCAATCAATAAAAGAAAGCCCAATAGCCAATCTGATTAATCCCTCCCTTACTCCCAAGTTTATTATCAGTAAAACGACGAACCATCTCTCTCTTTCTAAATTTCCTTCCTGCATCTTATCTTCCTCACAGAAGGGAGGAGATGCTTTCTGGCTCAGCGGAGGGCCTGGCAGGAGAGGAGGAAGACCACAGCATTTGGGGCGGGGGGGGGGCAGGAACTTCTCCTTTTCCTCTCCTTCAAGATCTGTCACAACTCTCCAGCCTCCCTCCTTTCCTCACTCAGGTGGCTAAATTTCCTCACTTCCTCTCCCCCACCCCGTTTTTTGCTTGCTGCAGCCTCACATTCGCCTCTTCCTCTTACCAAATCTCCCGTCCCACAAGTGCCTCGCAGGGAGCTGCTGGCGGCCTCAGTCCAAGCAAAACACTGCAGCATGACCTGGGCGGTGTGGCTCGTGCCCCGTTTGCCCCTTTCCTCCAGTGCAGAATTCCCCATTCCCACGTCTCCCATCCACCCGCAGCCTCTAGGCTGGATAGCAGGCAGCAGGAATCTTCTCCATGGCAGGCACTCTGTTCTAAGCCCTCCAGCTACCAGCACTTGACAAAAGGTTATGGGCTCTGCAGGACTCACTAGAGTAAGACGGATAGAGGCCACCTTTCAAGGAGTATCGCTACGACAATGCACTGGACTCCCCCCAAGAACAGTATTGATCAGAAAAGGAATGACTAGATTTTCCCACTGAAATTACAGGCACCAACAGGCTACCATGGCAATGCTATAGCAACCTGGCTGTGGTTACCTGGAACAATGATTATGCAGACATGTTTCTAAAGGTGTGCCTAAAACGCGCTGGTTTTGCATAACTGGCTCTTGAAATTCTTCAGCAGAGAGGGCAAACTGGCCCCAGAGCCTTATCTGATGTGACAGCCAGCAACCCAGTTTCGTCCTGTGGATGATACCCAATGTTAAAGAACCGACAAGCCCAAACCAAGCTCTTTGGGGGGCCTGGATTGAAGACCTGGGACAACAGCAAAATAGGCAAAGACAAAGCAACTAAGAGAATAAACCTAACCTACAGAAGACTCTCTCCACTACCTTCTAAAACACACTGAGAAGAATGTGTCGTCATGCTGCTGTGCCTACCTATAACTCCATCTTAACAAGAAGGAAGTCAAGAGAACATGTGGGATACTCAGGTTTTACTTTACTGAGAAGTGAAGTCAACACTGGAATTCAAGTTTCCTCTCTCTGATGGTAATAGGAAGAGAGTCCTGGGCTTACGAATTTTATTTATTACATTTCTAGCCCAACTTTCTTCCAAGGGGCTCAAGGCAGTGCCTGTAGGACCCACACAATGTTATCCTTACGGTCACCTTGCCAGAGAGGGTGAGCCAGGCCCCTTCTCTCAGCCGACAGTTCGAACAGAGAACTTCATGGCCGAACTTGTCTTCCCAGGCCTGGTCAGAAACTCTGACTACTACACCAAGCTGCAATCATGTCTTTCCACGATGCTTGTTCCACACACAATATATGGGCCAAGTGGAACATCTTCATCAAAGATCTCAGGGTGATTCACAGAATAAAAAAACTGCCCCCTCTGAAGGCTCCATTAGTCTCGTCTGTTTGGTGGCAGAAGCCACCTTGTTGTTTGTAAACATTAGCTGTCCCAAAATGGAGGAAAACGAAAACAAAAAGGTGGCCATGGAGAGACTTCTTTTCCCCACTTTTATCATGTATTGATTTAGTATTTACCCCTGAACTTTCCTTCTGTCTTCAAAGCCAAGACACAGCTCACAGACCCGTCGTCACCTGGCTTCCCCTCCGCCTCCTGCCACCAAATGTCGAAGGAGGGTCTCAGCACTGGCCTACTTTTCAGGGCTGGCATAAGCACTAGCAAGAAGCACCTGTGGGTCCAAATTCAGGGAGTAAATGACTCCCAAGCTAAGATTGCTTTCCATGTTTGAAGAAGACACAGAAGAGACAAAAAGAGCTTGTGTTTTTTATGCAGCTAGATTGCTCATTACACAATTTGGAAAAACTCTACAGATGCCATAGACAGTTGGAACAGGAAGCTCTGGAAGAGGGCAGCAGAGAAACTTACCCACCAGATGCACATGATCAAAGGCCAGTGAAACCAGAACCACATTTCCCTGTTTGGAATGACTTTATCGCTTACACTGTGAAAAATACTAAAAACAAGTTCTACCACCATCACTTAAAAATTATGTTTCAGTTTGGAAATGTTTAATATTGGGAAAGGTACCAAACAACTTATGAAGACGTGGGTTAATGTGCATCAGTTGATATTTGTGGAACCTGCATTATAACTGGCCAATCTTGGCTACATCGAGAGGAAACTGGAAGAGGCTTGTCTTTCCAAACAAACAAACAAACAAAATGCATTTTGCTGCAGAATTGTTCCCCATTTATAGTTTTTTACTGTAAAGTCCTTAATAAAAAGGAATGCAAAGACAGCACTACCTAAACACAGAACTATTTCATAAAACTAGTCACTGCAAAATAATCTCAATTGCAGCAATTCAAAGTTGAGTGTGTTTGTGGTTGCAATCTGCCTGCAGGGCAGCAGGAGCACAGGCTGTCAGGAGGAGATGGACGCATTTGAATGAACGGAGGCAAGGGAACAAACATTCATTTGTTATTTTTTATAAGATATTTATTGAGATTTTACAAAAAAATAGACAAAAGTTTACAAAGAAAAATAAAAGAAAAATACATAAAAGAAAAATACAATAATCATAAAAGTAAAAACACATACTTAAAAGAAAAGGAAAAAAAATTGAAAAGAAAAATAGATCCATCTTTATGCCTTTTGCTTCATTTACTAGTTTCTTTGACTTCCACCCGCCTCCCCTTTTTGTATTCCCATTTAGCTAATCAATTCAGCAAATCCTTGGCCTATTTTCTTTATCTTAACTCTTTATCTTGACATATTTATAAATGAATATTTTCATCCTTTGTCAATCTATATTTAACATATTCTTTTTAACTTTGTTGCTAACACCTCTTATTTTCAATCCAACGTCAAATTAACATTCTATAACTTTACAATATTTCTGCAAATAGTCCTTAAATTTCTTCCAATCTTCTTCCACCGACTCTTCTCCCAGGTCACGGATTCTGCCAGTCATTTCAGCCAGTTCCATGCAATCCATCAACTTCATCTGCCATTCTTCCAGAGTGGGTAGCTCTTGCGTCCATTCATTTGTTATTTTTTGAAAGATGGTGATAAGATAAAGATCAATGTAACTTTTTAATGTGCTGAGCTTTTTGTGGTGAACCTCTTCTAACCTAGTTTGTTTGGTGCCTATTCTATCACTCCCAAAACACCTGCATGAGCTCAGGACCATGAGCCCCATGTGGTCACTCTGTACCAGCAGATGCCCGTCTTGACACCCTGCCTTCAATATTGTGATTTTTATTAATTTTCAGCAGGACAAAGGACAGTAAGCAAATATGAGGTCACAGGGCTATTGTACAGAAAGGGCACTCTATGAATGGATGGCTGTGTCATTCCAAAACCAAACCTTCTAACTGAAGGAGTGGACTTCAGTGGTGACACTGAGGGACCCATGCATCATCCCACATCTGCTGGCACAGAATGACTACAATACTTATAAAACCAGTGCCTTTAGCCAGAACCAAGGCCTGGTACTCACTGCAGGTGTGTGGGTGTGGGTGTGGCTGTGTTTGCACGCTACGGCTGGGGGGGGCTCACATTCAAAAGGAAAACAGCTGGAACGTTAAATGCTAGATGTTGGGGACCAGGATGGAGAACCTTCTCCCTGGTTTGCAGCTATGCAGGGTATTATTTGAATAGAGACATTCTTCTAGATCAGGCCAAGGGACCATTCTAGACACACCTGCTCATCTCCCCATGGCCAGCCAGGCACCCATGGAAAGCCCACAGGCAGGGCTTCTTCCTACCTGTGATTCTCAGCCTGCTGCCTGACAGGGGAGCTACTCCATAGCCTTATCCTCCACGGAAGGGAGTCTGAAGTGGTGCAGCCCAGGTCGAGGCTTGCTGCCTTAAGGAGAACTGCACCAAGGAGTTTATTTATTGGTGGAAGAGTTGTAGGCAGGAAGGAAGAAGCAACAAGCTGGCAGGGGGAGGGGCAGGGGCACAGCCAGCATTCCTGACAGGTGTCTGAAACACGATTGGCCAGTTAGTTAAGTATTTTTGTTTGTTTACTTGATGGGGGGAGCAGCTGCCCCCCCTGCCAAGGGGGGCGTTTGCCTGAAGGGGGGCTTTGAGGGAACTCTTTATCTGTATCAGCAGGCATGCATGTGGCAGGGACTCCAGTCCTGAGGGTAAAAGGTAGACTCCTTTTTCACTGCAGGAGTGTCCCCAAGTGCCACTTGTAACCCGCACACACAGAACTTAATTTAAGTGTGTGTTTATATATATAATTTGTATACTGCCCTTCATCTGAAGATCTCAGGACAGCATAAAAATACAAGATAAAACACAAAATACATAATAAAAACAAGAACAAAAGCAAAACAAAATAATGCCCCATCATGGCAGCCACTTTGTTCTACGAGGAAGAAATAAAGGCACGCAGTGGGGGACACCATAAATTTGCTGCCTACCCACTGTGACTCCAGCCATCAAGAATCAAACACGCTCCTATAGTCACAGTCCCATCCCAAGCCAAGTACGTCTTGTCCAAAACTGTGCTTTTTCATAACAGCTTCCAAGCAACCTCATTTTGAGGTCAACCTCTGCAGATTTGTAGTCAATGTCCAAGAAGAGCTGAAGCAGGGCAAGAAGGAGAAATCTTGCGTTGAGGAGAACCAGGCACAAACTCCCCACTCAGCCATGAAGCTCAGAGGGATGTGTTTGGCCCCTTTCCTCTTAACTTAAATCTAACTCACAGAAGTTTTGCAGGCGTAAAATGCAATGGTGCCAGGACTACAAGGAGTCTGCTGGATCCGGCCAAGGGCTCATCTAGTCCAGCATCCTGTTCTCACAGTGGCTGACCAGATGCTTGGGGAAAACCTGCAAGCAGGACCCGAAGGCATGAGCTGCCTCCGCCTCTGCTGTGGTTTCCAGCATCTGGGATTCAGGAGCATCACCACCTGACTGGGGAGGAAGAGCAGAGCCAGCCTGCTAGGCAAGATTTCTTGCATGCCATTCTTGAGTTCATTGCAGGGTGCAAAATGCAACACATAATTTAGCCCGCAAGCCTCCTTTCTTTTCCCAGCTGCTGCTTCACTAAGAAATTTCCTTTCAAAGGTCCTTTCCTGCCTTTGTTGACCATCCTCTCTTTTGCTGCGGCTGCGCAAGGTACACTGAACCCGGCTCTGTAAGACAATACTGCTCTCTGACTCCTCTGCCAAGCGCTGGACACCTTATATGCATGATACTAAAAATAAAAACAGAAGAAACACACCTTCACCTAAGTCAGCCCAACTATTCCAAGGGCAGATTAGACAGTGTGCATATAGAGCAAAAACTATGTATTGACAAATATTTAATAGTCACTTCAGACAATTTTAGGCTGTCATGCAAACGGCTTGCCACAAAATGCTCACTTCTCAGCATGGCCAAAAGTATTTGGAACAGCAACAAACAGGTTGCTTTTTGCTCTTTTGAACTTACCAGTACAACAGGTGTTGCTGCAGGCAAAGCCCTCTAGAGTTAGTGGCTCCTGAAGCAGCGAAAATATTCAGGATGAACCCATGTTAACCAGCTCCAGCACTTGTCAGTTAGGAAGGAAGAGGCACAGTTAAAAGTTACAAGAAGTCAGAGGGGGTGGGAGATCAAGAAGATTCAATGGGCCAATCAAGTGACTGCACATCACAATTTCAACCTCCTGCAACCCCCAACTGAAAGAGAAGCACAGGAGTTTCCCCTACGGGTTGCTTCCAACTTGCCTCCACGTCTGCTGCAGTTCCCTTCCTTGTGGCCCAGCAGCTGCTTCTACCAACCTTCCTTTGCATTCTTTAAATGCCCCCAGGCAAAGGCGGCCTGGGGGTGTAAGTGCCACCAAAGTACTCAAATACTTTAGATAAACCCACAATAGCAATACTGGACTTCCCAGGCTCAGCAAGTGAAGCAGCTAACATCACTTCTTGGAGAACAGAGACAGACCCAGACAGAAATGATCCTTATTATTTGGTTTTTACAGAGAAGGGTTGAGGGGACTTCCAAAGAGAAACAAATGGTACGTGAGATACTTGCAAGAATTTACATGACTACTCATGATTTAAGACCACATTTTCTGGTTTTGAGAAGCGAGATAACTAGGTATGGGGAGGCGCGACAGATTTATAAAATTACGTATTAGCGGTTTGGAGAAAAAAGCTTTTCCCTCCCTTCTCAGTTGTAGAACTCCTACTCCCCTCAATAAAATTTACTGGAAGCGGGTTCAGAAACTGCAAAAGAAGAGTTTCCTCTTCACAAAACTAATTTATGGGAAACACTGCAAAGGAGACGTGTGCAGAAAAGTTTTTTTAAGCAGATTTGAGGAACGGGGGGGGGGGGGCAAATCTAGTAAGGGACAAGCAGCCCAGTGGTGCCTCCAGGTTCAGGGGCATCTGAATACCAGATAGGAGAGATCACTATCATGTCTTGCTTGCAAGTGCCCAGACAACACACCTGGCTGCTGGAGATGGAACGAGGGAGTGGATGAACAGACCCCCAGCCAGGGAATTCCTGATACCCTCTGGCAGCATCGACAAGACTCGGCTCCAAACCTTGTGAAGCAACACTTGCAAGTCACTGATTCCATTTAAAGGCTTCATGCCCTTCTTCTGGCATAGGAGGCCATACAGAATGAGAGAACTGTGGAGCTGGAAGGGACCCTGGGGCTCATCTAGCCCAACCCCCCCGCAACGCAGGAATCTGCAGCTGTCCCGTCCAGGGATTGAACTGGCAGCCTTGGTGCTCTTCCCAAGGGAGCTGAGTTGGCCGGGCT
The DNA here is from genome assembly GCF_027172205.1 of Podarcis raffonei. Lineage (NCBI taxonomy): Eukaryota > Metazoa > Chordata > Lepidosauria > Squamata > Lacertidae > Podarcis > Podarcis raffonei. The sequence continues at coordinate 2,954,672 of NC_070611.1, forward strand.
ATGATGTCTGGGGAAGATGGGAGTTGTTCAGCGTCATCCGGGAAGCAAGGCAACAGAATTCGTTATCTGCCATTACAGTTTGGGGTGTGTATAGTTTATGCAAAAGTTTCTCTCTCTCACATACAGTAGTTCCAAATCCCATACACAGAGGCAGCACTCCCTGCAACGTTGCGAAAGCTCAGGCCCCAGAGCGGTACCCCATATGCAGAACATCTGCAGCCACTTCAGACTGGCGGCACGACACGGAGGCTGGAATTCAACGCTTCTTCTTCCACGTTCCCACACCAACTGGCAAGCTCCGAAATCAGTACAAAAAGGAAAAAGCGCACAGGCGCACATCGCGATTCGCCTCGGGCTTAAGCCCAAACCGCCGCTATGTGCATTAAAACAAAACCCCCGTCCATTGAATTGAGGCAGGCCATGCCTGCGGAGCCAAGCCATCCCTGTCGCCTTCCCGCACAACTCCGGGGGAAGGGGCCGCACTCTGCCCCGCTCGCCCACTGAAGGGCCTAAGCGCCTCGCGGCCCCCGCCCCACTCACAAAGGGACCAGGCGCGCCCGAGAGCCGCGAAGGAGCCCCGCCGGGAAGCGCCTGGCGAGGAGCCGGGGAGGCGCAGCCAGAGGCGGGGGTCGCCCAGGGGCCCTTCGAAGCCGGGCAGCGAAGAGGGAGAGAGAAAGAAGGAAGGACGGAGAAGGCTCCGCGGAGGGAGGTTGGGCAAAGCAGCCGCCACGAGACTCTGAAGCGACCTCCGCTCCCCTAAGCGCAGGGCGGTCTCCGCGCGGCTCCTCCGAGTCTCTCTCCGCGGACAAAGCCGCGGCCGGGCGCCCGAGGAGGACAAAGGCGAGGAAGCGGGAGCCCCGGTAGCGCAGCGGGATGGAGAGCGGCTCCTCGGCCGCCCTCGCTTGGGGGAACCTCGGCGTCCGGCGCGCGCCCTCCGCCCGCACGTGCCCCCGCGCCCGCCGCCAAGCCCTCACCTCGGGCGCGCTCTCCTCCGGCCGGAGCCCCGTCGGGGCGCCTGCAAGGCGTGTCTGGCTCCGCGCGGCGGCTCCTTCCCGCGCTCGCTCGTCCCTCGCTGCTCGCTCGGCGCCCGGGCTCGCCTTGCAGGCGCCGCGGGGCGGATCCCGCCGGCGCGCGGGCTGCTGACTCACGGGCCGCGGCTCCGCCCAGCTCCGAGGGGCGCCGCCGCTTTGTGTCTCGGCCCCTCCGCCCTCCGCCGCCGCCGCCTTTGTTGTTTGGGGCGCGCGAGAAGCGCGGCGGCGGCGGCGGCGTCTCGGGCGGACCGTCGGGCAGGAAGGCGCACCGAATCGGGCTGCTTTCCGCGCCCGAGTTCCGCGTGAGCCTCCCTGCCAACGAGCTTCCGCGGTGGCCGAAAAGGAGCCCGGCGGCGCCCACTGCCGGAAGAGCGAGGCCCGCTGCCTTCTATCCGCCGTCGGTGGGAGCTGCGCCACGCGGAGCCCCGGCCGCCCTCGGCGCGCCTCCCAGGCAAGAGGCAGGCGGACCCGGACCCGGCTGGCTGAGATTGGAGAAGAAGCCTCCCCTAGCAAAGTGGAAAGTCAAAAGGATTCTTTTCCCTCCCCAATTACTAAGCTTTGAAAGGAAACCCCCCCCCCCCATGAAAACGTTATTCATTAATAAAACCTCTAACCTAGTTTTCCTTCAACAAATGCCTTGGGTGGTTTTGCAGGAATACATAAGCGCAATTACAAATAAAGATTAGAGATGGAGCAACGTGCCAGCTCTGAAATCTGCCTGCTATGATAAAGGTCAACCGTGGCTTTGAATCCTATTTTTATCAGAGGTTTCTATAAATTTCCCTTAAGGAAAACATCCACTTTGCTGATGTTGCAGCAGATTCTGCCCCTGGTTTTAGATGGGCTCTGTGGGCTTTCCTTCTCATTGCATCTGTGGAGATGGCCTTGTCGAAGGCATTCCCCCAATATATGCTTCATTGCCGCATTACAAAATAAGATTGGCTGGTACATGGAACAAGACATTTGCCATACTTGCTACCCTTCTTACTTGTTTGCACTTTTTTACAATCAAGAAGTTTAAGGCAAGTGATGGGTTCCATTTATGTACTTCATAAATGTGGCAAATTTTGAAAGTCCTGTTCAGGTAAAACATCTGTAGAACTTAAGCACACGGCAATACCTAATTAGAAACAACAGCCTGAGATCTTAGCTGTATCAGATCTTCCTTGTATTTTTATGCTCTGAACTGCCATGAGATCTTTGTACCTCACTTTGAGGTTTTTAAATTCAAATGGTGTATGTATAATTTATAATAAACAAACCACGTTATTTTGCACCAAGTTAACATGAGCTAAGAAAACACCAGTCATTTTACTCTCTGGAGGCCATCCAGGGAGTGGGGAATATTGCCTTGGTCTTCCTGTTTATAACACTAGTACAGTGGTACCTCGGTTTAAGAACAGCCCTGTTTACGAACTATTTGGTTTACAAACTCTGCAAAACAGGAAGTAGTGTTCGAATCTGAACGGTGGAGGGGCACTGGTGGCGGGAGGCCTCAGGGAAAGCGTGCCTCAGTTTAAGAACGGATTTGGTTTAAGAACAGACTTCAGGAACGGATTAAGTTTGTAAATCTGTCTTGTTTTCTTACATTCCTTTCACGCCACAGCACCTGCCGGGTTATGGAACGGTACCTCTTGGGCCAATACACTGGCATGACACTTTAAATGTCATTCACGCACGTGTGTGTGGTGTGACATAACTGAAGAAAGGCCCTGCTCTGCTCCGCCTACCCCAGGTCTCCTGCACGACTTTTCTCTCACACACACACACACACACACACACACACACACACAAAAGGGTGCTTAAGATGCTTACCAAAGAGATGATGCCTGGATATTTTATGTGAGTGGGTGGTGCACAGAAATACTTTTATGAAGGATAAATAAAATAAAAACCCTGGGGACACTGTCACTCCCTGCAGAAGGGCACAGGAGCAACTACGCTGGCCGTTCCAGGTGGAAGCCTCTTGGTGCCTGCTGCTGCTCCTGCATCATGGGATGGCCTCTTGCAGGGTCTGCACACACCAGGTGCCACTTTGCTCTCCAACAGGTGTAGGAGCTAAGGGAGGTGCAGGAAGAGCAACAAGGGATGGTAACAAGGTACTTTTAAAGCACATTCTTCCCATCAATGGATTCTGGGCATAGTCCTTCGTTAAGGGTTGCTCAGAAGTGTAGCTCTGTGAAGGGCAAACTACAGTACCCAGAATTCTTTGAGGGAAGGAATGTGCTTTAGTGTGTACACAGCTCTAGTCTCTGGACTTGTAGGTGTTGAAAGGGAACCCTGGAACATTATTTCGCAGGCCGTTCCTTGTCTGCCTCCTCCATGAGAGGTCCAGAAGGCAGCATCACAAGAAAGGGCCTTTTCAGCGGTGGCTTCCTGTTTGTCAGATGCTCTCCCTGGGGAGGCATGCCTGGTGCTTCCATTGTCCACCTTTAGGCACCAGGCAAAAATGTTCCCCTTAAAGCAGGTCTTGGGCTGATTATCATCCAATGTCCTTTTAAATGTGTTTGTGTGACAGGGGGCGGTTATTGGTTTGCTTTGTTTTTGTTCTTGTTTTTATTATGTTTTTTGTACTTTTATTTTGTATTTTTATGGTCTCATGTGAATTGTCATGTGAAGAACAGTATACAAATTTTAATGAAAATTATTATTACTTTATCTGGGATTTTTCATTTGTTCCTCAGATGATAGATGTGTTAGAAATCCTAAATTCCTGGTGTCCCTTTCATATTAGCTTCATTCCAAATGCTCTTGCCCAGACGTCTTGCTCTCTCCCCTTGTGTGTCCCCAGTTAGTGCTCCGTACAAAGGCAGACACCTTTCGAGAAGACCTGCCTGGTGCTGCCTTTAAATTATCTGTAGCTCAGCTACCGACTGCCCATTTCACAGCTGAGGATTGTGGTGAATTATGTCTCTTCAGTCTAAAAGCATCAGCTCCTTTGCTGCTACACCCTCATTATAAAACCTGATCTAATCCTGCATGCCTCCTGCAATTATCTAAGATTACAATTGAAAACATGGCCTCCCCCGTGAGCATGAAGAAGATAAAGTACTCCTAAGTATGGTAAACATGAATGCTCAGGAGTAAGACCAAGATTGCATGTGTTGTCCAGCAGAACAATGCATCATTACCATTCCAATTAATGTAATCTTACTGTGTCGTGGCAGGAATCTTTTTTTCTGTGCTTACATTAGTGCTGAACATAACTAACAATTCCTGCTGCCAAGAACTGCGCATTCAGAAAATACATCAATAACCGTGATGTCAATGGAAGGAAATGCACTTAGGTAGATTTCTCTGATTCATAACTTCCAAGGGTGAGATAAAAAAAGAGCATACTTTCCAAAAGGAAGAAATAAAAGTTGCTTGACATGGTATAAAAATTATAACAAATGTGTTTCATTTATAAGGGCAGGGTGCATCGTGGGTGGTAGAAAGTGATAGCCTCTTTGACATCACTGCACTTTCACTGCACTGGAATTTATAGAAAATATTGGATGTCAAGAAGAGATGAAAGTATATCATTTGACAGAGAGAGTGCATTGGACCGGCTGATTACTCGGTCACTGAAAAAGAGGGTGAACAAGTTCGTTTTCTAAAGCCTTCCTCTATAGCACCAAGAAAGTCAGCAACACTAATGGGATTTCAAGGCATCCTTACAGCCTCATTTCCATTTGCAGCTCTTTGTAGGAATGCTCAAGGATTTTGTTGGGTTCACATTTTGTAAGCAAACTCACACTGCTGGAGACCACAGGAGGGGACGGCGCTCTTGCCCTGGGGTCCTGCGTATCGGCTTCCCACAGGACTATGGCTGGCCACTGTGAGAACAGCAAGGCATACCAAGTGGGCCAGTGGCCTCATCCAGCAGACCCTTCTTATGCTCCCATGCTAATTTGTGGAATTGAACTCTGTTACTGTTTTTGGTTCTCAGCTCAAAAAGCAAAGGAAAAATGTGTATTTTAGGGTAAAATGCATTCAGAAATGTGTGATACATTCAAAGACAATGTGCAATAAAAATAAACTGCAGACTGAAGAAGAAATGGGATGGAATTGACTTATGAACAGATGCAAAACTGACATGGACCAGAAACAGAACAATCCATCCATTCTGTTTATGACCAGATAACATCAACTAGGAACAAATAAAATATTTTACATACTCTAATCATCGTCAGCATCAACAACATCATCATACATGATTCTTTCAACCATGTACACTGATTACTAGTAGTTTTCTGAAGCATAGTTAAGCTTCTTAAATCCATTTCCATTAGCAAGAAATGCAAAGGGAGTTTGTGTCTTCTGAGAGAGTTAATTGCCTCTGGCAAAAATCACCCAACAAACAAACCACACTGCCATTAGCACAAAGTTTTATGAGAATTTAATTGCATGATGTGCTGAAATGGTGAGATATTGCAGACATCAGTGTAAATGTATAACTGAAAGTATTCATGAAGGTTTGCAGCAATATACATGGCAAACCTTGGCAGACATTTTAGGTCCGTTTTAGTTTGATGAACCTTTCCTCTGAATTCTGCTATGCATTTATCCCATTTATATTCTTTATTTATATTCTATATTCATTTATATTTGGTGTATATAAGAGACAATTGTAAAACCTTAAAGACACTGGTAGGGTTAGAATAACTCTAACAGCATATGACAAAACAGTAACAAATAGAATACGCGATGTTAAAAAATATATGATACTTACCGAAGGGATGGAGGGATGAAGCTTGGCAGAGCTAAATGTATATGTGGGATGTATAGATGCATAATGAGTGTATGTTTAATGAAAATTAATAAAAATTTATTGATTATATTCTTTTCTCTCAGGGGCACATCCTGTGCTCTCTCTCCCAGCAACCCTGTGAGGCGGGTAGACAGAGAGAGAGTGACTTGCAATGGACTCAGCCATCCAAAGCCTGCTCTCCGCATTGGAGCATGCTTGCATCAGGCCCGGGTTCATTCCCCACAAAAGAATTAGAGGAAAGAAATCCTCAAACGATGGTCCCCAATCACTGGTGGCCTGTAAGCTCCATCTGGATAGTCCTTGAAAAAGGTGTGGAACAGTCAAGAATATCTTTGCATGGCCCTGTACTTATTCCCCTCGCCAGTCACCAGAGATTTAGGTGATTTTGACCAGGGTCAGATTTTTCAAATAGGTTAACAGGCCATAGACTAAGAGATTTGTCTGCAAAGGCCAATCTGTTCTTTCTAACTTACGGCTTTTTTTACATATGAAGTAACAGTCAACATTGTCTATGCTTGCCTCCTTTAATGATGAAAGTCAGGCACAGGGCTATGAAAAGCTCTGGAGAGATCAGCCTTTTGGCCACAGTGGAAAACTTTGCTTTCATGAGAGTAATATATAAACCTCAGTTAATCACAAAGAGAAATGGAAACAAAAAGCTTCCTGCTTGCGTTTCCTGGACGGCCTGTGGTCACTGAAATCATTTGCTCTGCGCAGGCGCTGCATAATGGCGGGGGGGGGTGGGACTAGCCATAAATTAATGCAGCTTACAAAAGAAGCCCACTTGTGGCGGGATTGTGATGAAACTCAAACTCAAGTTAAAATGCCTCTATGGTAACCTAATACACTGATTTTCAAACCGTGTTTGACAGCCCAGGTGTTACTCAGGGGTTTCTCAACTGGGAGATAACTAACTGTCAAACTCCTCTGAAAAGCAGCCTGCTCACAATATCACACCTCTTTTCCCCCTGTGGTGTGCAGCACAGGAGATTGCTGGGTGTCTTTCTGCTTAAGCAGGGTAGCAGCCTTATCCCAGAAGCCAGGCAGCTACATCCCCCACAAACTGAGAAGACCCCCTGCAACTGCCTGGCGGTCTGTGGCAGCCATGTGGAGGGGAGCTCTTTGGACCACAACTCTCGGTGAGCTTCCCTGGAAGGAAAAGATTTGAAAAGCACTCAAGTCATACCCTTGTTTACACGTTCTTGGCAAAATGGTCCTTTAAGGGGGTTTATAATACTAAATATATACAGGGCTTTTTTTCCAGCCAGAACTCACTGGAACTCAGAGAACAAGGGCGTGTTCTAGTACCTCTTTTTCTAGAAAAATAGCACTAAATATTTTACACACACACACACACACACACACACACATATATATATACATATAATGGGGGAGGACAATGGCTAAACTTGGAGTTGAAAATATTTGTGCACCATGTGCACACGATAAGGCGTTGTTTTTTTTAATGTTTTGTCTCAGAAAATGTTTCTGCTTTCTTGTAAAGAAACCTTTAAAGGGCTTCCCAGTGCCCACAGCATAGGAAGAAGACCCGCAGCCAGGGACCCAGAGGGCCCTCATCTACGTGCGCTTACGCCACTGATAATTCAGACCCTACTTCCACACAGCGGTTTCTTGTGGACTCGTGTTTCTCCTATCTGCATTTTTTTCACATCACCATCATCCTCATCAAAATATCACACACTCCCAATTCAAATTCACCATTTCTGCTGTGAATATTTTTTAATCTATAGAAAAATAGATTCTGCTGTTTTATAATCTATAGAATTTTCCAGTAAATTTTCCAGTAAAGCTGGATTAAATGGGAAAATAAAATGAGACAGCATTTTATTGATGGTGCTGTGCACAAAATTTGCATGCATGAGCAGCACTGAGTCCCGAATGTACTGTTATGTGCAAACACCCTATATGAGTGGGGAGGTCTCAATGTGCATCAGTGTACATGGACTAGCCATTTATTTGAAATTTTGTTGGAGATATCCTTCTGGACCCCTTCCCCAGTTTCAATTTGGGATCAAGAAGAAAATTGGTTCAGTTTGTTTTCAAAGGTAAACTTAACCAATTCATACTTTCTGAATCAGTGTGCAACCCAAAACACAGCCATTCTTTTTATATTCACATTTCTCTTAATTTTGGCAATATATCTCCCCAACCCAGTAATATGCACAAAAATGCATATACTAAAGTACACCTAAAAATGCATATATTAGGGGAAATCACATTGCAAAAATGTGTTATCTTAGGAAAAAGTGCATTAGAAATGTGTATTAGGTGAAATTAGCATTTAAATGCTGTTGAATTTTCAGTAAGACTTTAAAAAAAATCACAAATGGATGCGGAAATGTGGAGAACTGACCTTAAGATTAGAAAAATTAGAAACTGAGAAAGAAACCGTCAGATTCGCCCATTGCTAATCCCAGTACAGATCCTTGGGGGAACCCACTGATTTCCCTGTATTGTGAAAACTGTCCCTTTATTCCTGCTCTCTGCTTCCTCTTTAACCAGTGACTGATCCTTAAGAGAACCTGTCCTCTTATCCCAGAACTGCTGAGTTGACTCAGAAGCCCTGGATGAGGAATTTTTTGAAAGTCCAAGAATGTTGATCTGAGAAACAGCCACAAAACACGAGTTTGCTGGCAAACTACAGCGCATCTGAAAAGATGTTTTTGCTCTACTGTCTATTTTTGGACATGCAAAAAAAGGGGATTGAATAAGGCCTGGAATAAAACTGGTGCAGAGTGGTCAAAACATTTGGCCCAGTTCACCCTCCAAATATCTGCAGCCACTGCTTATGAAGGCCAGCAACATCAACCCTACCATGTGAGAATCCCTTTCAGACAACCACAGCGCCTGGAGAGAGACAGGTTGTGCATCCATAGCTGTGACCAGAGGAAGAGTGACTGCCGGAGGAGAGCTGAGAGGAGAAACACCCTGGTGCATCTGCAGCAGCACAAAGGGGCGCCTTCATCTGCCCCAGCTGCAACAAAACATGTCTCTCCCCTGTGGGTCTCTCCAGCCACAGCAAGCACTATAACTCTCCAGCAGTTTGCCTTCACCCCCAAAGGCACACTCCTCCACCGTCTCCCAAGACACATGGATGCCAACAAGTCACTCCTTAGCATATGCATATGCCTGCACACATGTTGGGAAACACCACTGTGAAACAGACGGTGCTCTCTTGCAATCGGTAGCCATGCCCAGTACTGTGGGGGTGCTTCTTCCAACTGGAGTGAATAGACAACCAGTGTGGTGATGGCTGTTTTGGCTGCAGCCCACTGCACACCAATAATGCCTCATCGTGACCGCAGTATGCATGCACATGGATAAAGGTCTCTATGAACGGGTCGTGATCTGGGATATAGGTGCCTCACGGACCACACGTATCATAAGCAAACACCTAAAAATAGCTACACTGTAAATCTACTGATGTGGTTCCAATTGCAGGAAACAGGATGTAGCACTCAGGTTTGGGAATTTGGGAGGGTCTCGGATCATGGGAATGTGCTGAAATGGAGGGGGAAAGAGGGAGAGGAGAAAGGGTGGAGGCGGAGGCAGTTTGTACATCTGCAGCAGCAGGAGGTGGAGAAGGAGGAGGAGGGTCACCCAGAGGGCTGTAGCAACTCCAGCTTTGCAACAAAGGTGCCAGGGTTTTGGGGACACGTGGGAAGAGAAGAAAACAGAGGGCTAAATATTAGTGAAACAGAGAAGTAAAAACATTGTGGAATAATATCTGAGACAGGCTCCCACAGACTAGTTCCTACTAATTAGAAACAGTTTGAGGAAGGGGCGAGGGGAGGCGAGGGGGGAGCCCTGCCTGAATGAAGTCCTGCACATGGAAATATGCCCACAAGGGACAGGGAGAAACAGGATTCATGTGCTCAAGATGGGATGTAGGGTTGCTTATCCTTTCTTTCTTTCTTTCTTTCTTTCTTTCTTTCTTTCACAGAGCAAAAGCCAATGTCTGCTGGGCCCAGAAGTGTAACCAGCGTGTTAAGGGCACAGTGAAACACAACAGGCCGTGTGGCGTGCGAAAGAGAGAAACGGAGCATTAAGGGGTTCTGAACAACTTGGGAGGGGAGAGAATCATTTCCATCAGGAAACCATTCCAAAGCACAGGGGTCTCAAAACAGCAGATTCCGGCCGCTTGATCTCTGCAGAATGATGTGAGCTTGCCAAAGGGAGCAGCTGCTCGACTGCTGTGGGATTTGGTGTCAGTGCAGCCACAGACTTAAATTGCCACCAACAGCTCTGCAGGAGTCGGAGGCACGAGCAAAGAGCATTTCACCTGATCCTATAAACTGGCCTGACTCTGCAGCCCAAACCATTGGTTGCTCAGGGACGGCCTAGCCTGAGGTGCTACCATCTCCTGGTACTTCAGACTCCCAGCTCACACCTGCCGTCTCACAACTTGATTTATTTCACATACTGGATTCCAGGTCTTGACTGTGATTGGAGTTTCACCGTGATATCTCTCTCTCTCTCTCTCTCTCTCTCTCTCTCTCTCTCTCTCTCTCAGCATCTGTGGCCTTGGTGTTAAATTAGGAACATACTCAAATACGAAGGAGTATTCATTCAACCTCTGCCATTTCCATATTCACTGAGAACGAACAGGGTGGTTGCAGAATGTATACAGAGGCTGGTTGCATTCAAGGTTAATTAAAAGTAACAAGAGTTCAGTGCATCATTTCTACTTGCACCAACCCAGGTTCAAAGAGTCTTTCTTTCTGCTATTTAATGCTCCTGGCATTGCACAGACAGAAAAAGTGCTTTCCCCACCTCAAGCACAAACACATACACCGTCTGATGGAGGAGAGACGGCGTAAGAAGATGACCTTAACAAATGGACAGCTTTGTACAGGAGCGCATTGTTGTGGGATAATAATGCGTATGTAGCACTTAGGGAAAAGTGCTGTATAAATACCATTATTTCTATTTGATTGTGGTTTTATTTGACTTGCATTCAGAGTGCTGGAAAACAAATGCAAGGATCCAAAGTATTTAACCGCTCCAGATCCTGAGGGTTACAGTGCTCTGGGGTTTAAAATGCACCTCTGAAGTTACGGCTGGAAAGTGGGACAGCCGCTCCGTTACAGTTCCCTCTTTGATGAAGAGACTGGACCTTTCCCTCTGGTGGGTAAAGAGCAGGCTGGCATTTGCCCTTCCTGCTTCATTCCGGGGCAGCCATGCACTTGGAGCTTGTTGCTGTTTACCAGAGCCAATGGCCAAACAAGGCCAGGTCCAGGAGGTTTGTGGCCGGTTCTCCTCTCCCTTTTATATTTTTTTTAAAAGAGGGACCAAATGGTATAAGGAGGACTACGGCATGGCAAGAGGGTTTCCCTAAGCCTTTCCCCTGAGCTATTTCCCTGCCCCCTGCCCACCAACTTCTATTTGCCCCATCAGGGAATGCATTCAGAGCTCAGGTGGCCTGGCTCTCACTGAGAGAACACAAGGAGAACTCAACCCCCATGTACGTCAAGGCTATTTTTAAAAAGAAATGCACAGTGGAAAGCTAAACTATTAAAATTGCTGCTGTGCAATGTGTGGTTGGCCACCAACTCAGCAGGCTATGAAAGGTAGTTTGTCCACCTTGAGTCCCCATCCTGCACTCAGTTCTCACCTGTGGCTCCTGGAGGCTGTCAGCATGAGACAGCGGCTGCGCAAGGGGAATGACTTCGACTGGCTGAGGGGAGCCGATGGGTATCAAACTCTTGGTGCAGAGCCAAATTTAGGGCAGCATGACAGGTCGCCCCTTCCCCCCAGGTTACTAAACTGTGGTTTGTTCAGATTCTGGTTATCCGTGAATCCTGCCCAGCTGGAGGATATAACACTACGCCATGGTTTAATAAATGTTCAACAGCCACAGGGTGTGAAAAGTCAACCACTGTATCCTATTCTCTAGGATTGCATTAGACATACAAAAATAAAATTAGCAAATGGTAATGAAGAAGTGAGAGGAGGCACACATATGAAAGATATTTCAGTGACTATGCAGATCAAATAAAAGAATCAATTATTTTCTGGGGGACATGACCTCACTGTACTTATGCCCCAGATTATAAATCATTATCAGAGCTACAAAGCTTTTATTGCCTACCTTACACTTCATTAATCAGTTACAGGATGTTCTCTCCAGCAAAGAAGGATAAGATTTTGAGTCATACTTGAAATTTCCAAAGACTTGCCTGGCCACTTAAATTAAAAAGGAGTTTCAGAGTCACATTATAATCCAAAAATCTGCAGAAATGACTATTTAATTTAGGAATCTGAGTAGTTGTGCATAGTCTTCTCCTACACACCACCCCAGGTTGGGCTGCAGTGGGTAGAGCACTGAAATGTCAGGATGAAAGCCATCAATAAAGTTAAGTGCAGTGGTTAGCAATTGCTAAACAAGGATAGGTTGGAACCCAAGACTATTTCCTTCTCGGTGCTGCCAGCAGTAGCCACCAGACATTTCTTGTTGGCCAAGCGCTGTCTTTCTTTGCCCACAGAGCAAGCAGCACCAAGAGCTCCAGCATTTTAGGGTTTGGGTTAGGTTGTGTAGGGGAAACAAATTTAACAAATTTTAAATTTAATGAAATATGTTGACAAACTTCATCAATGCACTGGATCAGAGAAGAGTTTCTAATGTTAAATCTGCATTTACCAACTGACAGTGTAAACCACTTCTCCACTCCCTAGCCCAGCCTGCTGGCCCCTTCTTGGGCTCACACACTTATTGAGGTCCCAATTTCACCACCCAAGTCCTGCTGGGACCCTCTCTGGGGTCATACAGCTTCAACCCCCAAAGCGCCTTCTAGTCCTCTTCAGGATCTGACCATGTCATCTCCATGGGACTCATGACAGGAGCAAACAACATGCCTCACCTAAGGGAAAGGGGCAATGGCTGCCACTTTCAACGGGCCTGGTGGCAAACGTTCAAAAATGATTGTAGGCCTACAAAGCTGATCAACAACCAACACAGCTACTTGACGACACATTCCCATGATTCCGGAGGCATTTGGCAAGTGCAGTTCCATTTTGCACGACGTCCAAAATCCATTTCTCAGGTAAATGTTAGAAGACAGTGCAAATCTCTTGGCTACACTTACCACACAAAGCATTCTCCTCCTCTCTGTCTCAAAATGTGCATTACTTAATCAGCTCTGAAAGCATCTACCACTGCCTGGCATTTGCCCTTCTGTGATCTGGCTCAATATAGCCAGGGACACCAGGCAGCCTCTAAAAATAGCCTTGGGGCAGATTTCATTGAGCCTGGAGCACAAAGACTTCTAAACACTGAGAACCAAATTGTGGCTGGTTCATATGATCATTTTATTATGGCAAAATGTGCTTTATCGGGGCCATTAGCAAGCCTGGAACTTCAAATTGATTTACCATGCACCCAGATCCCGAGCCAATCCATGAGGAACCAGCAACCCTCCATAAGGATTCTAAAGCATTTCCTCGGAAGTTGGCCTCTTTGACTTCAAGGAAACATACTCTGAGGGACCTGTTGATACATGCATATGAATCCCTTGTGGACTGCAGCATCTAGTGATGACTTGTCTGTTGGCAGGAGCCATCACAGTTCAGTCACCAGAGGCGGAATTTTCCTATTGCCCAACACCGACTCAAATACAAAACTTTCCAACAAAGGCAAGTCCATACAGTCTGCTAAAAGTCACTAAGAGACGTGCTGCCAGAAGTTTTCAATTCCATTTTTTATTAACCACTGTTCAGCATTCATGTCCAGTCACTAAAGGTAAAGGTAAAGGGACCCCTGACCATTAGGTCCAGTCGTGACCGACTCTGGGGTTGCGGCGCTCATCTCGCTTTATTGGCTGAGGGAGCCGGCGTACAGCTTCTGAGTCAATTGGCCAGCATGACTAAGCCATTTCTGATGAAACCAGAGCAGCGCACAGAAATGCCGTTTACCTTCCCGCCGGAGCGGTACCTATTTATCTACTTGCATTTGACGTGCTTTCGAACTGCTAGGTTGGCAGGAGCAGGGACCGAGCAACGGGAGCTCACCCTGTCGCGGGGATTTGAACCGCCAACCTTCTGATCAGCAAGTCCTAGGCTCTGTGGTTTAACCCACAGCGCCACCTGCGTCCCTCGCCACCCGCATCCCTAAATTGCAGTTAATCTTAACCATGGTTTGTTGAAACACGCCAACTTCTTAAGCTATGGTTTGAAGGTTTGTTTCAAGCAATCACACTTAAGATTAAGAACAGTTTATCAGGTTTAAACAAGACAACGAGCTACAGATAATATAAACCAGAAGCAAAAGCTTCCTAAATTCTTTTTATAGCCACACTGAGCACATGGAGGAGAGAAGAAGCGTCTCCTTGGCTCATTCTTGTAACACTAAACTGGGATTTAGTTTTACATTTGAACCAGCCCAATATTTGTCTCGTGAAACAATCTAGCTTCTATTAGCCGACTGCTCAGACAGTTGTTCACAACTCTTACAGGAAACAAGTACTATCTTAAGGGACCCTGAGAGTAGCACTTACACAGGGAAGACAGGCTGTTGCTTTGTATGGTTGTCAGGAAAAGAATAGTAAAGGCTACTTAATGCACCTTACCTATTAAGAGCCCATTGTCAGATGCCGTCAAATCTGAATCCATTTGTGATTCCACTTGCTTTCCGTCTTGCTTTACCTGCTACGTTGCATCCACCCAAGGGTAACAAGGAAAGGGGGTTGGGAGAGAAAGGAGAAAACAGTGAATTACGGTAACAGAATGGTTGGACAACAAGAAACAGAATAGTTAAAAACCAGGAGCACACTAGAACTTCAGTGGAGTAAACTGTACCTGCCTTCAAAATTTAAAGTACGGTAATTCAGTTTTTTAAAAAATGTGAAGCTTCTAAAGACTGTTACCAATAAGGAAGAGTGGGTTTGAAAAATGAATCAATCATTAATGTTTTAAAAACCTGAAATACACTTTTTACTAATTTCAGAAACAATCAGAAAGAGCAGTGGGGAAGGAACGAACTGTGGTATGTTTTCACGGTAAAATGAGGGGTAAAGGTACCCCTGCCCGTACGGGCCAGTCGTGTCCAACTCTAGGGTTGTGCGCCCATCTCACTTAAGAGGCCGGGGGCCAGCGCTGTCCGGAGACACTTCCGGGTCACGTGGCCAGCGTGACATCGCTGCTCTGGCGAGCCAGAGCCGCACACGGAAACGCCGTTTACCTTCCCGCTGGTAAGTGGTCCCTATTTATCTACTTGCACCCGGGAGTGCTTTCGAGGTTGGCAGGCGCTGGGACCGAACAACAGGAGCGCACCCCGCCGCGGGGATTCGAACCGCCGACCTTTCGATCGGCAAGCCCTAGGCACTGAGGTTTTTACCCACAGCGCCACCTGCGTCCCATGAAAATGAGGGGTAGTGTCCTCTTAAATATCTGTCATTTTATTTGTTACAGACTTACTTAAAAGTAATGAAAACTACTTCAATAATCTCATGGAACTAGTCTGAACTTGTAATTCTTATATTTGAATGATTAATTGATCTGCTTTTACCTTTTATTATTTTTACTTTTGTACACTGTATGTTTCACAGAGAACTCCACAGTTATGGAGTGACTCATAAATGCAGCAGAAAGAAAGACATAACTACGAAATTGCTACAGAAGATGCCAGTGGTGAAGAAACAAAAGAGAGATTTGTGAGACTTCCTAAAGGGCTTCTGCAGAGTAGAATCAGCTAGTAGACCCAATTTGAGTCACATGACTCAGATTGATTATTATTTTTGTATATATTTCAACACACCTAAAGTATGAAAGTCAGTAGCACAGATGTTGTAAAGGTGTGGTGATTTGTCATGGAACAACTCCTTGAAGAAGATAACCGTGGTTACCCAGACCTTGTCGCTGGTTGCAAAGGGGCCCCCAAGACTGTTCAATTTTGTGCAGATATGTATCGGATAGCACTGCAAGTTACACTACAGTTGCTTACAGATGACCTGTTTATTGAGCATCCAGCCTTATTTGTTGGCACAAAGTTTGTGGGCTGGTTATGCAACATTCACTGTTTATTGATTAGTGAATGCTCCTTTTTAATTGTTTGCAAGACTGTATGATGTCTCATCAAGCAATTGTTATTACACACTTCCTAGTGAATTTCCCCCTCTCTTCACTTACCACAAAAAATGTTATTGGGTTTGAAAGTGAGTTTGGTTCTGAAAGATCTCAGGAACAACTTTAATTGTGCAACCTGCATTTCCCAGCACGTGACTGAATTCCTCTCACAAACTAGCAACAGTCTGGAAGCAACATTCGTTAGTATACATCTGAAAATTAGGAAACTGCCTGTCTTTGTAGCCACATTCTCATCCTGCTCTCAATAAAAATATTTCTAGCTCCACCCCACCACCACCACACTGATCTCTTCCATACTTAAGCAAAATAAAAACAACAATGTAAATTGCTTCCACATGGCTCCCTTGAAAACTCAAGTGTGCAGTTGCTGCAAATCCCTTCAGTGTTAATCATTATTCAGCTTCGTGGGCTATACAGAGCTTGTGCTCTTAACTCTTCAGTGTTGTGAGAATGGTTTTGCACATCATGCAAAGGTAGGAAGAGTGCCTTGTGTTAGTCTTTCTTGCCAGCCTCCTTACCCAGGAATTGTAGAAAGAGGAAGAAGTGCAGCTCCTTTGCACATTATATTTTGGTTGTTCCAAATAATATAACAAAGCTGCCCTCCAAGTTCATATCTAGAAAGAAGCAGGATGTGCAACCAGAAAATGTTCTACAGTTCGAGGGACAATTAAGTAGTATTGCAGTGCTTCCGTCTCTAGTATGCAGTGTTCGGGGATGGGTCGTAACTCTGGTGGGGGACACGTCATGCTACTTCTGGGGTAGTTTGTCCACCTTTGGTCCCCACCCAGCACTCAGCTCTCACCTGTGGCTCCTAGAAGCTGTCAGCATGTGAAAGCAACCACACCCCAGGAACGGCTTTGACTGGCTGGCTAAACCAGGTGAGGGGAGCTGAGTGAGTTAGGGACTCACTGAATGAAAAGACCGTCCCCACCCGATTGAGTAGACAAGACCAAGGGTGGGTCCAAAGGTCCAACATGTTGTAGAGGGAAGTGAGGGACAGGTCAATTCTGTATCCAGGGCAGCTGTCTACCAGCTCCATCTGGTACGCAGGCTGAGACCCTCCTTGCCTGTCTGTCTTGCCAGAGTGGTGCATGCTCTAGTTATCTCCTGCTTGGACTACTGCAATGCGCTCTGCGTGGGGCTACCTTTGAAGGTGACCTGGAAACTACAACTAATCCAGAATGCGGCAGGTAGACTGGTGACTGGGAGCGGCTGCTGAGACCATATAACACTGGTCTTGAAAGACCTACACTGGCTCTCGGTACGTTTCTGAGCACAATTCAAAGTGTTGGTGTTGACCTTTAAAGCCCTAAACGGCCTCGGTCCAGTATACCTGAAGGAGCGTCTCCACCCCCATCGTTCTGCCTGGACGCTGAGGTCCAGCGTTGAGGGCCTTCTGGCGGTTCCCTCACTGCAAGAAGCAAAGCTACAGGGAACTAGGCAGAGGGCCTTCTTGGTAGTGGCGCCTGCCCTGTGGAACGCCCTCCCACCAGATGTCAAAGAGAACAACAACTACCTGACATTTAGAAGACATCTGAAGGCAGCCCTGTTCAGGGAAGTTTTTAATGTGTGACATTTTAATGTATTTTTAATATTTGTTGGAAGCCGCTCAGAGTGGCTGGGGAGACCCAGCCAGACGGGCGAAGTACAAATAAATTATTATTATTATAACCTAGGAAGGGAGCCCATCTAGGAGGAGGAAAACTCTTATCTTAAAGCTCCACTGCTTTGCAGGATGTCTTTGGGAGGAAAAAAGCTTAAGGAGAAAACCCTACACAAATCCAGAGTAGAGTCCCTAAGGTGGTTATATGGCGCCTTGTCCGCCTCCTTCCGGCAACTCCTGCACCCCAGCTGGTGCCAAATGCCTTGCTCTGCTTTCCTTTGGGCCACATCAGCCAGGCTGAGAGGCAGGTCTTCTCATTTGGGCAGCCCACGACCCCCAGACACACTGCCCAGGCTTGCGCCCCAGAGAGACCACTTCACTGCTGCCAACCCAGCAGTTAGACTTCACGTCCAGAGGCACACTCCACTGTTTCTCAAGACAGATGGACGCCAAGAACAACCACCTCTCTGGCTGCTTCCACAGAGCTGCCACTGTTTCTAGACCCAGGGGCACATTTTGAGTTTTGGGCGAGGGCCGGGGGCAGCAAATCCTCTCTGGATACTTCTTGCCCTCTTCCCTAGATCAGTTCCACACACACATCCCAGAGAGACAGAAAAAAAGAAATCACCCATGCAAACACACCTTTTGACTTTTCTAAGGGATCTGGATGAAAGTCCAGTTCAGCAGAATTAACATGAGCCCTGAAATGCACACAGAGCTCAAAGAGGGTGTGGGAAAGAGTGTCCTTATTCAGTTTTCCTGCCATAGCGCCAAGTTCTTTTCAGGAGGGAAAAATGTAACTGCTCTCACCACCTCATGACTTGAGCTGAGTGTCTGTGAGAAGGAGGAGGGAGTTCAGGAGCTTCATGGAAGTCCTTTGAGAGACCTCGAAGGTGGCATTGCACCCACAGGTGCTCTGTTGGCAACCCCTGTTCCAACCATTTAAATTCATCTATACTAACTCTGGAGCAAAGAGACATTAACAACTGTTATGTACTGAAATTCTCACCCTGGGCCAGCAGGGGGATATTGTAGATAGTTTTCACTCAGGTCCACATATACAAATAAGGGATTGAAAGTGACGTTCAATAATTGGATAGTTACAGAAAATGGTCACTGTTGCATTCTAGTGGAGCTCTATATAAGCAGGCTGGCTGAACCCTTCAGTTCGGTTCTGTTCTGGCCTGTGAATAAACAAGACCTGTTTGAAGAATCGCTGTGTCATCTGATATGTTCACCCACAACTTAACAACAACCCAGGTCAAAAATTTTCTTCGGAAGAAAAACATGCCAAAGCGCTGCTGTTCTTAGATCGGGTCACTGGGAACACAAAACAGACCAGCTTCCCGCTGCAGAGACAGGCACATATTTTATATTTATTATTATTTTCAAGCTTATTTCACATCTCATTCATTTCCTTTGGGGAGGAAATGTGATGTCAATGGAAATCCTTTGTAGAGTTGGAGAGAAGAATATTCAAACCAAACTGAAGAGGAGCAATTTCAACGGATAGCTGGAAACTTTATTATTTGTATGAAGAATGTTGTTTGGAAATGCGGCTATAACATCCCGACAACTTCCTTCTCACCAAATGCTTCCTATATGAAAAGACCTTCGAGCATGAGGAATTCACTGTGATTGTGGGAAAATTTAAAGGAAGCCTGTTGAATGTGGCACAAAACTCCACTCAAGCTGACTCTTGTCCATCTGTTCCACCTAACTGAATTTTATTCTACAACACTATTTCATTAGAAACCATACTAAGTGTTTCACTGCACAATCCTATGTGCGTCTACTTAAAAGACAGCCCCATTGACTTCTATGGGACTTTCTTCCAGGAAAGTATAAGAATGTAAGAGCTGTTTGACAGTGGAAAGGGGGTGGACTCTCCATCATTGGAGGTTTCTAAGCAGAGGTTGGATGGCTGTCTGTCATGGATGCTTTACCTGATATTCCTGCATTCCCACCTTGGCAACATTCTGCAGCAACAAGAGCAGCTCTGATCTTTCCCTCCCAGAAACCCCTTTCCCTGAAACAAGGGCTGGCTGCTGCCAATTGGGGCTGGTAGAGCAGAAGGCCAGGAGGCCAAGTGTAGGTGGAGACGGAGCCAACAAGAGGCAGAGCCCACTAATTCTGGTTTTGTCCTCATCCTCGTCCCTGTTGAGTCCTACAAAGGCAACACTGCGGCTAAGGAGGCAGAGAGGCAAAGCCACTCCAGGGACTTGACGTGAACAGAGGACAGATTTGGGTTGGTGGGGCACTACCCCCATTCCCCCAAATGAATCAGCCACCACTGCACAAAGCACAACTTCCGCCCTGCGTCCACATGCCAAGGACTGCTGCTCTGGATGCCCTGCATTTATCCTGCCACACCAGGCTAAGGAGCAGTGTCTAAAGCAGGAGGGGCTTGTGGGAAGGAGGTGGCGGGTTTTAGGCTGCGTGGGCTGTTCCTAGGCACACCTTTCCTTTCTCAGATAAAAGACTATGCATATGCTAATCTGAACAGGTGCACAGGGTATTCTGTGGTTCTCTTCCAGGACGGGTCTCTCACCTCCCCCCCCCCTCGCCAGGATGGACGTGGGAAAGCTTCCCTGGGTCCCCCGGGTGCCCCTTTCCTGAACTCCCCCCTTTTCTTCTTCCTCAGTGGAAGCCTGGACCAATACAGTGCTTGCTGTCCATACAAATTGTGTTCTGGGCTTGTGCGTTCAGCCTCTGGGGCTGAACTGGAGCTGGAAGTGATTGGAGCTGAACTGTGTTGCTTTTATCGATCAGCAAAGTCTCCACCCTTCCTGGCAGGAGCTTCACCCTTGGTGCCCCCTCCCTGTCCCTGGGGAGATGATGGAAGAAATATCCTGTGCATTTCAGCCGCCTCCCTGCAGAAATATGCCCCAGTTATGGCCCCCTCCAGACATCCTTTTGATGGTGCATTCATGACTAGTTGCGTTCATTGCGGTATCAGGGCAGTGATACACAACCCTGCTTTCAGTGCTGTTTGTGCCTGCAAAGTTTTTGTGGTGAACAATTAAACAGACTGTGGAATGATAGTCTTGCTCCTTAGGAAATATGGACTTATGTTTCAATAAACCACAAACGTCCTTGTGACTTTCTGTTGTTCTAGATGAGAAAAATGGAAACACAAAATAGATACATGGGGGAAGTAGATGCAGCTGCAGTCTGTCTCCCTGTTTGTCAGTAACAGCCAGGAAACTATGATTAACTGGACCTCTGACTTGCTGAGGGATTCATTGCCCACATATCTCTTGCACTTCAACAATGATGAAGCCTACCCCATGATCTCTGCTCCTAGACCAGCCTTTTCTGTACTGAGGCTCCAAGATATGCTGTTCTGCTGTGCTTATGGGGTTGGGGGGCCGTGGTCAGACAGATATTGCTGGACCACGACTCCCACAATGGGCATCAGGCCCCTTGGCAGACCAACTCTGCATTTCAAAGAAGTCTGCAAACATGACATGAAGGTTGGCAGCATCAGCCTTGCCATGTGGGAACCCCTTGCAAATGACCCCAGTGCCTGGAGACAGGCAGGCAGATTGTGCATCCATAGCAGTGACCAGAGGAGGAATAGCCACTGGGAGGAACGCAGAGAGAAGAAACGCCCTGGTGCATCTGCAGCAGCACAACTGGACACCTTCCTCTGCCCTGGCTGCAAGAAAACATGTCTCTCTCATATCAGTCTCCACACCCACAGAAGGCACTATAGCCTTCCCACAGTTTGACTTCATCCACAAAGGCACACTCCTCCACTGTCTCCCTGGACAGACAGATGCCAATAACTCCCATCATGCCCGACTATTGGTGATGTTGGAAATTGCTGGCCAGTCCACAATCTACATGCCATTCCTAGGCTTTCCCAATAGCAAAGCTATTCACACAAACTCACGTTTTCAGAGGTGCCTAAAGAATCTGATGCTTTTGCTGACTCTCTAGGACCTGTTTTCAAATAGGCATCTAACAGACAATGAACATAAAGCCAAACAAGGTATCTAAATGCTGCCTTTTCCTTTAAAGGTCTAACCCACATAGACGTGGCAGCTGAACCCACTGCCTGTGGCCTCATGAATGTTAAACATTTGCATGGTGCGGAGTAGAGTGTTTAAAGAATTACAGCAAATAATAGGGCTAGGAGAATGCACACATCCTTTAATTTTGGCTCCCTTCCTTTGATTAAAGCTCCTTGGCACAGAGCAGCCGCTGCATTAATCCGCTGGGAGTTCATCTCCAGTTATTCATCAAGCGCCCATGATGCCAGACAATGATTTGTTACGGGTTTCTATTACAGCAAAACGACATCAAGAGAGAACGTACAGCAGACCTACAGAGATGCTCTTGCTTCACAACTTGTTCTCTTTCTTTCTTTTTCCAAATGACCCTGCCAACAGTTTCATCTCCCAAGATGTAAAAGGCCTTTGACTTGAATGTGTTTCAGTGTGATTTAAGCAGGTGTTGCAAGAAGAAAATCTGGCCCAACAATGGAGATTGCTTTCCCAGCCAGGCTTATTTGCAAGAAAGCAATTCATCTGCACCATGTGCTTATGCCCCTTTGGCTGCTACAAAGCTAAGCAAAACACGGCTGGAAAGGGAAGGCGTTTGGGTGACCATGATTTGAAAGCCCGTTTATCAAGGGGGGGTGGATGGAAGGCTCCATCTGCACTGTGACCTCAAGGCATCCTGGAAACTGTAGCTTATTCTGGGTACTGTGAGTTGTTAGGAGACCCCTAGCCCCCTCACAGAGCGAAAGTTCCCTGCAAAAAGGGACTGGTTGTTAAACTGCTCTGCCGTTGTAGCTCTAGGGGGTTCCTAACAACGTTCAGCACCCAGAACAAGCCACACTTCCCAAAATTCTTTGGGGAGGGGGAGACATGGCTGTTTAAAGTGGCATAGCACTGCTTTAAAATTAATGTTCAGATGGGACCAAAGAAGAGGTTGAAGATGACACCAGGTCTGGACTGCAGATTTTATTTACTTACCTATTATTACTACTTATCATTTATAAAGTTTATACATTTTCACATATGCTGAACTTTTTCAAAAAATGAGAGTCCCTGCCCAGCCATTTTACAATATCATAGGAGAAGAAGGAGAAAAAGAGAGATGGGGGGGAGGACAGGGAAAGACACCAACAGCTGCTCTCTCTGTCCCAAAGGCATTCCAGGGGGTGAAACACATACAGATTCATGGAGAGACAAGAAAGACAAACAGGCATTTTATTATTATTATTAATAATAATAATAATAATAATAATAATATCTGTAATTTTAACATCCAAATACAACTAGCCACATTGAACATATAATTCAGAAACAGCAACCCAGATTTACCCGCCAAGGCCATCCTGGCTGGGACCTTATTGTGTTGTTTCAGGTATCTGTGTGTGGTATCAAGCCTGCTTTCAGACAGAATTTCTCTCCCAATAAACCTATTTCATATAATAACTTCCCATCCATGACCTCCAATTGCTCCTTCTCCAGGCTTCTTTTCAGGAACCCTCAGGCTGTGTCTTTGTTCGGTCCATCTCACCACCTGCTTCAAGATCTGCCCAAGATCCATTGTACACATTCCCAGGGGGATCTTGTTGTCTGGGCAGCCCAGGACCTGCATGCTTGCGTCCCGGGGGGAGGGCACTTCGGAGCTGCTCATGTAGTGATCTGACTTTACTCCCGGAGGTGTCCTCATTGTCTCTTGAGACAGATGCCAACAGCATTTTTACAGTAGTTTATAGGGTGTTTACCTCTCCTCTATATTTTGTTTAACTGCCTGCGTTACTCCTAGCCCCGGTCCTAACCAGGAATGTAATTTTAGAAATCACAGATGTTTTTCCTCATCCCAGATAAGGGCCCACATCATCACTGGGAGCTGCACACGGACAAGTAAATACCAACTATAATTTGGTAATCCAGATTGTCATTCAACACTAATCTCTTGAGAGGATCCTGGTCTTTTGCCAGAGGCCAGAAATTCTACTTTGAAGGCCAGCAGGGTTTTCCTCCAATGAAACAGTTGCACTGAGTGTTTTCTAACCCAAGGCATTTGCCCAGCTGAGCCCCAGTATTTATTTCTCTCCCAATAAAACCCTATTTGCCCAGGCATCTATCTTTCTCTCTACATTAACAAGTTGTGGTATTTAAACTCAGCATTTCACAGAGTATTTCTATAACTGAAGTTAAAGCTGGATAATTGCCTGGTGATGGACAGCTAGATGGGTGTTTAGAGGGCCATTCTAAATCACAATTTAAATATTTATTTATTTATCTTATTTATTAAATTTATATGCCGCCCTATACCCAGAGGTCTCAGGGCGGCCAGGAAGTTCAGATCTAATCACTGCCATGAACCCACCAGTGGACCCACCAGTGGCAAGCCTCTCTCTCTCAACCTCAGCACACCAGAACAGGGGGATTTGCCTTACAGCTGCTGTAGGGATTAGAAATGTGTAAAACTTCACATGTAAAGCACATGAAACATCTTGAACACTTGGCCTGCCATATGTCCGAATTTCCTTTGAAAATGGCGTCCAGGCGGAATTTCCGGAAACCGGCTAAAACATCCCGGAAAACCCAGGCATATGGCAACCCATTTTGGAAGTGTTGTTTTTTTTGGCAATTTTCCTAAAAAACAGTTTTCAAACTCCATCCCCCCCCATAAAGCTCAACAACTATGGCCAGAAAAAAAGTTAAACAACTAAGCTAAACTGATGAAGCATTTTTAGGCATTACCTAAAGTTTAACTGGAGAAAGCCTGACTTCCTTGACTGATTGCCAAAATACCATTGAGCTAACCATCAAATAGGTGAAAAGACCAGGGGAGGCGGGGCACATTGATGCAAGGGGCACATTGATACACCAACAATATTTCAATATCCAGAAACGTTATTCATGTCACGACATCACTAAAACGTGTCTATACATGTGTGAGTACAACAGTTGCGACCACGCCGCCCGCCAGTTAGCGGTTGGTGTTTGATAAGAGTAGGTGTGTTTTTAGCGTGACCAATGAAAAAATTACTTGAAATGTAAAAGTGTTCCAACGCTGTTTTACGTCGTTTAGTTAAGATTTAAAAATACCAAAGGTAAGTTATTCCACTCAGTAATCAGGATTATACATGATAATTAAATAAGTTCAGTGGTTTTATTAATAATTGTTAGTTTTTTGAAAATGTCTGTTGGGGCACTTTGATACACTGAGACACGGGGCACACTGATACGTATAAAAGTGCCCCAATAGTGCCCCAATATACGTTTTGTGGGTGGCACTGTGGTCTAAACCACAGAGCCTAGGACTTGCCGATCAGAAGGTCGGCGGTTCAAATCCCTGCGACGGGGTGAGCTCCTGTTGCTCGGTCCCTGCTTCTGCCCACCTAGCAGTTTCAAAGCACGTCAAAGTGCAAGTAGATAAATAGGTACCGCTCCGGCGGGAAGGTAAACGGTGTTTCCGTGCGCTGCTCTGGTTCACCAGAAGCGGCTTAGTCATGCTGGCCACATGACCCGGAAAAACTGTCTGCGGACAAACGCCACATCCCTCAGCCAGTAAAGCGAGACCTAATGGTCAGGGGTCCCTTTACCTTTATACAAGTTTTATTGGGTTTAAAAGAAACTAAAAAAAAACTAAGAAGAAAAGATGTCATCATTCACAATCTGACTCCAATACCAGACGGAATGAATATGTGGAATTGAGTAACGATGATAACGACGAAGATTTTGAAGTTGCATCTGATCCAGAAGATGAGAATATAAATTTTGATGTTCCCAATCCTGAAAATATAAATGTTGGAGATTTCCTACTCATTTAATTTGAAAAGAAAAGAAAAACTTTATTTTACTACATGGCCAAAGTCATTTTTAAATATAATATGACCGATTACCAAGTGTCATATCTCAGGAAAAAACCAGGATCTTGTATGTTTGTCTTCCCCATTGTAGAAGATAAGGCAAGCGTTGATTTCAAGGATGTTGTTTTGCTGTTGCCAAAACCAAATTTCTCAAAGGGCATATCTTGAACATCATCTCTTTATACTTTTTTATTGACTTCAGTGGATATATTGTGCAATTCTCATTATCTTCTAACTTTAATGGTTCCTTTGATTGCTATTATAATATTGATTATGCCATGATAAAGCAATTTTTAAAATTATTTGACTCATTTTGGTACATAAAATATGAGACTGAATTTTTCTGCATCAATCTGCCCCACTTCCCCCTAATCAAAACTATATTCAGAAATTGGCCAGACTGGGGGGGAAAGGACCAAGAAATGTAATTGTCCTAAGAAACAAAGTGACTCTGGTTTGGAAAGTTCAGAAGATTTATTCCTTTTTAGAAGCTAAGCTATTCTTGTAAACTTCCCTTGCTTGAGAACCTCAGATTCTTTTTTCCGTCCCCTCTGGTCCAATTTTCCTTCGGCTTGAGCAAATACTTGGCACCCAATCAAAGCCAAAACCAGCACTGAATGCTGAAAAGAATTCACTACTACCAAACAAATCTCAATCCCATTCCCTTGGAAGAACCAGGAGAACCTCTTTAAAAGGGGGTGTGAGAATGAGGAAGCAGGAATCAGATGTCCCCTGGGCACATGCGTAAACGTAAAGGTAGAGGGACCCCTGACCATTAGGTCAGGTCATGGCTGACTCTGGGGTTGCGGCATTCATCTCGCTTTACTGGCCAAGGAAGCTGGTGTACAGCTTCCGGGGAGCTCACCCCATCACGGGGATTCGAACCGCCGACCTTCTGATCGGCAAGCCCTAGGCTCTGTGGTTTAACCCACAGCGCCACCTGCGTCCCTGAGCACATACTTAAAATGAGCCAAAGGCCTCCCATGGCTACATCACTCTGGGGACTCCCGTCCAGCAGACAGGACTAGTCCAAACAGCCTTCGTTCCCCAAACTTTCAATACTCAGGACACCGTTTTGTTTATGCATTAAAATAAGACACACACATCCATTTACTCTCAGTAAGATATATATGTGCTTTGCCAATCAGCTCCCAGAACAATGGGCAGGCAATGGTAGGATCCTTCAAGACTGTATCTGCACAGCCAGTCAGGGTTCAATGATGGAGTCTTTCTCTTTTAGCAGTGGTGATAGCTCAGGTATGCACCCACACAGCCCAGTCCTCATTGGACCTCTTATTTTTATTTTATCCATTTTAAATTAGTTCCCTTTCAAATTAGGCAAGATCAACTTGTCTGTGGTCCGTTCAACAGTAAACAATGTAAATAAAGCTTGCTAGCAAACACAAACTAGTACATTCACCCTTTGAAATAATAACTGTCAAGTATCATCAATCATTGCCATTAAAAGAATGTGGCCTAATATTAGGCATGACATGCTTTTCTTTTCTTTAAAAAAAATTCCCAGACAGGACCTTGGTCCGTCTTCTAGCATTCCCCAGGCCAGACTGGAGAGGCGGCATCAGCAGGCAGGTACTTACCATAATGGGCCTCGTTCTCTTCCTCCAGCAGAGCTTGGGGCTTCCCACTTCAGCCCTCAGAGAAAGAGCTGCCTTAGCTCCCCTGCCTCTCCCAGCTTTACAAAGAGTGCAAGTGGCATTTTGCTAAACCTCTCTGGCAGCATCCCAGGATGGTCTTACATCCATTGAAAAGAAACAGGAGGAGAAGGGCCACACAACAGGAAGTGGGCGGCATCCCACCTGGCTTCAAACACGGCTTATACAAGAAAGGAAAACTGACCGCTTAGAACAAAATAGTGCAAAATTCCTGTTCAAGGTTTCATCAAGCCTGGACCTGGAGCTTTGCAGCACTGTTCAAGGTTTGCAGAGGGAGGAAGGCAGTTTCAGGAATAGCTCTTTTGTCAGCCCTAAATCTGACAACCAAACTGCTATGCAAGGGGTAGATTTCCAGAGAGTGGGCTGGGGAAAGTGGTCCCTTTTCTTTACCCCAGTTCCTGAAGTTCCTCCCTCCATACGCTGCAGGTAGAGGGCTTGTTCAGCTTCCGGGATACTACAAAGAACTACACAGCAGTGTCTCAAGGTTGGGCGCAGGTCAGCAATCACTCACAAGGTGCCAGTGAAGTTAATGCTTTTTGCAAAAAAACAGAACAGCTCAGGCCTAGTGAGCGCAGCATTTCTTCCTGGTAGAACTTGCCCCTATGAGGCAGCTGTGGGGACTAAAGGCCCACGCCTTCACACAACTAGCTAAATTTCCTCATCTCCCAGGTCCTTCCCAAGCAATCTGAGACTTCTTCGCCTGATCTTTACCCTCTTCCACCTCTGCCGGTTCTGGGAAACCAGGGTGGGAGGTGGGGAGCTGGTCACAATGGGAGGGGGAACCCCACGGGCTTCTTCAGCAGCCGACCTCATGGCTGCCTCTTGGCCCCAGTCCTCTCCAGCTTCTGCTTCAGCCTTGGAATCTGAACTGCTCTCTGCCACAGCTTCTTCCTGCTCTCTAAACCTAGTGACCTCTTCTGCTTCCAACTCCTTCTCTTCCCAGTCTTCTCCCTGTAACCACTCATTGTCTTTCCACCATCAATCCCTGAGGGTTCCCTTGGGATTCCCCAGTTGGTGCCCTTCCACCACTCCTCTGCATCCAGCCAGTCCATTCATTTAGCATGCTGGACTTAGGGCTCTTCCTGCTGATCTGTTTATTAAGCATTCATCCTGATTTGTTTGCAGAGAGATTAGACTGCTATTTAATGAGCAGTCATTCTCATTTGTTTGCTGGCAGGTTAGATGGTGTTGCATCAAAGCAAGTGATATCCCACATTTTAGAGTACAGTTTCCTATAACAAAAAGTTCAATATTTTGGGGAAGCAGGTTTGTAGGGACTAAAATTCCCCTAAATTCCATGAATGCCATTTGGGTTTCCCATTCCCAATGGGATTTCTGAAGATGTGGGTTTCACCCACCCACCCTTGATTGAGATCTGGATCCTCAGGGAATGTGCAGGCGACCTTGGAACGGACAGCTCACGGAAGAACCCCGACCAAACCTAAGAGGGGGCGTGTAGTGGTGATAGGGGATTCCCTACTGAGGGGAACAGAAGCAGTGATCTGTGGGCCTGACAAGATGTCTCGGGAAGTGTGCTGTCTCCCCGGGGCTAAGATCCAAGATGTAACTGAACGACTGCAAGGAATCATAAAACCCACTGACAAATACCCCTTCCTCTTGGTTCATGTGGGAACCAATGACACTGCAAGCAATAGCCTCCAGAAGATCAAAAGAGACTACGAGGCTCTGGGCAGGAAATTGAAGCAATTAAATGCACAAATTGTCATCTCATCTGTCCTCCCAGTTGAACGACGTGGCCCAGGGAGAGAGCAAAAAATAGTGGAAGTGAACAGCTGGCTTCGCAAATGGTGTAAACAGGAACGGTTTGGATTCTTAGATCACGGACTGCAGTTTCTTGAAGATGGACTTCTGGCAAGCGATGGGCTGCACCTCACAATGGTTGGGAGGAATGTTTTTGCAAAAAATCTCAGAAACCTCATCAAGAGGGCTTTAAACTGACTAATGTGGGGGAGGGAGACAGTGCTCCTGAAGGTAGGAGTCTATCAATTGATGAAGATGATCATCTAAATGTCATAGACCAAATGGAGCAAACAGCACGCAGACCTAGTGGTGGGAGGAAAAAATCCTTAAATAAGAGACACGGGGGAATGATTAATGGACTTCAATGTCTGTACACTAATGCGCAAAGCATGGGAAATAAACAAGATGAGCTTGAGCTCTTGGTACAACAAACTAAATATGACATAATAGGCATCACTGAAACCTGGTGGGAAAAGTCCCACGATTGGAATGTAATAATGGAGGGATACAATCTATTTCAGAGAAACAGACCAGACAAGAAAGGAGGAGGAGTGGCGTTATATGTCAGGGATGTGTATACCTGTGAAGAGATCCAAGATTTAGAACCTCAAAGCCAAAGTGAGAGCATTTGGGTTAAAATTAAGGGAGAGAAGAATAACAGAGACCTCATTGTGGGAGTTTACTATAGATCCCCAAGCCAAACGGAGGACATAGATGATGCCTTCCTGGAACAGATGGCCAAGCATGCAAAAGGGAGATAGTAGTAATGGGGGACTTCAATTACCCGGATATTTGTTGGATGTCAAACTCAGCCAAGAGCATAAGGTCAAACAGATTCCTCACTGGCCTTGCAGACAACTTCATTGTCCAGAAAGTGGGAGAAGAAACAAGAGGAACAGCCATTTTAGATCTGGTCTTAACCAATGTTGATGACCTGGTTAGTGGGGTAGAAGTGGAAGGATCATTAGGCGCGAGTGATCATGCTCTTCTGAAGTTTACTATACAGCGGAAAGGAGCAGCCAAGCATACTAGGACTCAATTTCTTGACTTTAAGAAAGCCGACTTCATAAAACTTAGGGAAGTGCTGGGTGAGATCCCATGGACAGTAATACTAAAAGGAAAGGGAGTTCATGATGGCTGGGAGTTTGTTAAGAGGGAGATAGTAAAAGCACAACTTCAGGCAATACCAATGAGGCGGAAACATGGAAGGTGCCTAAAGAAGCCAGGGTGGCTATCTAAAGAACTTTTAACTGAGTTAAGATTTAAAAAGGATGTGTACAAAAAATGGAAAAGGGGGGAAACCACCCAAGAGGAATTCAAACAAATAGCCAGCACGTGTAGACACAAAGTCAGAAAAGCTAAAGCACAGAATGAACTCAGGCTTGCTAGAGAGGTTAAAAGCAACAAAAAAGGCTTTTATGGGTATGTTCGTAGCCAAAGGAAGAACAAAGAAACAGTGGGGTCACTCAGAGGAGAAGATGGTGAAATGCAAACAGGGGACACAGAAAGGGCTGAACTCCTCAATGCCTTCTTTGCCTCAGTCTTCTCCGATAAAGAAAACAATGCCCGACCTGAAGAATTTGGAGCAAATGATTCAGCAGAGGAAACACAGCCCAGAATAACTAGGGAGATAGTACAAGAATACTTGGCTAGTCTAGATGTATTCAAGTCTCCAGGGCCAGATGAACTGCATCCAAGAGTATTAAAAGAACTGGCAGATGTGGTCTCAGAACCACTGGCAGTCATCTTTGAGAATTCCTGGAGAACAGGCGAAGTCCCGGCAGACTGGAGGAGGGCAAATGTTGTCCCTATTTTCAAAAAGGGGAAAAGAGAGGACCCAAATAATTACCGCCCAGTCAGTCTGACATCAATACCAGGGAAGATTCTGGAGCAGATCATTAAGCAAACAGTCTGTGAGCACCTAGAAAGGAATGCTGTGATCACCAATAATCAGCATGGATTTCTGAAAAATAAGTCATGTCAAACTAACCTGATCTCGTTTTTTGACAGAATTACAAGCCTGGTAGATGAAGGGAACGCAGTGGATGTAGCCTACCTTGATTTCAGCAAGGCATTTGACAAGGTGCCCCATGATATTCTTGTAAAGAAGCTGGTAAAATGTGGTCTTGACTATGCTACCACTCAGTGGATTTGTAACTGGCTGACTGACCGAACCCAAAGGGTGCTCATCAATGGTTCCTCTTCATCCTGGAGAAGAGTGACTAGTGGGGTGCCACAGGGTTCTGTCTTGGGCCCGGTCTTATTCAACATCTTTATCAACGACTTGGATGATGGACTCAAGGGCATCCTGATCAAATTTGCAGATGACACCAAACTGGGAGGGGTGGCTAACACCCCAGAGGACAGGATCACACTTCAAAACAACCTTGACAGATTGGAGAACTGGGCCAAAACAAACAAGATGAATTTTAACAGGGAGAAATGTAAAGTATTGCACTTGGGCAAAAAAAATTGAGAGGCACAAATACAAGATGGGTGACACCTGGCTTGAGAGCAGTACATGTGAAAAGGATCTAGGAGTCTTGGTTGACTACAAACTTGACATGAGCCAACAGTGTGACGCGGCAGCTAAAAAAGCCAATGCAATTCTGGGCTGCATCAATAGGAGTATAGCATCTAGATCAAGGGAAGTAATAGTGCCACTGTATTCTGCTCCGGTCAGACCTCACCTGGAGTACTGTGTCCAGTTCTGGGCACCACAGTTCAAGAAGGACACTGACAAACTGGAACGTGTCCAGAGGAGGGCAACCAAAATGGTCAAAGGCCTGGAAACGATGCCTTATGAGGAACGGCTAAGGGAGCTGGGCATGTTTAGCCTGGAGAAGAGGAGGTTAAGGGGTGATATGATAGCCATGTTCAAATATATAAAAGGATGTCACACAGAGGAGGGAGAAAGGTTGTTTTCTGCTGCTCCAGAGAAGCGGACACGGAGCAATGGATCCAAACTACAAGAAAGAAGATTCCACCTAAACATTAGGAAGAACTTCCTGACAGTAAGAGCTGTTTGACAGTGGAATTTGCTGCCAAGGAGTGTGGTGGAGTCTCCTTCTTTGGAGGTCTTTAAGCAAAGGCTTGACAACCATATGTCAGGAGTGCTCCGATGGTGTTTCCTGCTTGGCAGGGGGTTGGACTCGATGGCCCTTGTGGTCACTTCCAACTCTATGATTCTATGATTCCTCAGATCAGGTGAACCTGAATTGCCAATGAAGCCCCCTATTCAGATGGCATGTGTTTAGAACCCCAGCACCACCATGTCTATCTGTCTATCATTTAAATTAACACTTCATACCTCTGATGAAGTGGACCATGCTCCAAGAAACCTTTTGCTCTAATGAATTCCTTAATCTTTAAGGAGACCCCAAACTCTGATTGTGTGCTTTTTAAAGGAAAGAGCAAGGGGGCTTAGAAGAAATAAGGACAGGCTGAAGTTTACATAGGATTTGAATCAGGTAGTCAACGATTTGGCTGCAGATCAACAAATTTAGATACTCAAAATAAAGTTGAGTACTTCCATTGACAATTGACTTCCCTAGATACGGGATTACTCAAAGACATAATTACCAAGCTGCTATTTTATCGAATCATCAAGATGACTGAGTTTAGCATAATAAAAGGTGCACCAAGAGCATTGAAGAATTCTGTCCAACTTTATTTTGCAATTCATTATTCATTCATTACATTGTTATTTAGACTTTATTCTTACAGTAATTATACATAGCTGTCAACTTACAGATTTGAAAATAAGGGACAGGGGATTGGACTCGATGGCCCTTGTGGTCTCTTCCAACTCTATGATTCTATGATTCTATGACCAGCAGCCTTGAAAATAAGGGACCAGCAGCCAAAATAAGAACCTGCAGCCTCACCTGTTCCAGGCACTCCAGTCTTCCTGTCCTCCTGCAGTCTGCAGTCCTCCTGCTGGTAGCTTCGAGAACACTGTCCAACCAACTTTGTAACCAGAGGTTCAACTGACTAGAATCTGAATCACATGCACCACAAGGCCTATGCAGCCTCAACTTAAGATGGCTCCCCGGCCTGGCTTTGCACTGCAAAGTTTGCAGCAGCACGTGCAACAAAATGGCATCCAGCATTCAAAAACCTCCTCAGCTTGCATTAACTAGCCACACACAAGGCATGCAAGCTCCACCACCCCCAGTTGTTCTTAGACTTCTTATTGGGTGACCAACACAGCCAAGCAACACAGTTGGAGCCTCCTTCCTCCCTGGCCGGCAGGGAGGGAGGGAGAGGAGCTGCTTCCTTTGAAATTTAAGGGACATCATTTAAGGGACATTTAAGGGACATCTATCAATAAGGAACTGCAGCGGGACATGGCGCTGGAATAAGGGACTGTCCCTTCAAATAAGGGACACTTGACAGCTATGAATTATAATGTATATTTAATTAAGTGGTAGCATTCCAGCATGATTATTATATTGTATTTATATATTAGATATATTACTGTATAACTGACTTTCAGAGTAATGTTAACCTATATCAGTTATTTTGCCTTTCAGAGTCTGTTCTTGAGATTATTTGTCAGTATAGTCTGAAAACTGCAGCCCAAACCATTTTTTAAAGACTGAAAAAATTCAGGAAACAAATTATTTTTCAATATTTAGCTGTGTTTGGCTCCAAAGCACTTATTATTGCCAGCTATGTCAGATCTCTTCCCACAGTATTTACAGAGGAGATGGGATTCTTTATAAATAGCATTTGCATGTCCTAGTTAGAAAGGCAGCTTTAATGACCAAGAAGAGGAATTTATATTCATGATTTATGGATGCAAAAAATACTTTAGGGCCGGCCTATGTATGGCAGCTAGCATTTGCATTCCAACTCTTTACATGTGTGATTTCTTTAAAAAACTGAAGTGGGGCAAGTGGGATTATGCTGCTGCCATGACAGACAAGTAGGGAATGCCAACCACTCTTGTGAGAACAGCTACTATATCTTCTGTTTTATAGAAAGGTAATGTAATAGATGAGGGACGGGGGTGGCGCTGTGGGTTAAACCACAGAGCCTAGGACTTGCCGATCAGAAGGTCGGCGGTTCGGATCCCCGTGACGGGTGAGCTCCTGTTGCTCGGTCCCTGCTCCTGCCAACCTAGCAGTTCGAAAGCACGTCAAAGTGCAAGTAGATAAATAGGTACCGCTCCGGCAGGAAGGTAAACGGCGTTTCCGTGCGCTGCTCTGGTTTGCCAGGAGCAGCTTAGTCATGCTGGCCGCATGACCCGGAAGCTGTACACTGGCTCCCTCAGCCAGTAAAGCGAGATGAGCACCGCAACCCCAGAGTCGGTCACGACTGGACCTGATGGTCAGGGGTCCCTTTACCTTTAACGTAACAGATAATGGATTAAAATGTAGATTGTCTAAGAGACAGCTTGCTCAAAGGATAATATACTTAATACCAAAACTTTAAATTCCACACACAACACATAAAGATGCAGGAAAAGCCAGCAGTTGGTTGTTGTTATTGAGTTAATATCCCATAACCCACAAGTACTGTACTTTGAAGTACTTATTAAATTCCACATTTCTGAGTCTTCATATTGTAGCTGCAATAAACATACCTATGTGGCATGAATGCATAGTAAATAAAGAAGTAAAGACACCTGCATGTTTGGTTTTTATCCTACAGACATGTTTTCATTTAATTCAGTGCATATGGAGCAGTGGTCCCCTCCCTGCAAGAATTGAGGTTACAGGGAAGCAGGCAGAGGGCCTTCTCAGTAGTGGCACCCGCCCTGTGAAACGCCCTCCCATCAGATGCCAAGGAGATTAATAACTATACGACTTTTAGAAGACAGCTGAAGGCAGCCCTGTATGGGGAGGTTTATAATGTTTCATGTTTTATGGTGTTTTTATATTTTGCTGGAGGTCATCCAGAGTGGCTGGAGCATATAAATAAAACATCATCATCATCATCATCATTATTATTATTATTATTATTATTATTATTATTATTATTTTGATAACTCTAACAGACAGTTTTTATGTTACAAGAATAAAATCCTTTCAGCTTGTTTATGGTTCCTTCCCACAATATTTGAGTAACATTTTGCCCGAGAGACTCTAGGTGCTTCCGGAATGTTTACTGCACATTCGTCCTGATTTTTTTTTGCAGGGAGACTAGACAACATCAGCTATTTAACTGAGCATTTGATCTGATTTGTTTGAGGGGAAGTTAGATGACATTGCATAAAAGCAAGTGCTACCTCAAAATTTCTGTTATGTACTGAGTTGAATAGGATCCAAAAGGCAGCAGTCTGATTGGTCCTAGTACAATAGGATCCAAAAGGCAGCAGTCTGATTGGTCCTAGAACAATAGGATTCAGAATGCAGCGCTCTGATTGGTCCTAGAACAATGCAGCAGTATGATTGGTTGGCAGGAACTACCCAATCATGCTCCAGATAGAAGTGAATCCACAACCTGATTAGCTTACAGTAGAATTCCGGAATTAGCCAATCATGTGCAGCCCATTGTGTAAATAATGTATATAAAGCAGGTACTTTGAGGGGACATTCATTCATTCCTCCTCACCACTATGAGCTGAATAAAGAGCATGAAATCACTTTGCGACTCTGAGTATATTTCACTGGCGACGAAGGTGGGATCCCGCTGAGCTGACTGCCACACACAGCACCGCAGCACCGCCACCTGCCGCACCGCTGCCTCGCACCGTGTATCCAGGCTTCAGCTCCGGGACACAAGGAACTCAGAATGCCAACCAACAACAGCTTCTCGCCATTCAACCCAGCATCTGGAGACTGGGAAGCGTATGCCTCCCGTTTCACCTTCCTCCTAGAAGCCAAAGGGGTCACCGATGAAGAAGACGCCAAGAAGAGGGCGATATTCTTCAGCATCTGCGGAGAGGAGACGTTTGAAATCGCCCGGGTTCTCCTTGCGCCTGAAGACGTCGCTACTGTTCCATACAAAACAATAATGGAACAGCTGAAGGGGCA
This sequence comes from Podarcis raffonei, assembly GCF_027172205.1. NCBI lineage: Eukaryota > Metazoa > Chordata > Lepidosauria > Squamata > Lacertidae > Podarcis > Podarcis raffonei. The sequence goes on from NC_070611.1 coordinate 2,990,420, forward strand.
CTTTTCGCCGCAGCCCTCAGTGGTGGCTCGTCGAAATGCCTTCTACGCAAAGCGGCAAGCCCCTGGGGAAACCATAACTGGGTTTGTGACCTCTCTCCGCCAAGCCGCCCGGTTCTGCAACTTCTCAGAGCTGGAGAACATGCTTTGTGACCGCCTCGTCGGTGGCCTGAAGGATGAGAAGCTGCAACCACGCCTCTACGCTAAGAAGAACCTAACGTTCCAGGTCGCTCTGGAGGAGGCCCTGGCAACGGAAGCTGCCGAGAGGTCGATGCAAGAGGCACGGCCGAGCCTGCCATCCCAACCGAGGGTCCACCACGAAGACCTCACCGACGACTCAGGATCCGACAGGGAGGAGGTGCACCGAGTACAGCAGCGCACTCAAGCAGCCCACATACCACAGCTGCCTCGACGAGAAGGAGGGAACTGCGCAAGCTGTGGAGAAAGTCACGAGAGGAGGACCTGCCGTTTCTGCAACGCAGAGTGCAGGCAGTGCAGAAAATCGGGACACATCGCCCGGGTGTGTCGGGCTCGGCCCACCCGACGCCAGGCATCAGATGACTAATCCAAGAGCCCCAGGTCCCGGGACCCAACACACCAAGGCAACTCGACGGAGCTCACGGACTTCCAGGTATACCAGCTGCCCCACCCCAACATAGAGAAAATTTATGTCGAGGTACAGATAGAGGGGGCCCCATGCTGCATGGAGCTTGACACGGGTTCAACTCTATCCATAATCTCGGCAAAGACCTTAAGAAAACTGTGTCCTACAGGGGGTCCCAAACTCAGGCCGGCCCCATTCACCCTCCGGGACTTCCAGAAACGTAAGGTCCCCACAATGGGGGTGGGGACCTTCAGGGTGCAATACCGAGGGCGGACGCGGCAACTGGACTTGCTTCTGGTCAAGGGCCCCTACATTAGCTTACTGGGATTGGCATGGTTTGGACCACTGGGGCTAGCCGTCACCGGGGTGAACCACACTAGCTTACAAGTGGACGTGGACGCCATATGCAAGGAATTTCCGGGGGGTTTCGATGGGAAATTGGGACAGTATACGGGCCCCCCCCCATTGCTCTACAGCTTGACCCCGCAGTACGACCGGTCAGGCTCAAGGCCCGCCGGGTCCCGTTCGCCCTGAAACCACGTATAGACAAGGAATTGGACCGGCTCGTGGAGCAAGGAGTGCTGGAGCCAGTGCATAATGCCCCCTGGGAAACCCCAATCGTCACACCCGTCAAGCCTAATGGTTCGGTCCGCATCTGTGCAGACTACAAATGTACCATAAACAAGGCCCTCACGGCCCATGCATACCCAGTGCCAGTGGTCAGCCATGTCCTTGCCACCCTGGCTGGGTCGAAAATTTTTGGCAAGCTGGACTTGGCCCAAGCATATCAACAGCTGCCAGTAGATGAGGCCACAGCAGAGGCACAGACGATTGTGACGCACAGAGGAGCGTTCAAGGTAAAGCGGCTGCAATTCGGTGTCAGTGTGGCACCAGGCATATTCCAGAATCTAATGGACTCGCTCCTTAAAGGGATTCCTGGCGTCACCCCCTTCTTCGATGATGTGTTGATTGCCGGGCCCACACCAGAGGAGTTTGAGGACCGCCTCCGCACCATTCTGCACCGTTTCCAGACGGCGGGTCTCAAGGTGAAGCAGGAAAAATGTCTACTAGGAGTGCCTCAGGTGGACTTTCTGGGATTTATGGTGGACGCAGAAGGGGTCCACCTGACTGGGGACAAGGTACGGGCCATTTGTGATGCCCCAGCGCCCAAGAACAAGACTGAACTTCAGGCCTTCTTGGGAGTATTGAACTTTTACCATTCCTTCCTTCCCCACAAGGCGGCGGTAGCGGAGCCCCTACACAGACTCCTGGACAAGCGGGCCCCTTGGGTGTGGGGCCAGCGCCAGGAGGCCGCATTCCAGGCAGTCAAGGAATTGCTTGTCTCAAACTCGGTCTTGGCACACTTCGATGAGAGGCTGCCGGTGGTGCTAGCATGCGACACCTCGCCCTATGGAATTGGCGCTGTCCTGGGACACCAACTCCCGGATGGAAGAGAGGTACCAGTGGCATACTTTTCCCAGACACTCAACGCAACCGAGCGGAACTACTCGCAAATCGACAAGGAGGGTCTGGCAATCGTGAAGGGAGTAAAAAAATTCCATGATTTCTTGTACGGGCGGCCCTTCACCGTGGTGACTGACCACAAGCCGTTGCTTGGCTTGTTTGCCCCTGAAAAGCAGCCCCCCCCAAGTGCTGTCTCCTCGTGTCCTCAGGTGGTCAATTTTTCTTGCCAGCTACCAAGTATGCACTGATTCACCAACCTGGGAAGACGATGGGCCATGCGGACGCCCTCAGCAGGCTACCACTACCAGAAACAGGCCCCGACCCAGCACCTGCACAAGAGGTTATGAGCCTGGAGCTGCTTCCCGACCGCCCCATTCAGGCACAAGAAGTTGCACACCATTCCAAGAAAGATAGGGTCATCTCCCGGGTCCTGGACTGGGTGTGGAGGGGATGGCCCAGCAGCAGCCCCGGGCCAGAATTCGCCGGCTACACAACCCGCAAACATGAACTGTCGGCCCACAAGGGGTGCTTGTTATGGGGAAGCAGGGTCGTTGTTCCCCAGCCCCTCCACAAAAGGGTCCTCACAGCCCTACACGAGACACACCCAGGGGTAGTAAGAATGAAGGCCCTTGCCAGGAGTTATGTGTGGTGGCCAGGGATCAACGGAGAGATAGAGGCCTGGGTCAAACAGGCCTGCCAAGAATCCTGCCCAGATCCCCCAAGGGCCCCAATCCAGTCCTGGGAGTCCGCCCGAGCACCATGGTCACGCCTGCATGTGGACTTCGCTGGCCCCTTTCAGGGGAAAACATTCTTTCAGGGGAAGTTGCACTGGTACCGTCCACTTCTACGTCCGCAGCCATCCGGGTACTACGCAGGCTGTTTGCAACCCACGGGCTCCCTGACACTCTCGTCTCAGACAACGGGACTGCATTCACGTCAGGAGAATTCCAAACCTTCACAGCGCAGAACGCCATCCGCCACATCCGTTCGGCGCCATTCCACCCTGCCACCAATGGCCAAGCAGAACGCATGGTGCGGACCACCAAGGACACCCTTCGCCGCATGACGCAAGGGGATTGGGAGTACCGCCTTGCCACATTCCTTCTAGCACAGCACAGCACCCCCAGCTCAATGACTGGCCGGAGCCCCGCTGAACTACTAATGGGTCGGCGCCTTGCAATCAGATTGGACCGCCTTCACCCCGATAGAGCTCAGGATGAGGTAGTGGTGGGGGAAGGCAAGAACCCCCGGACCTTCGAGGCTCAGGACCCAGTGTACGCAAAGAATTTTGGGGCAGGCCCAGCATGGGTACCCGCCACAGTCACCAGGGTCACTGGCCCCGTGTCATACGAGGTGCTAACAGATGGGGGGCAATGCTGGCGCCGCCACTGCGACCAGATACGGCGACGATTCCCGGGAGAAAACCAGGAGGAGGAAAGGGCAGAGGAGTCCCAAAGGAACAGAGGGGCAGTGAGGCCCATAGAGCATGAGGGGCCAGCAGGAGAGGCAGAATCAGTAAATACAGAGAGGACCTGCGAGGCCGAAAGGACACCGGAACCAGAACCAGGACTGAGCAAGCCGGTTGCGCCAGACCAAACAGCCCCATCACAGCCAGCATCCTTGGAACACGAGCCAGAACCTGAACCCCGGACCAGGGAACACCCCAGGCCGCAGCGCACACGTAGGCTGCCGGCGTACCTTGAGGACTATGAATGCGACCTCCCAGGCAGGACTGGAACTTAGAGGGGAGGGGTGTTATGTACTGAGTTGAATAGGATCCAAAAGGCAGCAGTCTGATTGGTCCTAGAACAATAGGATTCAGAATGCAGCAGTCTGATTGGTCCTAGAACAATGCAGCAGTATGATTGGTTGGCAGGAACTACCCAATCATGCTCCAGATAGAAGTGAATCCACAACCTGATTGGCTTACAGTAGAATTCCGGAATTAGCCAATCATGTGCAGCCCATTGTGTAAATAATGTATATAAAGCAGGTACTTTGAGGGGACTTTCTTTCATTCCTCCTCACCACTATGAGCTGAATAAAGAGCATGAAATCACTTTGCGACTCTGAGTATATTTCAATTTCCATTGCATTTTCCGGTTTCTTTCTTTATCACAAAAATCTGATCTTTTTGAGAAGCAGATTTGTTGTGCAAGACCTCCCAATGCACTATAATTGCACAACTTGAATTTGCCAGTTTGTGATTGAATCCCACCTAGGGTTGCCATATGCCTGGAATTTCCTGGGCAGGGCTGGGATTCGGCTGTCGGAAACAGGGTCTAGGCGGAAATTGCTGAAATGTCTGGGGAAATCCAAACAAATGGCAACCCATGTTGGAAATGTAGTTTTTTGTGAATTTCCTTTAAAAACTTTGGGAAAAACTCAAAAACTTTGGGAAAAACCAAAAATCTTTGGCCAAAACCCCCCACTTGGAAATAGCAACAGCCTGGAAGCAGTTTGTGGGGAATCCCTTGCTACGCAGCATCTTTCTGAAAAGGCAGCTGTGGTTTAAAGCAACCTGCAAGCCATGCCTGAGGCAAAGAAGCGGGAGAGACACCTGAGACGAGCTGTCTGGTGAGTTAATGGCAGAAGCACTTCGTGGTCTGTGGTTTCCTCTCTCTTGCCACGATTCTCAGCTTGTAAATCATTCTGAACCACAACTGCCTCTCACCATGGAGCCACTAAGAGACAGTGGCATTTCTCCTTCTCCTATACCAGGAGCGAAGGGGAAGAACATGACCTAGGAGGAGAAACTCCCCTCTCGCCTTGTCTCTATCAAGGACTGAATATAGGTCAGATAAAATGAGAAATTATCTCAAGATCTGTCCAGGAAAATGTCGCTGAAGGCATCGGAATGAGAAAAGAGAAGGCTGGAGCCAGGCTGGGGCAAATCCAACATGGAGATTGCTGGCAGCCAGCAAGCAGATGATGCCATCTGTTCACTGCATTTTCAAGGAACGGGAAAATATTTAAGGGGGGAGATAACTGGAGAGACAGACAAAGCCATATTTTGGTGTGGGGGGGTGTCATTTAGTTATTAGTCAACATTATGAGACAAGAGCGTGTTTGGGTGGAAGAGAACAGCCAGTCAAATACGGTCAAGGAAATGTGCATTTGGTTGCCCAAACTGCAAGCTGCTGCATTCAAATTCATCTACAGTCCATTCAGCCTAAAGCTTTGCATTGGTCAGACAACTCTGCTCTGCAGTCACCAGGCTCTGGCTTTTCATCATTCCTTGGCCCACAGACCAGGACGACAATGTGAGGTTTCTGCATCCCATCAGGTCAAGCTTGCCAAGTTGGCTCCCCTCTTTTCCAAGATAATTCATGCATCGCCAGCTTAGCGTCAGTCTTTGTCTCACCGAAGCCCAAACCTTTGCCTCTTGAATTATAGGGCTATTAATTCCATTCTCAGGAAGTTGTGAGAGTCCACTGTTGCCTGCCCTCCACCCTGGCATCATCTGAAGGAATGTGTCACACTCACAGCTAATCAAGACCTCCCTTCCTAAATGGAAGGAACTGGCTGATACTCAGCCAGGCACCATTCCCCCACTCCGGCCCCAAACTGGCAGAGCTCACAAACATTCCCAGGAGAGCTTTTCCAGCTCTACAGTGCCTGGAGAATCTTTAATTCAGGGGTGGGGGCCTCAGGCACAGGGCTGAAAGGACCCTCTCCAGGCCACTCCATCTTGTCCTTGCCAGACTCCCCTACATCAAATGAAGTCACCTCCCTCTCCTCTCCCCGTGACCCCTCCCAAATCTCTTCTGAGCATTTCCCTGACCTCTGGAGCAGATTGGGGAGGGGCACACAAGGAGAAGATGGGGAGGGGACGCTCCACTGCACCAGGGAGAGACGGCGACGTTGGATCCAACCCTTTACAAATACTCCCAGGATGAATTCAGACCTCTAGGACACTGTTTCCCAACCCTTTTTCTGACCATGGCCCCCTTCCAACCTTGTTTCCTTCCTGGGCCCCCCCCATGGGTGTAGCCAAGGTGGGCAGCTGCTCCTCCAATAAGTATAAATCAGTACAAATCAATACAAATCTGAGATTCTGTCCCCCCCAACAAAAGCCTGCCCCCTAACCAGACGACCCCACTTGGCTAGGCACTGGAGTGGATTTCACCCCATGCCTTGCAGAGCCGGGCTGATGCTGCGGACAATATCCAAAGGCTCTGATCCACTAGGCGCTGGGGTGGATTGCACCCTGCAGAGTCAGGCCCAGGCTGCCCCCAGGCCCAGCACTGGCGGCAGCAATAAGCAGCTCTGGCTCCCCCAGCCCTACCCATTGCCACCCCATCACTGCGCTTACCTGACCTGGGTGTTCTGGATTGCAGGCTCTACTGGTCAAAAGGGGAGCCTCAGCGATCACAGTCTCCTGCTGGAAAGAAACCAGGACTGCTCCAAGAAAATGCACGTGGCCCTGGTGGGATTGGCCAAGTGGAGAGCCAGCTATTCAGGATTCCCCCTTCTCACTTCCCTCTATGCCCCCCTAGCCTTGTGCTGTGACCCCCCGTTTACACAATTTTCACCTGCTGCCCTCTTGAACTATCCTGGGTCCCCCAGGGGACCATATGCCCCCCCTTGGGAAACACTGCTCTAGTAGATCAACAGAGACTATAATTTCACTTTTTCCTGTGTAGCCATGGTAATAAGGTGTGGCTCAATGTACACCTGAAGCCAAAGGCTTGCAGGCATGTTTGGCGGGTGAAAACATACCGACAGCCTTTAGCCAGGTTGGCCCAATTTTCCCGGCAGAAACCTGAGCAGCCTGCTGCACATTCCAAAGACTCCTTAATCTTTCTTCCATGTGGCTTCACACCCAATCCAAGCTGTTCTTGGGAGTTCGCTGCCCAGGGTCACGAGGCTTATTCCTGGGACATGAGCGCCAGCTGGTCATGGGGTCCAGACCCAGGGCAAGTGGTCTGGAAGACAGCACAGGCCCAGTTCCAAGGTTCCCTTTGTGGCCTGATGCTGTCCAAGAGCTCTGGACAAGCAGCAGCATGTTGGCAAGGGCAAATCTCCTGCCACTACTAGGCATGCTAGAAACTGACGGGGGCTGGAAGGCACCAAGTGAGCAGTCAAGGAACACCAGCAGTTATCAAACAAACAAACAGACAAACATTCCCCCGAAATGAGTCTGGCCCCAACCCAGGAAAAGCGTTCAGCTCCACTTCAGTCCCACTGAAACCAACAGGAGAAGTATATAATGGCTAACTTGAGGTCGTATTCAGTTCAACACACTTTATTTGGATTGGGTTGAGGGGGGCACTGGTTACACAACATTTTCAAATCACACCAAGTCATAGGGCACGCTGAATTGTTCAACTTTCCTATTCAAAAAATGAGGGGTGTTAAAAAGTCGTAACATGGCTTGGGAATTCAAAAGATATTTTGGTTAAATTAATATAATTCAGTTTTTCTTGGTAAGTAAAATGTGTGTAAAATTGCACAGAAATAAAAATTGATTGCCATGTACTTGTGCTTATATTATATATAAATATCATTATTATTATTATTATTATTTAGTATCTCCTAACATTTGCAGAAGATAAAATTTAAAATATTTGGTTTTATGAAAGTAGTTCATGTGCTTCTTCATCAGACATAGGCTTACTCAGCTAAATGTTGTCTAGTCACAAAAATAACAGCATGTTTGAATTCCTCACATCCATAAACATCTTCTTAAGACCCCTCGCTGAAGAAATTTGCAAAAATTAAGTTTCGCCTGCTAAAATGGCACACACTGCTCATGAAACATGGCCATGATGATACTAAAAATGAGTAAGGAATGTAAGAAAATACATTATTAACCCACTGATAATACCCAAGTGATAAATGTTTGGGAGTGGAAAGTGTGATGTGATGTTAAGGAAATGTGTGTCATTTTCACATCTCTTTTTTTTTTTTAGCTGGGGACTTCCACCCACACCTCATCCGCCAGCCTGGACACTGCTTCAGGCATGGAATGAAAGCAAGAAAAGAAATGATTGATGACACGGAGGGAATTCTCCACTAACTTACCCATTAATTGTGCCTTCCCCCAATGCTCACGTGAGGCAGTTATGCCAATGTGCTGCCAGATTATGGAAATAAGATGTTGCCACTAAGAATTTTTCTTCTTGATTTCACATTGGGGGGGGCAGTTGTGCCTGTTCTATCCATTCCTCCAAAATTATTCCATCTGGATTAGCATGGCAGAATACTTGAGCAAAGTCAACTTGAGGAAAATATACATTCCCTATACACTTGCTATTCTTTTGCTGTGACATAAACCAGAAAAGAACTGACAATTGCCGTTCTCCATCCTCCATGTGGCCTTGTCCTGGACCACGCTGGGTGAACGATTCCATCTGGCCATCCTAACCTTTGGATGAGACATTTAAAGCAAAGAAGCAGATCCACATTTCAAATGCAAAACTTTGAACTCAAGTCTTGCTCCTCTAAAGGGCTGAGGGGCCCACGCCAGGACCTCAGGGTGCCCCTCAGCCATGGGGGGGGGGTGCCGAAGACGGGGAAACCTGGAAGCTTTTGCAGTTTGGAATTTGGTGGGGTTCCCTACTGCAAGGGCGGCAGTGACCTTTTCCAACTCCAGTGAAGTAAAGTGTCTTTTAGGTGTAACAGAAAGAAGGCAAGGCACGCACCCCAAATACGGAGGTTCGGTTCCTTCACAAGGTCCCAGGGGATAATATGCTTAAAATATGCCTGGGAGCCAAGGGAACTTGCAAGGGGAGCAATGGCCCCACAGCTTCAGCTGCAAAGACTGTGGTTGCCAGGACTCCCGATGTCAGGCTGTGGCAAAATAACAACTCTCAGTGCTATAACGGAGGTGCAGAGCAGGGGCTGAGAGCCACCTGGTGGCCAGCTACAAAAAACTCTGAATTGGTTGGCATTTCGTGACTCCTTTACGGTAATTCTGGCAGGCTTGACGTGTGAAATCTCCTAAGGAGCTGACGACTGTCAAGTACTAATGATCATTTCTCCTTACCTGTCAAATATTGTTAGATACTAAGTGGTCTGTCAAACGTTAGGGAAAGTGCCACCCATATTCAACAGCTGACATGTAACAGCATTTTTCTTATGATATTTGATGTTTAATATTGATTGATTGATTGATTGATCTACAATATTTACAAACCACCCAAAAAATGAAGGTTCTCTGAGCAGCTTCCTGTAAGCCTGAAAACCAAACAAGCAATGTTTACAGGGCAATCCTATGCATATAGACACAAAAGTAACTTACAGGGCACTCATATACTTACCTGCACAAAATTGAGTCCCACAGATTTCAGTAGAGCTTACTCCAAGATCAGTGAGCATAGGATTGCAGCTATAGAACTGGATCCCAGTTTAGGTTGTAATCCTAATCCCACCTACCTGGGAGAATTCAATGGGATTTATTGAAGTGAGTAGACAGGGTTAGGAGTGCAATCTTGGGGCTCATCCACACTTAAACTTTGCTCTGCATTTCTAGGCACAGGTCCAAGTGCTTTGGGGGGCTGGTCCTGCTGCTTTCACCATGAAAATCCTCTCTTTACTGCTGAATTGGCTCAAACAACTATCTGTGGAAAGCAGAATTGCCATTTGTTCTGATTCAGGGTTAAAGAGCAGGTTTTCCTGAGGAAGGGGGGGGACACAGCACTCAGACACAGACCAGGAAAGTGCAGACCTATCCCTGGAAAGGGTGGTGGGGCAGCAGAACAAGCACCCCTGCCCTGCTGGCCATGCCCACGTCACCACTGGCTGCTGGCGCTCGCTGCTCCTGCCTGGGCACACGACGGCCTGACCCCTGGCTCAAAAGGAGGGGGACGAGGGGCTGGGGCGAGACTGGCCTGCTCCCCCCACCCCAGCCCTGATTCGCTCAGGTTGGTGCCACGACCGACTGGCACATGAGGGGAATGGATTCCACAACTTCCAAAATACCATTTTTACATGTGGCGTCCTCCCCTTCTTTCATTTTGCAGAGCCACAGGAGCCTCTGAGGCCTACCTGTCTTCGGAGCTAGGAGACAGAAAGGAAAATAAAAGCAGAGGAAGAAGATACAGATAGGAAATGTCCAGAAATCCCAAAGTCTAAACTCAGAGATCCTGGCTTATGTCTCGCAGCAGGACTCAGGATACACCCTGGACCTCCACCTTCCTCTGTTCCCTCCCTGTGTCAAATTAAATATTGTAAGCCCCCTTGGGGCAGGAACCCATTCTCAAGGGGCACATGCAGTGATGGTGCAAAGAAATAACACAAAATAAATCTCGCTACGCTCCTGCCCTGTGCAAGATGAAGCCCGCCAGACGCCTTTCCCTTAAAACCAAAGGTGTGTACACACCATCCATTGGGGGCTCCTGCAGCTTGAAAAGGGGCTAAGTCCGCAGAGCTGCATTGCGGACAGGCAGGGGCTTGGACCTTAGAAATGCAATTGGCAGAGAGGGCTCTGTGTGAGGTCCGCTCTCCTGGAGAGAAAGGAGAGATTGCTGGCAGCCAGCAAGCAGATTTTCTCCTGGAGAGAAAGGAGTATACAGTGGTACCTCAGGTTACATACGCTTCAGGTTACATACACTTCAGGTTACAGACTGACTCTGCTAACCCAGAAATAGTGCTTCAGGTTAAGAACTTTGCTTCAGGTTGAGAAAAGAAATTGTGCTCCAGCAGCGCAGCAGCAGCAGGAGGCCCCATTAGCTAAAGTGGTGCTTCAGGTTAAGAACAGTTTCAGGTTAAGTACTGACCTCTAGAATGAATTAAGTACATAACCTGAGGTACCACTGTATTGCACTTTGCGTTCCCTTCTCTCTTGGACCCGTGTTGGATGCAGACATACCTCTTCCGCATGTGTCTGGCATTGGTTATGTAAATGTCAGTTCATCACCCCCAACTTTTGTACCAAAAGTAACATTTCCATAACCAAGGCCGGGGGGTCCAGGCACTCACCCAGGGTCCATGTTCCTTGGGAGACCGGAGGCACAGAGACGGTCGGAGCTCCAGGAAATATGCTTTGTTCTCCTATTGCCACTTTCCGTCTGCATGGAGGGAATCTGCACCTGACAGCAGGGTCCGGTCAAGAGAGGCTTGTTCTCCACAGCAGGGCAGCCCTGGAGCCCAAGGCCTCTCTCCCTGGCTCTCCCATGGGCCATCAACCCCTTTTGGCATGTTCCCCTCTCTATCTCAGGTGAGGCCCTGGCTTGGAAAGAAATTGGAGCCTGCACTTTCCCACTGGCCTCCAATCTTCCCTTCAATACTTCAAATCCTCAAACCCCTACCATTTATTAATCTCCAGATTTAGGGGTGGCCCCTGCAAATCCAGAAAGTATTTTGCCTGCACAGTTTTTACTGCTACTGTTGCTGTGAATCAATGCATGATAATAAAATAAGGCTTATTTTTAAACTTCTCAGCTTGCTGCCCGATTCTTTCTGAAGTGGACTTGCTCCAAACAATGTTTTGCAGCCTAGCTCCTAAGCTTTTGGTTTTGCTGCTAAGGAGGGTATTTTAAAACGCTGTTTAGCTCACATTTGTGGGCATCTGGAGAGATAAATTTCAATTAATGTATCCTCTCCTTCCTGTTAAAACCCATTCCACACAGGGGCAAGATCCTGAAACTTTGGGAAATTCCCTTTAAAAAGATCTAGAACGTGTTTAGGATCAATGAGTGTGTATATTGCCATTTTAATGGAATGACCTCGTGATTTCAAGGTGTGACGTGAACGCAGCCTTAGAGTAAAGAGAATAGAGGCATGGAAAGACCATATGGTTCAACCTTGTAAGCAACCCCTTATTAACAACGGAAAATATCATATGGGGACCACAGCTGAGGACCTGCCAAGCTGTCAACAGCTGTGGACAAGTCAAGCCAAGGAGCCAAGACATATGCACCTGTGGTGGGTGACGCTAATAATAATAATAATAATAATAATAATAATAATAATAATAATTCTATGCCACTCATCTCCTCTAGACCTCGGAGCTCCTCCTACCTTCAGAGTTCCTTCTCAAGGTCACTGATAGGCACACTTGATCCTATGACTGGACTACTGATCCTGAAGAGCTGCCTAGCCCAGCTTCAGGTCCCCCCTTCTAGGACCCATCACTCTCAACTGACTCTCAACTGCCTCCCCCCAACATTCACTCTTCCTTTCCAAGCCTCCTCCAACCTTCCGTCTCCACCAGAATTCCACTCTCTCTCTTCCCCCTCCCTCCCTGCTGGACATTCACTTGGGAATTCTAATAGAATCACCTTCATTACCCTATTGCAAAAGGAGAGGAAGAGGTTACAGATGGGAAATGTCCAGGGATCCCAAAATCTAAACCCACAGACCCTGGCTTATGTCTTGCAGCAGTACTCAGGATACACCCCGGACCTCAACCTTCCTCTGTTCCCTCCCTGTGTCAAATTAAAGATTGTAAGCCCCTCGGGGCAGGATGGAGCCCTTGGTTATACTTGAAGCCCAGTGAAATTGCATGGTATTTCTGAGACATAAGAAGGTAGTGCATAAACCATTGCCCCAAATGCTTAAAATGTTCCAACGTAACATTTTAAGTAACATTTAGTAAGTATGAGTCTGCAGTAGGCCACCCACTCTGTCTCATCGGAGAGAACATTAAATGGTGTTGCTTATCAGCCCTCCTTGTGAGGAAGAGTGGGAGAACTCTTTTGTGGGGATTTTGAGCATGCAGGGTTGAAGCAGAGCTTTTCCTGGGTGGCGCAGTGTATGACCATGTGGCCAGCTATTGGGACTGCAGACAGGACCAGCCAGGAGGACATTCTGGGCTGCCTTCCACCTTGGCTTCTCCATGCGCAGCTGCCGTTAGAGCAATAAGCCGTCTTGCGTAATAGCCTCCCCCTCCCCTTGTGTTTGCAGTCACTTATTAGGTCACAATAAGAGTCATACCAGGTGCCTACATGTTACTTCAACCACAGCATAAGTTTCTGAACTCTAGACTTTAACTCTTGAAAGAATAAGGCTCAGATCTTTTGTGCCAAGCTTAAGTGGGGAGGAATAATGATGCAAAATCGCCCATCAAATTCTTTGCCGTCTGCACTGTTTTACGAGAGCTTTGTGAGTTGGTGTTGAAAATGGTTGGCAGGAGTTTGTATATCTACCATTTCTTGTTAGCAATAAACCAGGCCTCGAGAGAAGTTTCTGCAGAAAACTTTCTTGCAAAACTGTACAAAATATCAATAATGATGGTCATCCAACACCATTGTTTTGGTGCCAGTCTTTGTTCTACCTTAATAAGAACATACTGGAGGTAAGTCAAGTAACGCCATTGCATTTTTGCTTGGCCTCTACTGACACCACCATATTACTGACACCAAAGAAGGCAAGGGATGGTGCACAGACAACATATTCATTCATGAGGATATTCAAAGTCTCAGATCTTCTTAGAGCTCATCCACACTTCTAGGCACAGGCTTAAAGTTCCCTGTCTGAGGGCTTTTGCTTTTTGTGTGTGTGTGCCCCGTTGCTTTCCTGCAAAAAAAATCACTCTTTACCCCTGAATCTGCAGGAAACCCAATTGCCATTTGTTCTGATTTAGCATTAAAGAGCAGGTTTTCCTGAGGAAAGTGCCAGGGCAAAAATAAATAAATCCCACTTTGACATGGATCAGGAAAGCACAGACCTATGGCTAGAAAGTGTGGGGCAAAAAGTAAGTAGGGATGAGCCCTTACTGTGCTCAACACCAAAACATTCAGACGTTGAACAATAGCGGTCTGCTTTCCCTGCTCTTCCACCTTGTCCAGCATGAAAGGAGAGCTAAGGCACACAGAGATAAACTGCAGAGGTGAAAGATAGCTGACTCCACCCCCCCTCCTGTAAGGTGGGCTGAAGCAGCTGCATCGGGCAGCAGAAGCACAAGAGGCAGAGCCCTGCCTGCCCCACCACTTCTGGCGACGGCAGAATGCCCCCGCCAGCATTCTGGCATGTGGCATTGCCGCTCTTCTTCCTCGCCCAGGGCCAGAGAAGACAAGCGTCTCAGCACTGCGGCCTGCTCCTGAGGTCGACGAGAGGGGGCTATTCTGCAGCAGGGTGGGGAGCAGAGAGGGGCAAATTCCCATTTCGTCTCAGAAGGTGAAATGGGACAGGCTGCTCCTTCCTAACCATGTTTACTCAGAAGCCCCATTGAATTCAGTGGGGCTTAGAGGTAAGTGGGTTTCGGATTGCAGCCTTAGTTGGATATAACCCAGAGAGCTCAGGAAAAGGAACATCTGCATCTTGGGGGGGGGGGATTCTGCTAAAGTTTTTTTGCATTAGTGAACCAAATCAGATCAAATTGTAACATTTAGTGACATGTCCTTCACAAGTTTATGCCATTGGCTCAAACCTCTTTCCCTTGTTCCAAGAGAGGACCTAACACCCTTTTTGTTTTATAACTGCTTGGTTTTCAGGAAATATAAATTCTTCAGTCTATGCAGATATATATGTAATATGTACATTGCTCCTGCCAGAGAAAGACTGGGGTTTGGGGTTTTTAAAGTTACTTCTGTAAGTGGCTGCCAAGTGAAGATTACCTCTCAATGAGATGCACGTATTTGATCTACCAGTTCTCATATGTTGATTGAGCGGAGGGTGACTGACTGCTCCACATGACATTTTGATGACCCTTTCTGTACACCTGGTTTGAGTTTAAAGTTAGTGATGGAACATACATCTAGGCATCTTTCCAGCAGTTTCCCATTTCATAATGATGGCTTTAGAAGAACACATTACAATGAGTCCACATACATCTATCATAAAACACATCCAGAATTCTTCTCTATAATTTTTCAAAATGAGCACAATATAGTCCTTTTATGAGGCCTTGAGGCCTCTTGCATTTGTATTTTGGGCATAAAGAAACTTTTTATTTTGCCACCAGAAACCACTGGTAATTAAAGGATTGGCAATAGCCTGATGGATGGTTTTACATTGTATTAAATGGTCTTTGTTATAATGGTTACATGTGGATAACTTGTAGTTTATTATATAGCAGCAAAATGCACATTATAATGGAATCAGAGGAGGGGGAGGGCTGTCCCCTGTAGGCCACCTTGAATGGAGAGTCATTGTGCCCTCACTATAGCTAAACCATGGTTCTAAGGAAGAAAGTAACCCCATTGAGAGAGCGTGAATGCTAAACTGATTTGTTTCACCCTGGTGACCCCATCCATTGAGAATCAAGCTCACTCCTTCATCTGCCTTGGTCCATCCTTGGAAGAGTTCCTTTGTCATACTAGAGTCTGACAGTGAAAAAGAGCTAATGCTACTCTAGGCTGCATCAACAGAAGTCTAGTGTCCAGATTAAGGGAAGTCATAGTCCCACTCTCTTCTGCCTTGGTCAGACCACACCTGGAGTACTGTCTCCAGCTCTGGACAACCACAATTTAAGAAAGATATTGACAAGCCAGAAGGTGTGCAGAGGAGGGCGACCGAGATGATCCAGGGTCTGGAAAACAAGCCTTATGAGGAATGGTCAAAGGAGCTGGGTCTGTTTAGCCTGGAAAG
Organism: Podarcis raffonei; assembly: GCF_027172205.1. Lineage (NCBI taxonomy): Eukaryota > Metazoa > Chordata > Lepidosauria > Squamata > Lacertidae > Podarcis > Podarcis raffonei. The sequence continues at coordinate 3,005,961 of NC_070611.1, forward strand.
GAAGAGACTGAGAGGAGATATGACGGCCATCTTCAAATGCCTCAAGGGCTGTTACATGGAAGCGGGAACAAGCTTGTTTTTCCTGCTCTGAAGGGTAGGATTCAAACCAATGGCTTCAAGTTACAAGAAAAACTTTATGATAGTAAGAGCTGTTCGGCAATGGAAGGATCTCCTTCAGGAAGTTGTGGACTCTCCTTCCTTGGAGGTTTTTAAGCAGAGGTTGGATGGCCATCTGTCATGGATTCTTTAGCTGAGATTCCTGCACTGCAGGGGGTTGGACTAGATGACCCTTGGGGTCCCTTCCAACTCTACCATTCTAATGAGCCATCAGCCAGGTAATCACTTCAACACAGGAAGCTAGCCTGGTTTATATTTTAACATTTGCTGGATCCAGGGATTAGAAGGATCTCACAAACAGCCTACTTCCTCCCTCGCCCCCAGCTCATAACAATACTATCTGAAGCTCATCAGGCCAAGGAAATCAGTGCACAAAGCTGAAGAGGGGGTAGGAAGTGGTCTTCCAGTAATCTTCCAGAGAGAGCTGTAGCTGGTGTTTCAGTTCCGCCCTTAGATTAAATCCCTAAGCGCCTTTGCCCAATTTGTGCAACTCAAAGGACTCCAGTCCCACCCAGGAGAGGAGTGTCTGCACACCTGCTGCCAATTTGCTGAGTGCTTCGCTAACGTTAAAGACCTGGCTCCATGTGTGTCAAATTTACACCTTTGGCTTCTGACTGGGACATCCTCCTATGCTTGAACAGTGTCTCTGCAAGACACAATATGCAGTGCCTTGGATGAGGGAAGTAAATGACTTAAGGACTCATGTTTGTGGAAGACTATGGAGACATGTGGCAGGACTGTGAATGAAAGAGGAAGTCCTAAGGAGAAAAATCTGGCATCAGTGATACCCCATATTATATTCAACGTTTAGGAATATCTGGCTGGTCCACAACTTTCCCTTTCAGCCATGAATTAAAGACCAAAAGGTTGAGACAGACATAACATTTTAACAGTGATTGCAGTGGCTGCTTCAACTGCCTCTCCAACTGCCTCATGCCCTGGTGGACCTTTCTTTCTTTACTTTTTAAAGTGATATGCATTTTATTTGTTCATTCTTCATTTGAGAAGACCATGCACAATCATTTAAAAATCAGTTGCAAATTGTTCCAGGCACTCAGAATGGAGGAGACGACAGTTATTACCAGTGCTTTTTTTCTGGGGTGCTCAAGGGTACGCAGTACAGGCACCTCTTTCCCCAAATGTCAGAAGTGTGGCACTTACTGTAACAACTTTATGGTGAGTACTGGCACCTTTTTTTCTACCTATATAAAAAAGGCCCTGGTTTTTACTGATATCACAGATGCTAACCAATAGGCATGCTCCAGAGCTGGCTTTTCTCTGGTCCACGATGTGAGCAGTGCAGACATTTTGCAGAACTTTATTTTTAAAAAATAAATTCAGGATAGAAAAAAGGCATGTTGTGAGGATACAGCTACACTAGTCACTGTTCAAATATTAGGAAGAGGTGCAAAGACTCATGAGGAAGGAAGTCCTGTGATGAAACCACAACAATTAGGATCAGGAAGGAACAATTCTATTCCTAGGTTAACCCAGGTTTTCTCTCTGACCATGGGGAAATTCCTTCAGTTTATTTTCAAAATGTTAGATATTTCAGGACTTCATTATGGCCATCCCGTAAATATGACACCTTGTCACCGTCATCAATTTTTACCCTGCTCTTCTGTTTAAAACAATCAAGCAAAACCCCCAAAAGTATGCAGCCTAATATGAAACCAATAACAAAGTTAAACCGATACAAAATGTGAGGCAATACTAAAGATAGCAGCAAGAAACCAATCCAATAGGTTTAAACGCTGCCCTTTAAAACAGCGTCTCACATGTTTAGACTGTCAGTGATTGTAAAAGAAAAAGGTTCTGACCTCCTTTGCCTGGTTTTCAGACCCTAGTTGGCACAAAGAGTCCTTAAGAAAGAGTACTTTGCAGAATGCTGCTTTTATTCTTAAAAGGGGTCTTCTCCAACCACGACCAACAGCTTTTACACACACCAAACGCAGCCAGCTTTCTACCAACCAACCCACACCAAACACTACCATTGACCACTCTATATATACAGGTACAATTTGGTGAAAGATTGCATGAGTCATTGTAGGCCGCTGACTCATGCTGACTTAGTTCTTTTAGCATTAAAGAAACAGTGGCCAATTTTTAGCCGTGACAGAGACATGGGGGGGGGGGTGGCATAAGTTTCCACCAACCTAGAAATGGACAGAGAGAGGCAGAGGGAGAGAGCTCATCAGATCTCCACCGGAGAATACGCTACAATTTTGACACCAGACCTGAGAAGGCCCTATCTCTTTTTCCGGCTGGCTTGGACAAATATAATAACAGCATCGATGGTGCGGCTTGTAGCGCTGAGCTCAGCAACTTACATGAGAGCAGGGGATTTGCAAAGTAAACTTGTACAGGGTGAGTCTTGTAAAAGAGGCCCTGTGGAATATGTGCACTCTGTATCCATGGGACCTCTTTTAAAGGACTCACCCTGTATAAGGCCAATTAGGGCTTTGAAAGTCAGCACCGGCAATTAATTTATGAATATACAAAGTTATAGACTGCCTGCTCGTAAAAATATCAAAGTGATGATCAAAATAAAAGCAGCATTTCCGCTTTCCCCTTCATTTTAAAGAGCATGTCTAGTCAGAGAGGCAAACGGTGGCAGCTGCTCTCCTAGCCATATCACCCAGAAACTGAAGGAGGACCCCTTTAGTCCACCCCAGAGCGAGAGACGGAGGGGATGGCAGAGAGGCTTACGGGGGGGGGGGAGCCAAGAGCAGCTCCCACGACAGGGTCAGAGGGGACTGGACAGATCATGGCGCAAGCAGGCAGGCAGGGCTGCTGGCAAAAGACCTTTCCAGCCATTACCATCATCCCAGAAATGTGCCGGGTCAAGGAGGACTCATATCAAACCAGAGGCAGACTTTGGGCTTTCCATTTTCAGTGGCACCCTGTACAATGCCAACCCCCCCCCGCCTCTCTCACTGTTGTTGCCGCCCCTGTAGACCCTCTCAGCTTGGTGAACCAAACTGTGCCTCAACCCCATTGCATTGCCTGACCCGTTGACTTCACAAGGGATTGCAAAGAGGCTTGTTTAAAGCAGCACCGCTGCCCCCCCCCCAGAGCACAGGGGCCACGTGGGCACCTTCCTGCCTGTCAGAACCCCCAGGTCTCCTTCTTACTAAGCTTTGGGAAGGGGAGGGGTTCTGACAGGGTCCTGGAGTCCTCCGCCTTTTTCCCGATCTGACTTTGGGAAGGTGGCACAAGGGTTGGGGCGCGTGTCAAATTTTGGCCTCGCATAGGATGCCATTTATTTTATTTATTTATTGAAATTATATACCGCCCTATACTCGCAGGCCATAATCCCCTAGGATTGCATATACACCACAGTGAGTTACTGTCTTGTAAAGAATCATCTCTATTCACTCCAAAAGTGAATATTATTAATATAGTATTAATTATAACTATCTTCTATCATAGTACTGGATCATGACTTACAGTGGCGTAGCTACACCCTCTCAAGTATAATTAATTTACCACATTTAAAAGATTTGAAAATTAACATCTGTCCCTAATTGCTTTTTATCCAAATGAAAGTGGTGGAAACAATAGAATTAAACTTAGTGCTTCAAATCACAAAGTTAATTTGTACCTAAAATAGTTGTGAATTGAAGGGGTTTTTAAATTACAATTTGCATCAGATTTAGAGTGGATGACATCCACGACAGATGGACTCTGTCTGATACTAATTTAGCTAGAAAAAATAATTGGGCAAATCCTAAATTCATTCATCTTCATTATGCTCCTAAATATTTCAGAACATGTCCCTCTGGGGTGGGTCAGCTGGAAGACATGGTTAATTAGTTCATTATCCTTTCACATTTGAATTTTATTCCCCTTTTAGATGAAATGTAGGATGAGGTCCTATTGGGAGAGCATTGTAATTGACAGGCACATGCTGTGGGGAGTGGGGAAGGATCAGGATGGATTGTCTTTGGATAACGGTGGTCCCTTGAGGTCCCAGCACAGCGTTAGTGCTAAGCTATGGTTGCCTCCTAGCAGCACGGTTACGAGGCTGCGATCATTGGTTGGAAGGATGCACAATGTGGCTGTGGAAGAGAATGCAAAATCTGGTCGTAGTTGGACATGTTATCCTAAATTAACAAGAGCCGGTTGATTTTAAGCCACTTCACTGCGCTGACCTCCCTGCCAGGATGTAGCACAGTAGCTTCCAAAGAGAGAGAATCCCAGTCTGAAAGTGGCCCCCAAAGCAATCAAAGCCGCTCTTCCCCACGCCACCTCCAGATATTGCTCTTTGCCAGGCTACTCCAGATGGTTAAACTGCTCTCTTTGGCAGGAACTAGATGATTAACGGCTGCTGGAAACTCCCTGTCCAACCTGCTTCTGTATGTGAAACAGGGCAGGTGGAGATGGGGAAGAAATCTTGACCTTCACTTCAGGCACCCAGATGTTTGGGGTCATCTTCAGGTACCCACTGCAAGGTTTCTCTATAAAGGTGAGGGGAGCTATTGATACTGTTGATAGCAGCCTCTTAATCTGGCCCCTCACAGTATCAGGAGATGCTCTTGAGGCTGCTCTTTGCACATCAGACGTCATGTGATTGTGTTACATTCCATTTCAATTGGTAAATTTCTGTGGACGTTAGGGAAGCATCATGATGGATTTATAAAGTCCAGGAAATAGAACCACAGGGAAGATGAAGTGATCTTGTTTGCTCTGCCCAGACAGGAACTGGGACCTCTGGCTGCTGCCCTAACTTTTAAACACATTTCTTCACCATTAATCCTCACTTCTTCCTATTGCAGTGCCTGGATTTATCACCCCATATAACACACCTGTTAAAATAATTATAAGTGCTTCTTATAAAGATAAAACTGACAAGGTTCTGTAGGCCTTGAGAGCTGAATCACTCATGTTTTTTGGCAATGTTTCTTCGAGATGAAATGGTGGGTGTCAAGAGTTTGTGTAGGTCTGGTAGCATTTCATTTCTCCAAAAGGCCCAGGATACGTGCACCAATACACACAGGCAACAAAAGTTACATAGTGCAGCACTGACATGGAACCTCATGGGGAACATGCGCTGAACTGGGAAAAATCACAGGAGCTGAATAGTCTTAAGAGCGGTCCCTCATTTGTGTTCATCTCTTGATGAGCGCATGATCAAGGGAGGATCTGGACATACAGTATGTAAATGAACCAGCACACACCAGCTACTCAGACAGAATTTTCATTGCACCCATTCACAAAACCACAACTATTGTTTGGTAAGTAGCTGTAGTTCCCACAGTCAAGTGTGAGTTATCTGGAGATACATAATGAAATGAGGAGAAACCTCATGATTTCTATTTGTGTCAACCAAATGTGCACTGTAATAAGGGATGTTCTACTGTATTTGTCTAGGGATATGGATTCACAGATTTGAAATGTCAAACAGAAAACAGTTTTCATTTCCATTCTGTTTTTAAGAAACCCTTAAAATGCCACTTGATTCTTTTTGTTTCTTGTGTTGTCAGGCTACCCTACAATAGGGGTGGCGGGGTAATTCCTGTTCTAGGTTCTCAAAAAGCTAGTTCATGGTTCATTTAAATGTAAATATTCCATGGCTTTACCATAACTGATTTAGCTGGAAAACCTGTAAGCGAAAGAAGAGGGACATCTTAATAAAGAAGGTTGTGGTTCCTGGGGCAGATACAGTGGCCCTATTTCCTGAGATGAAAACAATTGACTGCATTTTTATTGTTGATTTTCTGTGCTTCCCAGGGCTGCTTTTTGGGTGGAATGGTGAGATATCAGTTTTAAAAATAAGTCACTCAAGAGGCTTGGACTTATTTACATCCATCCCTTAAGGATTCCTTTTACAGCTCAGGGAAGCAAGGGCTGTCATATTCTGCTATTTACAAAAATCTGTCCTTATTCTTGCCTCACCTGCCTTCTCATCAATACGAGCGATGGACTTATTTTGTGGTACGATGCACTTTGCCCTACTAGAGAGGCCGCTCGCACTCACCTTTGGCACTCCGATGATGGATGGTCGGGGTATCTGTGTACAGACAGTGACTTCATGGCAGCCCATCCCTTCCGCAGGCAGTGCAGGTGCATCAGGAGCCCCAGGCACGGACTGGGCAGCCACATGGTTGCTTGAATTGCTCTTTGCTCTGAGGCTGCTGGTTTTTTCTGTGCCATGTCTGTGGGGGGAGATTCCTTCTCCAGCCTCGTGGCCCTGAGGATCCTCGGGGTGGATGGCTTCTGCAGCTGGTTGCCTACTTACAGCGGAGTCGGTTGCAACTTTTTGTACTTCCACGACGGCCAGGCAGTTGGGCTCAGGCTGGTCGAAAGGAGTGTTTTCCCTCACACTTCCAAAGCAGGTGAGCAAAGCGGAGCAAGGAAACGGATGCATCGTGAATACCAGGATGCTGCTGCTTATCCCACGTTTGGGGCTGGCATTCATACTGTGGAATTATCACATCCTGAAGGGGGGAACCAAAAGGTGACAGCAGGTAGTCTTCTTACCGTGGTTCTCCCAATACCTGAAGTCCAGAATATTCCATGGCTGTGGAGATGGTGGGCTGGAGAACCATTCCTCGGGGATCTAATGGAGGCAGACGATGAATGCCCTGTGCCCTCTGACTGGGCAGAAGAGGCAAAGATGCAAGGAAAATGTTTTGCGGCAGATTCTCGTTGTCAGCAGCTGAACAAAAAGCTCTTACAAAAGAAGCATCTCCTCAGCAAGCTACAGTTACAGTCCAAGGCCGAACAGATGCTTCGTGGTGAGGTAGTGCTAAGTCAATAGTGCTGTGGCCTCAAGTTACTTGGCCGAAGCGGCAAAAAAAGAGAATGTAGCCTGATCTGCCCAGCTATAATAGTATCAACGTGTGTATCGGTGACATCATAACAATAGCATAACCGGTTCTGGTTACGCAACTCAGATGATTATTAGCAAAGGCCCAACATTAAAATCTTTGTCTGTCACTAATGAAGATAAAAATGTGTTTTCCAAACCCCTGCTAGCCCATCCATTATTAAAGTGCAGAGTTTGATTTTAATCTTATGTCAAAAGGGAGACAATTGGGTTCGCTCTTCTACTTCAGTTATATCAAAAGATTCCTCCCGTCTCATGACTGCCAGTGCACAGAAGAATCTTTGGGACATCTCTCTCTACGCCCCATGTAGACTGGTGATTCTTTCTTTGTTATCAACTCACCCTCCAGACCTTATTACAGACCCTGATATTGTGAAGTGGGGGCAAAGGCCACTGTTCCTGGAGTGAACCCAAATCACTACCAGGGGTGGAAAGGGAGTGAAAGGTTTATTTCAAACAGCAGCAAGAAAGGCACAGGTTAACACCTAAAGTCTGCGCACCATCCTAAGGGATGAGGCTCACATTTCTATGGTTTCTCTGCAATGCTTCACATAAACACAGTGCCATCAGCCCATGTGTGCATTTTCATTGGTTCCTACAAACCTGCTCCAATCTGCAGAAGCAATATCATGGCAACAGGTAACTTTAAATAAAGTTGCACCTCGACACGTCCGCTAGCTTCTGATGTACTTTTCTCTTTCTCCGAAGTCTCTGGCTTCCAACTCGCAAGGCTGACTGCCCTGGCCTGTTGCTTTGCCCAAAGATAAGAAAGCTCACAGCATACACAAAATCTAGTAGTTCCATTAACAAATTTATACTTTAAAGTTTAAAGGAACAACATGAAATAGTTGTGCCAAAGCAGGAGGAGTAATCTGATGGGTCTCCTCCTCCTCCTCCTCCTTGAGGGCAGATGACTGCGCCTCCCACAATGTCTAACAGCACCAAATGTGTGACATGAAGACACTGCATTGCAAGATTTCCCATTCATGTCTCTGTGTGTAGGGAATTATTTAACCAAGAGGGCACAATTATTCATCCATAAGAGGAATCATGCAGCTAATATGAAACATTAAAAGAAGATAAAATACAGCATTCAAATCATACTTGACTGCCAAGGCAACAGTGAACATTTTGACTTACTGTCAAAGAAAATGCATCAGGAATGTTGCCTGCTCTTTCAGAGAATATAACAATCTTTCATTGGCACTTGTATCACTGCCTTCTTGTAAAATAAACAAAGAAAAATGTCCTCTTGGGCAAACCAAAAACTGGATCCTCTTTCCCAAGCTATATGTGGGTTCAGCTTTTGAGTGTGATTAAATGGAGAATAAGTCTTAACAGATAGTGTGGTGACTATCATTGATCTGCGTTACCTGACCATGTGTTGCATGTTATGAAATCATTTTGTATGAAGATGAAAAAATCTGTTCATTGACTGGATAAACAAGGCTACGTTGCAATCTTAGTGCTGTCGCAGGAATAATATATGAAATAAATGCTGCAATTATGGCTTGAGTATATTGCTATTAAATTTTTTGTGTGTGTTTTGTGTTTTAGCTGCAGTGGAAAGAAAATTCACAGCCCATGTTTCCTAAATGTCATTAAATAAAACATCGTCAAGGAAGTTGGGTGTATCAACATACTCCTTGACTCCTTGATCAGCACTGTAGACATAGACGTATAGATGCACACACGTAAATAGGGTCCAACAGTGTTATATCACTGTAAATGAGACTAGAATCTGACTCTGGGTGGGAATCAGAGCTCGTATAACAGCTGAGGTTTCAAGTGACCTCCTGTGTTCAGGTCACCTTTAAGGTGTCGCATCCTGGCATTTCCCCCTCCCCTCTCCCTTGTAAGTCCTTCGGAATTGCAGAGGGGCAGCAATGATTTTAGGCTGCAATCCATGCGCCTGTGTGTGAGCTTCACCATCAGTTGGACTACTCTTGGAGTAAGAATGTGCAGGATTGTGCTGTAAGTCTGCTGCAGTTTTGATTGGGGATTGGATTTCAGAGATCTCAACCAAGAAGAAAGGACTGGAGTTTGCCATGGATTTCTCTTGGGAACTTGGGATGGGGGATTTGATTTAAACAGTCTGCCAAAATACATACATGGCTTGTGCCTGGGAAGCTGCTTCCATTTGTGAAAGCGCAAGGCCACAGGTGGCCATGAAACCCTGGTGCCGGGACTTCCTGCAACACAGGCTGCTAATTAGTCGAAGCTTCTGTCAGTCACTTGTGGCTCATGCTTTGACAGATGCTTATTTCATTATACCCTCTTTAGGAGAAAGAGAAAGAAGAGAATGGAGTTGGCTTGCATGCCCAGCCCTGCCCGTTCCTAAAAGTGAGCGACCCTCCTCCTCCTTCCCCTTTCCCAAAGATGGGATCCCCTGTCTGGTTTTGCAAGGGTGAGAGTCTTCTGAAGAAAGGTTCCCCATCTTATTTACAAGAGGGAGAGGGAGAGAGCAGTTGGAAATCCTGGAGAGGGGAAGTGGGAGGAAAGGCTGCCCTCCAAGCAAACTTGAAAGTGTGCGTGTTTGTTGCTGCCAGCTGCTAGTTTTGCTGTTAAGTCTAAGGAAGGGAGAGTTGCAAGGGACCCAGCCCCCTGAAACGCAGGGATCTCAACTGAAGCATCCCCCTCCTCCTCCTCGTCCTCTGCTGCCCCCCCCCCCGCCACCCCACTGTCGGGCAGTCCGGAAAGCGGCAAAGGAGCTGCAGAGTCTTATTTACACCAGATAAACACTGGTATTGACTGGTATTGTGAATGAAGAAGACCTCTCCCTTCCATGTGCTGGGGTGGGTGGATGCATGGGTATGGGGAATATCCTTTTTCTTCTTCTGCTGCTGCTGCTGCTTCTTCTTCTTCTACTACTACTACTACTACTACTACTACTTCTACTTCTTCATCCTTTTTCCTCCCCTCCACATCTCAGAGATGAATTAAAAGTGGTGGAGAGATCAAACCTCCATCAAACCTCACTTTAAATTTTGTAATTGCAATGGTTCAGCAGCCAGCAATCTTTTAGGAAACTTGTGGAGTGTTTATTCCGCAAGTTGTCTACTCAGACGTTAGTCCCATGCTATTTAATGGAGCTTACTCCCAGGTAACTGGGCAAAGACTGTGCAGTCTTATACTGCAATCGTAAGCATTTTTACTCAGAAGTAAGTCCCACTGAGTTCCATAGGACTTACTCTCTGGTATGTGCCTGATCATTGTCACAGTTTCCATTATTATTATATTTATATCTTGGCGCTGAGGATAACCTTTCCTGTGCAAAGTGCTTGACATGCAGATCTTGGAGCTGTGAGGAGCTGTGGGGTCTGCCTTTCCTTAGCAATATGGGAAAGGGGAAACTAAGCACCCACTCATGAAACTCTTGGTATCTCCAGCTCAGCAGTGCTAGTGCTACAAAAGAGTCACACCAGAGGCTCAGAGGAACTTGGCAAGTTAGGGTGTGTGTGTGGATGGTTGGCTCCATGGCTATTACCATGCCTGCCTTGCTAAGAGGAAAGGGACTGAAATAAAACACAAGGGATCAATAAAAACATTATATAAAAAATTAAGCTTTGTATTCAAATGATAGATTGCCTACTTTTTATGCCCTTTAAAAACAAATGTGTTAAGGGGTGTGTGCATGTGTGTGCCAAACTCAGCCTTTGACCCAGGTGAAAGTAAGCCTTGTTTCGCCTCTGATGGTTGGTTATAGTTCAGCAAGGAAACATCAACTTCTGAACTTGTCTGGTATTTTCATCAAAGCACCTCCAGTACTACGGCACAATCCAGGTAGAATTCCCCCACACAAACATACATTTTCCCATCACGGTGGTGCATTGGTGGGAGAAGTTGTTGCTGGCGGCAGTTTTCCCTCCTGTCTAATTCTTCAAGATACAGAAGCCCTCTCAGGGTCTTCAGCTGACCAGCCTCCCTCAGGAACATCAGTGGCTCAGATCCACCACAAGCCATGCATTCTGTGGCACTCCTGAGATCAGGCAGGCCCCCTCCCTGCTGAATGGCAGGTGCCTGACAAAGACCTTTCTATTACAACAGGCATTTTAAATAAGTTTAGCAGGGCCCAATGTCCCTGTGCCTGTTGCATTTCCCAAAGGCTTTAGAACCAAAAAACTTAGACCTGTAGAGTTGGAAGGGACCCCCGAGGGAAATCTAGTCCAACCCCTTGCAATGTAGGAATCTCAGCATGCGGTTCCCGCATCCAATTTGAAACCATACCAGACCCTGTTTAGCTTTGAAAATGCACCAACAGTTTTATTGCTGCACCACTAGTAGCTTGTGCTATCAGTTGCAGTAAGATCCACAATATTCAATTTAAACAACAACAACAACAACACTATTCCAGCCTCTCTGGGTTAACTCTGTAGACAACAAGTTGCATTTGCTTCTGCTGTCTCCTTGTTCTGCTTAGGATGGTATCATAGCTCTGTAGCACAGCAACTCCCAGTAGACGATGCCAGGCAAGATGGAAAAATGAGCAGATTCAATATAAGAAATATTCCTATTTGCATATGATGGTTGCTTACTATTTTAATGGAAGATGGTAGTCTGTATGCATCTATGTTTATGAACTTGCCTAATGAGGAGTGGGAGACACCCCTTGTCTTTTACGCAGCACAGGTGGGGCTCATGTTAAACCAATTTTCAGCCACGCTTTTTTGTGATATGTGAAAGTAACTCTAATGAGCCATGGGAATTAATTTACCATTCAGAACTGCGGAAAGACATCCCAAACCAAGTGTGCACCGTTCTATGGGAATAGATAGTAAATAGGCTGTATCCATCATTAAATCCTACAAGTGTGTTACGGTGAGCTTTAAATCATAATTTTGGTTGCTATAAAGATTACAGTTACAACATAGGTTTGAGATGCTGCGGTTTGCCATCATATCAGATTAGCTCGAGGGATGACAGAGTATTAAAATGTAATCTTACCCTGTGATATCATATTTGGATATGCACAATAGACAAAACTATTCTCTTTCTAGCAAATGGTCCTGTTCTAGAGTTACAGTCTCGAAACTGAAACTAATGGCTTACAGACCTCCTCACGCTCCTTGCCCCTCCTTGGGGGCAACATGGCCAGGGTGAGCTACTGCAGACACAACAAAGCATCTCTCAGCCACCGTTGGCTCTTATGGATAACTACTGACCCTGGAAATTAGGTAAAGGTAAAGGGACCCCTGACCATTAGGTCCAGTCGTGGCCGACTCTGGGGTTGCGGCGCTCATCTCACTTTACTGGCCAAGGGAGCCGGCGTACAGCTTCCAGGTCATGTGGCCAGCATGACTAAGCCGCTTCTGGCGAACCAGAGCAGCGCACGGAAACACCGTTTACCTTCCCGTCGGAGCGGTACCTATTTATCTACTTGCACTTTGACGTGCTTTCGAACTGCTAGGTTGGCAGGAGCAGGGACCGAGCAATGGGAGCTCACCCCGTTACTGGGAATCGAACTGCCAACCTTCTGATCAGCAAGTCCTAGGCTCTGTGGTTTAACCCACAGCGCCACCCGCGTCCCCACACACTGGAAATTAGCCTTTTGCTAAAATAATTTTCACAAAAATTCTTCAACTTGTTGCCTTTCTAAATCTTTAAGTAAAAACATTGCTCTGCCCTTGTTATCAGCCCATAATGAATGCAAGTCCAGCTCTGCCCAGGCCTGGGAATGGGTTGGGCTGGGTAAAGTCCACAACGCTAGAGAAGTTAGCAAGAAAAGGAGGTGGATTTGGCTCATTTGCTTGCTTCCTTTTTCTCTCATGCATACCCTCCAACATGCTGAGTCCCGCATCTTCCCATCTGTGCTCCCACGTGAATCACATGACCCATGAGAGATTACGGAACCCCAAACATGCCTTTCTCGGGGCCGTGCTCTCACAGCACCCACACACATGAAATTGCACGAGATCACGGCAACCTCAATGGCTGCCATGTTCTTGCAGGAAAAAAGTGGATGTCCTGTTTTTCCTGGGACACTCAAAGGGTATGCTCATGCTTTCACACCCTGTACACCCCTGGCAGACTGTTGGCTCTATGCCATCCTGCCCACTCCCAAATTGCAAAAGAAGAGGACCTTCGCTGCGTCTCAACAAGGGGGGAGGCACAGTCGATGGCAACTCTAAAGAGGCAGGGCCTTTGCAGTGGCTGCACCAATATTGTGAAACACCTTGCTCCATGAAACATGGGTGGCCACCTCTCTGGCTGTCTTTCCCTGGTTGGCACCACCAACTTTGTTCAAGCAGATGTTTGCCAGCTGTGTATTTTATTGGAGACCCATCTTCTCCAACTTTGTTGTATTTTCATAGTTTTCGGTGATATGGTGATCTTAAACTGTAAGCCACCCTAAGTAGTGCAGTGACACTAGAAGGGCAAGATAGATATTCCTATATAAATGACCAGATGGGTGGGAGGCCACCTGGTCTTGATGGGGTTATACTTCCCCTGAAGGAGCAGGTTCATAGCTTGGAGGTCCTCCTGGATCCTTTGCTGTCACTCTTTTTTTTTTAAAGTAATATTTATTCAAGATTTTTACAATACATAGAAAAAAACCCTAGCCCAGAAAAAGAAAAAAGAAAAAAAGAAAAAAGAAATACAGTACAAATCTCCAAATACAATTTCCATTTGCTTGGTTCTTGAACCTCCTCACACCTCCCTTTTTGTATTCCTGTTTAGATCATTATTTCAGCAAATTCTTATCCCAATTCAATTTTTAATTTAAATAATTAATCATTACACTCTATCTTATTTATTAAACAACATATCTTTTCCTTCTTTTAAATTAAACAGTTATTCAATTTACCTTACTCCATTTAGCCCTATCTTATTATTAAAAATCTTAAAATTTCAAAAACATAACATGTCCATACATTTTCCCTTAAAAGCATTTCTACTAAAGCCAATTTGGTTCCTTTCCCGCAAATCCCTCAAGTTTCAATAATATTACATTAATTCCAAAATTAACATAAACAATTTCTAATTTTCATCCAACGTCCCTTGCTCCTGGTTTCGGGTCATATCAGTCCTTTCTGTCCGTTACTTAGTCCATCAATCCGGAGTTCTGATGTCCGAGGCTCTTAACTCTCTTCTATGCCCCTTCTGCAGATTTTTCTGTTCCTGTTTGTACTTACACAGTTCCTTGACTGCTGTTAGCTTCTGAGGGAGTGTATCTCTGGGGGGTTCCATCCGGTAAAATTTTCCATTTTTCTTCATCTGTTTTTCTCCTTGCCCCTAGCTCCACTCCCGAACCTCAACTTTATAATTCCAAAAATATTTATCCAAATAATTGAACACCTGATTCAGAGTCCCACTAGAGTAGAAACCTTCCTTAACTTCAAATGCTTCCCAGCACTCTCCAGATTTCATCAGTAACTTTTGTTCCAGTGAAGCTTTAGGTCTTGCCATTTGTGTTGTATAGGAAGTAACTGCTACTTCTTCCTTCTCCATCTGCCCTTGAACTTTCTTTGTGAGGCCGGATTCCTGAATTGGTCGTTGTGTATCTTCATCACCCTTATTCTCTATTAAATCATATTCCATGACCACAGTTCTCATAACGTCCAATTTTCCATTCATCCGGCACATTTTTTCAGACAACTGCTCAAGGAGAGCATTAATCCTGTCAAGGGCAGACATCTGGACTTCCTGCCAACGCATTCTTTCCAAAACAAAAGTCTGACAACTTTTCCCACAGTCCAAAGTCTCACAAATATATGCTGGGATCGTAAACAAACAGGCTCCCTCTAGGGGAAACAGTTTCCATTTGTATCCATTTTTTTCAAGAAAGTTACTTTCGATTTCCAATTTCCTTCGATTTCAAATACTTTGTTTCTTTAAAGCAAAAAACAGAAGGTAGCGTTGAAATTAGTTTGTTTCTCTTTTCTTTTCTATCTGTCAAAAATACTTCGCTTTCAATCGATGGACGTCAAAAACAAATTCTGTCCCGATGCCCCGTCCCCAGGTCTGGGACGGTAGAAACTTATATTCCTTCTCTCACTTTCTGCAGGATTAAACAGTCCACTCCCCCCCCCCCTTTCCTGCTTCCAAGGGGGGTTATGTTGATTAAGGATACAGGAAAATTCCAACTTTAAAAAGACTTTTTAAGCTGTTAGTTTACATATGTACATTGTCCATATACAAAACGGGAGGCGGACTTCCTTTTTACACCTTCCCGCTTCATGCCTAATTCATAAATTTATAAGTTCTTAATCCAATTCTCCGTTTACTCACGGGTACTTGATTTAGAGTCCAAATGTCTTCAGGAAAAAGTCAGTGCTCTCCGGCGATGGCTGCGTGGCTTCCTTCCATGGAAATAGCGATCGGTTCGATGCACCGCGCTGCTCACCCCACTTCACTTCGGAGCCCCCAAAAAGGGGTTTCCTCGTGAGTAGGTGAGGCGCTCTTGGTGCCTGCCAAACCCCACGGTCCCAGGCTTCCTCCGCCTGGGGTTTCTAACGGGTCCCTGCCTTCGCTGTGGCGGGAGACCCCAGTTTCCACGGAGCCCGTTCCTCCAGTCGGAGGAACTCCGCCATTCGCCGATGGTGCTAACCCGGAAGTCCCATTTGCTGTCACTCAAGGCTCAGGTGGCCTCAGTGGCCCGGACTGCCTTCCATCAGCTTTGGCTGGTGGCCCAGCTATGCCCCTATCTGGACAGGGATAGCCTAACTACTGTTGTCCATGCTCTGGTAACTTCAAGCTTAGATTACTGCAATGTGTTCTATGTAGGGCTGCCTCTGAAGACGGTTCGAAACTTCTGCTGGTGCAGAATTCAATGGCCAAGATGGTTTGAGCATATTACACCTATCCTGGTCCGACTGCATTGGCTACCAATTCATTTCTGGGCCCAATTCAAAGTACTGGTTTTGACCTATAAAGCCTTAAATGGCTCAGGACCGCAATACCTCTTTCCATATGAACCTACCCGGACCCTAAGATCATCTTCTGAGGCCCTTCTTCATGCGCCTCCTCCTCAAGAGGTCCAGAGGGTGGCAACACGAGAATGGACCTTCTCTGCAGTGGTTTCCTGTCTGTGGAATGCTCTCCCCAGGAAAGTTTGCCTGGCACCTTCATTATGCAGCTTTGGGCAACAGGCAAAAACACTCCTTTTCAGCCAGGCTTTTGGTTGATTGGCTTTTGGCATCCTATGCCCTTTTAAAATGTGATCTTTTCTGTGAACTGCCTGAGACCTCTGGATATAGGGTATCTAAATTAAATGAATGAATGAATGAATGAATGAATACAAACAAACAAACAAACAAACAAACACATATTCTATACTAAGCCTGCCTCAAAGCACATCTTCACCTATTTTGCAATGCACATTAAGATAATGCCCACCACATCAAAATACAAGAGATTGACAAGAGGCCACGTATGTTTTCAGAATGTGACTTTTCTCATGTGAAGACAACCTCACTCCCCATATCATTTTTACACCAAAACATCTGATGCACAGCCTTCCAAGTTGGTGCCCTCCAAATGTTTAGGACTGCAGCTTCCATCAGCCCTTGCCAATATGGTCATGCTGGCTGCAGCTGATGAAAGTTGCAGTCAAACACCAGGAGGAGTCCAGCCTGGGGAAGGCTAAGAACAGGGGGCTTAGAATGGACCCATCACCCTTTCATTTGGACTAGACTGCAACTCATGGTGACATACAACAAGAAAGGTGCAACTAGCTTATAGCTGCCCCTTTTGTGCAGGCTGAATTGTCAGTCAAATCCGATCTTCCTATCCCTCCGTCTCCTATCAGCTGAGCACAGCAGGCAAACCTCACTTCCAGTCTCACTGCACCCCAGATGGCTAATTAGGACAATGGGAGGAAGACGCTTGCTCCGGGACCTTCTGCACCTGGACTGAGCTCTCTTGCGTTGAGAAGAAATGCAGGTCTATCCTGTCAGTTGATTCAGCCCTTTCCTGGCTTCTGCTTTGCACCAGCAATTCAGATTTTATATCCTTTAGGGTCGCATCCCCTAGAATCATAGAATCATAGAGTTGGAAGAGACCACAAGGGCCATCGAGTCCAACCCCCTGCCAAGCAGGAAACACCATCAGAGCACTCCTGACATATGGTTGTCAAGCCTCTGCTTAAAGACCTCCAAAGAAGGAGACTCCACCACACTCCTTGGCAGCAAATTCCACTGTCAAACAGCTCTTACTGTCAGGAAGTTCTTCCTAATGTTTAGGTGGAATCTTCTTTCTTGTAGTTTGGATCCATTGCTCCGTGTCCGCTTCTCTGGAGCAGCAGAAAACAACCTTTCTCCCTCCTCTATGTGACATCCTTTTATATATTTGAACATGGCTATCATATCACCCCTTAACCTCCTCTTCTCCAGGCTAAACATGCCCAGCTCCCTTAGCCGTTCCTCATAAGGCATCGTTTCCAGGCCTTTGACCATTTTGGTTGCCCTCCTCTGGACACGTTCCAGTTTGTCAGTGTCCTTCTTGAACTGTGGTGCCCAGAACTGGACACAGTACTCCAGGTGAGGTCTGACCAGAGCAGAATACAGTGGCACTATTACTTCCCTTGATCTAGATGCTATACTCCTATTGATGCAGCCCAGAATTGCATTGGCTTTTTTAGCTGCCGCGTCACACTGTTGGCTCATGTCAAGTTTGTGGTCAACCAAGACTCCTAGATCCTTTTCACATGTACTGCTCTCAAGCCAGGTGTCACCCATCTTGTATTTCTGTTCCTGTTCTGTTCCTGTTCCTGCCTCTTTTGTCCTAGCAGGATACTTGGCTCTACTGGAAATGTCAGCCCGTCCCTTCAGTGGTTTATTCTGGCTGGCATCCCAATCCATTCTAAAATTAGCCATGCAATCCTATAGGTGGCTACCCGGAGGTTGGTTCTTACTCCCAGGTAAATAGATATAGCAGAACATTCCTACAGTGGGGGGAGTCATGGTGGAGAAACCATAAGTCTTACCTGGCTTAAACCAGCTCAAGTTGGAGTTTGCAGGATGGGGAGGCTGGAGGGGATGCTCCACACTCCATCATTAATTTATTTTTAACATTTCCCTGAGGGAAACAAAATACACCAGCTCCAGTCGCCATGTAATCCGTGAATGCTAGTAGCTGTTTCCATTGCATGAAAATGACCAGTGAGTGTCATCCAGAGTGCATAGGGGCCCTTGAACCCCTTGGGTCTAAAAGGAATCTAGGAGCACCTGGTCCCACAGCATTGCTGTTAGAAAATGGGAGCCAATCCAGTGGGCAGAAGCTCGGTGTTAGCGTCATATAAAAATGGGGCACAAAGTACCCTTAATTTCCTGGTGGGTCTTTGGACTCCGATAAAGAATTGCTGTCATACCATTAATTTCAGAGATTTGTGGGCAACCCATAGAGAGCTTAGCTATCTCCAAGTTGCCCCATATCCTTTAGAATTTCAACTTCAGAGCAAGAGTGAAGTTGTGAAGAGGTGAAGAGCTGAGTTGGTGAAATCCCTGCCTTAGATATCAGCTCTGCCACGAGTTCCCGGCTTTCTCTCAGCCACAGGGTGATATAAGGAATGTAATATTAGCACAGCTGCTGACGTAACAGCAATGTGTGTGATGTGCTTTGAGTACTCGTACTTCCTCACTTCCTATCACCTATCCATCTAAGTCAGGTTCCAACGCTCTGTCCCACTTTGGGTGGTTCTCAGTGCTTCCAGAGACAGGCATTTATTGTGGGTTTGGTGTGTCTCATGCCCACAAGTTTTTGCAGCATCCACATGACATTGCTGGCATCCAAACGCCGGCCTGTTCCCCCTCTCCACCATTTAATCTGGATTTACCTTTCATGCAAAAACCAGATGAGTTCTAAAACCTTGTTCAGTTGATGGTGCCCGTTTGTCATATCTAAATCACCTGCTTGTGTCTCCTTGTACAGGAGGTCATGCAGTTGACAAGCTCCCCTTCCAGATGTGTCATAACTATTAGGAGGACAAAGTTGTGCTGCTTTTTAAAAAATAACACCTCATGAGCCCTATGTGCATAATGAATTCTGGAAGTTTATAACACCATTAATCACCCCTCTTTTGCCGTTTGGCATCCTCACAGCTTCCTGTATTGACTTTGCTCTCATTTGATTGAGTTCCATTCTGCAGATTTTATTATCTTCTCAGAACCGGCCGGCAGCCAGCCTGAAGGGGCACCTGCAGCTCCTCATCTGGTTCCTCTGCCTGCCTGATCACAAGCTGGAATTGCTGTCCCCTTGCCCAAAAATGATTCTAACAGCTGTCTCATTTCCACATGCCTTCCTGATCTCAAACAAATTATTTTTAAATCCTCTCTCTTTTGACTCCCTGTAACCTTTTCATGAAGCTCAGCTTAATTGTTGTCTATTTTAAGCTATGGCAAGTGAACTTGCATTGTTTCTCTTCCTGAGAGAGGTGGACATTTCAGGAATAAACCTGTGCAGGATAATTTCTCCCCTGGGTGCTCTGGGGCTTCTCCAAACTTGCTGCTCTCTCCCACCATCAACACCCCCTTTGCCACCCAGTGTACCCAGGCAAGGTGCTAGTGAGGAGAGCTGGGATCAGCCGCAGGCTTTGGGATTGACGTCGGGCAGAAGGGCACATTCTTGCAGCAGCGTCCGGGACTCCCTCCCTCTCTCTGTTTCCCCTTCGCCTCATCAAGGTAAGCTTGGGAAAGGAAGTGGTGGGCTGCTTCTTTTTACGCAAGCTGAAATATACTCAGTCACATAGTGATTTCATGCTCTTTATTGCAGCTCGTAAAACAGTGAACCCCCCCCCGAACCTCAGGCTTTATATACATTATGTACACAATGAGTCCCGTGTGATTGGCTGAGTCTGCTTGCATTCTATGATTCTCCAGACCTAATAGGCTGATTAACTTCCACCTGGGGCCTGAATGGGGTGCTCCTGCAGGCCAATCAGTTGTTGCATTCAAGGATCCTACCTGCCTATTGTTCTAGGATCCTAGCTCAGTACATAACACAAGCATCAAGGGTGAGAGGCTTGTAGGCCCTGCTATGCTCCCAGTGATGCATCGGAAGTGTGATAGAGGACCAAATCAACATAGAATCATAGAATTGGAGAGCCGAAAGTGACCCTGAGGCCCATGAGATGAACTCTGGCCAGGCGCACAAAAGCTGCCTCAGCAGCTCCCTTGCACACTGGAGCCAGGCTCCGAGGGGAGCCTGTTGTGGGGGCGCCTGGTCACGCCTCCTCTCAAAAATGTGTCTTGGGCCATGGACCCCCCAGCCCCCCAGGCTACGCCAGTGCCCTGAGGGTCATCTACCAAAGGGTCATAGACCAAATGGAGCAAACAGCACGCAGACCTAGTGGTGGGAGGAAAAAAATCCTTAAATAAGAGACACGGGAGAATGATTAATGGACTTCAATGTCTGTACACTAATGCACAAAGCATGGGAAATAAACAAGATGAGCTTGAGCTCTTGGTACAGCAAACTAAATATGACATAATAGGCATCACTGAAACCTGGTGGGATAAGTCCCACGATTGGAATGTAATAATGGAGGGATACAGACCAGACAAGAAAGGAGGAGGAGTGGCGTTATATGTCAGGGATGTGTATACCTGTGAAGAAATCCAAGATTTCGAACCTCAAAGCCAAAGTGAGAGCATTTGGGTCAAAATTAAGGGAGAGAAGAATAACAGTGACCTCATTGTGGGAGTTTACTATAGACCCCCAAGCCAAACGGAGGACATAGATGATGCCTTCCTGGAACAGATGGCCAAGCATGCAAAAGGAAGGGAGATAGTAGTAATGGGGGACTTCAATTACCCGGATGTCAAACATTCTCCGATGTCAAACATTGACCCGGATGTCAAACTCAGCCAAGAGCATAAGGTCAAACAGATTCCTCACTGGCCTTGCAGACAACTTCATTGTCCAGAAAGTGGGAGAAGCAACAAGAGGAACAGCCATTTTAGATCTGGTCCTAACCAATGTTGATGACCTGGTTAGTGGGGTAGAAGTGGAAGGATCATTAGGCGCGAGTGATCATGCTCTTCTGAAGTTTACTATACAGTGGAAAGGAGCAGCCAAGCATACTAGGACTCAATTTCTTGACTTTAAGAAAGCTGACTTCATAAAACTTAGGGAAGTGCTGGGTGAGGTCCCATGGACAGTAATACTAAAGGGAAAGGGAGTTCATGATGGCTGGGAGTTTGTTAAGAGGGAGATAGTAAAAGCACAACTTCAGGCAATACCAATGAGACGGAAACATGGAAGGTGCCTAAAGAAGCCAGGGTGGCTATCTAAAGAAGTTTTAACTGAGTTAAGATTAAAAAAGGATGTGTACAAAAAATGGAAAAGGGGGGGAACCACCAAAGAGGAATTCAAACAAATAGCCAGCACGTGTAGACACAAAGTCAGAAAAGCTAAAGCACAGAATGAACTCAGGCTTGCTAGAGAGGTTAAAAGCAACAAAAAAGGCTTTTATGGGTATGTTCGTAGCAAAAGGAAGAACAAAGAAACAGTGGGGTCACTCAGAGGAGAAGATGGTGAAATGTAAACAGGGACACAGAAAGGGCTGAACTCCTCAATGCCTTCTTTGCCTCAGTCTTCTCCGATAAAGAAAACAAGAAGTTGGAGCAAATGATTCAGCAGAGGAAACACAGCCCAGAATAACTAAGGAGATAGTACAAGAATACTTGGCTAGTTTAGATGTATTCAAGTCTTCAGGGCCAGATGAACTGCATCCAAGAGTATTAAAAGAACTGGCAGATGTGATCTCAGAACCACTGGCAGTCATCTTTGAGAATTCCTGGAGAACTGGCGAAGTCCCGGCAGACTGGAGGAGGGCAAATGTTGTCCCTATTTTCAAAAAGGGGAAAAGAGAGGACCCAAATAATTACCGCCCAGTCAGTCTGACATCAATACCAGGGAAGATTCTGGAGCAGATCATTAAGCAAACAGACTGTGAGCACCTAGAAAGGAATGCTGTGATCACCAATAGTCAGCATGGATTTCTGAAAAATAAGTCATGTCAGACTAACCTGATCTCGTTTTTTGACAGAATTACAAGCCTGGTAGATGAAGGGAACGCAGTGGATGTAGCCTACCTTGATTTCAGCAAGGCATTTGACAAGGTGCCCCATGATATTCTTGTAAAGAAGCTGGTAAAATGCGGTCTTGACTATGCTACCACTCAGTGGATTTGTAACTGGCTGACTGACCGAACCCAAAGGGTGCTCATCAATGGTTCCTCTTCATCCTGGAGAAGAGTGACTAGTGGGGTGCCACAGGGTTCTGTCTTGGGCCCGGTCTTATTCAACATCTTTATTAACGACTTGGATGATGGACTTAAGGGCATCCTGATCAAATTTGCGGATGACACCAAACTGGGAGGGGTGGCTAACACCCCAGAGGACAGGATCACACTTCAAAACGACCTTGACAGATTAGAGAACTGGGCCAAAACAAACAAGATGAATTTTAACAGGGAGAAATGTAAAGTATTGCACTTGGGCAAAAAAAATGAGAGGCACAAATACAAGATGGGTGACACCTGGCTTGAGAGCAGTACATGTGAAAAGGATCTAGGAGTCTTGGTTGACCACAAACTTGACATGAGCCAACAGTGTGACGCGGCAGCTAAAAAAGCCAATGCAATTCTGGGCTGCATCAATAGGAGTATAGCATCTAGATCAAGGGAAGTAATAGTGCCACTGTATTCTGCTCTGGTCAGACCTCACCTGGAGTACTGTGTCCACTTCTGGGCACCACAGTTCAAGGAGGAACTGACAAACTGGAACGTGTCCAGAGGAGGGCAACCAAAATGGTCAAAGGCCTGGAAACGATGCCTTATGAGGAACGGCTAAGGGAGCTGGGCATGTTTAGCCTGGAGAAGAGGAGGTTAAGGCGTGATATGATAGCCATGTTCAAATATATAAAAGGATGTCACATAGAGGAGGGAGAAAGGTTGTTTTCTGCTGCTCCAGAGAAGCGGACACGGAGCAATGGATCCAAACTACAAGAAAGAAGATTCCACCTAAACATTAGGAAGAACTTCTTGACAGTAAGAGCTGTTTGACAGTGGAATTTGCTGCCAAGGAGTGTGGTGGAGTCTCCTTCTTTGGAGGTCTTTAAGCAGAGGCTTGACAACCATATGTCAGGAGTGCTCTGATGGTGTTTCCTGCTTGGCAGGGGGTTGGACTCGATGGCCCTCTTGGTCTCTTCCAACTCTATGATTCTGATTCTATGATTCTATGATCTACTCCAACCCCTGCAGTGCAAGACCATGCAGGGGGCCAGTATGGGGACTGAACCTGCAACCTTGGTGTTCTCAGGACCACATTCTCACCAACAGACCTAAGCATGAATTATTTCAGAATTAATTTCATTTTAGATCGGCCCATTCCCAATGGGGCCAGGAGTGACTTTGCCCATTATTGGTAACAACCTAAACGGTCCAACTATCAGTGTGTGATTGCATTATTATATGTTCTTCCATGATTATTATTTTTTAAAGCCTGTATAAAGTCTGAAACCCTTGTCCTCCAACATCTAGTTTTATACATTAGAAGCCAGTGGTAAGAAAGTATTAGGCTGCCAGGCGTTGGATTAGCCAGTCAAAGCAACTATTTTGCACCCAGATAAGCAGCAGCCTTGGAAATCTCCACAGCCTTCTTCTTTGGGAAACTGAGGCTGCTTCCAAGATGAGCATTTTATCTCTGGGTGCTTGTCTCCTTCCTTCTGTTCAGGGTTGTGCAGTCATGAGTGAATGAGCTATTGTGGTGCAGTTCAGCCACGAAGTGCACAGGGTGAGCTTGGGCTAGTCGCCATTATCCCTTGGCCTGGCCTCCCTCCCAGGCTTGTTTTGAGGTTAACATGGTGGCAGTGGCAGTGGAGAACCATGTAAGCTGCTTGAGTAATAAATAATAAATAAGTTGTACATGTGTATATTTATTTTATTATTTTATTTATTTCAGGACTTTTATCCTGCTTTTCTATCCGAACAAGCACACTCAAAGAAAATACAAAAACAAAAAACACCCAACCCCTCATAACAGTCCAAAAAAAATGAACTGAGCAAAATCACCAAGAAACAAAGCAGATATCTGGTTTTATTTCTATAAATCTAACAGATGGCAGACGAAATACAGAAGACAGTAAATGGAAAAGTAAATCTCTCAGGGCAAGGAGTGCTGCAATTTAGCTGCTGCTGCTGCTGCTGAAAAACCCCTTTCCTTGGTTTTTGCCACGACTGAAAAGCCCCTTCGCCTGGTGCAGGGAACTGTAGAGGTGAACTTTAAAATACTTGAGCACCAGCTACGATGACACCAGCAATCCCTAGGAAGGTTCTGGGGATCAACAACAAAGTGTTCTTCTGTGAGAGGGCCTGTTGCTGTGAAGGCACAGAATCTCCCCTCTCTGCTGGAGTCACGAATTCCACAAAGCCCGTCCACATCCCTCCGTAGGAGCTATAAATTCAGCCAGTCTACAGGCTGACAATGGCCCAGGATGCTAGCCTCGTACCAGAGGCTGAACCGAGCCTTGTCCTCTCAACACAATCTCTCTTTATGGCTGAATTGCGTCCCACAGTAGCCAGTGTTTCGAGGCTTCCTTCTCCCCCCCCCCCGCCGCCCCCGCCCCATGGTTGGTGGACAAGGCACTTTCTCTTCTCCTCCCGTGAGACAGAGGGGCATAAAGCACCTCTGGGCCGCTGCCAGACACTGTTGCGGCACGGCAGGCAGACCGAGAGCCACACGGCCCTTAGAACGGGCACTGGTCACCAGCAAACCAAAGCGCAGTCCCAGCTCCCAGCTACTCTGCCTTTCAGGGGCAATTAATAGGCTGTTGTGCCAAGTAGAGCACCCAGTAAAACAGCTTGCTAAGGCAACATTGCCTAAGGATAGCTTTCTTCTGTCCCCGTTTTAAAGGAGAGGTTCTATTGGGGTTTGAGGCCATTTTAAGATGGGATTCTCCGCCTCCCCAAATCATGCTCAATTGCTGCACAATTCCATGCGGTGGATGAGGAGAATGCTGAGGACATAGTGTATCTTGATTTCAGTAAGACTTTTGACAAAGTCCCCTATGATATTCTTGCAGAGAAGCTGGTAAATGTGGGTTGGACGAGGTAACTGTCAGGTGGATTTGCAGCTGGTTGGGTGACCGAACCCAAAGAGTAATCATGAATGGTTCCTCGTCATCCTGGAAAATAGTGACAAGTGCCGCAGGGTTCTGTCCTGGGCCCGTTGTTCTTCAGTGTCTTTATAAACGACTTGGATGAAGGAATTGAGGGGATGCTCATCAACTTTGCAGAGGACACCGAACTGGGAGGGGTAGCTAATGCTGCAAAAGAAATAATCAGGATTCAAGGTGACCTTAACAGATAGGAGAACTGGGCCCAAGCAGGGGCGGAGGAAGGATGGTGAGGTGGGGGTGGGCCACCCGGATGTCACTACTGAGGGGGGTGACAAAATGCCAGGTGGCACTCACTCTCCTGGGAGAGACTAGGTGGCTTAGCTGCGTGCAGGCTCTGCAGTGCCCAAACGGTCCATCTGCCGCCTCCCCCTTGGCTGTAGGGCGGCTGAGTGGGAGGAGGCAGGCAGACTCCTCAGAGGCCCCACAGAGAGTGTTGCCCTGGCTTGGGGAGGGACCCCTGGGCGCAGGGCATGCGGATTGCTCCGCTGCTCCCCAGGCATCCCCCTTGAAGGCAAGGCACAATCCTGGGACACTCAACACCCAATGGTTTTCCATTTCCAAGGCACGGGGTCCCTCCCCAACTCCAGAACCGGGCACCTGAGCTCCTCCTCCCTTGCTAGTTCCTCCTCATGACTGAGTTCCTAGGACTCTACAGATCACTGCTAATGGGAGCTATTCCCAGAGCCCCTAAAAAACTACAGGGGGGAGACATTTGTTTTTTTAGAATAGGGATGAAGAACCTGCAGCTTGCTCATGACCATTTCCCAGCTGAAGTGCTTCTTCTAACAGGATGATTACAGGGAGCAGCAGTGCTTTGCTTCAGCCGGAATTCGCTGGACCTCCGCTCCAGCACCTTGAAAAAAATAATTATATTTTTTGCCCCACTGTTTCCTGCTTTTCCCCTGCTGGCCGTGGAAAGAGCTTCCCCACTTGTCAACGCAACTAAGACGGCTCGCTGCTGTGTGCGCAGAGAAGGGCAGCCCTTGCTTGCTGCAGCAAACACCTTGTGTGTCAAGAGAGGGATGCTGACTGGGAAGCAGTGCAAGAAGAAGCCGGCAGCTTCTGAGACGCTGATTCCTGGATGTCCTTGCAGCTGTGTGGATGCAGGAATGGGTGGGCGGGAGCCCTGGTCCAGGCCTCACCTGGAGATGCTGAGGACTGACCCTGTGGCCTTCCACAGGCGCTGAGCTATGGCCTAAAAAGGCCCCTGGGTGGGTCCATCCTTGGTATATCTAGGCAGGGCTGGGAGCAACTGCTACCTGCCACCCTTTGGAGAACCATGGCCAGGCAGTCTGCAGCTGGGATGAGCAACCCGAGGCCCACAATCTAATTCCATGCATGCTAGAGATGGCACAGAGAGAGAGGCGGAGACTGTCTCTTGTGGGGGGGCGGGAACTCTGCAGTCTTGCAGTGCAGCAAGAACTGCCCACTTTGGCTGCAGCTCCAAATATAAGATCAGAGGAAGGCATGCTGTTTTAAAATCCCAATGGGCCTGCCAGGTGGTGGTGCCTTGAAAACATCCCAATGGGCAGCATGCTGCATTTGCACCAAACCCCAGTCTCTTATTTTGCTGTTCCCTCTTCGAAGAACTCTTCATAATCTTGGGATTTCACTTTTGGCGGATTTCGACAGCAATGAACTCTCAGCACTGGCAAGTACATGCAGAACGGCTGGCATTATTCAGAATCCACAAAAGATCCTGTATGACCTGCAATTGTTCGATAAGTGTGTATGCAGACATAGAGCCAAGTAATATAACCACCAAGCAGTGCATAGTGAGTATCACACAACCACTTAGCAGCGTAATAGCAATGGGTGCAAATCTGGGACAGGAATTCCAATTTCTCAATTGCATGCTGAACTCCAGCAGGTCAGGTGAACCTGTGTTCTCCCTGTGCTAACAGAGCAATTGAAAGGAAATATTTCTGGGCTGTGTAGAACAGACAGAACATAAAAATGTAGAAATACACAGGATCCTTTTTTGCAGTGTGTTAGGTGCAGTCACGCCAGAAACCTGTATCCTCACCAGCTGGCATTCTGTGCCTCCTTTTTAATTGTTCTCTCGCTGTGTCATTCATCCGTCTTGACATCCAAGTAACATCAACAGCTAGAAGCCAAGCCAGGAGAGTAGGCAGGGGAAGAGAGATCAAGGATTCGGAAGAAAGAGGGACTTCAAGCAGTTGTGGAAGTTGTGCTGGGACCCGTTGGGTTGCCTCCCAAGTCTGGATAATGCATTATTTCTGAAGAGAATAGCTGTATTATAAGTACACCAATTGAACACTCATGACCTGATATGTTATTATCAAGCTGCGTTCTTGCTGGACACAGAGCTGCTTTCAAAATATCACTGAGGTGAGTACCATAGCATTTTGGATCAGGGAGTCAAAATCTTTAGAAGTGTCAATTCGGAAAGCTGAATTCAAGGGACACGATAACTGAAACCAGCTCTGGCCATGTGGTAGCAGCAAAATACAACTTTTGAAAGCATCTGCATTACATTCTATGGTGCATTGTCACTAAATAAATGAATACTTGTCATTTGAAAGGCTATAGAAGGGCAAGAAGCAGGTTTTAATTTGTGTTGGGGACCTATCAATACCAGCCTTGGATTAGATTAAATAATTTTTTTACGTGAACATGTGCCAAGCTCCACTTCCAGCATTACCAGAACAATCATCCTGGATAGCTCAGTCAGGAGAGCACGAGACTCTTAATCTCAAGCCCCGCGTTGGGCAAAAAGATTCCTGCATTGCAGGGTTTGGACTAGATGATCCTTCCAGCTCTACAATTCTTTGATCCCTTCTGTGCCCATCTACTCTGAGACTACAGGTTTAGTTGTACCCATTTCTTTCCAGTCTGATTTTCCCCACGCGATTCTGACCGGGTCTGGAGTGGGCTCCCTTATTTCACTCCCAGACACTTTTCAAAAGTTGTTCCACTAATTCTTTGAATTCTCTCTTCTTATTTGGATTTAATTTGGGAATTCTTGTCACTCTGGTGAGAGTCTTAGAGGCTGCGTGCCAATGAGCTGATCTCTCCTTCCAGTGCCCTGGCTCATTACTCAAATTGCTCTTCAGAGCTTGTGTTGCCCTGGCATGCATGGAGCTCTTTTTTTTCTTTTCTTTTTTTGCATTCATATAAAATTTTATTCATTGTTTTTAAAAGATGGCATGTCAAGTCATCAAGCACAAGGAAAGAAAGATTAAACAGCAAATACCTGGGTTATATATGGCAAAGAACAAGGACATTCAATCTAAAATGTCCTTTTTCTATAGACTTTTTAACATCTACAGCTCCACAGTTGCAGACATGAAGCAGTAATTGCCCTGAATAGAGATGTATTTCCTGGGTGTGTGTTTTTTAAAAAATACCCAATTACAAGACATTTGTATTGACAGTAAACACAGAACAAAAGTAATATATTTAAGCATTTAATGTGCCTTTTAAAATCAAGGTAGATGGGAGATTGTGTGTATCAAAACAAACGCTGTACGACTACTGTTTAATATGGTCTCCTTGAACCTACAGGGACTCAGGTAAGAAACATTATCATGAACAGAAGGATGGAGTATGTGTGCATTATAATAAACCAAGTTTGTGTTCAACCGAAAGATGAGGATCTCCCATTACTTCACTCTGCCAGGTCGTTCAGAATATCCTCAAAAGTCAAAACCAATGCAGTCATAGTTGCCTTTCCAGATATCCAGTGACAAATTAGAACTATTAAGGATAGGAAGACGCTGGACCTTCTTCGCTGCTTTGAATTCCATTTGAAGCTTCAGCGGTGGATGCAGCCCTTGAATATTTCTTAGAGTAGGAAAGTTAATCTTATCTTGATTTAACCAAAAAAATGTTCTGATATTTTCAAAGGATGAACAGGGAAAAGTTCACTCTTCACATTTGTAAAGCCTCTATTTATCACATGACAGCTTTCAAATGCTCCAGCAGCTGAAAAATCAGAAACTGGAATACAGTCCTTCAGCTGAGATGCAAATGCTCTGGTATTCATCCTTCCACTTTCCACCATCTTTCCCTTCCTTGACGGCATCGCTGGGGATTCCTCAAGCTGTTCTTTTTAAATGGGAGGCTTCGGCAGCAGCCACAGCAGTGCAGACAGGAGATCTTGGAAGAAAGAAGGTATCTTTGAAGCAGGGGAGAACTCGAGGCTATCCCTGAACATGTGAATGGGCTGTCACTCACACACCAGGGACAGAGCATCACCTGGGACACCCATTCAGCTGTCACACCCACCCCATGGACTTAAAGCAGACCCCACTGCTGAGCTCACAAGAGCTTTTGGCAGGAACAATCAGATGACCAGGAGATGCAGCAGAAGAGTATCTCTCACTGCATGGCTTTAAAAGAGGATTAGACGACTGAATGGAGAGGGTGGTCCTGATGGAGGAAACAATGCTTCAGAAAAGCCGTTGCAGGAAGTCCCAGGTGGGCAGAGGGCTCTTGGGCCCGAATCCTGCTTGCAGCTTTCCCACAGGCATCTTTGTGGCCCCTAGGAGAAGAGGAGGCTGGACCAGATGGGCCCTTGGTCTGATCCTGCAGGCCCTCCTTGTGTGTTTCCTACGGCCCCCCTCCTTCCCCCTTTCCCATTACCTCTGAGGCAGGTGTCTTCCGTCTGGGTCCCCAGGCTGCATCTTTCTCTCGCCACACAGCAAACGGTGATATCAGCAGGCGCCTGGCTCCCAGCCACGCTAGCACCAGTCTGGGGCAGGAGGGTGGGGGACCTGGGAAGGAAGCATGTCCTCCTACCTCAACTTAGCAGCTTTCCCCACGTGACCTCCGTATGGGTGTCTCGGCTCTGTCCCAGCCAGCCTAGCTCAGAAGCAGCAGCCAAAGTCCCCTCTCGCTCAGAAAAAAGCTGAGATGTACTCTTAATTGCAGGAAACTTTGGTTGGTGCTTCTGCACCAAACAGGGCCGAGTCGGAGCCATGCCCAGACAGATAAGGGGCAGTGGGTTGTCCAGGTTGGCGTCTCTCTGGTGGGTGAGGAGTTTGTTCCAAATTGGGGTCCTCCAGTATAAAGCCTCAGAGCCCCCAATATTAAGGTTACCAGATGTTTTTCAATGAATCCAGGGACACTTTAATTAAATACATACATACATACATACATACATACATACATACATACTGCGTTCAGGATGTTGATGCTGCAGCGATGGTGGTGGCAGAGGGGCAGCCGCTGCCTTGACCTCAACCACCACATTTCCCCTTCCTCCGAGGCTTCTATCTCCTTTCTCCATGAGCCTGGGCAGTCCCTGAGTTGTTGGTTCTTGCGGGGGGGAGCGGTGTGCGGTGGGTCAGGCATGGAACGCAGAGGAAGAGGGCTGAGAGCAACAGCAGCAGTGAGGCTCGGCAACACGATGCCTCCCTTCCCATCAGAGCAGCCCCAACTTACTACTTACGTGCAAGCAGGAGGGGGCGGGGATCCTCAGCTGGGAAGGGAGGCTTCACACTGCCTTTCAGAGCAACCCCATCCCAACTCCTACTTGCGTGTAAGCAGGAGGGGGCAGGGATCTCTCAGGCAGTGTGATGCCTCCCTTCCCATCGGAGCAGCCCCACCCCAACTCCAACTTGCATGCAAGCAGAAGGGGGCAGGGATCCCTCAGCTGGGAAGGGAGGCTTCCCATTTCTTGAGAGATCCCTGCCCCCTCCTGCTTGCATGCAAGCTCTGATAGGCAGCGTGAAGTCTCCCTTCACAGCTGAGAGATCCCCACCTCACTCCTGTTTGCACACAAATAGGAGTTGGGAGGCTACTCCAATAGGCAGCGTGAAGCCTCCCTTCACAGCTGAGTTGCTGGGGTCAGGGAAGGTGGAGGCAGCCCAGAAGCTGCATCTTAGAGCCCCTGCACCACCATCATATGGGGACTTCTGAGCAGCTCCTGAAGCCAGCCAGAGCCAACTGCTCCAGGCTGCTGAGACTGCCGCTGCTGCATTTCCCAGGGACATTAGATGAAATCCGGGGACATTCTGGGGATGGAATTTGTCCAGGGACTTATTCGCAAATCCAGGGACTGTCCCCGGGAAACGGGGACGTCTGGAAGCCCTACCCAATATCCATTTTGGGGAACTGCGTAGGAAGAGGGAGAAGCCCTGTTAGCAGCGCTGGAAAGTAGGGAGAGACTTCCCAGAATCCTCTGCAACCTGGACTGACCAGAAAGGCTGTCCTTCGTCTTCCCTGCCTGGGCTTCCCTCCTCCTCTGTCCACCACATATCTCCTTGAGGTCTCCGGAGTCCCAGAAGGTGTCGCTCTCATAGGCTTCATGGTCTAAGCTCAGGGAGCTGTCTGAGCCGATATCCATTTTGGGGAACTGCGTAGGAAGAGGGAAAAGCCCTGTCAGCAGCGCTGGGAAGAGGGGAAAGACTTTCCAGAATCCTCTGCAACCTGGCCTGACCCTACAAGGCTCTCTTGGGCCACTCTGGCTTCCCTGTCTGGGCTTCCCTCCTCCTCTGTCTGCCACGTAACACGTCTGTGAGGTCTCCGGAGTCCCCCAAGGAGTCCCTCTAGGAGGCTTAGTAGTTGAAACTCCAGGGGCTGTCCAAGCTGGCATCTCTCTGGGGGGTGAGGAGTTTGGGGTCTTCCAGTATAAATCCTCAGAGTCACCAATATTGATTTTGAGGAACTGCGGAGGAAGAGGGAGAAGCCCTGTCAGCAGCACTGGGAAGAGGGGAGAGGTGCGAGGGATCAGCGAGGGATGGGAGCTGGAGATGGCGCCTCATCCCTGGAGGCATGGCCCTGTGGAGGAAGCAGGACATCGTATGAGAATGGACTGTGATTAACCAAACACTATGGACAGAACGTCAACATTCAGCTATCTCAGCCACACAAAACAGTGAAAGGCTTCTCACTCCACTTCACTTTGATGGAGAATCCTGGCAATTCTGTAGTGTGTTCAGGGTGCTGGGAATGGTAGCTATCAGGAATGGTAGGTCTTTGACAAAGGACAGTTCCCAGGATTTCTCTTCCAGGGAGTCTTTTCTTCTCATGAGGTGGCCAAAGTATTGGAGCCTATGCTTCAGGATCTGTCCTTCCAGTGAGCACTCAGGGCTGATTTCCTTCAGAGTTGATAGGTTTGATCTTCTTGCAGTCCATGGGACTCTCAAGAGTCTCCTCCAGCACCAGAATTCAGAAGCATCAATTCTTCAGCGATCAGCCTTCTTTATGGTCCAGCTGTCACTTCCATACATCACCACTGGGAAAACCATGGCTTTAACCATACGGACCTTTGTTGGCAAGGTGATGTCTCTGCTTTTTAAGATGCTGTCTAGGTTTGTCATCGCTTTTCTCCCAAGAAGCAGGCATCTTTTAATTCCATGACTGCTGTCACCATCTGCAATGATCATGGAACCCAAGAAAGTAAAATCTCTCACTGCCTCCATTTCTTCCCCTTCTATTTGCCAGGAGGTGATGGGACCATTGGCCTTGATCTTCGTTTTTTGATGTTGAGCTTCAGACTTGACTTCACTCTCCAGGATGTCTGGCTCAAGGTCAGCAACCACACCTGGGGTGTACGAGCCATCCATATTTTCTGCTATAATTCCTCTGTGTATTCTTGCCACCTCTTCTTGATGTCTTCTGCTTCTGTTAGGTCCTTACCACTTTTGTCCTTTATTATGGTAATCTTTGCACAAAATGTTCTTTTCATATCTCCAATTTTCTTGAACAGATCTCTGATTTTTCCTATTCTATTGTTTTCCTCTATTTCTTTGCACTGTTCGTTTAAGATGGTCCTCTTGTCTCTCCTTGCTATTCTTTAGAAATCTGCATTCAATTTCCTGTATCTTTCTCTATCTCCCTCACATTTTGCTTGCCTTCTCTCCCCCGCTATTTGTAAGGCATCGTTGGACAGCCACTTTGCTTTCTTGCATTTCCTTTTCATAGGGATGGTTTTCGTTTCTGCCTCCTGTATAATGTTTTGAGCCTCCATCCATAGTTCTTCAGGCACTCTGTCCACCAAATCTAAATCCTTAAACCTGTCCCTCACTTCCACTGTGTATTCATAAGGGATTTAATTTAGATTGTATCTTACCGGCCCAGTGGTTTTCCCTACTTTCTTCAGTTTAAGCTTGAATTTTGCTATAAGAAGCTGATAATCTGAGCCACAGTCAGCTCCAGGTCTTGTTTTTGCTGACTGTATAGAGCTTCTCCATCTTTGGCTGCAGAGAATATAATCAATCTGATTTCGATGCTGCCCATCTGGTGATGTCCATGTGTAGAGTTGTCTCTTGTGTTGTTGGAAAAGAGTGTTTGTGATGACCAGCTTGTTCTCTTGACAGAACACTATTAGCCTTTGCCCTGCTTTGTTTTGAACTCCAAGGCCAAACTTGCCAGTTGTTCCTTTTATCTCTTGACTCCCTACTTTAGCATTCCAATCCCCTATAATGAGAAGAACATCCTTCTTTGGTGTCATTTCTAGAAGGTGTTGTAAGTCTTCATAGAATTGGTCAATTTCGGTTTCTTCAGCAGCAGTAGTTGGTGCATAAACTTGGATTACTGTGATATTAAAAGGTCTCCTTGGATTCGTATCGAGATCATTCTATCGTTTTTGAGATTGCATCCCAGTACAGCTCTTGCCACTCTTTTGTTGACTATGAGGGCCACTTCATTTCTTCTATGGGATTCTTGCCCACAGTAGTAGATGTGATGGTCATCCAAACTGAATTCACCCATTTCCATCCATTTTAGTTCACTGATGTCAATATTTATTCTTGCCATCTCATTTTTGACCACATCCAGCTTACCATTGTACATGGTTCTTACATTCCAGGTTCCTATGCAATATTTTTCTTTACAGCATTGGACTTTCCTTTCGCTTCCAGGCATATCCGCAACTGAGCGTCCTTTCGGCTTTGGCCCAGCCGCTTCATCAGCTCTGAATCTACTTGAGATAGTACAAGAATACTTGGCTAGTCTAGATGTATTCAAGTCTCCAGGGCCAGATGAACTGCATCCAAGAGTATTAAAAGAACTGGCAGATGTGATTTCAGAACCACTGGCAGTCATCTTTGAGAATTCCTGGAAAACAGGCGAAGTCCCGGCAGACTGGAGGAGGGCAAATGTTGTCCCTATTTTCAAAAAGGGGGAAAGAGAGGACCCAAATAATTACCGCCCAGTCAGTCTGACATCAATACCAGGAAAGATTCTGGAGCAGATCATTAAGCAAACAGTCTGTGAGCACCTAGAAAGGAATGCTGTGATCACCAATAGTCAGCATGGATTTCTGAAAAATAAGTCATGTCAGACTAACCTGATCTCGTTTTTTGACAGAATTACAAGCCTGGTAGATGAAGGGAACGCAGTGGATGTAGCCTACCTTGATTTCAGCAAGGCATTTGACAAGGTGCCCCATGATATTCTTGTAAAGAAGCTGGTAAAATGCGGTCTTGACTATGCTACCACTCAGTGGATTTGTAACTGGCTGACTGACCGAACCCAAAGGGTGCTCATCAATGGTTCCTCTTCATCCTGGAGAAGAGTGACTAGTGGGGTGCCTCAGGGTTCTGTCTTGGGCCCGGTCTTATTCAACATCTTTATCAACGACTTGGATGATGGACTCAAGGGCATCCTGATCAAATTTGCAGATGACACCAAACTGGGAGGGGTGGCTAACACCCCAGAGGACAGGATCACACTTCAAAACGACCTTGACAGATTAGAGAACTGGGCCAAAACAAACAAGATGAATTTTAACAGGGAGAAATGTAAAGTATTGCACTTGGGCAAAAAAAATGAGAGGCACAAATACAAGATGGGTGACACCTGGCTTGAGAGCAGTACATGTGAAAAGGATCTAGGAGTCTTGGTTGACCACAAACTTGACATGAGCCAACAGTGTGACGCGGCAGCTAAAAAAGCCAATGCAATTCTGGGCTGCATCAATAGGAGTATAGCATCTAGATCAAGGGAAGTAATAGTGCCACTGTATTCTGCTCTGGTCAGACCTCACCTGGAGTACTGTGTCCAGTTCTGGGCACCACAGTTCAAGAAGGACACTGACAAACTGGAACGTGTCCAGAGGAGGGCAACCAAAATGGTCAAAGGCCTGGAAACGATGCCTTATGAGGAACGGCTAAGGGAGCTACCCAGGACAGGATGGGGTTGTGCAGAGTTGTTAAGGCAGCAGAGAGCATTGTTGGCTGCCCACTCTCCACCTTAGAGCAGATTTATGCCACAAGGTGCCATAGGAAGGCACTGGACATAGTAAAAGATCCATCGCATCCTGGTCACTGTCTCTTCGAGCTCCTGCCGTCGGGACGGAGATACAGGACGATGAAGACAAGAACGAGCCGTCTTAAGAACAGCTTCTTCTCCAGAGCGATCTCAGCCCTGAATGGGAAGCCTGGACTTTGAAAGTCATCTAATCTTCCTTGCTGTACTATATTGTATTGTTTTAATTAGTGTTTTTATGGAGCAGTCAAGTAATTTCGTTGTCCCTGAGAGGGGGCAATGACAATAAAGATATTATTATTATTATTATTATTATTATTATTATTATTATGTTGAGCCTGGAGAAGAGGAGGTTAAGGGGTGATATGATAGCCATGTTCAAATATATAAAAGGATGTCACATAGAGGAGGGAGAAAGGCTGTTTTCTGCTGCTCCAGAGAAGCGGACACGGAGCAATGGATCCAAACTACAAGAAAGAAGATTCCACCTAAACATTAGGAAGAACTTCCTGACAGTAAGAGCTGTTTGACAGTGGAATTTGCTGCCAAGGAGTGTGGTGGAGTCTCCTTCTTTGGAGGTCTTTAAGCAGAGGCTTGACAACCATATGTCAGGAGTGCTCTGATGGTGTTTCCTGCTTGGCAGGGGGTTGGACTCGATGGCCCTTGTGGTCTCTTCCAACTCTATGATTCTATGATTCTATGATTCCTTGTCCTCCGCTCTTCCCCAGTAGCATGTTGGACGCCTTCCGACCTGAGGGGCTCATCTTCCAGCGTCATAACAACAACAACAACAACAACAACAACAACAACAACAACAACAACAACAACAACAGTATTTCTATGCCACTCATCTCCTCTAGACCTTGGAGCTCCTCCTACCTTCAGAGTTCCTTCTCATGGTCACTGATAGGCACACTTGATCCTATGACTGGACTACTGATCCTGAAGAGCTGCCTAGCCCAGCTTCAGGTCCCCCCTTCTAGGACCCATCACTCTCAACTGACTCTCAACTGCCTCCCCCCAACATTCACTCTTCCTTTCCAAGCCTCCTCCAACCTTCCGTCTCCACCAGAATTCCACTCTCTCTCTCCCCCCTCCCTCCCTGCTGGACATTCACTTGGGAATTCTAATAGAATCACCTTCATTACCCTATTGCAAAAGGAGAGGAAGAGGTTACAGATGGGAAATGTCCAGGGATCCCAAAATCTAAACCCACAGACCCTGGCTTATGTCTCACAGGAGGACTTAGGATACACCCCGGACCTCAACCTTCCTCTGTTCCCTCCCTGTGTCAAATTAAAGATTGTAAGCCCCTTGGGGCAAGAACCTCTTAAGAGTCACATGCAGTGATGGTGCAAACAAATAATACAAAATAAATCTCACTGCGCTCCTGCCCCATGCAAGATGATGCCCACCAGACACCTTTCCCTTAAAACAAAAGCTGTGTACACACGATCCATTGGGGACCCCTGCAGCATGAAAAGGGGCTAAGTCCACAGAGCTGCATTGCTGGGAGGCAGGGACCTGGCAAGCTATCTACAGCTGTCAACAAGTCAGGTCAGGGAGCCAAGCCTCATGCACCAGTGATGGGTGATGCTAATAATAATAGTAATAATAATAATAATAATAATAATAATAATAATAATAATAATAATAACAACAACAAATTTCTACTCAGGGCTTCGTGCTCCTCCTATCTTCACAGTTCCTATTCATGATCAGTGATGGGCAAGTATCTTGGCAAGCATCTCAACATCATCTGACAGGCATCCCTCTTGCAGGGTGATATAAGGCTTGCTTGCAAAGTGGCTCTTTGTGACATCAGATGACAAACAGGGGCCAGGCTGCTGGGTTGTCAGGCAGCTGAATTAAGAAAAATAAAATCAGGGAGGTCAAAGTATGCTGGGATGAGGGCACCGTGGGTCAGGCCAAAGGGTGCTGTTGGAGTGTGTGGTTGCGCCTCCCCTTGTTCTGCATCTTGCTCTCCCACCCGTTCCTTTAGCTGCTTGATAGAATCATAGCATGGTAGAGTTGGAAGGGATGCCAAGGGTCATCTAGTCCAACCCCCCAGGAATGCCAGGATCCTGCCCACAGTCAGCCCTGGCTGGGCTCCAAACTCCGACCTTCTTCTTACCAGCCAGATGCACCGACCCCTTGCAATTCTGCATGGAGGGGAGAAAGGAGAGGGAGAACGTTTTGCTTTCTCTCTCTCAGGACATGGATGTGAGAGCCACACCATGCAGCCCTGTCAATAGCTCAAGGGCCGTCACAGGGAGGAGGGAGGAAGCTTGTTTTCTTCTTCTCCAGAGGCCCTCAGGACCTGAAGCCATGGCTTCAAGCTACCAGAAAGGAGATTCCGCCTCAACTTCAGGAAAAACTTTCTGACAGGAAGAGCTGCTTGACAGTGGGAAGGAATCCTCAGGAGGCAGTAGACTCTCCTTCCTTGGAGGTTTTTCCGCAGAGGTTGGATGGCCATCAGCCTTGGATGCTTTAGCTGAGATTCCTGCATTGCACGGGGTTGGACTAGATGACCCTCAGGGTCCCTCCCAACACTACAATTCTATCATCCTATGATTTAAAGTGCTTCCCTCTCACAAACCTACAATTCCAAGAACCTCTAACAAACTACAATTCCCCGAATCGTTTAGGGGAAGACGCCTGCTTTTTAGAACAGTGATGAGGAACCTGCAGTTTGCGTTCCCTGATTTCCTAGGAACCAGGAATGGGAAGCTCAAGTGCTTCTAACAGGATGCTTTCAGGGACCAGGGTGTATAAAATATTGTTCCAAAAGTTGGGTGCCTTCCCTCTCTCTGCTGAGCGGTGGCAAAACCCCATGGTGTTCCAGGTTCTCACCTCTGAAGGGTTGAGACTTGGCAGAGGCTGCCGTACCTTTAAGAAATTTGGTTTATTCACCTGTTTACACCTTCAGTTTGCATGGGGGGGGGGGAGTCCAGATCTTACAGCAGAGTCTTTCAAGAGGGACTTGTCCCCCACAGCAGGGCAGCTAGCCTTCCCAAGTTGGGTTCCAGACTCTCTTCCTCCTCCTCCTCCTCCTCCTCCTTTTTCCCAGCACCCCTTGCTTAAAACCTCTCTTTTCCTGCCACCTCACACCCAGTTATCCTGGCCCTTTCAAATCCCGTCTCTGTTCACACCGCAGGGCAAGGGAGAAGCAGTTCTCTGGCATTTCCAGTTCAACCCTCCTTGTCCTTGAATTGTTTCCTAATGGCCCTCGCTTGGCCAGGTCCTTCTGCATAGGCTAGCCCAGGAATTCCTCTGCAGCTTGTATTTTCCCCTTCAAAACCCAAATAATCCCAAATCCTACCATCTATTAATTTCTAGGGTTTGGTGGGATCCTCCCTCAATCTATAACAATATTGTGTGTAATATTGTAACTAAGGTAATTCAAATTCCAAAGGGAAGGTTCAGCGGGGGGTGGGGGGAGTGGAATTCTGGTGGAGAAGATTGGAGGAGGCTTGGAAAGGGAGTCTGAATGTTGGGGGGAGGCAGTTGAGAGTCGGTTGAGAGAGGTGGGTCTGGGGGGGCACTTGGTGGGGGATGTCAAGCTGGGCTGGGCAGCTAATTAGCTTAGGATCAATAGTCCAGTCACCATCGCCCTCGTTTGACGGTGGCCAAAAAGGAATGGAGACGCAGAGAGGGACTGTCCAGCTCAAGGGAAGTAATAATACCACTCTATTCTGCCTTGGTCAGACCACACCTGGAATACTGTGTCCAGTTCTGGGCACCCCAGTTTAAGAAGGATGCTGACATGCTGGAACGCGTGCAGAGGAGGGCAACCAAGATGATCCAGAGTCGCTTGAAGGAGCTGAGTATGTTTAGCCTGGAAAAGAGGAGACTGAGAGGAGCTATGATAGCAGCCTTCAAATATCTGAATGGCTGTCACATGGAGGAGGGACTATACTTGTTTTCTCCTGCTCTGGAGGGTAGGACTCGAGGCAATGGCTTCAAGTTACAAGAAAGGAGATTCTGACCAAACATTTGGAAAAACTTTCTCACGGTAAGAGCTGTTCGACAGTGGAATGGTCTCCCTTGGGTGGTGGTGGTGGTGGTGGACTCTCCTTCCTTGGAGATTTTTTAACAGAGGTTGGGTGGCCATCTGTCATGGATGCTTTAGCCACGATTTCTGCATTGTAGGGGGTTGGACTAGATGACCCTTGGTGCCCCTTCCACTTCTACAATTCTAATATTCTATTATTCTATGAATCCTCAGATGTAAGTCCTACTGAAGTCCACAGAGGACATTTTTAGGGGAAGAAAATGCTACGGAGTAAAACCTACACAGACAGACAGATGCCAAGAACAACTCCCAGGTAAGTGTGTGTAGGATCACAGCTCTTTTGTGCCCTATTTTTCTCACCTACTCAAGTTCTCTTTATACTTTACCACAAAAGTATTTCAATGCCCAGGAACTTCTATTAACATTTATTTATAACAAATTCCTTGTAACTATTAATATTTCAGGGTTTACGCTCAGAGATGTAACTGCATGAAGTAAGATCAGGCATTCCATCAGAGGTCTGTTCTGGAAGATGCAGCTGTGTGTTTTGGTGCAAGTGCTCTAATCAGATCCACAAAGTCCGTTTTTTCAATGCATGCTCTGCACACTTCTCCCCAGCTGTCCAGGATCTTCCTCAGCTCAGCCACTTTCATCTTAGAGAGATCTACCGCTCTTAAATCCAGTTCCATTTCTGTAAAAACAAACAACCTGAATCACAAGCTCTATTAATTTTATTTGCGGTATTATAGACAAGGAGCTCATGATCCCATGTATGTTCAAGGAGAATATTGCTTTTCCAGCTAGCCTGCTCATGCTACAGGACGCCTCCAGCAGGCAGACAGATGCCCATGGAACCTCACAAGGAAGGAAGGTGGGCTGGAATCCCTCGGACTTGGTATACCCCCCATGAATATTTGGTTATCAAACCTAATATCTTTCGAGAGATCTATTATTTCCCCCACTCCTTTCTAAACGCCATCCAAGATACAGATCACCACTGCATCTTGCAGCAGTGAATTCCATGTATTCCATTCTAGGCCCAATCCACGCGGGGCAGTTTGGCCCAGAAAATGAGGCGAGTCCCGTCCACATCTTATTTCCGCCGGGGTCAACGGGACAGATTCTCCCTTGGATCCTTGGGCCCCTATGGGAGGTTGAGGGGAGTCAGGCTTATGTAAGGCTTCCCCCCTTCAGAGTTTAGGGCCATTTTGCTCCACAAGCTTAACCCTCAGGTTCAGAGGCACCAGCTTGTGAGGGCAATTGTGGGGGCCGACATCACATGCGTGACTTCAGGATGTCTGGAGGAGTGAAGCCAAAGTTGTTGGCCGTGTGGCTTCAATGGCCGGCAGTCCTCCTCTCCTGGTGCTGCCACCCGCGGGAGGCGGCTTCGACGCTCCTTCCCCTCTGCGGCAGGAGGAGGAGGAGTTGCCCATTGGAGCTGCTTTTGGACATTAGGGGGGGCACTGCTACCCAAAAAATGTTAGGGGGGAGGGCTTGGCCCCCAGGAGCTGGTGCCCCTGCTCAGCTTAGAGCCTTTACTGAGCTATCTGGGTTGCTGGTTGACAGGGCTGGAAAGGAATTTTTTCTCTCAACCCAATAGGCTCTTGGGTGGGAGTTTTTCCACCATTCCCTCAGTAAAACACATGACCCTTTTTTGTTGTTTTTTGTTAAGGGGAATAACGCTGTATGTATAGGGGTGGGAATTGTGGAGAGAGGCTCAGAACTCACAGGGTTAAGAAGTTCTGAGTGACGTCTCACATTTTGAGGCGTGGTTTTAGAATACTGAGGGGAGTGTTTTCTGTACCTCAGTCAGAGTGTGTTTTGCTCCGTCGAGAGAGCAGCAGCCATGAGTGCATTGTCACCAGGCAGGAGATTTATAGCTGTTGTGTTTTGCTAAGGAATAAAGACTTAAAAGATAAGGAGACAGCCTGCTGCGTTCAGTCTGAGTTATTACCACGCACGAAGATCCTGCTTCTGTTCCGCTGTGTTTACGTGCTGCTGGAGTCGGAGGTCCCTGGGGGGAAAAGCAGAGCCGCGCAGGAGAAGCGTGCCGGACCCCCCGGAATGGCTCAGGTTATGGGGTCATCAGCAAACGCCTGAAGCAGAGATAAGCAACGTTCGTGCGTGTGGGAGAAGCCGGCTGAGAAGGAAGACTGCAGCCAAAGGCCAGCTAAGGAGGCTGGAACCAGTTGGAGCTGTGCCCAGAAGGGAGCTCACTGGGAAGATCTGATCTGCTGGACCGGGAGGTGCTACTGTGCTGTAAGTAGGCTGGGCCCCGGGAGAAAATGGCAGACAGCCAGAAGTCGTCAGTCCCTTTTGATAAGGTGGACGGGAGCAAGCCCTGGGTCACGTGGCAGGCACTGAAGACAGTGGGAGCCAGGCCAGAGGGGGCTGAGAGTTGCTCTGAGGAAGCACCAAGCCCAGGAGGGGCTGAGGGACGCCCAGAAAGCCCAGAGGGGGCTGGGACTGTGTTGGGAAGCTATTGGAATGCCTCAACACATGAGCTGTGTGCTGGAGAGCGGCTGAGAGAAGAGAAGAGAGATGCAGTGGCTATTTGTTCCACTGGGAACTTTGCACCAGAGAGTGGGGGTGCAGGCCATTCCAAGGGTCTTGAGAGTGCCCAGGCTGTTTGGCAGGAGCTGGAGGGGGTTTGCAGAGAAACCACAGCAGAAGCCAAAGGCCATTTCCCCAACAGCAGAAAAGCCTCAAGGAGCGCTGCTGGAAAGGTTGGGGGGGCAGAGAAGACCAAAGGCAAGTTTGCAAAGTTTTCCACTCGGCGTTGCTTTGTTTGTGATTCTTCTGAACATCTGCGTCGAGGCTGCCCACAGAGAGCAAGGGAGACAGGGCAGGATGTTTCCAAGGTCGCTTCCCATGGGAACCAGCC
Organism: Podarcis raffonei; assembly: GCF_027172205.1. NCBI lineage: Eukaryota > Metazoa > Chordata > Lepidosauria > Squamata > Lacertidae > Podarcis > Podarcis raffonei. The sequence goes on from NC_070611.1 coordinate 3,048,105, forward strand.
GGGTTTCCATGGCAACCAGTCCTGCAGAGGAGGCAGGCATGGGAAAGCGCAGACGCTACGTGCTTCAGAGAGGAGAGGAGACGCTTATCAGCTGACTGCTTCAATGGCAGTGTTGGAAAACAACACCTGCAGCAAAGGCCCCAAGGTCGGGGACAGCAGGAAGTCTGTTGCTAAGGCAACAAAGAAGGACAACTCCAGAGAGGGGAGAGTGCTACGTTGGGTTGTGGACTCGGCTGCTAACGCCCATTTGGTGACAGCGCCACCTGATGGACAAATGTGGAACTGCAAGGCTGTTTCAACTGGGAAAACAGTTGCTTTTGCTACTGGTTCACAGGGACATGTGACTCATGTTGCTAACGTGTTTGTCTCTTTCTTACAGGCTGGATACGTGAAGGAGTGTCAGCAAGTAGAACGCGTGGTGTTCGAAAATACTGAACTCTTTCAGTCAGCTCTGGGTAGTCTGTTGTATCTGTCACAGTGGAGCAGACCAGACATAGCGTTTGCTGTCAATCTGCTCAGTAGAGAGGCTTCAAGTCCTAGTGTGCAGGCCTAGAATGGTATTAAGCGGGTGCTACGTTACCTGCAAGATACCAAAGACTTTTGCCTCAAGATGTCAGCTGAGGGTGGTGTCAAGCTGACCGCCTGGGTGGATTCGGATTGGGCTAACCTTGAGGACCGCAAATCAGTGTCAGGCCTAGTGGTGAAGTTTGGGGACTCAGTGATTGGGTGGAGGTCCCGGAAGCAAAGTCTCATAGCGCTTTCATCTACTGAAGCTGAGTTCAGTGCGCTATCAGAGGTTTGCAGAGAGCTGGAGTTCTATGTGTGTTTGGTCAGAAGTAGCACCCCAGTTTGTGCCCAGGCGGTCATCTGAGAGGTTTCAGGTCACAAATGCGTGGGTTGGTTTCGCACAGTGCGAACCTGAGATTTGTGAGGTTCAACAGGTGCCTAACAACGATGCCAGGAAGGGGCGGAAGGCAATGGGGAAAGTGTTGAACACTCAGAAGTTCTCTCAAAATGTGATTCGAGAGGGGGTGTGGAGAGAGGCTCAGAACTCACAGGGTTAAGAAGTTCTGAGTGACGTCTCACATTTTGAGGCGTGGTTTTAGAATACTGAGGGGAGTGTTTTCTGTACCTCAGTCAGAGTGTGTTTTGCTCCGTCGAGAGAGCAGCAGCCATGAGTGCATTGTCACCAGGCAGGAGATTTATAGCTGTTGTGTTTTGCTAAGGAATAAAGACTTAAAAGATAAGGAGACAGCCTGCTGCGTTCAGTCTGAGTTATTACCACGCACGAAGATCCTGCTTCTGTTCCGCTGTGTTTACGTGCTGCTGGAGTCGGAGGTCCCTGGGGGGAAAAGCAGAGCCGCGCAGGAGAAGCGTGCCGGATCCCCCGGAATGGCTCAGAAAAGGGACTGACGACTTCTGGCTGTCTGCCATTTTCTCCCGGGGCCCAGCCTACTTACAGCACAGTAGCACCTCCCGGTCCAGCAGATCAGATCTTCCCAGTGAGCTCCCTTCTGTGCACAGCTCCAACTGGTTCCAGCCTCCTTAGCTGGCCTTTGGCTGCAGTCTTCCTTCTCAGCCGGCTTCTCCCACACGCACGAACGTTGCTTATCTCTGCTTCAGGCGTTTGCTGATGACCCCATAACCTGAGCCATTCCGGGGGGTCCAGCACGCTTCTCCTGCGTCAAGCTCCTCCCAGATACAGGACACCACGGAGTTTTAACCCTGTCAGTTCCAAACTCCACAGGAATGGCATTGGGCAAGATCAACAGTGAAGCCGGGTATCCGTAAGGGGCCTGAGGGGCGAATTTGCCTGGGCATGCCCCAAGCTCAGGTTGGGTCTCTGCCTGGTGGGGATCCTCACCCGGCTGCCCAGGCAGACCTTGCCAGCTTGGCTTGCACCACAACAGGGTTCAGCACTGTGGCATGGTTGGTCCAAACCCAGCGGATCCCATTCCACCAGCAGCGGGTGAGTTGATGGCAAACCGATCCTGGCGCTACTGCCATGCTGACCTCCCTTCTGCAGCCCATAAAGAACTGGCCTGATTTCATCCCAACACCTGGAGTCTTGTCAGTTCATTGGCTGCTCTTCTGCGAATGTGCCGGCCAGGACAATGATGGATGTTGTGTAAAGAAGCACTTTCTTTTATTAGTCCTCATTCTAACTGATAGAAATTATATTTTCAAAAATGCGAAGGATAAGCTATAACTTGCTTCTTTGCTCCAGCAGCCCTGGGTACAACCTGAAATCTGCACAGTGACTAGGAGAGCCTGAACCAAAAGCCCAAGCAATTTTGTGCATGTTTATACAAAAGTAAGTTCCACTGTATTTCATGGCATATGCTCCCAGGCAGTGCTTTTCGTCTAGATGAAAAGGTGCTGGAACGCACCTCCTTCAAAGACCACCCCAGAGCCCAAAGAGGATCTCTTTGGGCTGGAAAGGGGGTCTCCTTGCAAGCCTGTGGCTTGTTGAGGCTGTTCAGCTAAGGCCTGGGGAGCTTCCATGCCTCAGCTGAGCACCTTAATGAGCTTCCCCCTCTGGCTCAGGGGGGGGGGCTTGCTCAGCTGAGGTGGGGCTTTCCTGTGCGTCAGCTGTTAGCTGGGAGGTTGAAGAACCTCAGCAAAGCTCCGCTGAACATCCAAGTCACAAGGGGACCCACTCTGGAGCCCGTACAGGATGTCCTTGTGAGCCGGAGGTGCAACGGGGCTTTGCTGAGGCTGGTCAGGTCTCTCCCCCCACTTCCAGGGCCCAGCTGAGAGGTGCTGAAACGCCATTCCAGCACATTCCGGTTAAAAAAAGGCCCTGCTACCAGGTGAGTGTGCCTTGGATTGCAACCTGGCTGCCCTCTCTTCAGCCTACCACATTCTTGAAAAAACATAATTTCCCATATTGAAAATAACAATAGAAAAAGCCTCTCATTGCTGACAATCACAAAGTCTAGGTTCTAATTTCCACGCCCCGTTTGCAGAGCATGGCCAAGTGCGAATGAGTGAGTCTGTGCAGCACAAATCCCAGCTGCTTCTCTTCTTCCCGGATCCTGCAGATGCCCAGAGCTAAGCTGTGGTTTGGTTTAGTGCCATGTCTGAACCTGGGCTCCTTTGTCTCCAGTATGCCTATTTTGCTATGCCCTCCTCTGTTTTGCACAGGGATTTCATCATACCGTATTTGAGCTCACAGATTTGAATGTCGATTTTCTTCAGCTTCTCACAGATCTTTGGCACAGGTATGTGAGCACTCATTGGGCGGCTGACTTCACCAATTATCTTGGTTGCTGCATCACTTGTGGCCCCGATGTAGTAGCACTACAAGAATAGAAATCTTGTCAGTACCAGTGCAGAGTCAGGGCTCACTCATATTTCCGCTTGCCTCATGCCTAGAAAGCACGGATCCAAGTGGTTCTGCCTTTGCTCTGCTGCTTTCCTCTGGAAAACCTGCTCTTTAGCACTAACTGGAACAACTGGAGCAAATCTTTGGGAAGCCTGATTGCAGTTTGCTCTGATTCATCACTAAAGGTCCTGCTTCCCTGGGGGAAAGCGGCTGACTAATCCTCCTCTCCCATGCATGCACTCTACCTTTAAAGCACATTTTGCTCCTCAAAGGATTCTGGGCACTGTAGCTTGTTGCTGGGAACTATAGCTCTGTGAGGGGAGAACTACAGTTTCCAGAATTCTTTGAGGAAAAGAATGTGCTTTGTGTGTGTGAAAATAGAATCCCTGTGACCCACTTGTGTGGGGTGAATCACAAAGGAATCGGCCAGGTGCCTGGATTCAAAGTGTGGGACTAAACTAACTCTCTAGCAAGAGAAAGCCCCTAGTTTAAGCTCACAAAGTCAAGCAGGACAGTGAAGTATAGGAATGTAGGCTGCCAAAACCTTTTATATATCCCTTTTAGTCCTCTTGCAAAGCACTCCCCTCTCTCTACCCCTCCTGCAATGAACAGACCACACACTCTTAAACTTGAAATGCTTTACTTACAAAACATTCCAAAGGTCAGATTCATGCATTTATCCAAATAGCAGCAAGAAGAGCACAGGCAGAATACTCATGAGTAGAAAATACAGAAAGATAGCTTGGAGTTTGCCCTGGCATGTCTTCCTTGGTTGGTCACATGGCAAGGAGAGAGGGGGAACAGGGAGAGAAAACTCCACTTCCTCCCTCATTGGAAAAGAGGGGGTTGACCTGTCTTACCCTTCATGCATTAACTGGCACTCATGCATAGTTATGTTTGACTGCAAATTCCCAGGCTATGAATGTGCTTTTACGGTAAAGTGTGTACACAGCCTAAGCACTGGAAACATTCCTAAGGGGGAAAAGAGTACAAAATCATACCAAGCGGTTTTCTTTTCCTTTTGTGTTCATGCAGCTCCTGACTAATTCATTCTCAATAGAAGCCACGGAGAAATCAGAGTGCTTTTCTTTTAAAGAACTGTAAAATCTTTTCAAAAAATCTTGACACACTGTGTAAGAAAAAGGTAAAATATAAAATAACAGACACACCCAGAGTGCTTTGGTCAAAGATATTGACAGGAAGCAAAGCTGAAAATAAATTTTTAAATGGCTAACTTCACACAGAATGGCTTGCCATTCTTGCAGCGCATGCACATCTGATCTGGAAATGGCCCCATGCTGAGATGCTTATTATTGCCTTCCAGTGACTCCACTTAGGCACCCTACTCATCGCTGCGTCCCAGGGAACGACCCTTGCCTTTCCCTTGAGGGCAGCAGCAGGGGGCATTCCAGGGGTCAGACAGAAGTGCTGGCCAGGGCTAGAGATGAGAAGGCCTGGAGGAGTGGAGAGTGGGGGAACTGGGGGGGGCACATTCCCCATATTTTTTGGAAATAATTGGGGGGGCAAATGGAAAAAATTGGAGTAGGGGTGGGACTGGGGTTTCTCCGCATTGCCCTCACCCCGGCCAGGCCTTTGCCTCTGTTGTGAAGCCACAGGCAAAAGGAGGTGGAACGAAAGATCACAGAATCAGAGTTGGAAGGGACCTTGAGGGTCATCTAGTCCAACCCCCTGCAATACCATGTACCTCAAACCCACAACTCTGAGATTAAGAGTCTCAGACTCTGCCAACTGAACTATCCTAGGCCTTTTTTAACATAATTTTTAATAGTAATAATATAATCATCATCATCATCTTTCTTCAGTAGGCAATGTTGCAACCACACAAAAGTCTGGGGTTTCAACCCCCACCTCTCACAGATCTCTTCATCAAGGCAGGCAAGAGGGCACACACTAAGGAATCCAGGCACACACAATTTGCACGGGGTGTGTGTACATTCCTGGCCCCCATGCGAGCTGGCAGTGTGTGTGTAAGCCCGTGCCACCCCCTTTTCCAGCCACTTCCAAGCTGCAGCGATGTGCACAACCATGTGTGCTTTGAACAAGCATAAAACGGTTGCTGCCATACCCTCCAAGTGTCCCTGTTTCCCATCCCAGCTTCTGCTTTGATCCTGGAATGTCCCCATTTCTCCCACCAGTGCTGCCACTGCCAGTGGATGAGCGGGTGCTAGTCCTGAGCAACTGGGTGGCAGCAGTGGCGACTGCGAGCCAGCATCCCATGGCCTCTCCATGGCCAGTGCTGCCAGTTTCCTCCCTTGGGCAACTCATGGCTGCTGGAGGCAGGAGAGGGGCCCAGCCTGGCATGATGCCCCAAGAGGCAGGCCGAGGCCAGGGGTGCCCTGGGAGGGAAGAAAGGGGCAGAAGAGCAGAGTGCAGGGAGTCTTGCTTTAAACAAAAAATGCTTTGTGTGTCCATGTCTAATCCTGCCCCTTTCTAAATTTATTTCTTGGGTGTTTTTCTGTTTATAAATCTTCTGAAGAATAAAATAAAATCGGGACTAAGGGGTTTTCTCAGGACAGTGGAGGGTAAAGAAGAAAACCCTATACCAATCTTTATTGACTTATATTCATAGGCTGCTTTTCTGCCCCCAAAAGCCTTTCAAGTCACCTCCTCTTATACAGGCAAATAAAAACAATGTGGTTCTCTTGCTTATAGATGGACATCATTTTCGAAAGAGGGCTTGGATACGCACACTGATCCTCATACACACAGGTGATCTTCTCTCTTATGTGAAAAATTAAAAAAAATCTTTCTCGCTACTGCCAGAGGACATTTAATTCATCTTTGTTTGCTTATTTATTTGACACAATTCATCTATCACTTGACTGGAATGAAACCTCAAAGCAGTTTACAATAAATATTAAAGTTATCAATAAAGACAGTAAAAAAACCAATTAGAAACATTTTAAAATGATTAAAATCAGCAGTAAATGAAGTTCCCTTTCCCCATATTGTAGAAGAAACTACAAAAACGCAGTTGGAAATATCTATTACTTAATTCTTCTGTCCAGTTCCTCCAGAGGTAGGTTCTTTTATTTGTTTCATAATTTCATAAAAGGTCAATCAGACTTGAAAACTAAGTGGTTGCTGGCCTGTGCAGACAAGTTTGCTACGTATAGGGTAGCTTTATCACTAGCAGTGAGAAAGTTGTGATCTATGTTTTATCCTACCAAACAGTGTGGACGGCAACAGCTCTCAATCATGTAGTTGGCTTTCTCTGGTTCTTTAATGGGAAAGAATCGGCCGTTCCGTGTGAACCAGTGAGCCCCTTCCTGGGTCCAATTCCAGGACAGCAGAAACAGCTATCCCCCCCCGCAATTGAGAAGGACCAATTAATGCAGCACCGCGCACCCATCCAGCAGATTTGGACATTGTTAAAGGCCCAGGGAAAGTGTGCTCACTTAGGTTATGCTGTGGTGCTTTTGCTTCACTGCAGATCATGGGTTCAAATCCTGAGGACCATCACACTGAGCTCTAGAGCATGTCATGAATTTCTCTGATACTCCAATCCCTCCTGAGTGGACGTACGCTGATTCTGAAAACACACTTGCTAAAGGGGTGCTTTTAATCCCCTGCCCTTAGGTTGCCAATACGAATAAGGAGCTGGTGTTTCATCACCTGTTTCACAAAACCCTTATTTTGAACCATGATCCTATTCTGAAGGCTCAAACTATTCAAAACATAGTTCCTTACATATAACTCAGTTCTCAGTGAGGGTGTTGTTATTTATTAAATTTGTATTCTACCTTTCATGCAAAGATCTGAGGGCTATTTACAGCATAAAAATACAAAATAAAAACTCTAAATACATAATGAAAACATGAATGAAAACAAATCCATATATCCCCTCCCATATACGTACACATATACTATTTGTAAACCTCTGAGGTTTACAATCAAGTGGTATATACGTTTTATAAAATAAAATGGGACTTCTGCACTGAGCATCAACTTGTAACCCAGTGATGGCCAAACTCGGCCCCCCAGCTGTTTTGGGACTACAATGCTCATCATCCACAGCTAAAAGGACCAGTGGTCAGGGATGATGGGAGTTGTAGTCCCAAAACAGCTGGAGGTCTGAATTTGTCCAAATATTGTATTTTGACATGCAGATCTACTTAAAAGCTATCATTTAAAAAGCAGCAAAAAAGGGGAAAAATGCTCCAGCCCGAATGTAAATCACACTGTGTGAAGGGGTCCCATCAACAGCAACATTGACAGCAGAGTTAGTATTGTGCCACAGCTGCAAGCTTAGCAAAACAAACAAACGTTCCAATTTTGCACCATTTAGAAGAACGGCAACAAACACAAACAGGCATTTTTATTTAATTTTATTATTTATTTATTTTATTTAATAAACTGCCCTTCACTTGGGGATCACAGGGTGGCTTTACAACACAAAAGCACGTACCATAACACAAAACACAGGCGGCTGACCGGGAGCCCTTTAAACCTCAGAGCAAACGGATGTGTGGTTGCGTGTTTCCCTCTATGTGTGGCGTATAAAGTGGGCCTGTCCCATATTCCAATGCGAAATGCCGCGTCCTGTGCTTCGTCCCGTATTCCGGGTCTCTTCTCCCTCTCTCTTTCCACGTGCCGGTGTGCGGGGAAGGTCTTGCCTTTAAGCTCCGGAGAGCCAAGCACAGGCGGACGTACAGATTCACGTGTATGTGCGTGCACACGTGCGCGTGCGGGACTGCCATGCGCTCCTCTGAGCTCCCTCCCCGCCCCTATTTCGTGGGTCGTGACCCCGTAACCTCTCCCCCCTCCCAGCCCCTCACCTTCGCACGGAGCTTCTGCGCCCCTCGCGGGGCTAGAGGCGGAGGCGAGGCCGAGGCAGAGCGCCACGGCGACGCAGCAAGGGAGGCCCCCCGGCCGAGGCGGCCGCAACATGGCTGCGTCTGCGGCACCTGATCTCGCGAGAGTTCCGCCCGCCCACCCACCGAGAACGTCACGCGGAGACGCCGATTTTTAATTTTTTTTATTTCACTGCCTCCGTCTGTGCGCTTCTTCGGGCTTACGCGGCTGCTGATTGGCTGTTGCAGCTGAGTTGGGGCGGGGAAACAGCTACACGCCGGAAGGCGGAGGGAGAGGAAGGGGCACGCGCATGCGTTGACGCAGCCTGCCTCGAGGTGCACTGTGGGTAAGACGTCTCCCGGCGACGGCGGATCCATGGCGGCCATCGGGGTCCACCTGGGCAGCAGCTGCGCGTGCGCGGCCGCCTATAAGGTGCGCGGCCGGTTGGGGGGGTCTCCCCTCTTCCGTGTAGGCCTAAGGGGGGCGGGGGAAATAAATGTAATTTTAATAATAATTTTCGTTTCCTGAGCGAGGTAGTGCTGTTGAGTGGCTAGAGCGGGGTTTGAGGAGGACGTTGGAGTAGCCAGAAGCCTTTAAATCGCAGTTATTGCTGCCGTTGTTATTATTTATTAAATTTGTATCCTCCTGAATTTGTTTGTGGGAGGGGACGTTATTGGTTTGTTCTGGTTAAGGGCAGCATACAAATTGGATTAATCCTCATCCGGAGAGAGTCCGTGGTCCCCTGTGCTGAAGACCCCTCCCAGCCCTCTGGCCCAAAGGGTTGGGCTCCGTGGAAGCACTTGCCCCCCAGAAGGCAGCGCTGGAGTTAAAAAAGGGTTTGACTACAAAAGGGAGGCAGCAAATGCTTCTGAAGAGGTAAAGGACCCCTGGACGGTTAAGTCCAGTCAAAGGCAACTACAGTGGTACTTCAGGTTACGCGTTTCGGGTTGTGCACCGCGCCAAACCCCAAAGTACCAGAACAGGTTACTTCCAGGTTTCAGCGCATGCGCAGAAGCGCCAAATTGTGATGTGCGCAGAGGCAGCACTGCGGGTTGCGAACATGCCTCCCGCACGGATCACATTCGCAACCCGAGGTTCCACTGTATAGGGTTGTGGCGCTCATCTCGCTTTCAGGCCGAGGGAGCCAGTGTTTGTCTGCAGACAGCTTTCCAGGTCATGTGGCCGGCATGACTAAACCACTTCAGGCTCAATGGAACACCGTGACTGAAACTAGAGAGCACGGAAATGCCGTTTACCTTCCTGCAGCAGTGGCGCCTATTTATCTACTTGCACTGGTGTGCTTCCGAACGGCTAGGTTGCCAGAAGTTGGACAGAGCAATAGGAGCTCACCCCGTTGCAGGGATTTGAACCACCGACCTTCCGAATGGCAAGCCCAAGAAGCTCAGTGGTTTAGACACCCAGATCCCTGATTCTGAATACCAGTTCCTGGAAATGGAGAGAGGGGAGAAAGTGATCATAGAATTGTTGAGTTGGAGGAGACTCAGAGGATCATCTAGTCCAGCCCCCTGCAATGCGGGAATCCTTCCCACAGCCGTCCCTGGGTGGACCCGGCCACTAACCTTCTGGTTAGCAGCCAGATATACTGATCTTAAGCTCATTCATTTCCTGCCCTCTGGTTTCCCACAATCAACATGTGGTGGGCTGCTGTGGGAACAGGATGCTGGACTAGATAGGACATTGCCCCCAACCTCACCCGTCCCCTTGGCAGGCAGGTTGGGGTTGACCATCTTGTTAACAACCAGGCAAGGGTTGCCTCCATCCACTGTTTGTCTCGCTGCCTTCCGCCATACCATCCTGATGGGCTCCAGCTGTGTGTTCTTCCTTTGAGTTTGCAAGTTGCAGGCCATCTTTCCTGCAATGTGACGTCCTTGCCTACAACTGAGGTGGTCCAGTCTGTTCTGCTGCTTCTGGACTCTGCCATCTCATTCTGTTGCTGAGTGGGTGCACTCATCATAGACCATATTTTTTGGAGAGAAAAACGACTCACTTGGTCATCTGCTTTGTTTTGGCGGAGGCACACTCCATTGTATTTCAAGGCAGACCGATGCTAGCAACAGCGGTTCACAGCCTGTGTCACTTCAGTTGTCTCTTCTGTTAATTTGCATAGAGTTTGTGTGCATCGGGATTGTGATGGGTGTTGTTGAGGGCCATGGGTAGAGCATCTCACATAAATAAAAGAAAGCTTATATGCTTATTGTAAAATGCATTTCCATCAGTTTACTTGAATGACACTTTGCTGGATAAAGTAATATATGCATTGGCCTGGTTTGCACATAATGCTAAGTTGTAGTTTCTTATATTATGAAATCACAGTTTAGTAGTATTTGTGAACCCTGCTAGCTTAACTATGGCCAATTTACTGCCAAAAATCTATAAACTGAAGTAATGATTTGTTGTTGGCTTATGAAGCTTAGTTTGTTTTAATTATGGCTTACATGCGAGTCCAGCACTCTTCGTTAACTATGGTTTGGGGTGGGCCATCAATCTAGAGCAGCTGGAAAACAAATCAACAAGCAAAAGGATCCTGTTATATTATTCCCAGTACGTATTGGAGCAGAAGCTTCCATTTACAAGAGTTTCCTTCGTACATTATTTGTCTTTATACAACATTTACCCTGTGCATTCCGTGGTAAGGTAATAGTCAAGAACAGAATCTAGCCTCTGCTGGACAAATGAAATTAAGGGATCCTGTATTAAAAAATGATATTATTTTCTGGGGTTTCCAAGTGATAATGAGTTACTGTGTTTAATTTCTGTGTCAATGAGCTATTATTCTACTCCATGTTTGTGTTGCTTCTTCAGGATGGTCGTGCAGATGTTGTCGCTAATGATGCAGGTGACAGGGTTACTCCTGCTGTTGTTGCATTTTCCGAAAACGAAGAGGTAACTTTTTCCCCAGTATAAATTTGAAGAAAAAGTGGTGGTACCTTTGTTGTTTTTGAACAAATCTTTTAAAATTATTTCCAGGTTGTTGGTCTGGCAGCAAAACAAAACAGAGTGAGAAATCTTTCAAATACAGTGGTGAAAGTGAAGCAGATTCTCGGGAGAAGGTGCGGAAAGTAATAGTGAACTTCATTTTGGGATTTAGTGTGGGTTTATCTGACAGAATGGGATTGTTAAACCAAAATGTATAAAAACTGGCATGTAAGTACAAACCTTGTTACCAGGCTTAAATATGCAAGCAGGCTGCTTAAAAGTCTCTTGTAAGCAGTATATATTTTATTTAACAAAATTTAAAGTGAGTTATTCTGGAGTGTAACTGTTTTGTTTTGAATTTTTTTCTACTATTAAGAAATAAAAAGTCCAAACTCTGATATCATGCTTAAATACATAATCAAAGCTTTGAACAATGAAAGATTAAGGAGGACTTCATTAAACACAATTCTTATGTGCTGAAAATATAAATGTAAATTTTGGGGTGTGTTTTTTTGTTTAAGTACACGTCAACTTCCCTTGTTTTGACAGCTCTGGTGACCCACAAGCTGAGAAGTACATTGCAGAAAGTAAATGTACAGTAAGTAAGAAGCTGCTTCATGTTTTCCTCCCATTACTATTAGCAGTATTTATAAACTGCTAAACATTGCACAAATACCATAGTGATATACAACAAGCAGAACCAGATAAAATAGTTCTCAAAAAAACCCAAAAACCTGTATAAAAGGGCTTTATACAGTAAAAATGAAACCTTAAATTTGTTCCGGTAGCAGATTGACATCCAGTGCAGCTCTCTTAGTACTGGTGTTACATGTTGGTGGAAGGCAAAACCAGCCACAGACTGTGCAACCCCCTTCTGACTTGCTGAAGAGGGCAGCCCCACAGTGGTTACATGGCAGCAGTTCAGCCTTGAAGTTATGAGTGCAGGCTCAGTTCATTGATTCATTCTAATCCAGCCCAGCAATACGTCCAGACACTGGCCTAGGCAGACCTGATTCTAATGTCACAAAGAAATAGAGTTGGGTGTCAAGCAACAAACTGATGACAATTTGTTTCAGATGTCCTAATGACAGCACCCAGTGCTGTTATATAGTGTTAAACAGCAGGAGAGGTCTGTTGTGACTGACAGGTCAAGCTTGTTATTAGAGGGAATGATTTCACTCAGTTCTCCAGTCCCATTGCCTTTGGGGGAGGCAAGCAACTCCCATTGAATTCTCTTCCACCCCATCCCCAATTAGCTTAGCACAGGAACCTAGCACAAAAACTACTGAACCAATATATCTGTAATTCAGCAGATTATTTACTGAAGATTACTCTTGTGCCTGCTGGAGGGATACAGTGCAATGCTAGTGGACTCCTCCTCCTCTTCCTTCTTCCCCTGACAGCCTCTCCTCCCCGTTTGATCTAGAGTGTCACCAACCCTTGGGAGCAGACCTTGGGTGTGTGTGTAATATTTGCTTTCTAAATCATTTACCATATTTTTTGCTCTATAAGACTTTTTTCCTCCTAAAAAGTAAAGGGAAATGTGTGTGCGTCTTATGGAGCGAATGCAGGCTGCACAGCTATCACAGAAGCCAGAACAGCAAGAGGGATTGCTGCTTTCACTGTGCAGCGATCCCTCTTGCTGTTCTGGCTTTTGAGATTCAGAATATTTTTTTCTTGTTTTCCTCCTCCAAAAACTAGGTGCATCTTATAGAGTGAAAAATACGGTATCAGACGAAAGGAATCTTGCAGAATCTTTTATAACAGATAAGCTGAGAGTCATATTTGTATGTTCATTTGTAGGTCATCGAAAAGAATGGAAAACTAAACTATGAAATAGATGGCAAACTTGTTTCCCCAGAAGATGTTGCAAAGCTTATCTTCAGTAAAATGAAAGGTATGATATTAAAATGTACATTTTTAAACTATTTCCCCAGAAGAAAAGTGGTACATATACCTGTAAATTGAATTTGCTTGTACTCACAATACAATATATTTTTGTATTAGAAACTGCTCAGTCTGCTTTGGGCTCAGATGTTAATGACACTGTGATTACGGTACCTTTTGACTTTGGAGACAAACAGAAGAATGCCCTTGGGTGAGAATACAGTTTTCAGCTTATTTTTATTAAATGTATTTGTGGGAATTTGAGATGTCTGGACAGGAGACATTTGGACATATTTGGACTTGGAAGATCTGGGTTCAACATCTCAGCTCAACCATAAGCACGTGGTGTTAACCTGGAGTAGCTCAATTCTCATCTAATTGGACTCTTTCAGTGAAATAACATCACTTGTTGTAGTTGCTTAAGAACTTCCTGCTTAGAGGTTCTGGCACCATGGAGAGAAAACAATATTCAGGTTCCTACCACACAGTAAATGGACTGTTAAAACTACTCAGAAATGGAGTGGCGGGTCTGTGATAACTTTTGGCTCACTTTGCAGCCACATGATAGACAACCACATGAGCTTATAGCTGCCATACGGGTAGTTCTTAAATAGCCAGCTTGTGGGACATTGTTGTAGGTCAGTCTTCCATGGAAGTTGGTATCTTGAGCAGAGGCCAGATAGTCACAGATTTACGACTACCAAGCACCCTGGTTTTTCACTAGGAGGAACTGAAAACCTTTACCAGCAGTGGCCTCATCTTTCCTGGCCAATTTTCACTCACCAGGACTAGCATGCATCTTGACTTCCAGTTGGATGCCCCTATTCCTTCCTTCTTGCCATGGTACACATTCTACATTAGGAGTGGACCATTCAGTGCAGAGCACTGTATAAAATAGGAAAGGGCTCAGACATGCCAGCTGAAGGCATTTTGCTATTTGTAGCAGATTTAGGGCTAACAGTTAAAAAGTATTGCGTCATAGAAGCACTCATTTGTGCCTCCACCTGCTCCCTATTCTTGATGCCGCCTGATCACTTTACCCTACTGCATGTCAGGCCTGGCCCTGACTCTCATGCATCCTCCCGTTCCTTGTGTTCAGACATTGCTAACTGCATAGTCACCAAGGTCTCCAAAGAGAAACAGGCGCACATTTCCTGTACTGGTTTGAGCTTTTTGAGCTTCAAGTTCAATTTGCATGAACAAACATAGGTAGGCAGCTTATTCTCCTACCAGAATGTGCCTATCTGTGCCTAAGTAAAATGTCTCTTGGCATGCTTACTGTTGGTCTTGTAGCAGTTTGGCAATGTTTTGTAAGGTGTTTGTGGTGGTGATGCAGGGATGGGGTCCAGCTATACCAAAATAAGGTACTTTGCTGTTTTATGTTGAAAGAAGGCATCAATCTAAAGTGATGTACTAATATAAATTGTGTCTTTATTGCAGAGAAGCTGCTACTGCAGCTGGGCTTAATGTTCTTCGGTTAATTCATGAACCATCTGCAGCTCTGCTGGCTTATGGAATTGGGCAAGATTCACCTAGTGGAAAAAGGTGACAAGTGGTCTTTAAGCAACCATTTCCCCTGTGCAATCCCAAGCAAGCATGCTTACACAGATATAAAACTCAACAGGACTTAATCCTAGTTTCAGGATTGCAGCCTTGGCTTTAAACAGTATGGTGCAAAGTGAGTTGGCTCTAGCGTTGTGTGGTATGGACCTTTGTGAACCTAATGCTTCCCTGGGCAGAAGGGAATTTTTGATGGTCTCCTTCCCTCTGTAGGTCCTTGTGCAGCTGAAAATCTGCTTTAGAAGGTTGGGGAAGCCTCTGGAACAGCATGGGAGGAGGGAGTATTAGGAGCTGCTCTCCTCAGGAATATTCAGTTCATGGAGCAGAATTCTCTGCTGAATCTGAGCCAGAGGGATCCTAGACTGCTATAAATAAGAGAATCCAAGTCCTTTGCAACATTATTATTTTTTAATTCAGGAGATTCTAAACAAGTGGCAAAGGCAGGAAACCAAAGCATTATACTTTAACCAGTCTTTAATACTGTAATTTAAATGGACTTCATTTCAGGGAGGGCCAGGGCAGTGTGAAGTGAGAGACCACTAGGAGGAGAACCTCCCTGACCTCGCTTCTGCCCCATGGAGTGCAGCAGTGGCACTGATACCAGGAGGTCATTTTGAGACACAGCTGTCATTGTCCTGAGAATCTGCTATTAAGGCTTTTAGTATTGATGCTAAGGAGGCAGGGCATACTGATTTCCTTTTCTTTATTTTGTGTGCATGGAAGCAATGTGCTGGTGTACAAGCTTGGAGGAACATCCCTTTCTATCACGGTTATTGAAGTCAACAGTGGACTTTATCGTGTTATTTCCACGAACACAGATGATAGTATAGGTGGCATTTGTTTCACAGAAGCCTTAGCACAACATTTAGCCTCTGAGTTTCAAAGGTAAGTTCTCTAGATCCTAAATAGTATGTGGTGTTTCATAAATGTGTAGTAAGGAATCATTACTGTTAATTTTTCAGTATGGAAAATTGCCAGCACATTTTGTATCAGATTTTTTTGACTGATATACAATACATTTATTTATGAAAAACATTTCTATCCACTCTCTGAGTTTAAAAATATCACTTGGGGGTCCACAACATATATAACAGGATTTTTAAAACAATTACAGTTGAAAAATAATAAAACATTGTCTCAAAATGAAAACTTCTGGAAATAAAAATAGTGATTTTTTTTTAAAAAAAATACAACTTCTAAAGGTCTACGCTGTTGAAATAAGAGAAACAGTACATTCACATAATGTTTTGGGGAAAGGTTGTTACTGTAAATTTGACATCAGTTCTTAGTTCAATTTGGAAATAATCCCAGTCTTGTAAAGAGCTATTTACCAGGTTGCCTGAGGTGAGTAAGAATTGTCTCCAGGAAACCAGATGGAAGCTTTGCGAACAATGCTTTTCTTCCCTTTTCTTCTTTTCAGGCCACAAATGACTAATGTAACTGTGAGAGGGCAAGCAGCCTAGTATTTATTTATTTTATTAGGTCTAGTGACTTTTGTGGACTTGTGAGGCTGTTAGATCCTTTGTTTCATGCTTACATTCTTGAAGGATCCTGATAGATATCACAAGCAGCATGGGAAAGTTGGGGTAGATATAGCCAAAGTTAAGCATTTCCAAATTCTGTTGATTTCAACATGAGAGTTAAGCACAACACTAAGATGTCGGAACCTTAATGTTTGCCTTTGTGCTTCATGAATACTTACTCAAAAGAACCTCCCCTCTTTCAGTTACCATATATCCCCAGCTTTCAAGAGTAGATGCATATAATGTTTATACTTTGAATTTGAAAAACATGATAAATTTCAGGATCCACCTTCCCCCCCCCCCCCAACTTCTAGGGTAATTGATGGCCACTATTACTGAGTAGGTTTTCTGTAATGGTTAATAATACTTTTTTTGTAAAAAAAACAACAACAACCCCATAGATCTTATAAATATGATGTGAGGGAAAACTCCAGGGCCATGATGAAGCTCATGAACAGTGCTGAAGTGGCAAAGCATTCACTATCGACACTCGGAAGTGCCAACTGCTTCGTTGACTCCCTCTATGATGGGCTGGATTTTGACTGTAATGTGTCTAGGTAAGATATACTCTTGAATCTCTGCATGTGTAGCATTGTTTTCCATGACTTCCTTTAAATTTAACTTGTGTGAATTTAGCTTTACATGCTTGGCAGAAAAATAAAATTAAAAATAGGAGCAGCTTCCGGAGGGGGGTGGATGTTGGCAATCCTAACCACCAATACACTCAGCTTGGGAGAGCGCAGGGAAAGGGGATGTTGACAATAGGAGATTTTGGCTTTATGCATGATCACCAGGATGTAACCCCCACATAAGGTAATGATCGTGATAGTTGGCTACTCTCCATATGGAATGTATTTATACAACTGTTTTCCTTTTCATGGGCAAGAAAATTATTATTATTTATTAGATTTCTTACTCTCCCTTCCCCATGAGGTCCCAGGGAGGTGGGTTACAACCATTTAAAAAGAAAATATTAAAATTGGTTAAAACATATGACAGTATATGAAGTTGGAGTAAAGAGGTACATTGAAGGTGCCAGAAGGAATCTCGCAGTTTAAGGGCTGCCACAAAGATTCCCCTCTTCTAGCCTCCCACCCCACCCAGTGGGACACCTAAGAGGGCCCCGTCCACTGATCTGAACACCCAAGAGGATCTGTAGGGAAGGGGCTGCTTTTTCTGGTATCGGGCCTAAGTTATTCAGGGCTTTAAACACCAATGTGAGCATTGGGCTCAGAAGCAAACTGGCAAGCGCGTTCAGCTCTTTTGAAGCTGGCGTTGTGTGAGTTCTAAATGGAAACCCAGCCACTCACTCTTCTGGCTGGTTCATTTTGGAGCAGCTGAAGTTTCTGAGCCATCAGAAACTGAGGGCAGCTCCATGTTTAATATTATACTACTGTATTGGGTTTCTCTGCAAACTTTTCCCTGTGGAAAATATGGATATGAATGTGCTTGTTTTTTTAACAACACAGGGCCAGATTTGAACTTATTTGCTCTGCGCTTTTTAACAAATGCCTAGAAGCCATCAAAAAGCTCTTGAAGCAAGTTGGACTTACAGCAGATGATATCAATAAGGTAACAATACAAATAACTTGGTCTATTTTGAAGTCATTCTTGAAATTCTTGTTTTGACAAATATGTAGGAAATACGTAAGAGTATATTCACAAAGAAGCAGATGCATTCGGATGGTTTGGACTATTGTTCAAGGCTTCACAACCATGCTTTATTAAACTGGAAATGAGATCAGGGACAAGTATTCCTCCCTAGTAGGGCTGGGCAATATATCAATATCTCGTCCAAAACTGGTTTCAAGTCTGTATTCTGATATTGGTTTCATAGTTTTTGCCCTGGCAATATATCTTGAATCATGAAATGTGTTAGGGCTGGATGATATACCATCTAAAACCAGTTTCAAGTCCATATCATGGTAATGGTTTCAGAATTTTTGACCTGGCAATATATCTCAAATCATGATGTGTGTGTGTGTGTGCTGTGCAAAAATCACCATGCAGGAAAAAATTGTGAAGCCATCCAGTGCCTCTATAGTTCCATCCTTATTTCAGACATCGTGATATATCAGTATATTGCGGTGTTTAGCTGGTGATATATCTGGTTGAAACCCAGGTATCACCCAGCGCTACTCCCTAGCTACTCCCTTCCTCTCAAGTGCTGCTTCACAGCTTAATTCCTGAAGCCACTGCTCTCCATTACATCTGAGTGGTTGTGCAGTGGGGGTGGGGGACTATTAACTTAATGCCAATTAACAAGCCAGGATAATAAGTCTGGACATCTGTTTCCCCCACTTTCTCTGTGTGTGTGTGTTTGCAAAGTTTGCATACACAAGTACCCTTTGAAAAGCCTAACCTTTGCTGTTGTCCTATTAATGCTTTAATGTCCTCCAGGTAGTTCTCTGTGGCGGATCTTCTCGCATCCCAAAACTGCAGCAGTTGATCAAAGAACTTTTCCCTAGTGTGGAATTGCTGAACTCTATTCCTCCAGACGAGGTCATTCCCATAGGGGCTGCCATGGAAGCTGGGATCTTGCTAGGAAGAGAAAATACTTTTTTAGATGATGAGATACTGCCTATTGAATGTTCTGCCAAAGATATCTTAGTCAAGGTAAGCAAGCAAATTGAATGAATGAATGAATGTCTTTATATCTCTTGCATAGAATTTGAAAGAGAGCTCCCTCCCTAATCTGTATTAACTATCTTCCACCACTGCTACCTTTGTGGGTTTAGGTTTTAAAGTGAAAACTTTCCTGAAAGAGATTTGGGGTCACTTAAGTAGCAATTAAAGTAAATAAGTGAGAGACTGAAACTTGTTATTTCATACTGATGCACAGTTAATATATTTGCCATTCAGAACTCTTTGTTTTTAATTGAAGGACTAAGTAGTTGACTAGGATTCCCTAAGATTCCAGAATTGACAGGTCATCTTAACACGCCAACATAAACAGTAAACTTTCATATTTTTAAATTTAATTAGGAGTCTATCAAATAAATCCAATTCATTAAAAAAAATTAATTTGGCCACATATTTCACCTTCACATCTGATCCATAAATTATTTCAACACTCATAGTATTTGACTAGTAGCATGAATCAATAAAGAATCATATTTAATATCTCCCTTCCTTTTTACTCAAGGGTCACAGTTTGTGCTGTAATGTTTTCCTGTCTGTCGTCGCAGTGCACATGCTCTAACACATTGTGGTGCCTTAAGATTTGGGGTCCTTTCTGCAGAGTGCTTATGTTGCATATCTCTTATTTCTTTACTTTATATTCTTTATTGAAAAACAAAAAGTACATAATTACATGTGCAGAGAGTAAGATGTGACAAAAAAGAAAAAAGAAATAGTAGCTATGTAGAAAACAACAGAACAACAACAAAATATTATATACGTTACAAAAAAAGGAATTTTTTATTGTAGTTAACCAGACTTTAACTTAATACGGTATTTAGAAAAATTAATTCCAAATATTATTAAATTTGGCCATGTTTGCACGCAGTTTGTTCAAGTGTAATGGGTTTGTCCATATCTCCAGGCGTGAAAATAAGCCACTTATTTATTTTTCCAGTTCATTAATACCTGTCTTTTTTCATTAATACCTGAAGACACAGATAGTCCATTCATATTCTCCCTTTGTTAGATTCCATGTGTTTTGGGTATATAATTCAAAAGGATATTTTCCTCTGCAAATTTATGATTATTCCATACAGTCATGTTGATCGTATCTATTGCCTTCTGCCAAAAATTTATCAATATAGGACATTGTACAAACCTGTGTTTTAGAGAAGCATTATCTCCAGCAGCTCAGTGTCTTGGTCCTTTTATAAACAAGCGCAATGGAGTCCTAAATATTTATTTTGCTGTATGAGACTGAATTTGAGGTCCAGAGGCATGCTTGTTATAGAACTTAACATAGTTTCCCATTGTTTGGTCGAGAATCTCCAGTTCTTTATACCATTCTTCCTATATAAGGAAATGGGTGTGTGTGTTGTTACATAAGAGTTAATCAGCTGTTTTAATATCTCTGGGGTCTCTGTAGCTGTAAAAGCGGCTGGTCCGTTAATGGCAGTTAGCATGTGCTTTATCTGAAGATATTACACTTGAGCATTTAAAGGTAATTCATATTTGTCTCTTAACATGGAATAGGCATAAAATTCATCCTTCTTGTCTATTGATTGCTCTAAGTTTAATATACCCAACTTCATCTCTCTTATTGCTTAGGCAATGGATCAGTCAGGGGCTGATAAATTTGTGGTGGTGTTCCCATCAGGAACCCCTTTGCCAGCCCGAAGGCAGCATACTCTACAAGCCCCAGGAAGCAACTCCTCTGTCTGTCTAGAATTATACGAGTCTCTGGAAAAGATCCCCATAAAAGAGGACAGCAGATTTGCACAGGTGAAGAAATATCAATAGAAAATAACGCTTGTTTTTCCCCGGTGTTTACTCAAAAGCAGACTTCAGTGTCACAAATCTTATTTGTATGTTCATTAGGCATTTGAAGCTTTTGCCTCTTAAATTCCTTACCTTATAAAATGTTGTAAACACATCCACGGTAGTTTTAGAGCAGGGTGGGTGCACAAAAGCCATTTTTAAAAAACATTTAAAGCAGATAAAAACTATCAAGTAACTTGGTTAATCTGAATTAAAATTGTAAACAATTGGGGCTGCAAGTTGCTCACCTGTGTTGAAATACATGCTAATTCATTACTCCCTTTAGCCTTACAAACTGATTCACTAGTTTTTTCAGAGCATGCTTTGTCTGCCTTAGAAAACCATTTTCCTGAAATTACCTTGAAACTTTGTAGCTCAATATTTTATATTTTAGCTTTTATATATGGCAATGTAGGGCAAATGGTTTAAATCAAAGTGCTTTTGATATAATCTCACTTGCATTTCTTTGGTTTTGACAGTTAAGATTGCTAAAATAGATAAGATGCAGATGACGAAGGATCTTAATGTTTTGTTTTGTTTTAAGCAGATTGTCCTCCAGGATTTAGATATCAAGGAAGGTGGTCTGCACGATATCCTAACTGTTCTCACAATGAAAAGGTATTGAAAACCAAAATACTACAACTTTGGTTTAGCATATCAAGTATATGTGAAATGTCCATTTTTCAGAACTTGGGTTTTTCTGTTGCAGCTTTTTGGTAGTATCTACTTTTCAAGGTAGAAATTCCACCTATCAAGTGTTGATGTATTAGGGGAGAACTGTGGATCAAATCAATTTCTGGAATATCAGGGATGCTTTTTCTTTCTCAGATCAGTGGGCAAGTGTTCTTTAACATTCCCTTCTGCTGCCCCAGGATGGGGAGCCTGTGGCCCTTCAGATGTTGCTGGATCACACCTCTTTCCTGAGTGCTGGCTATGCTCCCTGTGAATGCTGGGAATCCAACAGCAGGAAAGCCACAGGTTCCCCACAAATGAGAGCATTTTTTCTGGGTAATGGGACTCCTCACACCTGTCAGCTGAATCAAAGAATTCCACGGAGGAATGATGGGGACATCCCACGTGGGAGCTTAGTTTCTGAGACCTATTCAGCCCCTCTCAGGGTGCAATTAGTCTCCAGATGTTCACACTATAAAAATCTCTCTTTTCTTAGGGATGGATCACTGCACGTTTCCTGTACAGATCAAGATACCGGAAAATGTGAAGCCATTACTGTAGAAGTGGCATCGTAGTCTTAATTTAGAAGGTTCTGTTTTTTTAATTGTTACCTCAAACCAGGTTTTAAGTGAGTGATGCCATGTGTACAATACAATAAATATAATACAATGAAAATATGGAGTGCATACATCTTTGGAAAATGGAAAAGTTGGGTCATTACAGTCTTAAGAGGAAGCTGGTAACAGTTGTGCGTTCAGCAATGAGCTGCAGAAAATATTTCATGGGGAGCTAGAGTTTTATACATGACAACTGACAGATAAGGGGTGAGAGTAAACAAGAGTTCCTAAAACCCAACATATACCTTAAACGATGGAAATAATCAAGACGGGCTCCACTTCTTGTGTCCAAGAGGCACCCTTCACGCCTGGATGGTTCCTCCACTCACAACCCTCTAGGACTCCTCTGAATGCCAGAGGTTGTTTCAAGCCCAGCTAGTTTTGGCTAGTAAACGTCTGAGCAATTATTTGGGAAGGTAAGTGAGAAAGGAGGAAAGTTGCTGATTGTGTCAAACCCATGACCTGAACACTAGACTCACTGTTACAGCAACCAGTCTTTGCCTATTTTTGTTAAATATTTTCTTGCCTCCCAATTGGGCTATAGTTTTTATTTTCAAAATGGTACGGTAGTGTCCTTTGTGAACACAGGTTGGCCCCAAAGCAGTAAAATGTATATGAAGGTGCTACTGGTTTTGGACTAATAGTTGAAGCAAAGAACAGATTAACAGACCTTAAGGAAAAGGGAGAATTTTAAATAATGGCAGCTTTGTTCTGCTGGTAAAAAAGACTAGGAAGAGTAGAAAACATTGTGTGGGTTATCGAAAGTTTTAGTGGTATCTGTATTAAAGTGTTAGAATGATCACAGAAAAGAGAAACTAAAATCCAAGCAGACTTTAAAGCCATGGTTTCCAAAAGGATTGCCAAGGTCATATTATCAAATCTTACTTTTATTGTAGAACCCTAAAATTCAGAGTGCAAATGGTTCAATTAGATTTCCAGGTTCTCTCAGTGTGAATGAAGCAACTTCCTATAAAAACAGAATCATAGTTTGCATTTTCAGTATAAAAATTAGAAGTTACAAAAGCAAAAATTCAAGTGGCACATGGTCAACTGTCAAAATACATGATTTGAGGAATAACATGATTCATTCATTCATGACAGAAAAAAGTTGATAGCTCTTTTTGCTTCCTGATCAGAGCAGACTTTCCCCTGCTGCCAGCTTCTTGTACAGGCTGCACAGCTGGTCTGGTTTAGGAACCTCTGTCTCGGGGGTAGAGGGGATTTCAAAGTCAGAAGAGCTCTGAGAGACTAGTTGGTCTTCAGGCTTGAGCAGCCCTGAACTCCCTTGTTTGCTCCTCTCCGGAGTTGATTCAGCCTGCACACTTGGTGTCAGAGTAGGTGCTGCTGCTGCTGCTGCACTTGCCTCCTGAGCTCTGCCTTGGCGATCCGACTTAATACTGTTTGTAGAAGGTGCACTGTGAGCCAAAGCCTTGCAACTCTGCATGTCTGTTCGGTTTTCCCCAGCAGGGAAACAAGATGCGTAAAGCATTGCTCGCTCTGCTCCTCTCTTTAAAGGGCTGGACTCAAAAGTCTTTCGCTCTTGTGGGGAAATGAGCACAGTATCTGCCTGACTGTCCCACCCTTGGCTACCTTGTTCAGATATGTGCGTTGACTGAGAAGAGTTTTGGGAGGAGATGTGGGTAGAATCACTAAAATCCTCATTATCGCTGAACAGGTTGGGAGACTGAGGCTCACTAGAATCTGTGGGAGCTGGAGCACAGTCCTCGTGTTCAGAGGTATCTGTGCCTTCCACATGTCGCTTAAAGTAGGCATCCCACTTGGGCACTTCCAGGTCCTCGTTTTGTTTGCAAGTGGGCTCTGAACAGACCAATCCTGGATTTGGCAACACAGTGGCAGACTCTGCACTGGGTGGCAGAAGTTCATCTAGAACCATGTCTTTCTCCAATTCTTCCTCCTCATCGTCATCCTCACCGTTGGATTCCTCACACTCTATGAAATCTACCTTCAAAGGGGCTGGCATGGAAGTTGCCCTATAACTTGTTTTGTCGCTGTCATCTTGATAGTTATCAGGAAGGGGCCTATTTTCAGATGCTGTCATTTCTGGGAGAAGTTTTGGAATCTTGTATCTTATAGGAATCAATTCTGTATCAAAGAGATCATCACTCCCACCATCTGTCAAGACAAAAAAACCCAGGAACATGAGAAGGTAGTAAGATGACTTGAAGCCAATCTCCAAATGCCTTACCATCATAAGACACCTTTTCCTGGATTATAAAACTTCCAAGCATTGGGGGGGGGGGGGGCTTCTAAACCACAGCATGAAGGAACAGGTTGCCTAACTTCTCCCAGCTATTTTCTACATGCAGAGAGATTTACCATTGGTGTGCTTTTGTCTACACTTCCCTCATCGGAACGGGAACAGTCCAGGATTCTGTTGCATGCTTGAATCAGCAGAGGCTGTAAACCGATGTCTGGACTGTTGGACTCCAAGCTAACCAGGGTGACAACTCGCAGGGAGCCACTGTGATACTTGGGAGATAGGGTACAGGTGGAGAATGTCAGACTAGGACTTGGGAACCCTGAGCAAAATCCCTGCTTAAAGCTACAAAGTTTACTGGGTGACCTGAGGTTAGTCATGTTCACTTAGTGTAAGCTAAGTCCCACAGGCGTGTTGGAAATGTAAGCTGGAGGGTGGACAGCAACTATGCATGCCGTGTTGAGTTGGTTAGAAGGGTGAGATGCAAGTGAAATTAAAAAATGTAG
The DNA here is from genome assembly GCF_027172205.1 of Podarcis raffonei. Taxonomy (NCBI): domain Eukaryota; kingdom Metazoa; phylum Chordata; class Lepidosauria; order Squamata; family Lacertidae; genus Podarcis; species Podarcis raffonei. The sequence continues at coordinate 3,072,608 of NC_070611.1, forward strand.
TAAGTTCATTAGAGAGATGACATAATCATGCAATAAACATGATTTGCTGCTTCAAAACCACAGGAGTCCTTTCCTTTGCCATCTCCATCTGACACGGAAGAGAGAAGAACTCGCCTTTCTCTTACCTGTGTCTGTTATTTCTGAGGGTTTGGTTCTCTTCAGTGCTCCAAGTGGTTTATATTTCAGCTCGTTATTTTTGTTGTATGATGTACATAATGGCTTTAAACTGAGAAGAAGCAATACAGAATTTTGTAGCTCTTTAGACTTCTGAAACATTCATTAGTTCCTCTTTAATTCCAGCAAATTCAGATCACTTGCATACTACACTGAACTTTACAAAAATTCAGGTGTTCAATGAAAAAACAACAAACAACAACCCTGCTAAGATAACCAGAAGTACTTTGCCAGACTTATTATAATTTTGGAAGGGGGGGGAATGCCCAAACCAGGCCCAAGATAAATGAATTACTACTGTACAATACTTCCCTAAAAGTATGGCTGTGTCATAAAAATAGATCTATATAAAACCGATATAAACATACTTCTTTATCTAGAGCCTAAGCTCCTCTCCCTGGTGTTACTAGAGAGCAGAAACAGGATGCTGCTTTCATAATGAAGATGGCTTTCACTTGTGAATATGGACAATGACAGCATGTTGTTTTACTATGCAGAGCAGAGATGGAAAATTACTACAAGGAATAAAGCTTTCTCAATTGAGCAGTTTCAGTGGGCATAACATAAGTAAGTCATACAAGGCAGCGTCATTTTCAACACTAGTTAGAAAACATCTTTGCAGCAAAGAGCCAGAGAAAAAGACAGAAACTTACATTTCCATAAGTTTGTCCTCTGTCACACCTACTGGAATTACATTGGGATACACATTCACCGGGCGAATGTAGCTCAAGAAATCCTGAATCTACAAAATAGGATTGGAGGAGGAATTAATTTCTGCATTTAAACCTAGCTTGCCGTCCTTTTTTTGCTGTGATTTGCCATTGCTTTGAGAGGCTTTTTTTCTTTTTACAAAGAAATGAGGCTGAGAGCGAAAAACTCTCATAGCCGACATGGTAAATGACTCCAGTTCCAATTCTGCCCCCTGCACCACGCTGGCACTGTGTCTCACCACGTCACCATCTCCAGTCAAAGCTCCATGAGCATTCTGATTTGCGCACAAGACTGCTGTGCTTGTAGAATGGCCCCAGCAGGCATGTGGACCCCTTTGCTCAGGCATCTGTAGCTTTTCTCTCTGACATATGCATCCATTTAAGGTTGCCACTTTTTATCTCTCAAGTTCCACTTCAGTGGGGTGAAGCCAGTAGGTCATTAAGGGGCTTAAATGAAGCAGGAATCCTTGGATGACGGGCAGACTCCAAATGTGATGGACAACACACTCTGAATCAGCACCTGCTATTGTGGACATTCCTACCAGGAGGCAGATGCTGCCACCTTCTCATGCAGCAAGCGTCAGAAAACAATCAGCCATTCAGGGGGCATGTGAAATCTATGGACGTTTATTAATGCTTGGTTCCCTTTGCCTATTTCAGGTTGTGGAGCTTCAGGGCTGAGTCGAAGACAGCAAGCTACAAAGTTTCTGGTTCAAGTCTCCTGCCAGCTATGAGAGGAAAGAGGTGCTTCCCTAGGCATGCTACATCCTCCTCAACCTCAGTCCTTGCCTATAAAATAGAGAAAATACCTGCTGACCTCAAAGGGATGTTATCAGGATTACCAAGATAACATATAGCGGCTTCAACATGCTTCATAAAGATGAAGAATAATCATTATTGTACTTTTACTAACCCCCAAAATGCATCCTATAAAGGCTACAAAATCTAAATATAAAATCTTGTAAAGGCTGCTCTGTATATTGTAAAAGGGGTTCATTTTACAAAACAAATACTATACATACCTCGCTGTAAGAAGAGTGGAAGGAAAAGCAAGCTCTGTATGAACTCTCCCCAGTCCTAAGCAGAAACCAGAAATTAAATTATCAATATGTGAACAGCATCAGCACCTTAATAAAAAGCAGATCACATATAAAAATTGATATCCTGCCTTCCTGGAAGAATATCACGGAAAGTGGGAGGCCAGCCAGGCCCCACCCACAGGTCAGAGAAGGAGCACCTTCTTCCTGCAAGCCTTTAAGGGCAGCGGAAACACTCGAGAAGAACTTTAAAACTAGTAGCTCGTGCCCGAGGCTGGTTCTTCCCCCACTTTCGTTTTGTGTCGTGTGTTTTAGATCATGTCGGAGGGCAGGGACCACCTTATTACTCATCACTGCAAGACCCTATAGGGACCTTTTTCAGTTGCAGAGCCATGCTGACACCTACATAAAGATACCTGTATTTATCTATATTCTGCCATGTGTGCCAGGGCAGCTATTAACATAAAATCCAAGGAAACTATATACAATAATCAAAGTGACAAAAACTGCAGCACCTAAATGTACCTATCCTCTCCCAAATAAAAGTGCCCTCGAGTTTTACTTGAGCGTGGGCTGGGACTGCCTGATCTCCTCTGGAAGGGAGAAAGCCGTCTCTTGCACTCACAATGAGGTCATTTAGTGCTTTATTTACTGGCAGCAACACCTTGAATGGGGTCTGGCAGAGCAGCTGCTCCATGCTCTGGACTGTTCGAGAATTTAAAAAATAATAATAATTGAAAAGAGTACTTGCCTCACTATTACATTCGTTTTCCTTGTCCTCTCTCCAAACCACATTGTGGATGGCTTGACACTAATTATGTGCAACTGCTTTCCATTCTGAGAAATCACACCACAAGGCAACCTGTTCCCTCGGAACATTTCATCATCCTGTCATAGAGACAGCATTAACTGCAGCACCCGGGCAGATCAAGCACATCCTTTTTTCAATACCTAATGTAACTTTGCAAATTCTTTTACCTACTACCTTCCTCTGCTTCCCTGTGAGAAATGGAAACACACCCACCCACCCAATACTGGCTGCTTCCTGTGCACAGACTGCCCACCTAGTGGAGACAGAGCACCAGAGCTCTTACATTATTCTGATATTATAACATCTTCATTTATACCCCACCTTTTTCCCTGAGGAGACTCAAGGCAGCTTACAGATAAAAACAAATACTGCTAAAAACAGAAAATTCAAGCATTAAAATACAATAAACCCTGAGAGAATTAAAAGTACATACATAAAACCTGTTTCAAACAGATGCAAAATCACCTAGATGCCTTTGTGCTCTGAGGATCAGAAGCTTCATACAGGATAGGGACGACGAAGAGAGCAGCCCATCCAACGTGTCACCATATTGCCCAGCTCTATTGAGCAGCCATGTTTGTTCTTTCATGCATCTAAAACTGGGGTGGAGGGCTGTCTTTGCAATATTTTGAGGAGCATCGCACAATGAGGGGAGCTCAGCACTCCTCCCCCCCCCACTAGCACCCTAGACTGGCACTTAGTATCACAGCTATGAAGAAATGTAGCTTCTCTCTATGCTCTTAGCACCGGACATGCTTTGAATACACTTGGTGTGCTTTTGGGCTCAGTTGGAGGTGCTGAGTAGCATCTCTAAGCCCTTAAGCAGCCTGGATCCTGCACATTGCAAGGTACTTTTCCACCAACACATGCCTCCCTGAAGTTTCCTCTGGGATCAGCTGGGGCTCAGGAGCAGCTGTTCAGAGGTGGCAACCATTCCTGGAATGCCCTCCCCTTGAAGGTACACAGCAAGCTGCCTTGCCCCAAGTCAGACTACTGCTCCACCTCGCTCAGTGTTGCTGACTCTGACTGGAAGCAGCTCTCTGGTATTTTAGGCAGCAGACAGCTCTACCCAGATGTGCAGAGCTTGTGTGCTGTCCCTGAGCTACAGCCCTTCCACTCAGCCAACCCAGGACTGACCTTCAGAGTGGTGTTTTCAGGGGCGGAAGGGGAGGAACCAGTCTAATAGCTTCCCTGATGGGTTTTTAAAAGTGATACTTTACTGTCATCTCATCTGTGCTTTAGTTTTATTTTGGTTTAGTTCATTTTATGGCGCTGTGAATAGTTTTAGAAAAGCCATAGGAAAGTAAACCTTCCTTGCAAATAAGAATATTAAAGCTGCTTTGGCCAAACATCTCCTGGTTTCTTCAAAGCCAGACTCTTCTTTAACATGGAGCCCCCAGGGGCTCTAGCACTTCACCCAAGGGGGGTGTCAAATGCTGACAGATACGCACCCTTGGATGGCGACAGGCATGAATCTGAGTGTGCCGATTGGAGGTGATGTGGTAGAGGATTTCTGGCATGTTTTTAAACATTTCCAATTTGTTCACGTGCACCTAGGAAATTAAGTTTGCCATTATTAGTGCTGTTGTAGACTAACTGAGAAAAGAGACAGCAAGCTTCTCCTTCTCAAGGAATTTGCCTTGCGGTGGGGAGGAGGGATCATGGTTGTGCTCCATTCAGAAAGGGGTTGTATTCAGAATGACAATCTTACCTTAACTCCAAGCTCTTCGCTGAGATTTGTGAACAAATACTCATATCCATAAGCTGCTTTGCAGTTCAGCCACACCACATGATAAGGACTGAGGGTGATCCAGCTTTGCACTAACTCTAATATGCCTTTCATACATTCTTCCTGTTGAAGGAAAAAGACTGCAGGGCATTCGCATATAGCAGATCTAAACGGATTTGCGTTCTGTTGAGCCCACAACTGATCCCTGGCCACTAAAACCAAGCACTTTGTGCAGGCAGAGCAGGGAGCCTCTTTTGGCCAAGGGCTGCCCTTCCACATGGGGGGGGGGGGCTTCAGGGTACACATACCAGCAGTGGGAAGGGCCAGAGGCACACACAAGTCAAATGTTTCTCCCTCCCTCCTGCCCCTTCTCTCTGTCCTCCATCCAGCTGAGAAATTGGCATCGACACAGTTCAAGACAACACTTCAGTCAGGTCAAAGCACTCCAGGAGGACATGGGCACCTACCAACACTCAGCACCCCTAATAAACTACAGTTCCCATTGAAAAGTTGAGTGCTAAAAGTCCCAAGCGGAATTCTGGCCAAGCAAGCAAGCTGCATGTTGGGTTTTTTGTTTGTTTAAAAAACCTCTTCCTTCAAATTGTACTTACCCTGCTGGGGATCTGATAATACTTGGGATCACAGAAAGTAGTATCCAAATACACACTCTGGATGTCTTTCACTCTGTAAGAGAGAAATTCAATATTCAGGATTGTGCTTGGCACAGCGCTATTAGTCGCGTGTTACGCAGCAACATACTCATATTTTTGTTGGCATCCAAAAGGCGACATTTGCCTTCACAAATGAATGCACCTAGAAGAAACCAAGCAGCCTTCCTACCAAAGCAGTGCCCAAATCACGGCACGCTGTGGCCATGGAAGGCAATATGCAAGCGCTAAGGCTCCTGGGTTTCCTTTCTGTCAGCTCCCGGGCCAAAGCTGTGACTGCTCTCTAAAGGTTTAAGAGGTTTGCATTCAGGGTCCGTGTGTTTTAGTGGTTTTCACGCGCAAAGCATACCATTTACAAGGGATTGTACCTGCAAAGGGTTAATAGAACAGGGTTCTGCCTGTCACGCACCTGACCCTCTAATCAAAGGGCAACAAAGCCAAACCAGAAAGGTCCACAATCCATTACCTGCTCCCCGAATGCAAAAGTTCCATTCTGGCCACTTCTCCCTTGGCAAGTCTGAAATCCCCAGTGTACAACACAGTGCCACTTTCACCTTGGAAGAGAAACCTGCACAAGAAAAGGCACTGCTGTCAGTTTCAGCATTGGGGGTTTTGCTGGGTTTCGGAACAATGGAATGGTGAAAGCCAGGAGAGTGGGCTACGGCACTGGTTTTCGGCTAAGAAACTTGGGCAGCAGTGATTGCACACAGCGGGACGAAGAGGCATATAAACAGGAGCAATGCCCCAAGTATCTTATCACGCTTGTAACTGTGTGCATTCGCTCTTGTGGCTCTCCCCAGTTCTCACAAAAAACCAAACAAGGCCCTGTTCCCCAAGCTGCAAGTGCAGTTTCATTTCCCATCAGCACTGGCATTAACTGCAGCAAACACCAGTGGGATTCTCTCTTAATTACAGAAACAGCCTCAAATCCTGGCTTCACCTTTTGGTTCAGAATAACCACTAGAAAAGGATGACAAAAGAGAAATTTAAGTCCCTCTACCACTCCCCCTCTCCCATTCTGCAACCTGCTGCTGGTTCAACTAACATTGCCATGCGTTTGTTTATTCTGTTTTTATTGTATTTTAAATCTAATTTTTTTTTAAAATAATATTTATTACTTTTGAAAATTACAGAAAAAGAAGAAAAAAGAAAAATAAAGACAAGAAAGAAAAAAAACAAAAAAGTGAAAAAACACCACAATACAATACAGTATACAAATATTATAAAACCCAACCCAAACCCATTAGATTAAACACATGACTTAAAACAAAAACAGTTTAAAATACATCTCTCCTTTTCCATATTCTATCCTTCATTTCCTTGTTTCCTCGACTTCCTCACACCTCCCTTTTTGTATTCCAGCTCTTCTAATTGTTTCAGCAAATCCTTTCCATCTTTCTCTGTTTTTTATCATCTTGTAAATAACATATTTTAACCTTATTTCCCTTCAAGACTAAATTACTTATCTATACTTAACTTCTTCTAACATTTCTGCTAAATCTATATAATATCATTCCACGGTTTTTCTAACAGTCATTAATTTTACAAAATTTCTAAATATGAACTTTAACTTCCCAAGCTTCTTCCACCCTCTCTTTTCCCTGGTTTCGGATTCTGCCAGTCTTTTCCGTCAGATCCATGTAGTCCATCAACCTGGAGATCTTATATCCAAGGCTCTTAATTCTTTTCCAAGTCCCTTCTGCGGATCTTCTTCGTATTCTTTAATGCTCAGGAGCAAATCTCAGGAAAACTCCAACCAAACAAAACTTTTCTTCCTTCTGAACAGCTCAGCCAAGTTTCCATAATTGGAACTAAGGTCCATAGGGTATTTCAGGACGTATTTCAGGATTCCTCCAAATCCATAGGCCCCCAAAGCTTCAAGTTCCTCCAGGCCCAAACCCATGTCCCAAAAGTCAGTTGGTCCCTGAATAAAGTGATCTTTCCAACTTTCGTTCTTCAGTCCAAGCCAGGGTCCAATCCTCAAAATCTGGCTTTTGCTAGAGTCAATCATGCAAGGCCTCAATTTATAATCCTCGATTTGCTTCTGTAAAACTGAGGATCCTGCTTGAACTACCTTAGGTTTCGCAATGGCATCCTTCTCCTTTTCCTCCACCATTTGTCCTACCAAGGTATATTCCTGTTCCAAGTCCTGAATTATTTCTGTATTGTTACTTGCTTTTTGATTCAAATTGGTCACTTTCTGTTCCCGGCTGTCAATTTTGGAAATCATGTCATCTGCCTTTTTATGCAGCTGTTCAAGTGAATGGTTTATCTTATATAATACAGTCACAATACCTTCTCCTATCAGCATTTTGAATAGTCCAAGGTCAATCTCTGATTCTCAGAAACTTTATCTTGCAGCTGGAGCTTACCCTGTTACACTCCTGTGACAGTTTCACATGCTCCTTCTAGAGGGAAACAGTCTCAACTTGTATCAATTCTTTCAAGCACAGTTATTTTTTTCCTCCCTTTGATAAACTCAGAAGAGATCAATGGAAACAGTATCTTTCCAATTTTAAGTAACTGTCAAATCCGTTCTGTCAATGAATCTTCCCCAAACGTCATCAGGCAGACCGTTCCCAGGTTCAGAGCAGTGGTAGTTTGCTTTTCACTCTCTCCTGCAGGTTCTCACTAGGTTCACGACTTCCCCCCTCTTCTCCTGCTTCCAAGGGGGGTTTGTATTTTTAACCGATGGGATTTTAATCCTTTATCAAAAACTTTCAGAGACTTTAGTTTGTAACGTCTTTGCTTCAGTCTGTTTACAAAAGCGGAAGGCGGACTTCCTGTTTAGAGCCTTCCCGCTTCGTTACCAAATTAAAATATTTGAAGATCCAAATTTTCCAGTCTACTCACGGGTAGTTGTTTAAGGTCCAATTGTCCACAGGAAAAAGTCAGCGCTCTCCGGCAGCAGCAATGCGGCTTCACTCCGTGAAAGAAGCAGTCGATTCAAAGCACCGCGCCACTCACCCCACGTCGATCCCCAAAACGGGGTTTTCCCGCGAGTAGGGGAGGCGCAAAAGGTGCCAGCCGAATCCCAAGTTCACAGGCTTCTCCCGCCTGTGATTTCTATGGGTCTCCGCCTTCGCCGTGGCGGTTAGACCCTGCTTTTCACGGAGCAAGTCCCTCCCTATCGGAGGAGCTCCGCCATTGCCGGAGGCGCCAACCCGGAAGTCGGTTTTAAATCTTATTTTGTACTGTGTTTGATTCTATGTTATGTCGAAAGACCAACTCATTAATAAATAGTAACAAATATGAATACAAACTGCAATTTTGCCTGGGCATGGTGTGCGAGACCAAGGCATCCCATTAAAAGGACCCCACGCCCATAACCAGGGACGGAAAGTGGGGGAAGTCAGTCTTTGGTAAACAAATCCAAAATAAACTAACTGCAGTTTAATTCTTATAGAACCACAACCCCCTGTGACATATATTTTTCATATTGATTTCCATTAATTATTTGAAGGCTAGAAAAATGCATACATAACTGATCCTGGGCAATGGCCGGCTGGCAGAAGCGTCACAACTAAATCTTCTTTCTGGAAAGAGACACAAAGGCAGGAAGGAAGACAGACAGACATGGACTCGTTTCATGTTCACTTTGCAATGAATAGTTTTTGCCTGGCTGCTGTGCAGAGTGAAGACAAGGAGGTGGGAAACAGAACCGATAGGACCCCGTGGCCTGGGGGTGTGGGGAGAGACCAGTCTCACAGGCTCTTGCCCTGCTCCTGACTTTCATTTATATCAAGGATGGGCACCTGGCCAGTGGATCCACTCCTTATCTCCATGCCTCTCCCTCTCACCAGGTATGACAGGCGGGTGGGGAGACAGACAGGTTGCTGACCTGCCAGTCGCTTGATGTCACAACAACTCACTTTTGCCCTTGCTCTGTGAATTCAAATGGTGCTGGCAAGACATGTCCAGTGCTTCCCCAGCACTGACAATCTGCTGATCACCAGCCCTGGGGAAGTCCTGAGAAGTGGTGGCTGGGAAGTGCTGTGCAGGCACAGACCACCAGCTGATCAGTGGTGCCTGAAAAACACCTGCCAATAAGGTGCATGGGCTAGAAATTGCCTGGTGGCATGGGTTCTTGTGCCATATGCTATTAGCATATACTTTTATTATAAAGATGCAGAAAAGAGGAGAAACCTGAAGACTTCAAAGCACAGTATAAAAGAGAGAGGAAATTAGGACAAACAAGGCAGGGGGAGAAAGTAAAATAGATAGCAGGCTTCCATTTTGTTGGCCAAAATTGGAATTTCAGAGCAAAGAGTAACTAGCACTCCTACCTACTTAGGTGAAATATTAAAATGTTAAACAGTCAACATAACTGACTACCTCACCAGATGCTTCATCAACCAGAGAAATCTGCGTTGGAGTTTCAACTTCAATGGAAACCTACAGCAGACAGACAAACAAATGTACAGAGGCACATTATAGGTGATGAGAACTGTTTTTACAGCATGTACAAACAGGTGTTTTTAATGGCATGGTAATAGCTAGGATCAGGAGACAAGCACATGCCTGTGGAAGGTAAGCCATTAACTTATGACAAGGCTCCCCAACTTTCTGGAGCCTGGGGGCATGTCAAAATCTAAGAAACATGTATGGAAGTCTAAGAAACTGTTGTGGGCCCCACAGAATGCCTGAGGACATGCACCTGAGGGACCTCAGATCTACGAAAAGCAACTGTTAATGGGTACTTCTTGCAAAACATGACCCAGCAAAGGAAGAAATATGACTCATTCAAAAAAACAATTTTTTTCACCAAGTTTCTTCCTTTTTGAGTCATGTTCCACAATTTCTTTGCAGCCTAATAATCCTCTGTTCTGCACCAACAGAAGCTCCACAAAAAGTCTGGAACATACCGTATATCAGACAGGAGCTTGAGATGAAATGCTAATGCCTGGCTTCGGCAGGGGAGGGTGGGATATAAATAAATAAATTATTATTATTATTATTATTATTATTATTATCATGGAGTTCTCTCTGCATGAAGAGACCTGAGCCACCATCTCCTTCTGTGGCTCTGCCAGGGCAGAGAGAAACTGAGACTGAACAGTCTAAAGAAAGGAAGGAAGTCCCAGGATACACCTTTCTATTTCATTTTAAGACACAACAGGTGAATGAAGTAAAGCTTAGGGTGGTATTGAGTTTTACTCAGAGTAGACATACTAAAATTAAAGATGACAACTACAACACAGTTTAAATGGACTTCAGCACCTAGGACAGGCATCCCCAAACGCGGCCCTCCAGATGTTTTGGGACTACAATTCCCATCATCCCTGACAACCGGTCCTGTTAGCTAGGGATGATGGGAAAACAGCTGGAGGGCCGAGTTTGGGGGTGCCTGTCCTTAGGATTATGGCAGCTTCATCTTTTGCTGACATTGCTAGCTATAACAGCTTTAAGATGCATTAATAGTGTCTGTTTACTTCAACTACACATGAAAAGAGGCAACTTACAATGTGATTCTCCCAAAATTTATACCGTGGATTAGTTAGCAGCAACTCCTTTGTTACTGGTGAACAATACAAGCGAACTTTTAAGCTTTGAAGAAAAAAGAGATACATGTCTCACAAAAAAGCAAATGGTGGTTGTCCAGTATCCAAAAAATCAAACAAAAAGTAGTTCCCATGCCTCCTTGAAAACTCCTTCAAAAAGCAAGTCTGTGATATGGCAAAGGTGTCTGTGACTTAAGGAGGGAGAAGTAAGCAATCCCAGACATCATTTGCTGTTTTATATGCCCTTTAGTCTCTTCCCCTGCCTACAGACAGAAGACACCCATCTGACACCACACACTTGCTAGCTAGACAACTTTGCCTCTACCCCAGGGGTAGGCAACCTAAGGCCATAGCTGTCAACTTTTCCTTTTTCTTGTGAGGAATCCTATTCGGAATAAGGGAATTTCCCTTAAAAAAAGGGAAACGTTGACAGCTATGCCTAAGGCCCAATTGCCTTCTCAATCCGGCCCATGGACAGTCCGGGAATCAACCTGTTTTTACATGAGTAGAATGTGTCCTTTTATTTAAAATGCCTCTCTGTGTTATTTGTGGGGCATAGGAATTTGTTCATTATTTTTTTCCAAAATATAGTCCGGCCCACCACATGGTCTGAGGGACGGGGGACCGGCCCACGGCTCAAAAAGGTTGCTGACCACTGCTCTACCCAAACTACTCATCTTCCAAGATTTGAATCCCACATTCCAGCACCTTCCCTGCGTTAGCTGAGTACGTTTAGGGGGTAAATAGAAAAGGTTGGCTACAATTCTCAGGGCATGTAAAAATATGCACTGCAGAAAGTGCAGTGTAAAACACACATAGATAAATGAATCCTAAAACTACATTTAAGAACTGGGCAGGAAAGGGGAGGGAGAAATCCTTAGAATCTGAGCTACACTTCCCCACATGGGAGAAATGGAAGTGAAATTGTAGTTTTTACTAAGGACCCAGACAGAATGCTAAGAACTCAGGTAACAAACAAAGCGAAAGGGTGTATATGCAGTAAATCAGAGAATCTACTATGGTCATTTTATAAATTACAGATTACTGTATTTAGTTGCAGAATATGAGAAGCTAAACTTCCATGTTTAAAATAAAAACAAGTTTCTTCTCATCCTTAAGGAGATCAGCCTGAGAAGGTGCTGATGCTTTCTTATCTCTTCACTCACCACAGGTCCCAGCCTATTCTCACACACGTCTTTCTCCCTTTTCATTACCTGCATGCCAGTCTTCTTTTTAGGGAAGGCGCTCTCAGGCCTTTCATGTGATCTAAATATTAACATATTAAAAGAGGAAGATTATTTTAGAACTCCGCCATGCTAAGAACAGTCTTGGGCCTCAGTACAGGCCAGAAGGACAGACACAAGCGTCAGCATGATCAGAGAAGCAGGGTTAAATCATGCTCCTGTCCCAGAATCTTCTAAAACAGTTGCTCAGGAAATAGTACAAATTGCTCAGGGGACAGGATCCTTTTCTGTCTGAGGAACTGTAGCCCAATTCAGAACCTCCACCTTCTCCTGAAGTGTGCAATGAATGCCATTACAGGGAACTCTCCACTTATGAGCATTTAACTTGTGCGGGTTCAGCTTTATGCACTTGGCAATTAAAAAAACAAAAATTAAAATGGGAGGAGTGCATGGGTGGGTAGAGTTTATCAATCCCACCTGTCATTAAACCCAAAATGTTTTGACTTTATGTGATTTTGGCTTTATGCGATATCCCTGGAAAGTAACCTCAGCACTGGCAGGTATCAGGAGCTGGGCAGACTTCTCCTGTTACTGCTCAGGGACAAGGGCTCTGGGGCGTCAGCAGAGGCAGGCGCAGATCAGCAGGCAGAGCATGTGCAGGACCAGAGATTTGCCAGGAAAGTTTACCCAGCAGCTGGTTTCAACCAGGCGGGCAGCACCTTTTGAAACACAGTGAAGGGGGCAGTTCTGAGAAGAAAGGATGGCACTCTGTGCATGCTCAAAGACACTCGTCTCTGTGAGTCTTCTCTTCCCGAGGCTAAGTCCCGGCAGTGGATAGTAATAATAATGAAAAATAGTAAAACAAAAGCAAAGCGCTCTCTACTTCGGTGTTGACCAACACTGGCTGGAAGGATGTTGGGGGGGGCAGCATAAGCCAAGGGCTGTGAGGTGTAGCGGTTGGAGTGCTGGGCGAGGCCCTGGGAGAGCGGGCTCGTCCCCCCTCGGCCCCCTGGCTGTGACTCTGGGCCAGTCGCTGCCTCTCAGCGGGGCCTCCCTCGCAGGGCTGTTGTGAGGGCGGGAGGAGGAGGAAGAAGAAAGGGAAACGGCGAAGCAGCAGCAGCAGCAGCAGGAGCGGACCTTTGTGGCAGTGAGACAGGAAATAGGCCCTGGCGCGGAGGTTCTCGCGGTCGAAGCGGTCAATGGAGAGCCGGGGATACTCGCGCATCCTCCCGCCGAAGCTGCTCATGGCGCCGTCGGACCCAAGGCGGCGGGGCTGCGGGGCGGCCGGAAAGGTCCGACGAACTCCCTTCCGGCTCTTCCGCCGAGGCCACTTCCGGCAGGCTCCTTTCCGCGCCGCCGCCCCCATTGGCCAGAAAAGGACCTGGCCCCGCCCACGCCTCGGCAGGCGCCGGAGCTGAGGTAAACCTCCAAAGCGTGTGAAGGGTAAACTTTGCACTGATTGGCTGCTTACGGACAGCGCCCTCCCAGGAGCGCCTCCTGATTGGCCGCTTTCGCCCAGCGGCTCGAGACGCAGTCCCATTGGCCGAACTCCCGCCGAAGGTTGCTAAGCAACCTCACAACCGCTGAGCGGGGGAGGGGAAAGCGGCGCGCGCGGAGACGCTCCCGTCCGGGGTGAGTCGGGGCTCCGCGGGCGGGACGGGCGGGGGCGGGGCTTCGGCCTGAAGTGCGGGAGAGGCGGGGGGGCCGGAGGGAATCACGGCGGGGCGGGGCGGGGGAGCGGGAAAAGGGGACCTTCCCTGCCCCAGAAAGAAGCCCAGTCAGCCCCGCCCACCTCTAGGTTCTTGGTCCCGCCCCCTAGGTGGGGCCCTGCCCCTTTCAGGGCTCAAATATCGCGATATCTCGACCGACAGCCCCGCCTCCCGATTCCCTGGGGGGGGGGTAACTTTATAAAAAAAATAAGCCAAAAAGGTTGTTTCTTTTACGGCTGTTGGGGATTTGTTTACGCCTTTAAACTTTAAATGGCCCCTGAACAAAAATTCCTCACTCCCCCCCAAGTTATGGTACTTGAGGCATTTCAATATATACTGTATTTTCCCGTCTGTAAGATCCCCCCATGTATAAGACGAGCCGTATTTTTTGAGCCCCAAAGTAAGAAATATATATTTTAAACATTCCGTGTATCAGACGACCCCCAATTTTAAACTTAAAAAATTTGGGGGGAAACGTAGTCTTATACAGGAGAAAATATGGGGGGGGGGAGAGAGAGAGAGAGAGCAATTCACAAGTAAATAAATGATGTGTATTCCAAAGTGATTCCAAAAGCACATATTAGACCCTTCCTGGTTTTTAATTCAGTTAAACACTGGATTTCTTTGTATTCAAAGTTTCATTAAGTCACTCAACAGGTACTTGCAGGCAGCAGTAGGTGAAAGTGCTCTACACACTTGGCTACGTTTTTTTGTTTTTGCAGGAGCTGTTATGGAAAACCCAGTAGCCTTCATGGATGGTAAGGATGTACCATGTTCAGCTTTCTCCTCTGAAGAAGCACCTGTGTCAGATGTGCCTGGGACATCGTTCAGGAGAGAATCAGATAGCCTTGAAGACTCGTGAGTGGTGATAATACAGAGTCTTCATGTTAACATGCTAGTCAAGTTTGGTTTCATTCTGCACCGACAGATAATATAGGCCCACATATGAACAGAACTAAGAGAAAGTTAATCCTTCACAACTTGCAGAGTTGGGACAAATAGTGGCACTAAAACTTTGTGTTGTTTGGAATGCAGTATTTATGTTGCCAAAGTCCATTTTATTGTATATAGCCAAAGGCCTTTATAATGTATATCAGAGAATAAAAGAAAAACATTCATCTAAAATCATACAACATAACCTGTAGCAGTTTACAACATAAAAGAAATGTACAACATTATATTTAAAATTGGAGTGCATTCACATAGCTGGAACGGAGCTTCTTGGCTGCCAGCGCAAATATGGCTACCTGGTGTGTAATATATAGATGTTTATCTGCTTGGGGTTCAACTGTCGCTTCCTGTGCAGATTGACCTGGAAGCCAATTAAGAATATAAATTTCCCTCTGGGCGTTGTATACAGGGGGGAAATCAGCAGATAGTGTGTGATGTCCTCTACCTGATGACATCTATATATACATTTGCAATTCATATGGAGAATTCCCTGATATCTCCCCTCTAAATATGCTGAGGGCATCTGTTGGAATCTTAGTTCTGCAAAGGCCCTGCGAAGTTGTGGAAAGGTCAGAGTCTCAAGGTAATGGAGCCTTGAGTGATTGGTCTTAATTTGGGGGTACCAAGTAGAGTAATGGTGGATACTCTGTCTTGGTTGGCATCCTGATCAATAATCCAATTTCTAAGGTCACGTGGGCTAAGGGCTAAGTAGTTCTCCATTTGAAGATTATAAGCCCTAAGCTTATATTGGCACTTTTCTGCCCAGCCCCCTGTCCTTAGTTGCTCTCACCAGCAGAGCTTAGTAAGAGTACGATACTCGAAGGCATTTAGCATGCACCAGTATCTCAGATAGGCTAGATCCATTCTGGCTGCTAGCAAGGGGAGGCACAACTCAGCTCTAAGGTGGGCTGCTTGTGTCCTGCAGGGAAACCCTAAAATCTGCCTCATAAATTTATTTTGTAGGCCCTCTATTTCAGATTTAACACCAGTTCCCCATATCTCAGCCCCGTAGCACATTTGGGCTATGATTTGAGAGACAAAGATTTTAATAGCTGGGTGGAATAACCTATATAGCTGCCCAGTAGAACGACCAGATATTAGCTTAATTGCTTCTGTTTGATGACTTCTTTTGCCAATCAGCGTCTGTATGATGCTGCGAAATAAGGCAAGTGGAGGTCCGGAGAAGGGACTCTGTGTACTAGGATGACTCTCTACCAGCAGAAGGAGATGCACCAACGTTGGCCCTTGCCTGCTTGGGTACAGAAGAAAACACAAGGGGAAGGGGAATTGTACCCTATGGACACATGTCCTGAGAGCCCAGTTCTCCTTTCCAAAGATCCTTTTTTAAAGCAAAGAGAAATTCCCACTTCACTGCTTAAGAGATCTCAATGGAAGAGAGAAATTGCACCCTGTGAAATTATACTACAAAGATGTCAGCTATTGTTTGCTGCCAGAAAGGTCCTAGAGGAGAGGAAATTGGGATCCAAAGCCACAGTCCATGACATCATATTTCAGCAACAAAGACTTGGCTCCCTTTTGCCAAATGCAGGATTTTGGAGAGGCAGAATATACCCTGTAAATGTCATGTGTCCCCACTCATTTGTCCTGCATTTTACATATAGCTTCATGTAGTTGATAGATTCTTGTACTTAACACAGTTTAGAATGGGATATTGTTTACTTGTGTTTTAACAAACTATAATTAGTTGACAGTGCTCATGTCTTTTTATATTCACATTAAGTTGAAATTCACTTCTAACTCTCAAGCATTCTCCATACAATTGAAACTCTTTAAAAATTACTTTCAGCAAATTAACCGGTGATGTCTCTGGAGCCACAGCCGGTATTGACACCAAACCTAAATCCATACATCGTGCCAAGATATGGTCAGGTGAAGTTGAGAATCTCTACAGATTTCAGCAAGCTGGATATAGGGATGAAATTGAATATAAGCAAGTGAAGCATGTAGACATGGTAAGACTTCATAATTAGGCAAGCTTTTTGTAGTTTAGTGGCAAACATTCTGTCCTTTTAAAATATTGCATATAAATGTTTTCTATGACCATAATTCATTTGTTTACATTTGTGTTCTCTGCCTGAACTGATTTGCCCCTGTGTACACCCTCAGAAAATGAAGAACAAGAAGAACAAGAAAGCTTTTAGGCTGTGTTAGGGGACCAGTAACCTTTCACTTGGAGTCTACCTCAAATGTCTTGTCCCATAGGAACCAATTTGGGAAGCTTCACTGGCTTATAAAAGCTATTGGTGTCTTTGTGAATCAGTAGCGGTTACTCAAATCACACCTCCGTCTTAAGACGTATTTGCAGGTCTAGCAATCAGTGTACATTACCCTGATCCAACGGGATCAAGAGTTCATTGTCCATGTATACCAACCATGATTTTTCCCCATTCACAAAATGCACATCAGAAATGAGGTGGAGTAACAGCAATCCTAGGCTTACTCAGAAATAAGTGTGATTGAGTTCAATATTCAATACTCAGTTCTCAATTCAATATTCAATACTCCTATTCAGAGCAGACCCACTTTCATCAGTGGACATGACTTGTCCACTGATTTCAGCAGGTCTGCTCTAAGTATGGTGTGTGGGGTGTTGGGGAGGGGTAGTACCTCTGATGTCATGTCATGCTCCTTCTGGGGTAGTTTGTCCACCTTTGGTCCCCACTCTGCACTCAATTCTTACCTGTGGCTCCTAGAAGCTGTCAGGATGTGACAGTGGCCACACCCTGGGAAACAGCTTCAACTGACTGGCTAAACCAGGAGGAAGCTGGTGGGTCTCCAACCCCCCTGATAAGTTAGGGTCTTCCCCTGTAGGCCAAGACAGGCTCTGGTGGATTGAGTGGCTTAGACTGATAGTGGGTTCAACGGTCAAGAAGGCGGTTTTTGCACGTGCTATGGATGGAAGTGAGGAGTAGACAGGGCTCATGAATCTGGGAAGGGAGCTCATCTAGAAGAAGGAAAACTCTGATCCTAAACCTCTGCTCCGTTGCGGGATACCTTTGGCAGAAGAAAAGGCTAAGAAGTACACCCTGCAGAATTCTGGAGTCCATAAGACTGTTGGATGGTGCCTTGTATGCCTCCTTCCATCAGCACCTGCAGCCCAACTGGTGCCAAACGTCTTGCTTTGCTTTCCTCTGTACCCCGTCAGAGAGACTGAGAGGAGGGTCTTGTTGTCTGGGCAGCCCAGGACCTCCAGACACACTGCCCAGGCTTGTGCTTCAGGGAAGTCATTTCAGTGCTGCTGGCACAACAGTTTGACTTCACCCTCAGACGTGCACTCCATTGTCTCTTGAGACAGATGGATACCAATAACTCTGAGTAGGACTCAGTTGGATCCTACCCCAGGTCCAGAAATTCTGACTGTCATGATTTTGTGTGCATGTGGTGGTGGAGCACGTGAACCTGTTTTCCTGACTTTTGATTACTATTTGGTAGGGCCACTGGGTGTTGTATGCAGGTCTCCACTTCGCCACCCAGGTTGCTTTTTGAGTCTCTCAGGGTGCAGAAGAAATGTATGATACATGAAATCATTGGCTGGGATTCAAGGAATTGCATAAATAATTTCACATGCTCAAGAACACTTTGTACCAGCATTTTGTGAACGTCAGCTCCTCTCCTTACACATAGCATGCCATTATTGAATCTGAAGGGGCATTTGGAGGGTTTGATATATAAACTGGAAAGCCAAATATCCCACCAAGCATGCCCAGCTCTTTGGGAGTGCTTAAAGTAGCTCTTTGGATCCTGGCCATGAGTACAGCTCAGAAGTGGCTCTTCGTATCATTCAGCCATGAGAAATGGATTGTCTCTGCCTTTTAAACAGCTGAATGGCTGGTACTTAGTTCCACAGTGTGCGGAGGTTCTGGTATCCTTGACTAATCAACAGGAATCACACACTTAACAGGGGGAAGAGGAGAATTCTGGTATTACAGCTGCATTTCATGTACGCTCCGGCTACATACCATACACCTGGCATTTGCCTGCTAAAGGATTGCCTGCACACCTTCCTGCCTGAGGAGCTGTTATGGTCATGCCCACTCCAGCAACAATGAAACTAGCTTGGACTGTAAAGAGGCAGTTATTAGGGTGCTCTGGTGCTGTTCACCCTACTCAGTAAGGTTGAGCAGTGAAAATGTTTCCTCTCCAGGGGGACATGATGCCCCAAACAGGCTTTCACACCCTCCAGCATTTCATTTTGAAGAATTAATCCCTGTTAAGATTGTTTTTTCCAGGTGAGCATTACAGAGTCCTTTGTAGTCACCCAATGCTGACAGTAATGAGAATGAATGGAACTGGACCTTTTAGCCTTCCAGCTTCTGGCCCTTCAAAACCCCTAGGATTTTTGAGAACCATAATGGAACATATGGCTTTCTGTGTTTTGGATTTCATAAAAGCTGTTACCCTGGGAAATTCATATGTGCCAGAGAACACAGAGTTTCTCCCATTTTGTTTAGAGCAGATTTTAGCTCATTTATTCATAGAGGAACTGAGCACCCTAAATTTACCATTGAAAACATTTGAAAGTATCCTTTACTAATTGAGATGAATGACCTGCAAGTGGATGGTGGTCACAAGACTGGATAAAACAGTAAAATATTGTGGAATTGAAGATTTGTTTTTGTTCACTTTGGTTCTCTGTATCACTTTATTCTTTCTGAGAATCCATGACATATTTAAGGTCTCACAGAGGGAGGGAAACAGCTTCATTTTGTGGAGGAAGCACAAGTACAGAGATGGTTATAGAGGTACAGAATTGGGGAGCATCAACTTAAACTATTCATCACAGATTACAATCTAGATATCTTATAAATATACAAAATGTATTAATGAAACACAACCAGGACCTGCACCCAGCCAATCTGCCCATCATGCTGCACCATGGTTTGGTGTTCTGTCCGTAAGCCAAGCTTCTGACTCTTACGCTTCCCAACTCCTCTCTGCCTCCTGCACAAATAAGGATGTCAGTATTTACTGTTAGTTTTCACAAGCTGTTACTTGTCATTACATACGAACTGGGGATCACAGCTTAATTAATCAATTAATTATACTGACCCCCAGGGCCCCAGCCCTTTGTTGACTGGTCCCATATTACCTAAAGTATCACCATTTACATGGATGTATAGGGTGTTGGGTTGAGGGGTTGTGCTCCTTCTGGCGCCGTTTGTCCCCCTTCGGTCCCCACCCTGCACTCGGCTCTCAACTGTGGCTCCTAGAAGCTGCCAACCTGCGACATTGGCCACACCCCAGGAAGCGGCTTTGAGTGGCCCCAGATGGAACACCTGAGGAACTGCCCCTCTCCTAACACTCCATGCACTGCACTTATATGTCGTTGCTGATGGGTACCTTTTTGCATTGTGCCGGCTGTTTGAAAGACATGTGCGTCCCACCCTCTTGTCCTTCTGCACACAGGTGGAAAGGTGGCCTGAAACTGGATTTGTGAAGAAGCTTCAGAGAAGGGACAATACTTTCTACTATTACAACAAAGAAAGAGAATGTGAAGACAAAGAAGTTCATAAAGTCAAAGTTTATGCTTACTGATTTTTGTTACGCCCCAGTGTTGTTGTTTTTCTAAAAGTAGAGCGCATTGAAATCCTAATTTTTTTGTTGTGAATAATATGGAAAACATTAAACAAGTTGTTTTAAAAGTAGCTTGATCACTTTTTAATTATCTCTCCAGTCTTTCTGCAAAAAAAGAAAAAGACCATCATTATTTTATTGAAACAATATAAAAAGACAGGTGAGAAATTGTAAAAGTGGGGTGAGATTCCAGTTGGCTTTTGGGACTCTGCAATCCTATGAGCCCCATTGATGGACTGTTGACTTGTTCAGGGTTCACACTGAGCCCTTGCATATGTGTCTGGTTGCGGCTTTGCTCCCTGACTTTATTTAGTTAAACTCTGAAAGCTGGACCACATCATCCCCCCCCCCCCGACTAGGCTGCAGACACTGGTGTGGCAGGAGGAAAGAGGCCTGCAGCTCTGCAACCAGTGCAATACCCTGGTTGCTAACTAAATTTTCACAGGGGCTGCCCTTTTCAACTGAGCAAGGACTGGAGGGCCAGCACTATGGACTTAGTCCCACACATGCCAATACCACAGTCACTCACTCACTCCCCTTTCTCTCTGCCTTGGGCTGGTTTGCTGCGTGGTCTAAGCAGCTGACACAGAGGGCTTTGCCAAGTCCACTCTTGCTATTTTTACATTGTGGCAGAGAGGGTCAAAGAGCAAAGTAAAAAATAGTGTGAGAGTGCGGATGGGGTCCTTTACATCAGGGTCTAAGATGGGCGCCTTCTGAGCGGAGTTCTCCAGGGACCTACCTTTCCCTAATATATGGAACTTTGCTTTTGTTCTCCTCACTCCACTCACTGCAGTAAAGAAAGGGGTGACCTATTTTTCAGAGAGAATGGAACAGGGGCGTCAGTGTTGTCAACATGGAAACTGCCACAGCAAAACAGCTTTAATGTCAGGCTGCAAGATAAAATGTTACTGAAGAATGCTCGCATGTGTCAGCACTTGCATAGGTCTCTGGGGCAACACAAGTTGTGCTGGAGAAACAGAACAAGAAGTTTAGCTAAGCCTAATTGGTTAACAAGTTACGAGAAAGGACTGTCCTCCATTTTTATGGTAGCTGAAAGTAAGTTTGCAGCTGCACTGTTGGCTCCTATAAAGGAGTCCTGGGTTTCTACTTTGAGCGCCAGCTGTATAGTACTGAATTGTTTGGCATGTCAAATGATGCCTGCTGAATACAAAAGTATCCTGATGATGAGTCTTGGAATAAATAAAATATAAAACTTGGTTACGTTGATATATAATGTAGCTTTATGGATTATGGCCTCGGTGTTCCTGCAGAATTGGAAGGAACACTCTGTCTCTGTGGAGTCGCTCTACCTTTCGGATATTAGCACTTCAGGGGCGGCATGGAAAAAGGACAGGGAAGAGAAGAGTTTCTCAGGGAAGTTCCATAGGCAAAGCACATGCACTACATGCAGAAGGTGCCAGGTGTAGACATCTCCAGCTAAATGAAACTCAGGCAGCTGGGCTCAGAGTGACCCCTGCCCAGGACCTAGAGAGCCACTGTGAGTCAGAATGGTCAGGACTAAGCTAGACACAGCCGTGGCAGAGCCATAGGTTCTGCATGTGCAATCTAATAGCCTTATGTGCTGTTGAATCCTGAAGGTGAGACTGGTCAGTCCTGGACACCACAGTGAAAACATCAATGAGACATTAACAGAATATCCAGTCTATACCATTACTTCTTTCTTGCTTCAATTTTGTGTTGTGCCCTTTTGAAAGAAGACTTATATCCTAGCCGCAATAAAACTTTTGCTGAATACAAATCACCTGGGGAGGCATCATTTTGGCAGGATGCTGATTCAATTGATCATAATTGATAGATGTTTAGACTGTTCATGCAAGGATGGCTTGAGCCTCTGTAGAACCAAAGGTCTCCATCTGAGAGCCTGACCCCAAACTTGATTGTACCCCAGCTGGTGGGAGCCCCAGCCTTCCGCTGGTGGCTGGGTAGCCATGACCAGGTCATGGCCTGATCTCAAGTGGGCTGCAAGAGCAGCAATCCTGCCATACAATTATATGGTGAAAATAAAAAGAAATGGGTCTCCAAATGTATGTTTGTGTGAAAGGTGGCTCAGGGCCTGAAAACTGGATTTTCATTTCAGCCATGGACTCAGTTTCTCAGCCATAGTTGCTAATGTGTAATATGAAAATAATCTGAGTTTAGTTTAAAGGAGAGCTGGGCAGATGAAAAAGTGGGTGTAGTAATCGCACGGGCTATCCATCCCCCCAACCAGTCTTCCAGACAGTGGCAGGACCTGGCAGGGAGAGGGATAGTTATGCAAGTCGCAAACCAAACGGTAAGCTGCCACACCTCCTTTCCTGGGACAACCCTCAAATGGGGTCCAAGGAGGAGAACCCCCCTTCAATATTTACCAGGTTGCCCAGACCTGTGTCACTGTACCGTGATGCAGACAGAAATCCAACAGGTAGATGTACCAAGTGCTCAGGCACCGGTTTAGCTTCTCCGGCAAAAGTCCTTTTCCAAATTTATTGAAAAAGCTACTCAGAGAGTAAAAGCTTGCACATTTCTTAAAAGGTTACAAACAAGAAAATAAAAATGTTGCACAGTATCACTAACTAAAACATACTCAGAAAGTATCAGTAGTTCAAAGCATAGCAAGAAGTCACAAAGTCCGTTCTTCTGGTCAAACGCCCTCAGGTGAACTCCACGGCAAGGTAGTCTGCCATTTGCGTCTGAATTACCCAAGCCTTTATCCTTGAGAAACCCTACAGGTTTAGGAACCAATCATTTCTTTGGGTTAATTACCAAATTGCCAATGGCTGTATGATGAGACAATAACTCCTGATTGTCAGAAGACCCACACAGCTGAACTTTATCTATTCTCAGAGACCTTGAGATCAAAAGAGCCCTCTTCCCATTCTCAGACTATTCTGACATATCTCAGGCTCCTGATAGCCTTTTCACACCCAGTCCACATTCAGACCCCCAGCTGCCAGGATCTGTAAATCAGATAACATCCCATCCTGCTTAGAGTCAGGAGGCAATTTGATTTACACTTCTAAAGACAGGGAGTTTTACAGTTAAAGAGACCAGATGCCCATTCCCCAGAATTCCACAGTTTCAGCTCTCCCACAATGCCTCACTCTTGTGTGAACCAAAGTTTTAACATACTGTACTAAGATTTCCCAACTTCACTACAGTGGGAGATTTTCAAAAACTGATTAGCAGCAACAAAATTTCTCTCCACCCTGTTAACTAAAATGAAAGTGTGGTGTGGGGCAAGGGAAGCTGAAGTGGATCTGTGTGAAAGGACTTGAGACAAATTATGGGCTGAACATTTTCTCAGAGGCTTCCTGTTTCCTTAATTCTAAGGGTACCAAAGTCCTCCGATGTCATGATACTGAGCCGAACAAACCTGAAATCATAAATGGCATTAAAAAATAAGGCTCAGTCATGGCAATTGTTCCATATGTGCTAAAAGTATTGCTTGCTCATCTATAGAATTTACTACACAAAACAATCAGATAAATGAGGGCACTTTTTGGGGGTGGTTTTGAGACCACATTGTTAGGTAAATATTGATGGAATAGGAAAAATAATTGTGACTAGAAACAATTTTATTGAAAATAAATGTTTTGTAATAATCAAATTAGAATTACCCTGGGATCCTTTTGGGAACAGTACTGGATCAAGCAGACTTAGGGATGAGGAAACATGTTTGTTCCTTGTTTTGTCCCCAATCAGAATCTGATCAGGGTTTTGCATTCTGGCCAATTCTAAACTAACTAAAGTTGCCAGCTTACCCAGAGTGCTGCTTTTCAAACCCTGGAAATCCTCCCCTCAAACCACATACGTATCTCCCCTTGCAAGGGAGCCTTTGTGGAGTTTTCTTGAGTGCACTCTCAATACATACATGCTGATTGTGCCAGTGTGAATTGAGTATGTGCATTCCAGAAATGGTTATGCATTGCACACTGATTTCTCTTCTGAGGAGCTCGCAAGCATTTGCCATGGAACCCTTGCAAGTTGCAGATGATTTTGAGGTGAGCCCTCAATTCATGTTACCCTGCAGCAACTGAGAACATACCTCAGAAATATACCCACAACCCACTAGAACTCTAAATTGCAGCAAAGAATGTCTGTCTTTCATGTAAGCTTCCCTGCCATTATGGTCTGTCTTACTGAGGAACCCATTATGTCTTCCTACAGACCTTGGGGCTTCCGTGAAGCACAGCTTGAAAAGTGCTGCCCTTGAATGTAGTCTACAATGCGCAGGGTTTCTGTGGCAGATGCCCATGTGTTCCTCAGCAGACAAGCTGATGTGGAACATGCTCTGAAGATAGAAACCACCAACTTGCAATATAAAAGACGCCTTTTATGTAACCCAATCGAAGCTGGTATGGGGTTCCAGCTAAGTGCTTGACGGATGAGCATAAAGATCCCTGGGCACAGACCCCAGCCTAGTCTTGTTCTCTCCATATGGTGGCTGCAGGGTCAGGTTTGGGCATGGAAATCTCAGGTTCAGATAGGGTGCTTCCAGACTGCCGTTATTTCCAAGTGGGAGTCAATCAGGTTTTGGCAAATTTAGGTTAATTGGGAGCTCTTGTGCAATGAACCCATTTTTCCAAATCAGACTTTTTGTGATTAAAAAAAGGATGAGAAAATGCACTGAAAACTGGGAGATGAGACTTGCTCATCTAACTTCTGTACAAACAAACCAGGATGAATGTTCATTAATGTTGTTTAATCTTTGTTATGTACTGAGTTGAATAGGATCCAAACTGCAGCAGTCTGATTGGTCCTAGAACAATGCAGCAGTATGATTGGTTGGCAGGAACTACCCAATCCAGCTCCAGATAGAAGTGAATCCACAACCTGATTGGCTTACAGTAGAATTCCGGAATTAGCCAATCATGTGCAGCCCATTGTGTAAATAATGTATATAAAGCAGATACTTTGAGGGGACTTTCATTCATTCCTCCTCACCACTATGAGCTGAATAAAGAGCATGAAATCACTTCGCGACTCTGAGTATATTTCACTGGCGACGAGGATGGGATCCCGCTGAGCTGACTGCCACACACAGCACCGCAGCACCGCCACCTGCCGCACCGCTGCCTCGCACCGTGTATCCAGGCTTCAGCTCCGGGACACAAGGAACTCAGAATGGCAACCGACAACAGCTTCTCGCCATTCAACCCAGCATCTGGAGACTGGGAAGCGTACGCCTCCTGTTTCACCTTCCTCCTAGAAGCCAAAGGGGTCACCGACGAAGAAGAGGCCAAGAAGAGGGCGATATTCTTCAGCGTCTGCGGAGAGGAGACGTTTGAAATCGCCCGGGCTCTCCTTGCGCCTGAAGACGTCGCTACTGTTCCATACAAAACAATAATGGAACAGCTGAAGGGGCACTTTTCGCCGCAGCCCTCAGTGGTGGCTCGTCGAAATGCCTTCTACGCAAAGCGGCAAGCCCCTGGGGAAACCATAACTGGGTTTGTGACCTCTCTCCGCCAAGCCGCCCGGTTCTGCAACTTCTCAGAGCTGGAGAACATGCTTCGTGACCGCCTCGTCGGTGGCCTGAAGGATGAGAAGCTGCAACGACGCCTCTACGCTAAGAAGGACCTAACGTTCCAGGTCGCTCTGGAGGAGGCCCTGGCAACGGAAGCTGCCGAGAGGTCGACGCAAGAGGCACGGCTGAGCCAGCTGTCCCAACCGAGGGTCCACCACGAAGACCTCACCGACGACTCAGGATCCGACAGGGAGGAGGTGCACCGAGTACAGCAGCACACTCAAGCAGCACACATACCACAGCTGCCTCGACGAGAAGGAGGGAACTGCGCAAGCTGTGGAGAAAGTCACGAGAGGAGGACCTGCCGTTTCCGCAACGCAGAGTGCAGGCAGTGCAGAAAATTGGGACACATCGCCCGGGTGTGTCGGGCTCGGCCCACCCGACGCCAGGCATCAGATGACCAATCCAAGAGCCCCAGGTCCCGGGGCCCAACGCACCAAGGCAACTCGACAGAGCTCACGGACTTCCAGGTATACCAGTTGCCCCACCCCAACGTAGAGAAAATTTATGTTGACGTACAGATAGAGGGGGCCCCATGCCGCATGGAGCTTGACACGGGTTCAACTCTATCCATAATCTCGGCAAGGACCTTAAGGAAACTGTGTCCTACTGGGGGTCCCAAACTCAGGCCGGCCCCATTCACCCTCCGGGACTTCCAAAAACGTAAGGTCCCCACAATGGGGGTGGGGACCTTCAGGGTGCAATACCGAGGGCGGACGCGGCAACTGGACTTGCTTGTGGTCAAGGGCCCCTACATTAGCTTACTGGGATTGGCATGGTTTGGACCACTGGGGCTAGCCGTCACCGGGGTGAACCACACTAGCTTACAAGTGGACGTGGACGCCATATGCAAGGAATTTCCGGGGGGGTTCGATGGGAAATTGGGACAGTATACGGGCCCCCCCATTGCTCTACAGCTTGACCCCGCAGTACGACCGGTCAGGCTCAAGGCCCGCCGGGTCCCGTTCGCCCTGAAACCCCGTATAGACGAGGAATTGGACCGGCTCGTGGAGCAAGGAGTGCTGGAGCCGGTGCCTAATGCCCCCTGGGAAACCCCAATCGTCACGCCCGTCAAGCCTAATGGTTCAGTCCGCATCTGCGCAGACTACAAATGTACCATAAACAAGGCCCTCACGGCCCATGCATACCCAGTGCCAGTGGTCAGCCATGTTCTTGCCACCCTGGCTGGGTCGAAAATTTTTGGCAAGCTGGACTTGGCCCAAGCATATCAACAGCTGCCAGTAGATGAGGCCACAGCAGAGGCACAGACGATTGTGACGCACAGAGGAGCATTCAGGGTAAAGCGGCTGCAATTCGGTGTCAGCGTGGCACCAGGCATATTCCAGAATCTAATGGACTCTCTACTTAAAGGGATTCCTGGCGTCACCCCCTTCTTCGATGATGTGTTGATTGCCGGGCCGACACCAGAGGAGTTTGAGGACCGCCTCCGCACCGTTCTGCACCGTTTCCAGACGGCGGGTCTCAAGGTGAAGCGGGAAAAATGTCTACTAGGAGTGCCTCAGGTGGACTTTCTGGGATTTATGGTGGACGCAGAAGGGGTCCACCCGACTGGGGACAAGGTACGGGCCATTTGTGATGCCCCAGCGCCCAAGAACAAGACTGAACTTCAGGCCTTCTTGGGACTATTGAACTTTTACCATTCCTTCCTTCCCCACAAGGCGGCGGTAGCAGAGCCCCTACACAGACTCCTGGACAAGCGGGCCCCTTGGGTGTGGGGCCAGCGCCAGGAGGCCGCATTCCAGGCAGTCAAGGACTTGCTTGTCTCAAACTCGGTCTTGGCACACTTCGACGAGAGGCTGCCGGTGGTGCTAGCATGCGATGCCTCGCCCTATGGAATTGGCGCTGTCCTGGGACACCAACTCCCGGATGGAAGAGAGGTACCGGTGGCATACTTTTCCCAGACACTCAACGCAACCGAGCGGAACTACTCGCAAATCGACAAGGAGGGTCTGGCAATCGTGAAGGGAGTAAAAAAATTCCATGATTTCTTGTACGGGCGGCCCTTCACCGTGGTGACTGACCACAAGCCGTTGCTTGGCTTATTTGCCCCGGAAAAGCAGACCCCCCAAGTGCTGTCTCCTCGCGTCCTCAGGTGGTCAATTTTCCTTGCCAGCTACCAGTATGCACTGATTCACCGTCCGGGGAAGGCGATGGGCCATGCGGATGCCCTCAGCAGGCTACCACTACCGGAAACAGGCCCCGACCCAGCACCTGCACAAGAGGTTATGAGCCTGGAGCTGCTTCCCGACCGCCCCATTCAGGCACAAGAAGTTGCACACCATTCCAAGAAAGATAGGGTCATCTCCCGGGTCCTGGACTGGGTGTGGAGGGGATGGCCCAGCAGCAGCCCCGGGCCAGAATTTGCCGGCTACACAACCCGCAAACATGAACTGTCGGCCCACAAGGGGTGCCTGTTATGGGGAAGCAGGGTCGTTGTTCCCCAGCCCCTCCGCAAAAGGGTCCTCACAGCCCTACACGAGACACACCCAGGGGTAGTAAGAATGAAGGCCCTTGCCAGGAGTTATGTGTGGTGGCCGGGGATCGACGGAGAGATAGAGGCCTGGGTCAAACACTGCCAGGCCTGCCAAGAATCCCGCCCAGATCCCCCAAGGGCCCCAGTCCAGTCCTGGGAGTCCGCCCGAGCACCATGGTCACGCCTGCATGTGGACTTCGCTGGCCCCTTTCAGGGGAAAACATTTTTCATAGCGGTGGAGTCCTACACCAAATGGCTGGAAGTCGCACTGGTACCGTCCACTTCTACGTCCGCAGCCATCCGGGTACTACGCAGGCTGTTTGCAACCCACGGGCTCCCTGACACTCTCGTCTCAGACAACGGGACTGCATTTACGTCAGGAGAATTCCAAACCTTCACAGCGCAGAACGCCATCCGCCACATCCGTTCGGCGCCATTCCATCCTGCCACCAATGGCCAAGCAGAACGCATGGTGCGGACCACCAAGGACACCCTTCGCCGCATGACGCAAGGGGATTGGGAGTACCGCCTTGCCACATTCCTTCTAGCACAGCACAGCACCCCCAGCTCAACAACTGGCCGGAGCCCCGCTGAACTACTAATGGGTCGGCGCCTTGCAATCAGATTGGACCGCATTCACCCTGATAGAGCTCAGGATGAGGTAGTGGTGGGGGAAGGCAGGAACCCCCGGACCTTCGAGGCCCAGGACCCAGTGTACGCAAAGAATTTTGGGGCAGGCCCAGCATGGGTACCCGCCACAGTCACCAGGGTCACTGGCCCCGTGTCGTACGAGGTGCTAACAGATGGGGGGCAATGCTGGCGCCGCCACTGCGACCAGATACGGCGATGATTCCCGGGAGAAAACCAGGAGGAGGAAAGGTCAGAGGAGTCCCAAGGGAACAGAGGGGCAGTGAGGCCCATAGAGCACGAGGGGCCAGCAGGAGAGGCAGAATCAGTAAATACAGAGAGGACCTGCGAGGCCGAAAGGACACCGGAACCAGAACCACGACTGAGCGAGCCGGTTGCGCCAGACCAAATAGCCCCATCACAGCCAGCATCCTTGGAACACGAGCCAGAACCTGAACCCCGGACCAGGGAACACCCCAGGCCGCAACGCACACGTAGGCCGCCAGCGTACCTCGAGGACTATGAATGCGACCTCCCGGGCAGGACTGGAACTTAGAGGGGAGGGGTGTTATGTACTGAGTTGAATAGGATCCAAACTGCAGCAGTCTGATTGGTCCTAGAACAATAGGATTCAGAATGCAGCAGTCTGATTGGTCCTAGAACAATGCAGCAGTATGATTGGTTGGCAGGAACTACCCAATCATGCTCCAGATAGAAGTGAATCCACAACCTGATTGGCTTACAGTAGAATTCCGGAATTAGCCAATCATGTGCAGCCCATTGTGTAAATAATGTATATAAAGCAGATACTTTGAGGGGACTTTCATTCATTCCTCCTCACCACTATGAGCTGAATAAAGAGCATGAAATCACTTCGCGACTCTGAGTATATTTCATCTTTCTGCAAACAAATGAGGATGAATGCTCAATAAACAGGGTGGAAGCATCCTCAGGTATAAGAAGCTCCCTGCAGGATTGTAACCAAATCACAATCTTTTACTCCAAGCTATCTCATAGTGTTTTCTTAAAAAAAAGAGAGAGACTATAATGTTCTTCTGAATTCTTTGCATTGAAGGTTAGATGCAAAGGTGTCAGTAACTGGAGAGTCCAGTACTTTGCCTCAGTTTGAACTACAGGGCTTACTGCCACTGCCAAAGGGGCTTCGCTGACCTGGACTATCCTTTCAGCCTTTAGCCCACTTAAGAAGCAGATAAAAAGAAAAAAGAGACAATTGACACTGACACCGAGCTACAATTACCTCAGTGATGTTTGGAAGGGTTTGAGAAGAAGGTGTGTTTACATTTCAAAACTGGTTTAACTGTCATGGTTTCTCCCTATGGAATCCTGGGAACTGTAGTTCTGTGTTAGGCTTCAGGCTTGTCTAACAGAAGCAAAAACCCCTTCAGAGCCCTCACAAAAGAATGAGATCTGCAGATCAGCCCCAGACGGGTGAGCTTTCAAACAAGTCTGATAGACACTGCTAGTGAGGTAATCCCTGCCTCAGTTGCTCATTAGTAGAGTTTAGGTAACATAGTAGTCGTGCAGGTTTGCCAATATAATGGAGTTGAGGATGTGCCCATCAGACCACATGGCTCAGTATAAATACAGCAAGTCATAAAATAAAAACATTGTGATGGGCAGGTTGGAAGATTTCCTGTTCCAGAGTATTATATCCTATTCAAATTGATTTTATGCATCATATGACTGATCCCAATAACCTTTGAGCAGAACCAACAGAGAGCGTTTACTTTGTGAAGTATAGTTTTCAATGGTTAATATTTGGGGCTTATATTTTTGCCTATGAATATTCCTTATCATGTGACAGCATATTGCCAACATGTAAACAAACACATCCATTCATTCATTAGGAATGCTTGCCCAATTTACGTCCTTGGGGCTCAGCAGATACCACAAAGAATTGGCCCACTTCTGATTCAGAATTATCACATGAGATGATGAAAAGTTTCCTGAAGTGTTTGCTGAAGTCACAGACCAATGCCGTTTTCACCCACCTTCCCTTTCAACGGATATATTTGGTACATTCAACCCAAGCTCTTACTCTTTCATTTACTGACCTGTATGTAGCTAAGATAGAAATATAATGTATTTTGCACTTATGAATGCACTGGTGTGCCAAACTCCTAGGAAATTCCATCACTGCACTGAGAGTTATTTCAGGAGCCGAATGCTCTGAATCATGTTTATTCATCATTGACAGAGCACTTTGAGATCCTCACAGCGCCTGCCTTGAAAAGGTCATGGCATACTAATTTCCCTGGCTTTCAGTGCCAGCAAGAAAAGCACATTTTTGGCTATCAATCCTCATCATCACCATTATCATAGCCATCCTTTTGTTGCTCTGTGTTGGTAGGTGACAAATGAAAAAAACAACAACCACAAAGAGTAATGAAGAGCAAAGTCTCAGGTCCCCTGAAATAATTGAGAAAAGGAAAATATGCTAAGGAATTGCACTGGCACTCAAAAAACATCAGGACATTTTAAAGAAAGAAAGGAGACAGCATGGATGGGCTCACTTTGGTCTCATGTGATCTACCTATTCCTGTGCTGGAAAGCCAGTGGTCCATGGCATGTGCAATATATTTTCAGTGGAAGAGGGCATGATCAAGATCTCTTAAGCAGGGATGGGGAATCTGTGACCCTCCAGATATTGTAGGACTCCAGCACTCATCATCCTACCAGCCATGCTGACTGGGACTGGTATATGAGATATGTTGCTGTCCGAATCCACCATTCTTTGCAAGAATCCCAGGAATCTAAAGCTGCTAGTCAACTGATCAGTGATGCATTAGGTAACATAAGGACTACCTTGTGTTCACCTCTGAGCAATATTGTTTTTTGCATAAGGCACTGTAGAACAATAAAAAATACAGGTCCAGATGGAACAAGGAGCCAGTGTAAAGAGCCACAAAGAGGCCTAAGAGGACAAGTGGGAACACTGAGCTGTGTTGCAGAAGAACAAAAACCGAAGGCTGAGAGGGAGAAATAGGGATGCAAGACTACATTCTTAGCTCTCAAGTCAGTGCTTTCCCCCACTAAATTAGTGGGTGGACCATTCCGACTTCTGGGCTTGCCCTCCATGGGGCCAGTCCCATGACATCATCAGTTGATGTGGGGCCTTCGTAATTCTGGTATGCATGTGTGCTGGGCCTGGGGGTAACCCATGCAACGTGGTTCAGGACCGGTCCAGAATCCGAAGGTTCCGCTAGTCGTCAGTCCGACAGGGCCAAGGCAGAACACCAAGCAAGGACAGGTGCAGGATCTGGCATACAGCAATGTTGCTCCCACAACCTGGGGCGGGGCCCAACAGCCTTTTATCTTTGTCGGGGTAGCAGCCGGTCCTCATCCCCCAGCAACTCACCTCCCTGTTTCGCCTGAAGGTGAGCACTCTTCCTGCGAGTACTCAGGTCTCTCCTTCTCTCAGACCTCAGTCTCTGCAGCTCGGGAGACGTTGGTAGGTTACTAGACCCAGGGGCCTCCTCAGCCTCCCCTGACCAAACTGGTAGTGGAACAGCTGTAAGCGATAGCCCAGCTGAAGGCAACAAGGTAATCTGGAGCCAGGGCAGGCTCAGGCCCCTGACTCAGCCCAGCTGGTGCTTGTTGCAGGGGAACCTGTGCAGACTGGTGCTCTTCAGGATCAGGCCCCAGACTAGGTTCAGCTGCCACCTGAGGCAAAGGATCCAGTGCAGACTGAGTCTCCTCTGGTTCTGAGTCCGAGTCCCAGGCCATCACAGCATGCTGCTTCCATTGGTGCCATGGGCATCTTTATCATGATTGATTTTTGCATTGTGCATGTATGCGCACCGTCATGAGGTCTGGGATTGTGTGCTAGTAGCCACCAAGAAACAGCAGGAACAGGTACAAACTCAGTGGGGAGGACAATGATGAATGTGAGGATCATTTGGTGCTTCAAAGAGGTCTGCCTGATTTTGCCCTCAGGCCTCAAGATATGTCATCACAAGATCAGAGCACTGGATTTTCTGGCTCCATTATGACTATTTACTCATATCTGTGCAACAGGAATTTTCTAATGTTTAGTGAATACAGATATGCATGTGCTGATAGACCACCCTTGGAAAATATTGCAAATGCCCCCAAACTCAAATATGTTGATAATCATCTAAACGCTGTTGTATTGCCTGCAATAATGGGTATTTTTAATTTTGCATATATAATTCATGTGTAAAATACAAAGTACTTCTGATGCACAAATCATGATCTAGTAACTTGATAACTTTCTCCCTTTTCAGAACATACAAACGATTCCTTGTGGGCTAAGCAACAGGGCTACTCCCCAAATCCTCCAGATTAAGAGCACTTGGGGCATGATGAGTCTGGAGAGATCCTCACAGAGATTTGAATCATGTGCTGGTTAAACACAGAAAACACCGCAGTGTTTCATCTTTGGGTGTGCCAGGAACCTTTCACCAGTTTGATTTCACTTCCAGTCAAGGTGCACTGTTCTTTACCCAGCAGTTTCATGACTGGAAGGTCAATATGAAATTAAGGGGTTCGTCAGACTTCAGAAACACCACTTGAGTGAACAATGCTCTCAGCATGCGAAGATGATGATGCTTGAGAGGTTAAGGAAGTGGATACCAACACGAGAAATTTCTCACAAATTGTACTTTGGAATTACTCAGAGGTCAGGTACCATTCAGGCTCGCTCAGCTTCCAATAACTTTTTCAAGATGGGCTCTTTGATGTGCCAAGGCACCCACTAGAAGTGGCATCAGCTTTCCAAGCCAATAAGGTTACTCCTATTTGCAAAATCTAAACCACTCAACAGTTATAGGTGGCCAAGTCTCCTGTTGTCTCCTCTTTCCTCCCTCCCTCTTTTCCTTTAAAAAAATTATGGTTAAATCACCAGGGAAGATTCTGGAGCAGATCATTAAGCAAACAGTCTGTGAGCACCTAGAAAGGAATGCTGTAATCACCAATAGTCAGCATGGATTTCTGAAAAATAAGTCATGTCAGACTAACCTGATCTCGTTTTTTGACAGAATTACAAGCCTGGTAGATGAAGGGAACGCAGTGGATGTAGCCTACCTTGATTTCAGCAAGGCATTTGACAAGGTGCCCCATGATATTATTGTAAAGAAGCTGGTAAAATGCGGTCTTGACTATGCTACCACTCAGTGGATTTGTAACTGGCTGACTGACCGAACCCAAAGGGTGCTTATCAATGGTTCCTCTTCATCCTGGAGAAGAGTGACTAGTGGGGTGCCACAGGGTTCTGTCTTGGGCCCGGTCTTATTCAACATCTTTATCAACGACTTGGATGATGGACTCAAGGGCATCCTGATCAAATTTGCAGATGACACCAAACTGGGAGGGGTGGCTAACACCCCAGAGGACAGGGTCACACTTCAAAATGACCTTGACAGATTAGAGAACTGGGCCAAAACAAACAAGATGAATTTTAACAGGGAGAAATGTAAAGTATTGCACTTGGGCAAAAAAATTGAGAGGCACAAATACAAGACGGGTGACACCTGGCTTGAGAGCAGTACATGTGAAAAGGATCTAGGAGTCTTGGTTGACCACAAACTTGACATGAGCCAACAGTGTGACGTGGCAGCTAAAAAAGCCAATGCAATTCTGGGCTGCATCAATAGGAGTATAGCATCTAGATCAAAGGAAGTAATAGTGCCACTGTATACTGCTCTGGTCAGACCTCACCTGGAGTACTGTGTCCAGTTCTGGGCACCACAGTTCAAGAAGGACACTGACCAACTGGAACGTGTCCAGAGGAGGGCAACCAAAATGGTCAAAGGCCTGGAAACGATGCCTTATGAGGAACGGCTAAGGGAGCTGGGCATGTTGAGCCTGGAGAAGAGGAGGTTAAGGGGTGATATGATAGCCATGTTCAAATATATAAAAGGATGTCACATAGAGGAGGGAGAAAGGTTGTTTTCTGCTGCTCCAGAGAAGCGGACACGGAGCAATGGATCCAAACTGCAGGAAAGAAGATTCCACCTAAACATTAGGAAGAACTTCCTGACAGTAAGAGCTGTTTGACAGTGGAATTTGCTGCCAAGGAGTGTGGTGGAGTCTCCTTCTTTGGAGGTCTTTAAGCAGAGGCTTGACAACCATATGTCAGGAGTGCTCTGATGGTGTTTCCTGCTTGGCAGGGGGTTGGACTCGATGGCCCTTGTGGTCTCTTCCAACTCTATGATTCTATTCTATGATTCTACCAGGGGTCTAGTTTACTCCTGTTGAAATGATTTGGTAAGTGAAAATATCAAGCATTCAAGCTAGCTGAGGTCAATTATATATCCCTAACAATTTATTAAAATAGAGAAGAAGAAGAGTTTGGATTTGATATCCCGCTTTATCATTCCCTTTAAGGAGTTTCAAAGCGGCTAACAATCTCCTTTCCCTTCCTCCCCCACAACAAACACTCTGTGAGGTGAGTGGGGCTGAGAGACTTCAAAGAAGTGTGACTGGCCCAAGGTCACCCAGCAGCTGCAGGTGGAGGAGCGGAGACGCGAACCCTGTTCACCAGATTACGAGTCCACCGCTCTTAACCACTATATCATGCTGGAATGTAGCATTTTGCTTGTATCACAAGTTCCATTTTGTTGTGGTTATACCACTTCAAAAGTACTGCAGTATATTTGCCTCCCCATTTTTGTCATTTTTTAAAAAATGTACATCTCTGTGTCTAGTAAACAAAGAAACAAACAAACAAATTATAACAGAGTAAATTATACCCTTGATGTGAGAGTTAACATTTTCATTTTGCAAACTTGCAACACTAGTTCTCTCTGTGTGTGATGCTATTTTGAAAGGGGGTACATGCTCAAAAAACAATGCGATGCTGAGCATATCAGGTATTGAATCTTATAGGTCACACTCACTCTGGAAAATGCTGAGCAAATGTCAACATTTTTTCACTCAGGCTTTCCCTAGCCCTTAAGGGCACACCCTATTTTATGTCTTGGAATCCTTCCTCTTTTACTTTTTCTTTACACTTTTATACTACTACATCATTGCTTTTATGTTGTTTTATATTGTACATTGTTAACAGATTAAAAAAGTGGTTTATAAATGCTTAAAATGTTTATTAATTTACAAAGGTATTTGTATACCGCTTTCTTACAATATCAGGGATAAAACTGTTAGCACATCTGCAAAGCTAAGCAGAGCTTGGTATGGTTTCGAATTGGATGGGATCACCGTGTGCTGAGATTCCTGCATCGCATTAAAAAAGTTATTACTTTTAGATCCTTTTTCTTTCTGAGTAAACCCAGGTGCATATATTGTGTCTGTAGAGCCCATTTTCTCCAAACGAGATGCCGTTTGTATGCATGCGGATGGACGTGCAACAGTCAGGCAGCACGCTAGCAGGCAGACCAACGGGATGAGTCTCCCAGGATGACAAATCCGCCTCCTCGTGTCCTTTGAAAACTCTGCCCCGGGAAGGCGAAGGCGCTGCCCAGCTCGCACCTCGTTCCCCGCAAGCCAGGATCCTGGGCCGCGGGGTCGAGACTCCTGCGCTGCGGCGGACGGGGCTCCCGGACCCTCGCCGCCCCCCCCCGTCCCGATTTGCAGCAAGGGGCGGGTCTGGCCCGCGTCGCCATTGGCGGAGCCGAGCCCGTGAGCTCACAGAGGAAGGCCGGGCTGGCATTAAGGGCGGCTGCCGCTGCTGCTGCTGGTTTGCGACACTTGGCGAGAGGGAGGATTATCCGGCCGAGGGAAGCCAGGAACTTGCCGCTGCCGCCGCCGCCGCTCTTCCCCCGAGGGGCTGCTTCTCCCGGGAGCCTCGCGCCAGGTAGGGGGGAGCGGGGGAGGCGGCGGCGGCGGCCTTCCTTTGCGGAACGGTGCGTTGCCATTTGCTGGGGGGGTCGCACGTGGTTCTCCCCCCCCCGGAAGCCGAGAGGGAGCTGCAAATGTCTTCTTTCTTGAGCTCTCCCAAGCGCTGCCAGGCGCTCTTCCTTCCTCAGCATCCTGGCCGGCGCGCGCGGGGCGGGGGGGGGGTTGCTGCACCTCCGGCCGCCGCTGGTGCCGCAGATCCCGGGCAGAGAAGGGCTGCTCCGTCCGGGGCTGGCGGCGGGGGAGGGAAGAGGAGGAGGGACCTTCGCCTTCCTAGTTGACCGAAAGTGCTCGAGGGACAGCGAAAGTTTGTGGCGCTTTGGTTGAAAATGGAAGAGGTCCTTCTAGAATCTGGGCCGCCGCCGGCATCCGGCTGTAAGAAAACCTGGTTTAAAACGGGGGCGGAGACGTAAGCCCCCCCCGCCCCGGGGCAGGATGTGTAGGAGCAGCCGGTCGTCTCTTCGTCGCTTAGCGTGGTGGCTCCCGCATCTCATCGCCAGTGGATCCCTCTGGCTGGGTTCTTCGGTCGAACCAGGTGCAGTTTTTTGTTCTCAATCCCGGGGTTTCTGTTCACGAGGTTAAACTGCCCCTACAGCTCTCCTGTCATTGTGCATATTTCCTCAAATATGTTTATGTAAAATGATTTGCATGCCATCTTTTCACAGTTCAAACCGTGCTCCAGGTGGCTTATGGCACCCCAAAAAATGTATAATTGCAACGTAACTAAAGCAGCCATAAATAAATTAAATGTTAAAAAAATACACAACCAAACTGAGCTGTATAAATTGCAGGGTCTAAAATAAATATTCAAAATATTTAAACAGCAACGCCCTCCACCCACCGACAAAACCTTCTAAACAACCCCCCAGTGGAAGAGTCTGCTCAGCAGTCTCTGCTTCCGCAGCTGGAGTCAATCTGCCCCCCCCCCCAGGTGCTAGGCCTCCCTCCCAGTTCTGGCCACAGCCCCTGCACAGCTCCTTGGGAGTAATGGCTCTGGGCTTGCCTCC
Organism: Podarcis raffonei; assembly: GCF_027172205.1. Taxonomy (NCBI): domain Eukaryota; kingdom Metazoa; phylum Chordata; class Lepidosauria; order Squamata; family Lacertidae; genus Podarcis; species Podarcis raffonei. The sequence continues at coordinate 3,110,165 of NC_070611.1, forward strand.
AAGGAAGCCTGCCAGGGGCGGGAAGCAGGAGCGTGACTGTTTGCGGACTGCGGCTGCGCTCTCCTGCCTGGGGTCTAAGGGCTCCCTTTCCCATTCCACAGGCAGAGGCGCTTCACCTGGAAAGGTGGCTCTTGCCTGTGACACCTGGCAAAGAAGAATTTGTATCTGCTGCGCTTGCAGTGCAATGAGGTGACAGAGTGCTGAGACAGTAGGATGGACTTGAGGGGGTTGCTGCTGCATGTGAGAATGAAAGGGAAATGCTCCCAGCCGGAAGGAAGGTTCTGCAGCCTTGCCTTCTGCATGGGATGCTCTGGTTTTCTGTTTGCAGGGAGAGTTCAACACAAGGCAGCATTCGGAGCCGTAACCCCCATCTCTTTCTGCAGTCTGAAGTGGTCACAACAGCCCATTCTACTGCCTCTGAGTTAGGCCATTAGTCCCGCTCAGTATTGTCTGCTCTGGCTGGCAGCCCCTTGGCCAGGGTTCCAGTCTCTCCCAGTCCTATCTGGAGATGTTAGAGATTGAACCGGAACCTTTGGGATGCAGAGCAGCAGCTGCTGTGCCTCTGAGATGCATCCTTCCTGCACCTCTTCTGTGTGTGTAAAACAGGCCAAAGAGGGGGCTTGAAGGGGGGGGGCGAGAATGAGAAGAGTCACCTGTGCAATATAATCCTGAAATGGAGCAGCCCCTTGCTAGTTCTGCCCAGGAGCAGAACCAAAACTTTGGAACCGTGGGTCGTGTTGTTGGGTGGGTCATGTATGCCATGTTCCTACTGAGTCTTCTCTTCTCTTCTTCTTCTTCTTCTTCTTCTTCTTCTTCTTCTTCTTCTTCTTCTTCTTCTTCCCAGCTCTTGATCATGAGGAAGGGAGTCGTGCTTTGGAGGAGAGGAGGCTGGGTTCCCTGGCTTTGAACGCCCAAGTTGTACGCAGCCTGCGGAGCAACAAGAGAAATGTGTTTTCCATAAATAAACTCTTCCCTCCGCCTGATGCTGCGGCTGCTTTTTGCCCCGGGCTCCAGGCCTCTGAGACAAGGAGTGGGTCTGTTCTAAGAGGATCTGCCGATGTGGGAGTGAGAGATCACAGCCAAGCTTGAGAAGAGTTGGGGGAACAATGGAGGACTTTACCACCCGGACATATGGGACCAGAGGGCTGGACAACAGACCTCTCTTTGGAGAGACTTCGCCAAGGGTAAAACGAAATCCTTCGTGTCCCTTCTCTCCTCCAGGAAGGGGCTTGTTTGCGGGGCTGGCCCAGGGCAGTGGGGGGCTGTTAGAGGGCTGCGCTGGTGCTCCCTGAGCTCCAGCGCAGTGTTGCAAGCGATGGTGGCTGCAGCTGTGCTCGAGCCTGGCTGTGCGCAAGCCCAAAAGTTTCAGCTGGTTGCTGCTTTGAAAAAGATCCTGGGATGTATCTCTGCTGGTTCGCTGGCACCTCTGAACAGAGGACTGCCTGAGCAGCTGTGTAAGTGTTGGGGAGTTTCATTGGAAGTATGGGCGATGGCGGGCATTCGTTGCTCTCTCTCTCCCCACCCCTTGTGGCTGGCAACTCACATCCTTGGTGAGGTGTTGTGTCAAGGACACATTATAGTTGTGCAATGTGTACAAGCCTTGCACCATCACATGCCCATATCATGCAGCATGGAAAAGCCTTGCTTCCTCGTGGGCTTTTCTGATCCTGAGCACATAGTCAAACGCCTGCAGCACGAAAGTGTTTCCTATGACAAACCTACCTTGGAATTCTCTTGTCTTGGGTTAGATTATTTCAAGGCCTTTTCTCCTGTAGCAAATTGAACCTTGTGACTTGCATTAGTCAATGCAGTGCTTCCATATGAATGCCCGTGCTCGTCTTATACAGTGGTACCTCGGATTACATACGCTTCAGGTTACAGACTCCGCTAACCCAGAAATAGTGCTTCAGGTTAAGAACTTTGCTTCAGGATGAGAACAGAAATCATGCTCCGGCGGTGCAGCGGCCGCGGGAGGCCCCATTAGCTAAAGTGGTGCTTCAGGTTAAGAACAGTTTCAGGTTAAGTACGGACCTCCAGAACGAATTAAGTACTTAACCCGAGGTACCACTGTATTGACCATACCATGCAAGAATTCTTATTTTTGAAATTATTTATGGAACGCTGTATCATTGATTGCACAGTGCTTCTTAACTCGCTCTTCCCATCAAGACCTCTTTTATTCTTTTGTAAGCTTAGTACGTTGCATGTAGACTCTGATGTGCACTGCTCTCAGTAACCGCCGATGGTGCTGGTTTACGTGGCACTCTTCCAACAGTGTGTGCATGCATAAACATACATTTTACAAAATTGCCACACTGCCTTTAACACTTGAACCCAAGGTGGCTTATGGGAAATAGTGTCTGTGCTGGGTATATTGTCAGTGTTAGCAATTTTGAGGTGTTCCAGCATCCTTGGTGATGTTGCAGGAGACACTTATTGTTGGCCTTTGGGGTAAAGTCAAACGCTGGGTTGGCAGTACCAAAGTGATCTCTTTGGGGTGCAAGCCTGTGCGGTGTGTCTGGAGGTCCTGGGCTGCCCAGATGACAAGACTCCCCTCTCAGCCTCAGTGATGGGGTCGAAAGAAAAGCTGAGCATGGCAGTGGGCGCCAGCTTGGCTGCCAGAAGGAGACATACAAGGCGCCATCTTGAGGACTCTGCTCTGGATTTGTGTAGAGTCTTTTCGTCTCCCACAGATATCTCGCAAGGCAGCAGAGGGTTAGTGTCAGAGTTTTCCTTCTCCTGGATGGGCTCCCTTCCCATCTGCCCCTCGCTTCCCTCTGCAGCACATGCAGAAACCACCTCCTTGACGGTTGGACCCACTCTTGGTCTCGCCTGCTCCATGCACCAGAGCCTGTCTTTGCATGCAGGGGAAGCCCCTAACGCCCCGGGGGTTTGAGACCCATCAACCACCCTCACCTTCTAGGAGCCACAGGTGAGAGCTGGACCCAAGGTGGACATACTACCCCAGAAGGAGCACAACATGTGTCCCACCAGAGGTGCCACGTCCTGTCCCCTAACACCCCATAAGCCCCAGGAGACTGCAGTGCATGATTTCAGAGGCACATCTTGGCTGATGTCACATGAAGCCAGAATTGTGTCCCCAGCATGCATTGCAGCTCTCCAAAGCATCCTGTGTAATGCTTCTCAGCTCGCCTGCCACTTGGGCCAGGACATCCCCTCCCTCCTTTTTTGGCTGTGGTTAGAGATGCTTTCTAGGAAACCTCTGAGACCATGCTGCTTTGTGCTTCATTTCTTTCTGGTCGTGAAATGCGATGGTGAGCTTTGCTCCTTGCCTTCTCTCCCCCTCCCACACTTGGTCTTGGCTGGTAGCGTGAAGATGGGGTCTCTGCCCCTTTATTGTGTTCACTAAAAATGGTTTAAAACATGAGGGCTTATTGGGCACTACTTTCTTTACGTGTTTAGGTAAAGGTAAAGGGACCCCTGACCATGAGGTCCAGTCGTGACCGACTCTGGGGTTGCAGCGCTCATCTCGCTTTATTGGCCGCGGGAGCCGGCGTACAGCTTCCGGGTCATGTGGCCAGCAGGGCTAAGCCGCTTCTGGCAAACCAGAGAAGTGCATGGAAACACCGTTTACCTTCCCACCAGAGCGGTACCTATTTATCTGCTTGCACTTTGATGTGCTTTCGAACTGCTAGGGTGGCAGGAGCAGGGACCGAGCAACGGAAGGTCACCCTGTTGTGGGGATTCGAACCGCTGACCTTCTGATCAGCAAGTCCTAGGCTCAGTGGTTTAACCCACAGCGCCACCCATGTCCCTAACGTGTTTATAAATGTCATTTATAATATCACAAAGCAATAGTATTTCAGATAGTAATGACAACATAATTTTAAAAATCATTGAAGAGCAGACACAAGAACAAAAGGAAAAGAAAGGAAAGCTAAGTAATTCATAGGAGAGAGAAAGAGAGAAAGAGAGCAATGGTTGCAGCTTATATTGAAAACTAAACTCCTTGAGAAATGTTGATTTTGTTAACCAAACAATGTTCCTCTACAGTGGTACCTTGGTTTAAGAACAACTTAGTTTATGAACAACTTGGAAATAGAACGCTGGAAACCCGGAAGTAGGTGTTCCGGTTTGTGAACTTTGCCTTGGAAGCTGAACATGTTGAGTGTAGATGTGATATTTGAAGCTTTTGTTTTTGCCATTTTTTTGCGTTTTTGTTTGTGTGGCTTGCTTTGACTGACTCGTTCTTTGTTTTGTGGGACTGACTTGTGACTGGTTTGTGACTTCGGTTTTTGTGACTGTGTGGAAACCCAGTTCAGCTGTTGATTGATTGATTGTGTGACTGCAGAAATGGATAAAAGCCAAACAATGACTATCATCAGTGCACGTAAGAAAAAAATAATTTTAATTTTTATCCTTTACAATACTGTCTTATTTATTTTATAGTACAGTACATTGATTATTGCTTTCATTTTGGGGATCAATGGTCTCGTTAGATAGTAAAATTCATGTTAAATTGCTGTTTTAGGAGTTTTTAAAAGTCTGGAACGGATTAATCTGTTTTGCATTACTTTCTATGGGAAAGCACGCCTTGGTTTTAGAACGCTTTGGTTTTGGAACAGACTTCCGGAACAGATTAAGTTTGGGAACCAAGGTACCACTGCATTTAAAAAAGCTGGTTTGAAATGCTGGGCATTTGGGGAGTTTTGCAGTAGACAGAGATGCAAGTGCTTCTTCCTGCAGACATTCCTTCTGTGCAGATTGGCTCTGTCTGAAGCCATGCAAAAGACCTCTGGTAAGGTAGTAGCTGAAGCAGAAAAAAATGCCATTTTATCCTTTGGCTTCTGTGTTGAATGCTGAATAACTGCTAGTTCCAGTTGACTTTGCTTGTAGGCAGCCGTCAATAATATTTTTGTGGGTCCCTTCAGAACTCCTGACTGTGTTTCTGAAAACTTTGAGCCCTGCCTTACTTCGGGATTGATAGCTGCATGGGGGACGACGGCTGCTGTGCTTGCAGAAGTGCCCAGCATCTCCTGTTGGGACTAGTGGTGTCCCCTGCCCAGGACCCTGGAGAGCCATTGCCAGTCAGAGGAGACACAACTAAACTTTGGCAGCCCAGCGGATGGACTCCTAGGATAAAAGAAGAGCCAGCCCAGAGCAAGGCGCTTGCTTGAATTGCTTAGTATTAATTCGTGAGTGTGAGACTGCGGATGCAATCTTAGACTTGTCTCTGGGAGCCAGCCCATGGTTTTTCATGGATGCCTACTCCCAAGCAGGCATGTTTGGGATTGCAGCCTAACTTTGCAGGATAAAGTCAGCCATCAGCAGATCCTCCCGGAGCTAGCGGCAGGGGCCTGCACATGTTTACTTGGGAGTAAATGCTACTGTATTGAGGGGGGGTTGCTGTCCAAGGGGAGAGGATTCTTCCCTGTTGGCTGATGGTTTGTCTGTAATGTGGTCTTTACTATACAAGCCTTTCTCTTCTGGGGAGAATTGCATTACTGGCTACCATTCCTTGGTCTGAGCATGGAACTAAGGAGATAGTACAAGAATACTTGGCTAGTCTAGATGTATTCAAGTCTCCAGGGCCAGATGAACTGCATCCAAGAGTATTAAAAGAACTGGCAGATGTGATTTCAGAACCACTGGCAGTCATCTTTGAGAATTCCTGGAGAACAGGCGAAGTCCCAGCAGACTGGAGGAGGGCAAATGTTGTCCCTATTTTCAAAAAGGGGAAAAGAGAGGACCCAAATAATTACCGCCCAGTCAGTCTGACATCAATACCAGGGAAGATTCTGGAGCAGATCATTAAGCAAACAGTCTGTGAGCACCTGGAAAGGAATGCTGTGATCACCAATAGTCAGCATGGATTTCTGAAAAATAAGTCATGTCAGACTAACCTGATCTCGTTTTTTGACAGAATTACAAGCCTGGTAGATGAAGGGAACGCAGTGGATGTAGCCTACCTTGATTTCAGCAAGGCATTTGACAAGGTGCCCCATGATATTCTTGTAAAGAAGCTGGTAAAATGCGGTCTTGACTATGCTACCACTCAGTGGATTTGTAACTGGCTGACTGACCGAACCCAAAGGGTGCTCATCAATGGTTCCTCTTCATCCTGGAGAAGAGTGATTAGTGGGGTGCCACAGGGTTCTGTCTTGGGCCCGGTCTTATTCAACATCTTTATCAACAACTTGGATGATGGACTCAAGGGCATCCTGATCAAATTTGCAGATGACACCAAACTGGGAGGGGTGGCTAACACCCCAGAGGACAGGAACACACTTCAAAACGACCTTGACAGATTAGAGAACTGGGCCAAAACAAACAAGATGAATTTTAACAGGGAGAAATGTAAAGTATTGCACTTGGGCAAAAAAAATGAGAGGCACAAATACAAGATGGGTGACACCTGGCTTGAGAGCAGTACATGTGAAAAGGATCTAGGAGTCTTGGTTGACCACAAACTTGACATGAGCCAACAGTGTGACGCGGCAGCTAAAAAAGCCAATGCAATTCTGGGCTGCATCAATAGGAGTATAGCATCTAGATCAAGGGAAGTAATAGTGCCACTGTATTCTGCTCTGGTCAGACCTCACCTGGAGTACTGTGTCCAGTTCTGGGCACCACAGTTCAAGAAGGACATTGACAAACTGGAACGTGTCCAGAGGAGGGCAACCAAAATGGTCAAAGGCCTGGAAACGATGCCTTATGAGGAACGGCTAAGGGAGCTGGGCATGTTTAGCCTGGAGAAGAGGAGGTTAAGGGGTGATATGATAGCCATGTTCAAATATATAAAAGGATGTCACATAGAGGAGGGAGAAAGGTTGTTTTCTGCTGCTCCAGAGAAGCGGACACGGAGCAATGGATCCAAACTACAAGAAAGAAGATTCCACCTAAACATTAGGAAGAACTTCCTGACAGTAAGAGCTGTTCGACAGTGGAATTTGCTGCCAAGGAGTGTGGTGGAGTCTCCTTCTTTGGAGGTCTTTAAGCAAAGGCTTGACAACCATATGTCAGGAGTGCTCTGATGGTGTTTCCTGCTTGGCAGGGGGTTGGACTCGATGGCCCTTGTGGTCTCTTCCAACTCTATGATTCTATGATTCTATGATTCTATGATTCTATGATAAATATGCATAAGTGGGTTAGGAAAATGCAGCTCAGCTGATCTTGCAATGTCGGCCTCGACTTGCTGACCTCATGGCAGGCATTCCGCGCCTGCATTCCTGATTTATTCCAGGGCAGCTGTTCACGAGCTCCATCTGGTACACAGGCTGAGACCCTCCCTGCCCCGCAGACTGTCTTGCCAGAGTGGTGCCTGCTCTGGTTATCTTCTGCTTGGACTACTGCAATGCGCTCTACGTGGGGCTACCTTTGAAGGTGACTCAGAAACTGTAGAATCCAGAACGTGGCAGCTAGACTTTTGACTGGGAGTGGCTGCCGAGACCACATAACACCAGTCTTGAAAGACCTACACTGGCTCCCAGTATATTTCTGAGCACAATTCAAAGTGTTGGTGCCGACCTTCAAAGCCCTAAACGGCCTTGGTCCAGTATACCTGAAGGAGCGTCTCCACCTCCATCGTTCTGCCCGGACCCTGAGGTCCAGCGCCGAGGGCCTTCTGGCAGTTCCCTCGCTGCAAGAAGCCAAGTTACAGGGAACCAGGCAGAGGGCCTTCTCGGTAGTGGCACCCGCCCTGTGGAACGCCCTCCCACCAGATGTCAAAGAGAAAAACAACTACCAGACTTTTAGAAGACATCTGAAGGCAGCCCTGTTCAGGGAAGCTTTTAATGTTTAATAGGTTATTGTATTTTAGTGTTTTGTTGGAAGAGTGGCTGGGGAAACCCAGCCAGATGGGCGGGGTATAAATAATAAATTATTATTATTATATTTTTATTTACAAGTACACTTCCTTCCTTCCTTCCTTCCTTCCTTCCTTCCTTCCTTCCTTCCTTGTGCTGGGAGGACACGCTGGCTCATAATGTGAAAAGTGATTCTGCCTTCTTTCTTTAATAACACTTCCAGCCAGCCTTGCAAATAAGCCTGGAAAAGTTACTAGTCCTCAAGTTTTTTGTGATTAGCCTGAGACTTGATGCTGGCCAGGAAGGAGAGGAAGGGCCAGCCAGTCAGCCTTTTGTTTATTCATCTGTTGCTTACGTACTTAGAGTCAGTGTTAGAAATTAGCCAGGTCGTTTTGCGACTGGCGCAGGTCCAGTTGCGACCATGTGGTGATCTCTGGGTGCCAGGCTGGCAGCTGACATCTCCAGTTTTAAGTAGGCAAGCAAAGAGCTTCCTTGCTGCATTTGTCTCCCACCTTTTTCTGCAAGGAGTGCCTGGTTCATGTCCCTCCTCAGTTAATCCCTGCATTGACTCTGTGAGGGAGGTTAAGAGGCTGTGACTGGCTCCAAGGTCACCCAGTGAACTTCATGGCTGAGGGGATTTGAACCCCAATCTGACACACTACCACTACACCCCATTGGCTTCCTAGGGTACTTCTGCTATGAGATAAATTAAGGAGGTAAATAAATATGGGGAAAGCAAAATGCCACTTAGAGAAGGATCTGAAATATTTTCCTTGAGACGTGAATTTGTTTTATTCTGGATTATTTTATTTGAAATTTTAATGTGTTGTAAACCACTTTTGAGGTTTTTTCCTTTAAAATATAAAGTGGTATAGAAATGAAATGAAAAGTAATTCTAGTAAAAAATCGCATTGCGAAAAAAGGCGCCTAGACATTCTGTTGTGGTGACTGAAATCATTTGGTGATTAGCTTATTTATCTGAGTTTCTAACACTGCTTGCAGTATTTATGTACCAAGAAGAACAGTTTTCTGGGCTCTTAGCAGGCTGGTTTTTAAAAAGTATTCTACCAAGTGGAATGATCTTTTGTTGCTTTCTGCTTCCGCCACCCTCATCCTGCTATTGTTTCTGTGATGCTGTGAAGATACTTCCTTTCCTCTATGGTGAGCGAGAAGCTGATGGATCTGCTCTTCTGCTCATTTGCCTGCATGGGATTCCTGGTCGCCTGGGCTGACTAGTCAAGCTGATAAACACAAGGCAGCTTTAAGTCGCAGTTTACCTCTTTCATCCTGCTCTGATCCTTCCTCCATGGTGCTCGGTGCACAAGGGCTCTCTGAGAAATGAACCGAGGACAAAGTGCCCGCCTACGGAGTTTGGGGTGTCCCTCCGATTTGCTGCCTCCTCCTGGCTGCCTCTCCACTGTATTGGAAGCCTCTTGGTCTTTCAGTCACTTCTGGCACAGAATCTATGGAGAATAACACACCATCCAAGGTTCCTGTCCCTTTTCTGGATGTGTCTTGTTCCAGGGCCAGCCCAGGTTAAGCAGCCACCTTGGCTGGTGGATGCCCCCGAGTCCCGCCCCCCCCCATGGATACCCTGCACTGTCACCTCCCCTGGTGCCAATTTCTGGCAAGATCTTGCTGAAATCTTGTGAGATCCTGCGAGATTTTGGTGAGGTGCCGGTGCCATTTTCTGGCAGCGGGCACAGCAGTTGCTGTTTCACCTTGAGTGGCCAAAGGGGTCTTGCTGCCCCTGCTCATTGGACTTGGGGCACAGACCCAGCCTTGTGCAGAAACACTGGAGAGCTGGTCAACCTTATTCTTGTGCCACACATGCGTCAGCTTAGTTGAATCCTGCCGCCAGGTTGGTACTTGCTGGGTCTTGTTCAAGAAGACAAAGAAGCTGGTGGGGGGGGAGTGGATGGATCTGAGGGGAGCAAGGGACCATTTGGGCCTGTGTTGAGGCATTTGTCCGACCAGTTGAGCAGATGGGTCTGGAGGGGTGAAGTTTGTTGGCTTTTCCCTGTCCTCCCAGGCCATGTGGATGCGCCTGATGCTCTGTGTGGAATTTTGCCCCTTAAAGTGTCAGCGGCTGTACCGGGGTCCCTGGTCTCCATGTTGCGACTATGGTGGGTGTGGAGCAGCTTTTGGGTGAACGCTGTGAGTGATGTACTTTCCAGCTCTGGAGCTGCAGAGGGGTGTGGCGATTATGCAAGTGTGCCCATGTGCAAGGCGGATACATGGGCAGTGCCCCCTCCATGCTCTCTAAATGACTGGTTCATTTACGTGGGCCTTGTGGCATTTGCACCTCTGGCTTGCTGCTTCCCATGGGTGGATGTGTGGAAAGGGGCGTCTGGACTATTCTAGTTCTCCTTGCAGCTGAGGAGAGTACCTCCTGTCACACTGAGAGATGCCCAGCCTAGTGCTGCAGAATTTCTTCACCCGGGAGATGCAAAGCCCTCTTTCAGGCTGGTGGTCTTAAAGCGGGGCTGCCTAACCTTGAGCTCCCATCTTCCCCGATTGCTGGCCGTACTAGCAGAGAGAGACGGAGGACTCTGGGGTCCAGCTGCATCACAAAGGCTACAGGTTGGGCCCCGTTGGGGAAGTGCAGTTCCTCCGGTGGCCAGGCTTTGTGGGGCTGGTGGGGAGGGAGAGGCGACTCTGTGACACGCAGCCTTAAGAAAGGCTGGATAGCCTTTTCAAACCAAGAGACACAGCCAGCTCCTTGACAGCTCTTCCACTCGCTCGGTTTCCGTGTGTGAAGTTTGTTCGCAGTGCAGAACCAAAGAGATGCTGGTAGGTGGATGATGTCCGTCCGGCCTCCCTCATGAAAAAACCCAGATTATGGCAGATTTGGAAACTGATGTCCCACACAAATGTGGGTGTGTTGGAGTGCACTACTATGAAAACGATTCTGTTAACCTTGAGAATACAGACTTTGTATAAAACAGGAGCTCCCTTTTCACCCCCCAGCTCCAGAGTGAGCTCAGCTTGGATACTAAAATGACAGACTTTTGTACCAGTGAACAGAAAACTTGTTCAGACGTCAGTCTTGCCTTTCCTTCCATGCTTCTGGCTGGTGTTTTTAAAATGTGCTGCACAAACTGTTCCTTGTTTGATTGTTGCATTTTGTCTTACAAGGAGACTTGCATTCTGGCCTCTGCTCAAACTTGCAGAGCTGTCCTTGTTTCATAGCTCAGTCCTGGAATAGGTTTGCATTGCATTGCAGAGTTGGAAGGGACCCCGAGGGTCTTGCAGTTGAACGGCCTGCAGTGTAAGAATCTCAGCTACACCCTCCATCCTCTGCTTAAAATCAAAGCCCTTGGAATTCACAGAGGCCTTGCAGTGTGGCTTCAGTGAACTTTTCAAAGCCTTTTTATTTCTCCTTGTGTTCCTCTCTGTCCCTTAATGCCCTTAGTGAAGGGTGTGGACTTGCCCACGTACTTTGCTTTATCGTCTTTGGTTCAAGAGTTGGCCCCTTCCTTCCATCTTGTGCCATAAATCTGATTCAGCTGCTGTGCGAAACGCAGGGCCAGTCTTGGAGCGCTCCTGCCTTCCTCACATCTGAACTGGTTTGGCAGCTGGCAAGAATCTGGGGAGAGCAAGGTAGTTGTCAGGGAGTGAGTGCTGCAGCCATGAAAACTCCACTTTCTCTCTCTCTCTCTTTGTATGGCTTTGCAGTGATGCATTGACAACTGAACAACTTTCAGGGACCAAGCAGCGGCCAGGCCAGAGTGACTCATCCCTGAGCAACGGCCTCTGCTAAGCAAGGAGGGCAGCGACAGGCCACTTGGCCTCCTAACTTTTAAGCTTCCCTACAACCTTCCACTGCAGTTTTCTACTGCAGCATTGCACCTGCTGAGTACAGTATTATTGATTGAATTTCTATACAGCCCTATACCCAGGGTCTCAGGATGGTTCACAGAACAAAATCAAGATATAAAACTACAAAATACATAATAAAAATAAAGACAACCCAATAGCCCCCACTTGATATAGCAAGAGGCACCATACAGCCCTGCTTGCTTGTTAAATATATTTTTGCCCAACCATCCCATAGCTTGGCTCCCAAGGAAACTTACCAAGAAAATCCAAACCATACCATATTTTTCCATGTATAAGACAACCCCTGTTTTTTGAACCCAAAATTAAGAAATCAGGCCAGAGCTCCCCACACCAGACATCGAACCCAAACTCCTGTGCATTCAACATCCGTGTATGAGATGACCCCCAATTTTTGACTAATTTTTTGAAGTAAAAAACATTGTCTTCTACATGGAAAAATAAGGTAATAATGGTTTGTAGAAAGGTTTAGCACATTTAAAACCCTGTTGAAATTCAGTGTGAGAGTTAAGCACCTATGGTAATCTTTTCCATTGAATCTGAGGGGACTTAATAGAACATACAAAGCTGCTTTTATACAGAGTCAAAATATTGGTCTCCCTGGCTCAGGGTCTCCAGGGCATTTTTTCTCCTTAACGAAACAGCAATGTTGAATTTTGTATAATTAGATGTATATTTGCAGGTGTTTTTTAAAATTATTATTACAGTGGGGTACCTCATCAAATTAGCTCCTGGTGACCAATTAGCTTTTTGCTTTTTTACCTTACATTTAGGATGCTTAGCTGCCTCCCACTCATTCACCATGTTGCAAAGGCCTGGGACTGACCCACTTCCATTTGGTGGGTAGTGGTCTCAGGCAAAGCAAACGGGGTGGGTGGGTGATTTAGGCCTCATCTGTACTATGCATTTAAAGCAGTCCCATGCCACTTTAAACCCTCATGGCTCCCCACACCCCAGTGCCTTTTTGGGCAGCCTCAGAGTCTTACTCCTTGAGAACTCTCTTAATTTCCCCTGTTCCTGAGGTTTGTGTGTCGCCTAGTGAGCAATCTAGCCTGAGTCTCTGCTTCTGATCTGCTAAGCTGCCTTCTCTTGCCGGAGTATTTTTAACCTTTCCCTGGGCTAAGCTTGCCAGCAAACCATTGTGTTTCAAAGCGCTGCAGAAAGACCTCCTGAGATCAGCCTGGTGACTCCTGGACCCTTTGGCTTCTAACCTTGGGTTCCTGGAGCTGTGTGTGCCTTGAGGGGCTCTGAGTCCATGGGAAGGTGCTTCCCTCTCGGCTTGCCAGTTCTGCCCTGGGGGTCACCTTGACCTCCCTTTTTCAAAATGGCCATATTGGAAAACTTGTGTTGGGGGCAGTCACTGACTGGCTGCCCTTCTCCCTCCTTGTAGAAAAGCCCCCAAGAGCTGCACACACGCTCCGCGCGGCTCATGAAAGGAAGCGCTGAGCAGAGCCTCCCACCTGCACTAGCTCTATAAGACGCACACACATTTCCCCTTACTTTTTAGGAGGGGAAAAGTGTGTCTTATGGAGCGAAAAATACAGCAGTTCCCGTTTTATATCTGAGTTGCTGAATTGGCTACATGCAAGAGACTGAGGGTGCACAGAACACAGAGGATAGTTTCTTTGGAGATATTGGAAGGAAATGGCCACATGTGTGGTTCTCCCACCTGCACACTGAAGAGGTGCAGTCTTAAGAGGGATCTACTGTTTGGTTTTCTGGAACATGCAAATCCATAAACAAACCTCTGGGGGTTAAGTGTTCTTAATTGGTTACCCTGCATCCTTTGTGTGCGCCTGACAGACGACTGTTGTCCCCTCCTCCCTTTCCAGATGGGATTTGTTGCGGCATCCCTCTTAAGCCACCAAGCTAATGGCAGCCCAGTTTCCCTATACTGGTGCCAGTGGGGACTTGCCTTTCTCCAGTCATGCTGCGGATGGGTGGTGGGCAGCAAGTTTTGCCAATCACGTTTGGAGAGAGGAGGGGAAAACCTCTGACTTTAAGAGGAGTTGGGGCAGATTGATGGAGGATGAGTGTGGGAGGCAGTTGTGGCGCCTGTCCTGTTCTGGGCTTCCTATGCACATCTTGTGGGCCACTCTTGAGAATTAGGCACTGGGGTAGATGAGCCTTTGGTCACATCCAGCCAATCTCTTCTCATGTTTATCAGCTGCTCTGCTGCGAACTCCCAGAGAACTATTGCAAGCCTAACCTGGAACATCTTCAAAGTAGTGCTTGGAAGCAGTTTTCCTTGTGGCGCAGCCCCACACAATGCGGACACCATTGTTTAAAAGGATGGATGGATGTCACCGTGCCTTATGATACCAGCATTGCCTGTCCCTCAGTGAAACATTTTAAGCTGCATGGCAGATCTTGGGATCCCTTCCAGCTCTACAGTTCTATGGTTCTAAGCTGGCAGATATCCGTCTAGTTCACTTTTGTAAGCTAATGTGTGCATATTCATTCTCTCTCTGTGTGGCACACAATACCTTTGAGATATCTGGGGCTATGCTTCTCCCCAATGTGAGTTCCCTCCCCCCCTTGTCCCTGTTGGGGACTCCCATTCCTTTGGTGGTCCCCATTGTGGCAAAAAAATGCTAAGGAACGATCCCACTTTCTTTGGGACGCTGCATGGAGTAGTTTTGGACAGGCAGTGAGTGTTAACTGCTAATTCCCTGCAGAGGCTGCCAGATCCCATTTAATGCTATGACAACAACTGATCCTAATCCTGTTCTGGGCCCTGATTACAGCTGGGCAGGCCAGCTTGCTTCTGTTTGCATTACTTGACTTATTTTCCTCAAAGTGAGGTATTCCTAATTCTTCCCCCTCTGCCTCACCTTTGCTTGCTTGCATTTTGTATTTGTCACCCTGCCTACCCCACCCCCCATAAAAATACTTTGGTTTCAGGGTCTGTCACCGACTAGGGAGGAGGGCAGGAATTGGAAGAGCAGTTTGGGGATGCAATGCCCCCCCAACTCCAAAATGGTCTTGGTGATATTTTGTCTCAAGAACAAATATGCAAAGAGCAAACATTACAGTTTTCCCTATTTTACAAGGGAATACTCCAGTTGTCCGTGGTATCTTATCTTGGGGTGAATTACTTCGTCTGCACTGCCTTTGGGCAAACTGTTTTTAAAATGCCACAGTTAGTTACTTGGGTTGCCCTTCTTCAAGTGTCAGTCTCTTCCCCCCAGATTTTAAAAAAGTTAAATCATATGTGTGAATAAAGAAATCCTGGCCTCCCGTCTACACCCATTTTACAAGCATCTGTGTGAATGCTGAAGGCACCAGGTCATTTCCAATGTCGCTGACAGGTGAGATGGTTCTTCTTGAACTGTTCATAACCCAGGATGGTTGCTTTTCTCTTCCCTAAGTCTCCAGCCACACAGAAGGTCCCTTTGGCCAGGGCAAGCTGGGGCCGGGCAAAAGGTTTCCATCTGCTGTTTGTACTAGTTGTGGAGTTGTGAGCTCAGGCAGTCAGGCGTGTGTATCAGTTTAGGAGGTAAAGCTTAGCTTTTGCAGATTGCTTCAGTGAGGGTTCATAAAAAAGTTTTTGGGTTTGTGCCATTCAAAGCTGCTATTATTTTTGTGATCGGACAGCATTTAGCTTGGTAAATCTACATTTTGATGAAGAAGCACATAAACTGCTTTTGGGAAATCAAATAATTTTAATTTTACCTTCTGAAAATGTCAGGTAATGCTTAATAATTATAATGATATAATAATATGTGGATTCAACTGCCAACCAGTTGGACGTGCAAAATAAGCTCTCAAAGTTTATTTAAACGGTGCCTGTTTTTCTGGAATTAAGCAAAGCAAAAAGGTAGCCAGTTTTCAATGCTAAACATATTTGGCGTGGGGATTTGCCCAGGCGGTTAACAAATGGCTGCTTTACACAGGTGTAAACATGGATGGTTGGCACCTGAAGGTGTGAGCTGCCTTTACTAAAGGGAGAACTCACTTTTGAAGACTATAGTCTTTCCACTCTATTTTAAAATCTTTATTGCATCTACCTCTGTTATGCCTTAAAATTCTTAAGATCAAAACCTGGGCATTGAATGCAAATCTAGCACAATTAGCACCAGATGTCAGCTGTTTAGAATAAGGCTTTAATAGAAATGTCAGAATGCTACGGCTAACACTGTGTTCTTTCTTCTTCCAGGATAGAATAATCAATTTAGCTGTTGGCAGCGTCACATCATTGCTGCTCATAGTAAGTATTCAAATCAGTATGGCAAACTTACAGCACAATCCTATGCCTATATATGCAGAAGTAAGTCCTGTTCAGTTTGGTGGTAGATGGGAGCAAGTTTGCGTGTAATAAAACCCCTGCGTCCAGTCGCGCTTCCCTGCGTCGCTCTGCTGGAAGCTGACCTGGCAGGAGAGCAGAGTAGCAGCGGTCCTGGGTCCGTGTGAGATAAGGGATAAATCAAGTCCAGAGACAGTTCGGTTCTTATCTCTAGAAGCGTTTATTTACAAGCCATAAAACAGTCACACTCCATCGGAACTTGGTGACATTCTCAGCCGTGCTCCAAAAGCACACTCGCAGCTTCTGCTGCTCAGTGAGAAGTGAAAGCGAGTCTGAAAGCAGAGAGACGCTGTGAGTCACTGCTCTGCGACAAGCTCCTCCTTCTCCTCCTCCCAGACACAGGACACCACGGAGTTCTGACCCTGTCAGTTCCAAACTCCACACCCCCTCTTGTCCTGCGTCTGGGGACAGTAGCCATCAATGCTTTCCCCATACACAGACCCTCACAGAACTCCTCGTGCTTCTGGAAGGTTAACGGTTTTGTGAAACCATCAGCGAGGTTCTTGGTTGAGGGACAGTATTTCAGAGCAACTAGCCCCTCATGAACGCTCTGACATACATTCTGGAAACGTATGTCCAAATGTTTGGTCCTCGCCTTGAATTGCCCTGTCTCAGCTAATTTAAGGCATGGTTGGTTGTCTTCATGCACCACAACGGGCAGACAATTCTCTTCACAGATTTCCTCGACCAAACACACATAGAACTCCAGTTCTCTGCAAACCTCTGATAGCGCACTGAACTCAGCTTCAGTAGATGAAAGCGCTATGAGACTTTGCTTCCGGGACCTCCACCCAATCACTGAGTCCCCAAACTTCACCACTAGGCCTGACACTGATTTGCGGTCCTCAAGGTTAGCCCAATCCGAATCCACCCAGGCGGTCAGCTTAACATCACCCTCAGCTGACATCTTGAGGCAAAAGTCTTTGGTATCTTGCAGGTAACGTAGCACCCGCTTAACACCATTCCAGGCCTGCACACTAGGACTTGAAGCCTCTCTACTGAGCAGATTGACAGCAAACGCTATGTCTGGTCTGCTCCACTGTGACAGATACAACAGACTACCCAGAGCTGACTGAAAGAGTTCAGTGTTTTCGAACACCACGCGTTCTACTTGCTGACACTCCTTTACGTACCCAGCCTCCATGGGTGATCTGGCACCTGCACAATCAGACATCCTGAACTTCTCAAGCAACTGCTCGATCTTGTCTTTCTGGCGAAGCAAAAAGCTTCCATCACTTGCTCTTGTGATCTCTACGCCTAGATAGGACTTGACATCTCCAAGTTGCTTCAGCTTGAACCGCTTACCAAGCTCCTTAGCAAACTTCTCTACCTGTTCACCTGTCCTTGCCATCAGCAAGATGTCATCAACAAACACCTGGGCCACTTGCTGTTGCAAGCCTGAATCTCTAATGTAAAGACAACTGTCTGCAAGAGATCTCTTAAAACCTAGCTCTTCTAAGGCTTCATGTAGGCACATATTCCAATTCCTGGCAGATTGGCGCAACCCATAGATGGATTTGTGCAACCGCCACACGACGCCTGGCTCACTGACTTCAAACCCTGGAGGAGGAAGCATGTACAACTCCTCCTGGAGATCTGAGTTCAGGTAGGCGACATCTACATCAAAATGGTTCACCTTCCAACCTCTCTGTGCTGCTATTGCCAAAAGCATTCTCAAAGTCTCCGCCCTTGAGGTCGGCGAATAAACCTCTGTGAAGTGGATCCCCCTTCTCTGTGTGAATCCACGGGCCACTAATCTCGCTTTATACTGTGGTTCGCCTGCTTCTGTGGGTTTAAGACGGTAAACCCATCTGCAGCCTACAGCTTGCTGGTTAGCCGGCAGCTGTGTGAGTGAGAACACTCCAAGAGACTCCATTGAGTTCATCTCCTTCTGCATCGCCTCATGCCATTTGCTGGCTTCTTCCCGAGGCAACTTCTGAACATCCTCAAAGGATTCAGGTTCACATCTAGCCACACCAACCCAGACACTCGTGGCTTCATACCTTTCAGGTGGCTTCCCTTTGGTTGATCTTGCTGACCTCCTCAGCGTGAATTCTGGAACTGCGCCTGATTCACCTGGATCAACCCTCCTATCCTCTATGTCAGAATCATCCCCCTCTGACCTGCTGCGCCGTTTAGGGCGAACAGCTGGTTCTGCTGGCGAGGATGGTTCACTCCTTAGCTCAGACTTGACAGAGACCTGTGGAGGGGTCCTGGGACTCCCTTTTGGAGAGATACGGAGCCTCTCCCTTGGAGATCCCGGCTCTGGACTCTGTGGCTGTGGACTGTGCACCTCAGCAACAGGTTCAGCCTCACCTTCCTCCTCTTCCTCATCTGAGTCTACCAGAACATCCGGATTTCCGTGAAGACGCTTCCACCCACTCTGCTCGCAAAACTCAGCACTGCCGCTAATAAGCAGCTTGGACTGGTTGCCAGTAGGGTATGCAAAGCGCCACGCCTTTGAACCCGGCTCATAGCCTACAAAGATCATCTTCCTGGATCTTGGCTCACCTTTTCTGCGCATGGCCTTTGGAATAAGAACCCAAGCCGTAGACCCAAAAGTGCGCAGAAAATGCACTTTGGGCTGTTTCCCATGAAGCAGAAAGTACGGTGTGTCCCCTACACTGGAATTGAACACTCTATTCTGCAGGAAACATGCTGTCCGATAACTCTCGGCCCAAAAGCGCTGTGGCAGACCCGAGTCTGCCAACATAGCATTCGCTGACTCCTGTAGCGTGCGAAACTTCCTCTCTGCAACCCCATTCTGTTGCGGAGAGTGGGGGGCCGTCAGTCGATGACTGATACCCTTCTGCCTGAAGAACGATTGCAGCGCAGAACCTGTGAACTCCCCCCCACGATCAGATTGAAAGGAAATCACTTTGGTAGAGAACCGTAGCTCTACCGCTGTGATCCAATCCCTGATCAGTGCAGCTGCCTCTGACTTCTGTTGCAGCGCAAAAATCCACGAATGTTTTGTAAAATCGTCAACCAGAACCAAAACCCACTTAGAACCAGCTAACGAAGGTGTCGGCATGGGTCCCGACAAATCTGCATGGACAAGTTCAAAGGGTTTACTGGTTTTCCTCTCAGACCTAGGGTATGAGCATGTTGTGACCTTTGATTGCTTACAGGCTTGACAATCTAGGTATTTGTCACATGCCTTGAACCTGCACCCAATGGTGTTGCCTGTGGCCTTCCTCACATATGACCACTCTACGTGTCCAAACCTCCTGTGCCATAAGTGTATACAATCATGGTGTGGTGGGACATTGGCACACTGCCCTTGGGCTTCTTCAATGGACTCTCCACTAGCCCCATTTTCCACCAGCCCCATTTTCCCACCAGCCCCATCTTCAATGGGCATCTCCACCAGAAAGAGTGTGCCTTTTCTCTGGACACTGTAGATCTTCTTCCCATCCCTGTAGAAGGAACACAAATTGTTAGAAAACAGAACATCGAACCCAGCAGCCATAAGGGCTGGCACACTTAGAAGAGAGTGAGCAAGCTCTGGTACCACAAAAGCTTGCACCCAGTGATCTATAAAAGAACAATAAAGAAAACCAGATTCAGTCAGTGGTCTTTGAGACCCATCAGCTAAAGTAACATAGCGTCCAGTTTTAACTGTCTTGCAGTTCCTCAGGAGCCCAGCAGATGTCACAAGACAATGCGAGGCACCTGAATCGATCACGAGAGATAAAGAGTGTCTCTGGCTGTTTTCCAAAGATGCCGTGGCGTTTCTTGCACTCCCATCGGTTGCCATGGCCACAGCCTCTCCCGGGCTAAGGCTTTTGCCTTTTCTCAGAGACGCCATCGCAGCTGTGAGGTGATAAGACGCCTTGTCTTTGTTTTTCTCCTGGCCTGCTGCTTTCCCACGTCTTTGCTGGGAACCGGCCCTGGGAACCTGCTTTGTTGACATTCCACGCCGGCCGGTCTCCTTGCCGCCACCCTGCGCCTCTAGCGGACAATTGCGGACCAGATGTGTGTTGCTACCACACCGATAGCAGCTCTTGGAAACAAAGGCTCTTACACAGTCCTCGCCACTCCTGGCTGCTGCCCCCCCACTCCTTCTTGGGGTGCAGCCTGTGCCCTCTTTCACAGCCCTTTGCCTCTTCGATTCTTCGTCAATCAAGCGTCCGCTAATATATTCGATCGTAAGATCCTGTGGTGGCATCGTTTCCATCGTGAGAACCAAGTTCTCATAACTCCTGTCCAAAGAGCTTAAAAGCGTGTAAGCCTTAAGTTCATCTGGGAAGGGCACATTGAGCTGACGCAGCTTACTGAAGATTGTCAGCACCTGAGCAATGTGATCCCTTATCGATTCCCCTGGGGACAGCCTCTTCTCAAACAGAGAGCGTATCACATGGATCTTTGCCCCAGCAGTGGTCCTCTGATGAATTCTAGTCAGAGCGGACCAAATCTGATGACAGGTACGTAAGCCATCAATATGAGGGAGCTGTGATGCTTCGATCGCCATCACCACATGGGACATTGCTTTCTTGTCTTTCTTTGCCGCCCCTGCTGCCCTCTCCGCCTCTGCGGGTGTTGCATTGGGTGGGGCCTGGACTGGATCGGCCTGCATGCATTCCCATAGCTGCTTTCCCTCCAGCCAATAATACATGCGTTTACTCCAGTCCTCCCAATTGGCCCCATTCAGTCTTTCACCGGGGTAGCACTCTTGGCTCTGCTGTGCCTGTGCAGCAGCCATTCTTCCTCCCCCCCGGGGCTTCAGCATACTCACAAGTTTGCCAGCAAGCCGGACTCCCGAAGCAGCCGTTCCTCCTGGCTCTTGGCTCCGCTCTCCGGCATCTCCCAGCAGGAGATCACAGCAACTCACCGCTGGCAGCCTTCTCCCTTCTCACACTTGTCAGGAAACACGTAACTTCCATAACCTTTGCGTGTAATAAAACCCCTGCGTCCAGTCGCGCTTCCCTGCGTCGCTCTGCTGGAAGCTGACCTGGCAGGAGAGCAGAGTAGCAGCGGTCCTGGGTCCGTGTGAGATAAGGGATAAATCAAGTCCAGAGACAGTTCGGTTCTTATCTCTAGAAGCGTTTATTTACAAGCCATAAAACAGTCACACTCCATCGGAACTTGGTGACATTCTCAGCCGTGCTCCAAAAGCACACTCGCAGCTTCTGCTGCTCAGTGAGAAGTGAAAGCGAGTCTGAAAGCAGAGAGACGCTGTGAGTCACTGCTCTGCGACAAGCTCCTCCTTCTCCTCCTCCCAGACACAGGACACCACGGAGTTCTGACCCTGTCAGTTCCAAACTCCACAGCAAGTCCCCAAGCCAAGTCATGACATCCCTGGCTTAGAGGTTTCTTGCTGAATGGTCCTCATTGGGTTTTATTTCTAAATGAACTCATCTGCCTGGATCCCTCTGCCATTAGAGATGCAGGTGTCCGCAGGGGCTGGGAGTGACTTTCGCCAGCTTTGGTTGCTAAGACGGTGGTGGCTGTTCCTGGATAAAGATAGTTTGATCACAGCTGTCCATGCATGGATAACCTCACAGTTGTGCTACTGCAGTGCACTGCCTGTGGGGCTTCCCTTGGGGCTGGGTCGAAGGCTGCAGGTAGTGCAAAAGGCAGCGGCTAACTTGCTTGTGGGGGCAAACTATGCCAGCACAGGATGCCTCGCTTGCAGGATTAGCGCTAGCTGCCAATCTGCTACTGGGTCCCATTCAAGGTGTTGGTGCCAACATAGGAAGCCCCATACAGCTCAGAACCAAGTGACTTGAGAGGCTGCCTTCTACAGGAATGTTTCTCCTATAAGTCCCAAAGGTCTCAGCAGCCCATTTTGCACTATCCCAGGGCAGAGCTTTCAGCATGGCTGCCCCTGTTCTGTGGAATAATCATACCTGTTGAGATAGGCCAAGTGCCCGGCTCCTGCACTTTCTGGAAACAGTTGAAAGACATTTTAGTTCCAAGCAGATTTCCCATCTGGAAGAAGGGGTCTTTGCCTGGCTTTCAGAAGCTCCTGGCCGGCTTCCCCCCAGCCCTGCTGCTTCGGAGCCTTTTAACTTGACATGCTGATGGGAAGCATGCGCTCTATGGCTTCTCAACCAAGATCTCGAGAGGGAAATTTCTCTTTGGATCATGACCTGTCATAAAACTTTGTCAGCTCTCATCTCAACTCCACCATAATATAAACAACCCCGTATGCCTGGGCTTTTCCTCAAGGGAAGATGTCCCACCCCTTGCTCATTTTAGTTATATATTTCAAAGCTCCTCATAACTTAAGCATCGCTGTAACACCCTTTCAGTATTTGCTAAGACCCATGTAAAAAGATGTTTTAGCATTGGAACAAAAGAGATGTCCACATAAATGTTAGTCTTTTAAAACCAAAACCTATGAACTGTCCAAATGAGTGTTCCCTTCCTGAGCCAGTGGAATTACTTGCTTCAAGTATGTGCCCTTAAAAATAGTCAAAGCATGAAAATGTTATTTGGTGTGGCACAAATGCACTTCAGCCACATCCCTTGGTGGGCTTCCAATTTCTGCATTCCTTAAGTGAGCCAGATGGTCTGGCAAAGGCAGTGTGCTCACTGCAGCACAGACACCCTGCATTTCCAAGGAATCCAGCGTGCAGCTGGGGCTTGATGGTCTGAAGTGGAGAAATCCTGTTGTGTGTGTGGTCTGGCAACACCAGCTAATGTTTGCTGAGCTGGTGAGGTCCCCCTGCCCCCCATTGAGGAATGAACGGAAAGGAGCTCCCTGTTGTAGAAGCCTTGCTCAACAACTCTGCAAGCTGCTGAACCAGTCAGCATTTGCCTGGCTTGTAAACCAGCACTCATGTTGTTGCCTACTTGGGGTAAGAATTGCCCTCTGAAGGAACGGCAGCAGAGGCTGGATCCTTACTTCCCCACACTCCCATTTTAACCAAATGACCAACATAATTAAGCCTTGACCAGTCGTTTGCGTAGACGTTGGAAAGCAGCATTAAGTTTTTTTGTCATCTGCTTGTAAGCCTTTGCGGAGAAGAATGGCATGCAAATTTACATGGAAATGGAGCACCACCATGGTCCTCTTCAAAGGAACAGGGGCGGTTCCTGACTACAACTGGTGTGATGCTGTTTAAACAGAGGCGTGAGATGGGTTGGGCTGCATTGCATGGAAATGTAATAGGAACTCCTTGCTAGGCAGTGCATCAGAACTGTGTTTCATATTCGGTGTGAGAAGTAATAGCTGTGCCCTCCCATTCTTTCCTCTAGGTCACTCTAATCAGTGCTTTTGTCTTTCCTCAACTACCTCCAAAACCGGTGAATATATTTTTTGCTTTCTGCATCTCCTTGTGTAGTGTTTCGGCTGGCATTCTTGTAAGTATTGTGACACTTGCTATGCTAAGACTAAATGGACCTGCTCAAACTGGGGGGAGGGGAGAGCAGCACCCCAAAGCCCAAGAAGGCACAGTAGTTTGTGGATTCCTCTTTGGTAACATGGCATCTGAGCCACAATGGAAGTTTACTTCTTTCCGTAGGAAGAAAAAGCAGTTGTTTCAGGAAATGTTGAACATGTCTATGGGGTGGGTGTTTGGAATGGGGAGGGGTTCTTTTAAGGGCCTAATACATTAGAAAGTTCTCTACAAACTCCCATGGAAATGCGAAGAGCTGCCCTGGATTGATGCATAAATTGTACAGTGATGGATAACACCGGGGGTGGGGTGGGGTGGGGAGTGACCTATTTTGTGTGTTGAATATCATGATCTAAATCCCATTGGAGAAGCAAATTAGCATCTGCCGGTATCTGCTCCCATACTTGATGTTTTAATTTACGTGGAAGGAGCAGCGTCTTTTGGAAAAATAAAAATGTCTGCCTGTTTTCACTAAAATGAGCCTAGTACAACATGGTACTTGCTTTGCCACAGAATTTGTAGGTGAGGGAGTGTCTTAACCTTTAGTTGTGCCTGCTTGAAATACTCATCTAACTAGTTTTTTTCCTCTCCTCAGATCTACTGGTATCGACAAGGAGACCTCGAGCCCAAATTTAGGAATCTAATTTACTATATCTTGTTTTCGATTATTATGTTGTGTATATGTGCCAATCTCTACTTCCATGAAGTGGGGAAATGACTCTTTGAGGGCATATCCTATGGATGCATCAAGTGGGTTCTGGGCAACACCATAGGAAATGCTTTCGGAATGGATTACTACCCCAGGCAAAGGCTTCATCTGAGCAAGCATCAAATGGGGACTTGCGTTTGCCATCTGCCATGACAGCTTTGTTTTTTTGGGGAGGGATAAACAGCTACCAGTGCACTTAATGAACATTCCAACTCTACACATTTTTCAGAACGGCACGAAATTTTTTCCTTGCAGGGAAAAATTCATTTTTTTATTACACTGTACAAAAACTGCAGCACTGCAAATGTCTGTACTACAGTATAAATAAAAAGGCATCCTACTGTTACAGAAGACAAATAGGTTATTGTTTGTATTAAATCGAACAGTTATTTCTGTTGCCTCCCTAAGCAACCAACTGTTTTGTAAACTACTGTCATTTTTCACATGAACAGAGAAAGTCACAGACTAAAGACAAATCGACTTCTGAGGAAGCTAATTACAGCAATAAATATTGTTTTTCTACATATCTTTGTAGTGTTGAGTCATGTTTCCTACCCAAGTTGGACTCCAAGCTCCACTTAGTGTCTCCTTTTAAAGCCCTCGCATGGGGGCAGGAATAAAAACCCAGCAGCCATCACTGAAGTTGTGAGACAGGATAGTCCAGACAGCACTGACCTCCCACACTTGCGGTGATGAATTCAATTGTGAAGGTGGTTTTGGCTTCTATAGCAGAGTTCAGAATAAGCACTGAAAGGGCTTTAAGTTCATTGCAGGGGTCAGGGTGGGAGTAAACAGTCTCAGGCGTCCTTTTCTCCTATACTTGTGGGGAACGGATTCGGTGCATTTGATCATTCTGGGGCTACTTCATCCATCGCCAGCAACAGATAATTCTTTTGTAACCTCCTAAAGTCTAGTATTCTCAGACTAGTAGTGTTTCCATATGAAATGCATTAGAAGTAACAGTAAAGGACTATTTTGTCCTCTTGATGCTCAAGAGCTGCTATCTTTGCTTGCAAGACTTGCTTGTTACTGCACTATTAACCTAGAGCATCCAACTCTCTTCTTACCAGAATCTGGTTCCAGTCTCAAGAGGAACAACCTAAGAAGCAAAAAACCTTTGATCAGCTGCGGCCACAACTTCTTTAAACCTCTTCTTTGCCCAGAAAGGTGGGCTGAAGCTGTTTCAGCAAATGCTTTTCTTTCTTTGGAAACGGTGGTTCAGCACTCAGTTCTTTTTATTTTTTGCAGCACTGTGGGTTGTGCTCAGTGGCAGCTCACTAAATCTTCAACATCCTTGGAGTCTTCAGAACCAGGACTATCCAAAGAGGAGCCAATGATATGGGAGTTCTCTCCATGGTGTTGCAATATAGGATCTGTAATGAAAAAATGGTTGTGAAAAACAAACATTCTCAAAGAGATACAGTGGTACCTTGGTTTAAGAACAGCTAAGTTTATGAAGAATGCTGAAAACCCAGAAGTAGGTGTTTTGGTTTGTGAACTTTGCCCTGGAATAACAACATGTTTCACTTCCTGTTGAGTGTGTTCCATTTGTAAATTGAGTCCCCCGCTGCTATGGGGAAGCAGGCCTTGGTTTAAGAATGGACTTCTGGAATGGATTGAGTTCGTAAACTAAGGTACCACTGTACATGCAGGTCCTGCTTACCGAACACACTGTGTTCCCTGGAAATCATTCATTATGTAAGCATTTGCATAACAATTTCCATTCTATGCATTCCCATGGGGAGCATTTCTGTGATCTCTCCTGCCTCCCACCCTGGTTTCTGCCCCAAAATGGATGTGGCCGACCAGCAAAGCACAAGTAAAGAAGTAGACAAACTCTGGCTGTTTGGGGATCTGAATCAGTGGCATGTGCAGCAAGGTTTCAGCACAATTCTTTTTGTTGCTTTATTCACATCAATATAGTCTTAGTTTCCTGTACTGCGGTAACAGTGGCTCTGGAAAGTCCCCTTGTGACTTTCCAGAAATGTTTTGCTCAAAGCACAACTGCCATTGCAGGTGTGATCCTACTGCTCTTTGTAAGCTAGTTGAGTATCACAGGAAGCTTAGGGCTTGGGCTCTCTTTCCTTCCTCCCTCCCTAGGAATGATGGAAGGCTGCTTTAGAACTAAGCACAGTTCCTCAGCTGTATGAGCAGAGGAAAAAGCCACAGTTCCACAACTGGTTAGTAAGGAATCCTAGTCAAACCATGGTTTGATAGCCTCGTTTATTTCAACTAGCAATAGTTAGAAGAAGTTAAAATT
This sequence comes from Podarcis raffonei, assembly GCF_027172205.1. Classification (NCBI taxonomy): domain Eukaryota; kingdom Metazoa; phylum Chordata; class Lepidosauria; order Squamata; family Lacertidae; genus Podarcis; species Podarcis raffonei. Next base: position 3,136,392 of record NC_070611.1, read on the forward strand.
GCCCCCATCCAGACATGGGGAAAATGCACTTGGTTCTAACCTGGAAGATTTCAGAATCTCTTGTATGACATGGTCAGAGAGGGCAGCATGCAATCCAGAGGGCTGGACAGGCTTGTTCCCATAATGGGAAACTGGTCCAGTTACATTGGGCTTCTCACAAGAATCACTCAGAAACAGCATTGAGGCACACACAGGAAATTTGTACTTTTTACAAAATAGGCTGCTGTGTCAACCTCACGAGTTACCTGTTAGTGTTGTTAGGGGCAAAACGGATTCGCTGTCTATGTCATCTGATGTCTGGATAAAGCCATGAGGCGAAGGTACAATGAGGACGGTGTCATCCATGGGAGACGCCTCAACTTGTTCTTCTGTCGTTGGAGAACTGAGATCCTGTGTGAAAACCAGCATTTTTCAACTAGTGTTTACAGAACAGAAACATGCTTTTTTTTTTAAAAAAAAGTCCACAATAGCAAATAAATGAAGTGCTGTGCAAAATTGCTAGCTTTGAATGAACCACTGTGGGTGGAGGATGGCAACTTTTTAACATCAAAATGCTTTGTCCTTAGTTGTGAACTGTGGCAGAGCAAGTACTAGATTTATTTGAAGGATGACTTGAGGACTGACTTACAAAGTAGACTGAAGACCTCCCAGTGCATCCATCACCTATCTCACAATGATCTGTAATGCATTTTTAAATTGGTGTAAGAGCTAAACTAAAGCAGATGGAAGCTGAAAGCAAAGGGGTTGGTGGGGAGGGGGGAGAGAGGGGGATTGGGACAGTGGCAGTGGAGGACAGGAGACTAGTTCTCCCCACTCCAGTGCCATTTCCCCAGTGAAAAGAGAGCTTTCAAGGGCAGGTTTGTTTAGTTTACTTCTGAGTGTTTTTAACAGCCACAAGCCACCAGGAGAATTGCTGGTTTCTTTTAACCGCCAGGAAGAGTTAGGAAATGGATTCACTGAAGAGCTGCCTTAGACGAAGTTGGGCCATCGGTCCACGTAAACCACAATTCCAGTTCAACCAGCAATATTCCCCAGGCAGGCATCTCACTCCATGTTGCTACTTGACGACGTTTTAACCTCAGATGCAGGGGCTGAACAAAGCATATTCTAGAGTTATATTATCCCACTTCTCAAGTTGCTCAGAGGTGCTGACATTTCATTCCCTGCTCCCTACACATATGTACTTGAACCAGGATCATGTGTGTTCATGACCATTCTCACACATGTTCTCATCACTGAACGTTTGGCACTTCTCTCACTTTTGTCTGAAGCAAGGAGGAACACCAAAGGGCACACAGGAGCCAAGAATGCACCACCTTAAGATGATCTCCCCTCGGAGAAATGCATAAGCAACTTGTACAAATTGGCCAAAAGCAATTCTGAATGTTTCTTGCGGCCCTTTCACGCAAACTCAATTTGCAAACTTGGGTGTTTTCCATGGAGTACGCATTCCACGGGAAGCTGCGGTCAGTTCTCAGATGAGTGTACCAGCACAAAGCAGGTTTGTTTAACATGGTTAAAATATCAAAGATGAATTGCATGAAGTTGCACTTGCTGAGCCTCAAAAACAACTGCTACAGATCCAGCCATGTGCCAAATCCTCATGCTGCTAAGTACTGCTTTCCTTACCTCAGAAACGTAGGTGCCAGCTAAGTCAGACCGACAATCCTCTTCACACTTGATATCCGTGTGCAAAATCTCTCCCCCGGCTCTCGCCATGACCCTGTCAATGAGTTCACTGCTACTCCTGCCACCAAATTTGGAGTCGCCGTCTTCGCCATATGCAGACTGCTCCTCCACAGCCAGCTTGGGTTGATGGATGTCCTCTGGAAAGGCGTCTGCTTCCAGAGCCGTTGGAGGGTCCACCAGATTAACTGGCTGAATGTCTGAATCAACAGCAAGTTCTGCCTGGGTTACGGAGGGAGAAATCTCTTCTGCTGCAACAGTGCGGATTATGACACTTGGTGCATGGCACTGTACTGTGACATTGTCACCGGTGTTCAGCAAGTGTTCTGGCTGTGAGAAATGGCCACAAAATTGATAAGTGCCACATAGTGTTGTGACTGACTTCATTATGCCCCTTCAGCAATGGTGAAAGGGGACCAACTATGCATTTTATTTTAAATTATTCTATACATACATTGTAACATTGCACACAAAATTACCCATTCTTCACTATTTGCTAAATCACATAAAAAACATCTTCAAATACTCAACAAATAAGCTTTACATTACATTTTTTCTATTAGCCAAATTGCACTAACAGTGGGAGTTTTACAATGTGCTCCAGCCTTTTGGCTCTGGGCCTTGTAACGCTCTTCCCTCTCCCAATTATAAGCTTTTTAAACCCAAGAAGAACCTTGCTGAATGAGACCAAAGCCCTTTCTAGTCTCTTTATCTTGGGCGGCCCCTGTGAGAGCAGGATGTGGGATGAGAGGAGCTACTAGCTGGAACCAGCAGGCAGTTCAAAGGCTTCTATGTTATGCTCTTATAAACCTGCCTTATCACAAACGTTCATATTTGGGGCTTTAAAAACATGAATTTAGTAATGTTCCAATCTTATTATTTCAATGTATATTGATTGATTTTTCTCACCCCCCTTGATCATTATATTTTGCAAAATAGTGAGAAGTAACGCCAGACATCAATAAACAAAATTTGAGAGATGAGCACCTACTACTGTGCATTTATTGTGATCACGAAGGGTGGGGAAGGCACAGCCCTGACTTCCTTGGGAGAGACGGGTCTGTCAGAGGAAAAGCTTCAGAAATAGATGAGAAGGGTTGGGATCAACCAGGCACCTCAGGAGTGGCACGCTGGCATTGGTTTGGGTGGGACACCTGAGAGATACTGAGGGGCCATCGCTGCTCCAAAGGCTGTAGAACTCACCCCAAGGGTCGGCCTGAGGCTCTGTCCGTTCAGGCCACAACTGATGCTGCTGAATGCAACCTGTGTGCACAATGCCCCTCCCACAGCCCATCAAGCTGAACCCCAAGGTATGATGGGCACCATTTTAAGATTTGACTTCCCATAAATCATTGTCCCTTGCCACAACTAGCACAACTAACACTGCAGAGGATTTTCACCGGAGAAAATACATTCAAGTCAAAACTGTTCTGCACTGGTGTTTTGTTTGATGCAGCACAGCTGCTCCAGCTGACTAGCAGCAAATCCAAGCCCCCCCCCCCCCGCCCTTTATCGCTCCAGTTTCTCCTTCGAGACACCTACAGATAAGGCGTGGACGATGATCTGGTCTGGTGAGGCTGGTGCCGTGGCAGCTGTGAGGGTCACTGTTGGGCTGGTGGTCAGTGTCAAAGGCAAGCCTTGGGTGGAGCTTGTTTGGAGTAAGTACGTGCCTGGAGTCCCCGTGGGCTGCAGATGGAAAGACTCAAGAGAAGAAGGAAGAAGATCAATGGGAGGGTGCTCTGCAACTGACTCATGAAGGACATGGACTCTGAGGAAGTCAGACTCAAAACGTAAACTGTGTTCCTAAATGCAGCATAACTGAAATAACCCTAGAAATGTAGGACAACTGCCCCCCCCATGTCCTTCCTTTTTCCCCACAAGGAGAATGTCCATATCCTGGAGAACAAGGCAGTGCCTGCGGTCACCCGTGTTATCCCCAGAGCCATCCTGTGAGATAGGCTTGGTTCAGGGACTATCCCAGGGGCACCCAGTGACTTCATGGTCAGGGAGGAATTCCAACCTGGTCTCCCGAGTTCCAGTCCAACCCTCTTCAATAGACTACATGGCTCTGAAATGGAAGTGTTCCATCCACTGCATAGAAAGGCAAGTCCCTCCTTGCTTTGAAATGTGCCAGGCTGCCTGGAATTTGACCATTGGCACCTACCAGTTAACCCAGCTAGCTGGGATAAGAGGTATGAAGGATGCGCATTTCCTATTGATTTATCTTGTCAGACAACTGGGGTTGAGACTCCTGCATAAGATACATTCTCTTAAAGGAGGAGAAGAGGGAGCACCATCATTTTTCTTACACAGGGACAGGTGGACTTCAGGTTTGTATGGCCTTTAAAACAACAACAACTAATATCTTAGTGGTCTACTAATACATTTTACATTTCGAAAAGAAAGATGTGCATAATTAGGACCTCTTAATGTTAAGTCAGGGGACGCGGGTGGCGCTGTGGGTAAAACCTCAGCGCCTAGGGCTTGCCGATCGTATGGTCGGCGGTTCGAATCCCCGCGGCGGGGTGAGCTCCCGTCGTTCGGTCCCAGCGCCTGCCAACCTAGCAGTTCGAAAGCACCCCGGGTGCAAGTAGATAAATAGGGACCTCTTACTGGCGGGAAGGTAAACGGCGTTTGCGTGTGCTGCGCTGGCTCGCCAGATGCAGCTTGTCACGCTGGCCACGTGACCCGGAAGTGTCTCCGGACAGTGCTGGCTCCCGGCCTCTAGAGTGAGATGAGCGCACAACCCTAGAGTCTGTCAAGACTGGCCCATACGGGCAGGGGTACCTTTACCTTTAATGTTAAGTCATAACATTAAGACATCTTTTGTTTCATGATTCCAAGCACTGAGAACATAAGAAGCACCTTTCTGGACCAGACCAAACTCCAGAGTGATCCAACACTCTCCCATGAGAATCCCAATAGCCCTGCAGAAACCAGGTGCTCCATAAGAGACTGGCCAGTTGTCCAGCCATAGGGATGGCAATCCTACTTTTCAGAGTGCTCCTGATTCTTCCTCTGAAGTTTGACTTGCCTGCCCAAAGCGGCCAGTGGAGGGCTGGCTGGATCCAGTTACCCATCCCTGGTGTACGCAGATAATGTGACACCATAAAGTAAGTTGTTTTGCATGATTTTAAAGCTTCCAGTTATTATGCTGTAATATCCTGCTAACTGAACTTCACACATTTTATAATACTTTATGTTGCCATAAGGACACCATTGAGATGCTCCTTTCCTCAAACTTTAGTCTGAAAAACACAAAACATCAAACCAGGTAGGTGTGGAATCTGTAGAACTTACTGGCAGGATCTCAAAGGTCTGCACTGTCCCACTATTTAGAGTTATCGTCTCAGAGTCAACAGAAGCAGCAGGGGAATCTGCAGAAGCTACGGGAGTAAGAGGGAGAAACATACCCTTTTTATTATTTATTTATAAATGAATGAATGAATAATATATAGAGAGAGAGCGCGCGCCCTAGGTGTATTTAACTGATAGACAATCACATAATTTAGTATTGAAAGACAAAGGCTACAGTGGACTGCCAGGACAATGAAGCAGTTAGTGGGCATCTTAACAGTTTGTTTGTGATCCTTCAGCTGGGAAACACAATTTTTTTTTACTACTAATCACATTGGGAAAACAGTTGATAAAAATACATATGATAACTACACAGAGATTAATTAAAACTTAAAACAAGCATTTCCAGCACAAACACCCGCCCCCCAGCAGGCTCTCATGGTGGGTGTCACCAAATCCATGTGAGCAGCTGTGTGTGAACAACTCACGGCTCCCTCTCACTGTGGGGTCATCTGAAGTGGCCCAAAGAGGCACCCAACTCCTGAATGGTTTTGGTCTGCTGCTCAACACGGAGAGGAGGTATCACTACTTACACACGAGTAACATACTAAGAAATACACATATAAAATCTCATTGCCGCGGAAAAAAGCAGGGGCATGTGTGTCAATGCATGAACTGTGTGGGAAAAGGGCGCCTTCCTTGTTTATGATTCTCTTCCTCCACACAGCTCTGAGCAGCTTATGTATGGTTCAGAGACAAGGCCAAATCTGCTTAGTTTCAGCAGAGGGAATCACTCTGGCGTCTTCAGGCTATTTTGTGAGCAGCAGCAACAGTCTGCCTTTGTTCAGCCTGCAGGAACGTGGGTGAAGTAGCTGGCCTTCAACCTCAATTTTCTGCATTCTTCCCAAGGTGCTGGCTGCATGCACTGTCCTCTACTGGATGAAATCTTCAGTGCTTAAATAGATTATATCCAATATAATGTGCTGTGCAGCAGCTATAAAACCATCAGGTGCTTTAGTACTTTCTGCATGTTCACTTTTTACATTAGCTGCCTGGAAAGCAATACTGAGAGGGCAGGATATCGTCGTTGTCCCGCCCCGCCCCCCCATTTAATAAATTTAAAAAATCACTGGCAGTGCTGCATTTGCTGCCCGCCTTTGCCTTCTTCCCGTATCACTCTTAGAATCACATGCAACTTTATCCCAAAGGGTGGGGTGGGTTGGGAACAAAACCCCCACTAGCAACCCCCACCGCCTTAGAAGCTACCAGCGTGGCATAACATAGCCATGAAATCTACTGCCTTCCTTACCAGGAGCAGACAGAGGGCAGAACTAACCACAGCAAACCAAAGGCCATTTCCTTTTCCTCCCTGAAAGCAAGAAGCCTGCCCAACTTTTCACATTCTCATGGCTATAGTTATGGTTACCCATATTCACTGCTTGCGCCACGTGAATGGCGATGGCGCATAAACCATGATGTACATACTGTGTTCTGTCTTTGCTGCATATGCATGTTATGTATGGGGTAGCCTACAGGCCAACTTCCTGCCAGACCAAAGAGAGATCCTCTTCTCTCTGAAAATCAGGAAACCCCTTGATTTGAGGAAGGGCAATGATCGGAGGGAGGACAAACAAGTGAGGGATCAGAGGTACTTACAGACATGGGTAATCTGAACTGGAATCTGCAAAGCTGCCATGGGGCTTGGAGAATTGCCTGAATTCTCATCCAAGCGAGCCACCCGAATCTGCACGTGCTGAACCCCAGAACCAGAATGAGCATTTGGCAACCCAGGAAGAGGTTTCGTCTCTGAAAGCTGGTGCCCTGCAGCGTTCGTCTGGCTTTCGTGAAGCTGTTTCAGACCTTTTATAAGAACTGAAATGGGGAAACAAAAGGGTCACTCAGAATGTTCCTAGACGCAAAAGACATAGAGAAGTGTTTCGAATAAAGCTGTGTGTATGACAAGAGTTCAAACCTCATGAGAACTTTATTAAAACTTATTCCCCTCCAAAAAAACCTCGAGTAAAGAGCTTCGTGCATCAGGCAAATCAAAATGACCTAGTCTTCCTAATGTCAGAGGCAAGCACATCTATCAGTCTGCCCACATCCTCTTCCTGAACTGTTTGCAAATAAGATGGGGAACCTTGCTTCAGAAGACTCTCACCCTTGCAAAACCAGACAGGGGATCCCATCTTTGGGAAAGGGGAAGGAGGAGGAGGGTCGCTCACTTTTAGGAACGGGCAGGGCTGGGCATGCAAGCCAACTCCATTCTCTTCTTTCTCTTTCTCCTCTTCACACCCACTCAGTCACTCACCCACAGAGCAGAGCGCCACTCTGCCTGAAGCCCAGACAGTACAATGGCAGGTAGGCTAGGAGCCTCAAAGGCGCCCCCCACCCCAGAGGCGTCACTTAGCAAAAGTCCTGGCTAACCCCCACCAAGCTATGGCACTGGGGAGTGGCAGACTTCTTTTGACAACCTGAGAGACAAGGGAGTCACCACCCCACTATGGGTGGGGTCCAACAATTGTCATACTCACAAGTACACCCATTGAAAGTTAGATGTCCCTCAATATCTATTTATGTATTTAAATTTGTTATTTGCCCTATTCTTATTACTTTGTATGTATGCATGAGTGTGTGTTCATGTGCTATTTTTAAGGAAACAAACTGTATGAAAATGTATACATGCAATATTCATTTAAATATGGAGAAGTTTAACTAACACAAAAACCTCAAAACACTACAATCTCAATCCTAGATGTCAAGAGCCAGCCTAAAATAAAGATTTCACTTTATGCCTTTGCTCTTTCAAAGTTTTTAGTTGCATTTTGTAACCCATGTCAGGACCACTGAAACTGGAGAAAGGCAATAAAAAAACCAAATGAGTCAACACAGGAATTAATAAAAAAATATTAATACCTTATCTTAGACAACAAGGATGGCTGGGGAGATAACTGCACAAAACAGCCTTAGGACAACTGCATAGGTTATTCAAAGCTCCTATCTGTCTAGTCCTCAACACGCTTCTCCAGTAGTCTTCTGTTGTTACCGTTTCCTGCATGAAGTCTTCTCCTTCCTCTTTCGGGAAAGCTACATCTATTAGTAGCAGCAATCCTAGAGGAAGAACCTCTACAAAAGTTCGAGTTTTGAATCTCACCTTTGTAATGAACTCTAAGATAAATGTAGCCTCCAATCTGAAAATTTGGGGAGAATAATAAACTACCTCAAAAGACTGTGGAAAGGATTACAAGATATGGAAATCAGGCGGAGCACTCTTAAGGGCCATGCAAGCGCTGTTATTTCCTACTCTCTTCCACCCTCCCAGCAAACAAACAGCGAGCAGGTAAGGTAACCCTTTAACACTTTACCAGGAAACGAAACCTCTTTGTGGTTTGCGATCTGCCTTTTGATCGTCCACCATTTACTACGAAGCCACTGGGGTGAGCGCACACTGCTCCATCCTTCGGCCAGCAGATCCCAGTTGATATCATTTTCATCAGATACTTCTAGCTCTGCTATTCTGACAGGATTACATGGGAAAAAGTGTGTGTTAGAGAAGACAGCTTCCAGCGCAGAGGGAATGTTATGTAGCTCCTGCTTTAATCAGATTTAGTAAGACTGCACAGCAACAAATGGCCCGTGGTCTCAAGAGTGATTCCTGGTGGACTGTGGTCAACATCACAGAAGCCGCCACCGTACCTCCTTTTGGGCAGTGTCACTGGAGGCCCAAAGCCTGAAAAGGCTGAGGGAGTGAATGGCTTAAACCCAGACAAGAGCCTCTCCAGCATTCCGTCCTGCAGTGGCAAACCAGACGTCTCGGAAGTCCACAAGCAGAGTCTGAGGGTAATAACACTCTCTCTCTCTCTCTCTCTCTCTCACACACACACACACACACACAGATTTGATCTCCTGCATCTAGTATTCAGGGGCAGGCTACCTCTGAGTCTGAAGGTAGCAGCATATAACCATCATGACTAGTAACTATAGGCAGCCTTAGTGTCCAAGGATTTATCTCTTCTCCTCTCAAAGCTTACATTGTCAGCTGCCTGCAGTGTAACTGCCCAGTGTGGTGAAGCAGAAAAACCTTGGAGGATTTAAAGCAGAGACTGGGGGACCATCTGTCATGGATGCTCTTGCTGAGATTCCTGCACTGCAGGGGGTTGGACTAGATGACCCTTGGTGCCCCTTCCAACTCTATGATTTCAATCTTTATACTTTCATAGCAAGAAGATTAAAGTATCTGGGAACAAGGAATGCAGTGGCCATTGTTAAAGAGTTGCCTAAGGTATTAAATCAAAGTGACAGAGATGTTGATTTTGTCTTTTTAAATTCCCCCCAGCCCTGCTGCCCCATCCCTGGATGTGCTTTCCAAGAAAATGGCACAACCTCAGGATTAGGTTTATTTCATCTTCTTTAGTCCACTCGGTGCCTCCACTTTGTTTCCAGTTTAGGTAGTTGAGCCATTTGGAACGGCACTGCTTCTCAGACCGCGTCCCGACTCGCTCTGCCACAGCAGCCCAAGACACTCCTTGCGTGACAATGTCCCCAGGCTCTGTGCTGGTTAATTCATGTACCACTTCTGCCAGTCTCTTTTCTTCTTCTTCTGTCCACTTCCCTGAAGGGGGGAAAAAGTAGGGAACAATACATGGCAATGAAAAGCACAGTTTCCCTTAAAAATAAAAAATTAGATGTATATAAGGCCTATCCTCCAAGCTCAAAGTGGCATGCAGACGACTCTCCCCATTTCATCCTCACGACCATCCTGTGATGTACATTGGGCTGAGAAACAGTCACTATCCCAAGGTTACCCAGTGAGCTTTACAGCTCCATGGGGATCTGAACAAGGGTCTCCCAGACCCTAATCCTGCACTGTAACCACTACATCACACTGGCTTGGGCCCTTATGTTCTTATTTAATTTCCTATCTCTGTTTGATTCCAGCAATCCCTCTTCAGATTCTTAAACTGCTCTGACCTCTCCCATGGCCTATGTGCTTTTAGAAGCCTGGCAATGGACTGGAGGCTCCCTGTATCACATCAACAATTTAGCCAACCTTCTATGGAGGTATATTTGTTGTACCATTTGCAAACGTGCAAAAGGTTCTTTCAACATTTTAAGAATGGGCAGTAAAGGGGCAGATGAAGTTTAGTACAAGAACCAATATATGTGCATTGAAAAGTGTAAAGTCCTAAATTAGATGTGCTGTTTGTCTCTGAGTTAGGGCCAGAGCCATTACCGCCAAGGGTGTTTCAAACCACAGAGGAAGCTCATGGGATATGGGTGATTCCCACACAAACGTTGGTGGACTTGGGGAAGAATATGCACTAGATGCTGCTGCCCAGAGTCCCTGAAACAGGCACATCTGACCCTTCTTCAGGGAGGAAGGACAGGATACAAATTAAATAAACAATTTCCTCTCCCTGTCCCTCCAATAGTTTGAATCAATTATTTAGCTATTTAGTAATGACAGAACAAATTTCTAAAGCAATCCTGAGATGTACAGTCTTGAAGATTATGAGATACACTTTCTGCAAGTCAATTGTGCATCCATTGGGAATGTCAACTGTTGTAATACTTGTACCTGTATTGCAGGTGTCCTTCATCAGCCTGCATCGGTCTTTTACTGAAGAAGCACTTCTTCCGAGGGCAGCTCCAATAGTTGCCCAGTCATTGCCGTGCTTTATCCGTAGCCTAAACGGAAAAAGTGTATTCAGCATGGTGTGCAAAGCATTTCAATTGTATATATTTATTGGTTTACATCCTGCCCATCCTCTAGAGGAGCCCAGGGGGTGGGGGTCCCAACTATATACAAATATAGCCCACTTAAAATAATTAAGAATCAGGGCGTTTCCGGATGGGGACTTATTCTGACTAATGGTTTGTTCAGTTCTGGGTTTTTGATGAGCATGCTGGTTGAACAGCACAACATAAAAAATAAAATCACATTCTTAAAACAAGCACAAATCTGTAGATCAAATTAATACATCAACATAGCCAGATCACCCCTCAAGGAATGGCTGGGTATAGGGGGCCTATTTAGCAACCCCATTTAAACAACCACCTCTACATCTCAAACTGTCTGTAATGATCAAATAATTGATTACTTCATATTTTATCTTTAACCTGCTTTGGAATTCTGTTCTCTGACAACACATACAGACATCAAATAATTCTAAAACCGATTTCCCTGAAATGCTGCACTCACAGTAGCCTAAGAACGACATAGAATAGTGCTTAAGGACATGTGAATCCCTGCACTCCACAGTGAGTTTACTCTGAAGCCTCACAGGACACCCTGTGAGGTCTAGAACCCAAAGCTTGCATTAAACTCCTTTTTTGGAGAAGGGAAGTTGAACATATTTTCAGCCAACCATCACTGTATTTATTGCATGTGAGCATACAGAATCTTACCCTTAGTTCTGTATTATTGTATTTCACAATTGAGTGCATTGCTGCATTTTATTTTGAAATGACCAGCTGGTCATATCCTTTGACTACTGCTTTGGAATCTGTAGCATTGAAGGGTTTTCCTCCCATTATATTTTGAATAAAGACCATTGCATCTGGTAATGCAGCCAAAGATAATAGGTACCAATTTCAAAGGATGTTAGGGTTCTTATCAGATATCATGGGGCCTCGATTACACAGGAAGGTGTTCACATGTCCTTAAGCACTATTCTATGTCGTTCTTAGGCCACTGCTACTAACAAGGAATGGGGAAAGAAAGAGACACTGGAGACGTAGTGTGAAATTGCAGAGAGCACCAAAAACTCTGCAAGAGATCAATGAAGCACTTGCAGCTTAGTTATTTGCTCCACACAAAAAAGAGAGCCTGCCCCGAAAGCTTAATGCAATTGCAAAAAGGACTTGGGAATGCTCACTTTGCATGCCCAGTCCTGTTATTCCTTGCCTGTCTCTTCCCCTTCCGCAAACTACACTGTGGCTCCTCTTAAAAGAAGCTGGTGCTTAAGGGTATTAAAATTGGGATTTGGAAAACCGTTATAAGGATATGCAATGAAATTCAACTAAGGGGAAACGAGGAAGTCATTTTACAAAGTAAATAACTGTTATTTTCAATAACGTTATGATTTATGTTTTGTTTTATGTTTCTGTTTGTCATTGATATTGTAAAAACTAATAAAATTTTTGCAAAAAATATAAATAAATAAAAGAAGCTGGTGCTTGGCAAATGGCAACCTAAGGAGCCTGAGTAAACTCATGGGCCTTTGGCTGCCAACTGCACACAACTTTGGGGAAAGAGAACTGAAGGTTCTTCCAAACTGTTCCCAAAACACTGATTAATGCAAAATAAAACTTACTCCTTGAGCTTTTCAATTTCATCAGGAGTGTACCTGTGAAATATACAAACAGCACATTTAATTAACAGACACACATAGAATTTCTATCAATTTCTTGAATTCCCCTCATTAGGACTCAGCACAGCACACAATATGTAACATTATTCACAAAGGCAAATATAATTGCAACTTTCAGAATAAAGTAGAATTTCAAAGTGCAATATGCCATACTGGATTGTTACCAACACTAACCTGATGTTAAGGCACAGAAGAGAAAGCAATTTTTATAGTCTTTGACAAGGTTCTTAAGTTCTGTAGGATTCCCTACCCATGAGCAGACATACCAAATCTTGCCAATGTATTATTCAAAACTATAGTCACATGTGCCCAGTGTCAAGTTTAAAGATGAAAATCTATGTATGTGCTTAGATACAGCTTCTGAAGTGAGCAGAAAAATAATGTAACTACTGGTGAAAGGTAAAGGTAAAAGTACCCTTGACCGTTAGGTCCATTCGTGGAGGATTCTGGGGTTGCGGCGCTCATCTCGCTTTATTGGACGAGGGAGCCGGCGTACAACTTCCAGGTCATGTGGCCAGCATGATATAAGCCACTTCTGGCGAACCAGAGCAGCGCATGGAAACACCCTTTACCTTCCCGCCGGAGGGGTACCTATTTATCTACTTGCAATTTGACGTGCTTTTGAACTGCTAGGTTGGCGGGAGCAGGGACCGAGCAACGGGAGCTCACCCCATCGCCGGGATTCAAACCACTGACCTTCTGATCAGCAAGCCCTAGGCTCTGTGGTTTAGACCACAGTGCCACCCACTGTGTTGGTATAAACTACCAATTATTCATCTATTTGGGCATACGATAAAAAGCAGCACTGATAACCCTTATCTTGAGCCAAAAGGCCCGGGAGTTCCACACACGTCCCCACCATGCAGGTTGTACACATGAAGGGGTCCAGGAGCCAGTCTTGGACTCATGTACCCCTCCACTATAGAGAACCTCGTATCTGATCAAGAATCTGAGTGCAGTTTGTCCAACACACAGTGGATACACATACATATGGGTGTGAAGTTCTACACAGAATCATAGATTTGTAGAGTTGGAAGGGACCCCAATGGTCATCTAGTCCAACCCCCTGCAATGCAGCCATCTCAACACATGCTCCCCCACCCAATTTGAAACCATGGTGGACCCGGCTCAGCTTTGCAAATATCCTAGCAGTTTTATTGCTGCAGCAATGGCAATGTTGCATGACTCATTCCCATGGCTCTGCCACAAGCAGAGTTCAAGTGTCAACTTACTAATGGTGAACATTAAGCAAGTGCTTAATTTGCAGAAATGTACTCCTCCGAGGCTTCATGGCTCAACATTGTTTTCCCCCACCTTGATTCTTCTGGCCCTACATAACATGTTGCTAGGACTTAAAAGGTCCCCCAGGCCATTCTTAACCCTTCTCATACTGTTTGGTCAAATGTTAGGAGGTTTCATACTTGCCAACGTGGTTTCGATCATCATACATGCGAAGTACTCGTCTATAAACAGCAAAGAGAGGCCGGTTCAGACCCCATGCAATGGTCCTGTAGAAATCTTTCCTTTCATCCTTTGACATCTCAAAGATGATTTCAGTGGCATCTTTTATTCCACGTGCCTAGTCACATCAAGATTTGGACGACAAATTTAAGTTTCCCAACATCTTACAATAGATCAATACTGATACTTTATTAACAAGCTCTGCAAAACTACCGTATTTTTCGCTCTATAACACGCACCCGACCATAACACGCACATAGTTCTTAGAGGAAGAAAACAAGAAAAAAAATATTCTAACGAAACAGCGGATGTATGATTTTTGTGGTTCATGCTGTGGCCACAGACATGTGATCTGACGGTGAGTTTGGGGTAGCCCAATGCAAAAATCCTGAGGATCCATCTGAATCCATGCTTTGTAACCACCTTTTTGCACCACTGTGGCCCCAGGCAACAGTGGGTGCGTGATTTTTTTGGTGCAAGCTGTAGCCATGGACATGCTATGTGATCTGATGGTGAATTTGGGGTGACCCAGTGCAAAAATCCTGAGGATCCATGTGGATCTGTGCTTTGTAACCACGTTTTGAGTGGGGAGGGAAGGAAAAGCACTCAAGGGACAAGGAACACGTGTGGGGTGGGTGGAGAAGGATGCTGTTAATAATGCAGAAGAGGGGTATAAGAGGAGACGGCTCCTCTCCTCTCCCGCTTTGCTCCTTTAAAGCAAGCAGTCTCTCTGTCTCTCTCTCCTCCCCACTCAGCGGCTCTTCTCCCGCTTTGCTGTTTCAAAGTGAGCCACGGAGGAGGGAAGGAAGGGGAACCATGGATCCTCTGCTCACGACTGCAGCAGATCCCCCCGCCATCCGTAGGCATTCGCTCCATAACACGCACAGACATTTCCCCTTACTTTCTAGGAGGAAAAAAGTGAGTGTTATGGTGCAAAAAATACGGTATATATTGAATGTTGAAAATGTGACCAAATGACTTTTTATCATTAGCTATTCAAAAAAATTAAATATGACTATAAATGCCCAGTTTCTATTCAAAATTTGGAAAGCAAGTTACAATGCATTTAAATTGATATCAAAGTTGGGAAGACATGAACTTAAAAAAAAAAAAAGTGATGCAGGAGATCCTAAGTGACTGGACTTGTCCTTTTTACGTTTTATAAACAAACGGACAGAAAGGTGTGCTTCATGTTGGTTTTTGTTAACTTGCATATATATGGTCGTTTAAGGTTCTAAATGCCCATTTAATAAGATGCTCATATAACTAATATTATTTTTCAGTACCTGAGATCAGCAAAGTTAAATATATCAGACCAGTTTGCAAATCATGATAAGCCACAGTTAATGGCTTACCATGAACAAGGAGAACACTTGTCTACAGTTATTAACCATGGCTTACTTTAAGGTGCAAACTAGTGAAAGCCTAAGAAAGAAGTCTGTCTAAACTGGTCGTTAAACTAAGAAAACAGTAAGTAAGGGAAGTTGTTTGCAATGACTATCCCTGGATGCAAGGCTTGGAAATATTACAATACAGTGGCACCCTGGGTTAAGAACTTAATTCATTCTGGAGGTCTGTTCTTAACCTGAAACTGTTCTTAACCTGAAGCACCTCTATAGCTAATGGGGCCTCCCGCTGCTGCTGCGCCGCTGCAGCACCATTTCTGTTCTCACCCTGAAGCAAAGTTCTTAACCTGAGGTACTATTTCTGGGTTAGCGGAGTCTGTAACCTGAAGCGTGTGTAACCCGAGGTACCATTGTATCCTATCTTAGGATCCACTGGTTTATTACAACCAATAACCCCTTGAACAAACAGAGGACTCTACAGTCACCCATTTATTTATTTAAGATATTTATATACTGCTTGTCAAATGAACCTCACAAAAGGGGTTTACATAAAAACTTTAAAACAAGCCTAAGTTAAAAATGGTAAAAAAGCAAAGAGCTACAAGGTACCAAAATGTTTTTTGAAAGCTACACCTTCCCATTCTTCAAGGCATGATGGTTCTTGGGTAGACAAAACATCTTATCATGGTGAGATTGCAAATACTGATTCAAGTGACACAAAGGAAACTGGCTGCATTCTATAAATTGTGGCAGATTAGAATAGAACGCTGTTTGGATCTCTGTGACAACACTGCAGAAAGTAATAAGAAAATGAAACAACGGAGGAATTTAAAAAGTTGCTTGGAAGAGAACTAAGGCTGCTTAGAGAGTAGAGGCTGCTTGTAAATCTCCCTCCACATGTTCCTTATTCTCCTATGGATGACGATGACCAGCAATTTATTACAATGTTATGCTAAAGCTTTAAAAAGCCTTTTTGAAAAACTTAAATTCTGAGGCATAGTAGGCCTACTAAAAATATTGTCTATCAAAATAATTGTACATTACTCCCTAACGTGTACTTTCAAAGGACTGAAATTATTCAAAGGCTGTTTGAGGAAGCTGTTAAAATATTAACATTAATAGCTTGTATCAAGATCCTGCGCAAGTGAAAGGCCCCTTAGCCAATGGCACTTTCCCCGTTCGGCTACTGAAACCAGTAGGTTAACTGAATGCAACAAACCTTTAAATAGCGTTCTATGTTGCTCATCAGAATGTCTATTTCTTCTTTCGACCACATTCCCTGCTTCCATTTATGACCTTAGAAAATGGAGAAGACACTATCACGCAAATTGCACATCACTGGAAGTACTCAGCATTGGGAAGAACAGCTAGGTAAGCCAGTGAAGAAATCAGGAAGCAAATTTCCATTACTAGCCAAAGGAAAAAAATGCTAAACAGGGCAATAAATTAAACAGCATAACCTTCCCATCATTCTCCAAGCAGGTGCCATGTGGAACAGCATTACATCTGTAGTCCTGATTCCAACAAACACTTATCAACAAGGCTTATCACATACACACACAACATCTTCAGAAAAATAAATCCTATATGTAGAGAAAATGGAAGCTTCTAACATCAATGGATTGTGCCTGATACTCGTAAATAAGAAGACTCCAACGTTGCCAAAGAGCAGCAAAGGAGTAAAAAGGCTGAAACCAACAGAAGGTATAAAATTCCATTTGCTTACGCGAGTCAAATATAAATCAAATTTAGTATGTTTTCCCTGAATGATTATAACGAAGCATATGGCCATTCTGTATCAAAGCAATCCTACAAAAATTCTTGTGTTTTTGCCGTATATGATAAATGTTTGTGATGCCCAAGAGTGCTTGAAATAAATAAATAAATTGTCTAGTAGCACCTTAGAGACCAACTAAGTTTGTTCTGGGTTGGCACACATCAATTGATGTCACATCAAAACGCAACAGATAAACAGGAGAATGTGAATTTACCTTTGTTTGTTAATGAATCCTTATCCTCTTTGGTTGTAAACCAGGCCTGACTAACTGCCGACACTTCTTCATTGCCTAGAGAAGAGATTTCATCCAGTTGTTCATTCTGGAGAATCTGGGGAAGGTAAAATAAAAAAGGAGATCTCCAAATTGACATTTGCTCTCATGAAGTCCTTAAGAATCATGAATTAAGGATGATGCAGCCACCTCACAAGCACTTACATTCTGAATTATTTCACACTGAAATCCCCACGGATTATGTTGAATCAAACATGCAGCCTTAAGCATTACATTTATTCTGCCTTGTATGGGGAACCCGTGGCCCTCCTGATATTGTCGGACAACCACTCTCAGCATCCCCAAGATTTAGGCCACGCTGGTTAGAGAGGAAGAAGATGGAACATGAAGTCTTAGGGTGGGATTCACTTGATGTGCTTCACCCACGGGAGCCCTGGGCAAGGACTCCTGCTGGCCCAGCGTGGCTTTCCCCGCTCGCCCCCTGAAATCGAAGAGCCCCCAGAACAGTGCATGGGGGAAGGAGAGGGGCAACTGTTCCATGCGGCATTTTATAGTTTATCTTATTGCACACCACTTTAGTAGCAGCAGCTGGCTGCTTATAAACCTGCAACTAAATAAAGAAGCAGTACCTGGATCTGAGTCACAGTCCCTTCGTTGACCTCATTGTCAGCTACCTCAGTGGTAGCTGTCATAGTCACCTCAAAGCTCTGGTCACTTTCTGAAACTTAAGAATATGCAAAATGTAAAATTAGCACAGCACCTGCATCTCTGTTGCAACCTATGGCATACATTAAGGCTGTAATCCTGCAAGTAAGTCTCACACTGAATATTGTGCGATGTATTTCCGAGTAAGCATGCTTCCGCTTTAAAAATAATCTTATGTAGCAAGATCCTAATATCCCACCAAGACCAGAGGGTCTCATTTTTCCCTCTCCTACATGCAGGGTGAGGTCCGTGCTCCCTAAATGATCTCCCACTGGGGTCATGCCTCCTTGCCAGCTGCCCCTCAAACTACAAGACACTCATTTAATATCCTTGTGCAGCTCACAGAAAGAAGTCCAACCACAGACCATTTGTCATCAGGCATGGGCATCACCCTCTTGCCTTCTTGCCACTTCAATGCCCTATCTGAAACTAAACCACCCCTCACCTGCAGAAGCAAGGCCCATATTCCTACAAGTCCTTTTCTGAACTGGACTCCGGATTGCATTCCTTCAGCCTTCCATTAGCAGTGACTGACTTACTTGGAACGGCAACAACAGAAATGCATGGAGTCGTGTCATCAAGACTCTGGTCATCTTCAGATGATAAGCAAAGCCTTTTATGTGGAGGTTCGACACTGTCTTCGGAGTCTACTTCATCTGCCTCTAAACACACACACACACAAAATGCTGTGAATGAAACTTAAAAGGAAAGCTTGCTGAGCACTTTCCCACTGCTTAAATGCTTTTTGCAAGTACGGTAACTTCTATATCAGCAATTCCCAACCTGTGGCTTGAAAAATATTTATAGTTTGTTATATATAAAATCGCTTGAGTAACTATGCTTTTAGAATAAATGTTTAAAGCTTCTGGAGCAGGTATCCTGCTGTTAGATGGTATTCTTACATACCTATGAACACAACTGTAAATAACTTTGTAAGTACTATAAATATTTCAATAAATTCCACAATAGAGGCATCAAGTACGGTATGTCTGCTTGGATGTCTCAAACAATGCTTCTAAAACAGGCACAAACCTCCAATTAAAATACATAAAACCAATGGCTGCTAAACACAGAAGACCAAAATTCATGTGACAATAAATGGATGGATCACCAAAGCAAATGAATTTGAGCTAGTGGGTCTCCATACTCAAAAAAGATGAGAGCCACTGTTCTATATAGCAATGTGACGGAGACTCCTGTGGACAATACTTTAATCAACACTGTACACATCATTAAAATAATTATTTACAAATTTTAAACTCTGAATGAAAAGGGTATACCACTTAGCTGTTCTAAAGAAATAAGGAACAGTTTCTCCTCACTCCCTCGTATACTGGTTTGTGGAACTCCAATGGATGTTACACATCACACTATGCACATTTGGTAAGTGAAACAATGAGTTGATATTTAAAAGAAACCCAAGTGGAAGCCTTGTTGAAAAGGCCATGCTATACAGTGGTACCTCAGTTTTCGAACAGCTTAGTTCCTGAACAACTTGGAACTCGAATGCTGCTAAAGTCAGTGTTCCGGTTTGTGAACTTTGCTTCAGGAGCTGGATGTGCTCCTGAGCTTCTGTTTTCACTGTTGCGCTGCTAATTTGCGCCCCCCCCGCACTGTAATCAAAGCCTTCCATTTCCTATTGCAGTGTTCTGAGGTGATATTTGGAGCTTATATTTGGTGTTTTTGTTTTTGCTATTTTTTGCGTTTTTGTGTGGCTTTTGCGTTTTTGTGACTGATTCTTCGTTTTACGATTGATTGACTGACTGTGTGACTGCGGAAATGGATAAAAGCCCCCCCCCCCCAAACAATGACTATCATCAGTGCTGGCTTGAAATTAATTTAATTTTTTTTTAATCATCTACAATACTGTCTTATTTATTGTATAGACAGTACATTGATTATTGCTTTCATTTTATGCACCAATGGTCTCATTAAATTCATGTTAAATTGCTGTTATAGGGGTTGTTTTTAAAGGTCTGGAATGGATTCATCCGTTTTGCATTACTTTCTATGGGAAAGCACGCCTTGGTTTTGGAACACTTTGGTTTTGGAACAGACTTCTGGAACGGATTAAGTTTGAGAACCAAGGTACCAATGTTTAGTGAAGAGTTTATCAGACTGAAAAGCTTGTGCAGAAATCTATATACATTTGGGTAATTTCCACAATACTTTGTTCATGAAACCCTTTGTATGCTAACTTCTTATCTAAGAAATCCAAGACCAATTCTAGCATAAATCCCCAGTTGAGGGGGTAGTGTGCCAGGCATTGCTCTGCACCTTCTGAGAACACAACATACAAAACCCAGAAGCTGTACATTGCAAGGGCGCTTTCTTAGCAGAGGGCAAGCTGTCTCTGAAGGAAGGACGGTAGCTCAGTGGAGCACACATGGTCCAAATGCGAATCCCTGACATCTACAGCTTTAAAGGATCAGGTGATGGAAAAGATCTCTGCACAGACTCTGGAGTCACTGCCAGTCAGAGAAGCCAAAACTTGGATAGACGAAGAAACAGTCTGACCTGGTATAAGGCAGCTTCCTAAAGGGAACGAGGGCTGATCTTTGCATCTAGAAGCTGCTGAAAAGCTTCCAGGGAACCCTCAGCAGTTTGAAAACCACTGTTCTAGAGCAGAAATCCCACAGGAAAATCTGCTCTACCTAAACTGCAGCACACAAATATCCAAAGGAAATATTAAACAGATCCCATCCTACTTTCTTTGTTGGTTAACTATAATTTGAAATAATATGGAGAAAGCATACAGTCAAATAACAGTTGTCTATACCATCCTGAGGGCAGTGAAGAATAAGGTTTCCTTCAGTGTCTTGGGTCAAAGTCACAGAATTCACGGTTTCTACTGTCACTGTGTCAGATTCTTCTTTAACTGTGCTCATACTCAAATCTGAATGAGAACAGATCACAGATTAGTAATGTTTAAATGACCACACCTGTTTTGAGTCTGTAAGCTGTCTATTATCCCAGAAACAACATGATCTCATGTGCTGCTTAAATCCTGGGTACAGAAAACATGCCTGCCAGGTAGAACCACCACATTATAGCCAAGGCACAGACCTGGCTAAGAGAGCCACAACCACTACCATTGTGGTGGAGGACAACGAACTCAAAGCATGCGCCATGCTTACTCTCAATGCAGACCTAACTATGTCTGTGTAGAAGTATTCCCAGGTAAGTGGGGTTAGGATTGCAGCCCAAACCTCTAAAGGTCTTAACCACACAAAAGAGGAAGGAAAGGAAATGAGGCACAACAGAGAAAGAAACTCAGGACAAAGTACAAAGAGGCACATTTCTGGCCTAAAAAAGGAGCCCCCCCCCACTGCACAGTCTGATTAGGTAAAGTCTCTTCTTATTTGCCATGGGCAACCAGGTGAGCAGCAGTGCTTAAACCTTGGAATGCTGAGTAGCACTTTCATGAACCATAAAAAAATACATCATACAGAATAGAAAGCAGGGTAGCTGTGTTCTCAAAACTCCTTTAGGAGTCCCACCCCAAGTCACACTTAGTTTTCTCCCAGGAACCAAGAGCTGCTGAATAGAGGGTACTTCAATACTGCAAATACATCTGACCACAAGTCTCATTTGGAAGGTGATTGAACACTAGTTAGTGCAACAGGACTGCTTGAGGTTCCCCGATTATATAATTGCAGAACACGAGAGATATGTTGCTGTCCCGGCAGCACACCTCCATTTCCTCGTATCCAGAAATGCAAGAAGGGCCTTTACTCTTGCCAGAAGTTTGGCTCTGCCCTCGCCGGTTCTGTAAGGATCTTGTGGGAAAGTCCCGTATGCTCAGAGACTGTGCCTGCCCATTAGGGGAAATAGGAAGCCCTGAACACTTATTTTTTAGATGTCCTTTTTACGATGAGGCACGTAGAGATACCATCGACCCCCATCTAGTGAGGCTTGCTGACCTTCCGGACAAGCCTAAACTAAATTTTCTCCTCTTAGACAAAGATCAAAAAATGACCCAGATGGTCACCAGATTCTGTGCGCAGATTTGTAGGCGTAGAACACCCCCTGGAACAAATAGATCGCTAGGAAAACTGCCATAGCTGGCCTCCTGGGCATCCCAGAGGCAATCTGCATGTTAGTTTAACCTTAGGTCTTTTTGAGTTCATGCAACTATTTTAATTTTAATCTATATGCTGTTATTGTATATTGTTTTAAATGTCTATTTCATTCTTGTGAAAGCAGTCTCAGTTGTGCTTCTTGAAGCAAGGGGACCTTGCGGGCTCTGCAAGATCTCTGTCCTTCACGACGTAGTGTGTTACCAACTGTTTTGATGGTGACTATGGTCCCAGCTGCCCGGAGATCATTGACAATTTCCCCCCATATAGTTCTGGGCTGTTTCATCACTGCTTTCCTGATCATTGCAATTCCACAAGATGAGGTCTTGCATGGAGCCCCAGACCGAGGGAAGTTGACAGTTATTTTGTTTCTTCCATTTGCGAATTATTGCACCAACTGTTGTCACCTTCTCACCGAGTTGCCTGGCAAAAGTCTTGTAGCCCAGTCCAGCCTTGGGCAGGTCTACAATCTTGTCCCTGACATCCTTGGACAGCTCTTTGGGCTTGGTCATGGTGGCTACTTTAGAATCTGCTGGATTGATTGCTTCTGTCAACAGGTGTCTTTTGTACAGGTACTGTAACAAGCTGGGATTACAGGCAAGACCTCTCCCTTACAGCAGGTGCTTCTAATCTCAGCTCATTACATACAGTGAAGATACCAGGTAGTCTGGCATCTGGCTGCTTGATAGGGGATCAAATACTTATTTCACTCATTATAATGCACATCACTCTCTGACTTTTGTCTTCAGGGTTTCTGGGGGTCTTCCCATTGTTATTCTGTCTCTCACAGCTACAATAAACCTACCATTGAAATTATGGACTGGTCATTTCTTCATCAGAGGGCAAACAGGCAAATTTAGCAGGGGATCAAATACTCCCCCCCCTCACTGTACTATTTACGGTTCTTTTTGAGTAACTATTCTGTCACAGGCTATATAATGAGTGTCATTCATGTTTCACAAAATGCCACCCAGGGCTGACTCAGCTGCTGTCTACAGAGCCAGGATTCCACCATGCTGGAAGCAGATGAGTTCAAGATCTTAAGTGTTTCTCCCTGCATGAACAGAGGCTCTGATCTGGAATTCTCTGCAATATCGCAGGTTCTGGAGCTCACTAAACTTGTACAGGGATTCTTGCTTCTGTAGCAGGAATATTTTGACTTGTGCCTACTGTAATCATAGTTTTATTTATTTACTGTCAGGGCTTTTTCCAAAGCATGCAAAAGTATCCAGAATTTTAAGACAGCATAAACTAAAACTCTGTGAGAACTTTCAGTTATCCCCCCCCATTCATAGTATTTTTAGAATCACAATGCTCACTTTTACAGGAGTGCATTTTTCACTGAATTTGACTTTTAAAAATCCCATGTGCAAAGCAATATAAAAAAAATGGAGGATAAAAGTTTCATAATAGAACCTTTTTATAGGGAGAATGAATTCCTTTAAAATATGGATAACGGGCACGAGAGATTACAATGAGAAAGTAGTAACAAAGGCTTTTGAATGCACAGGCGTATTTGGGCAGAGTGTGTTCTTACAGGGTGGCAGAGGATGGTTGTGGGTAACACATGTATAAATATAGTGCACTAGTGGGGACAGAATACTAGTTTGAATAATGAGGTCCCCTTGACATCATAGTCCTTTATTTTTCCAAAATGAATGAAGAATTAAAACAGAGGTTCCCCCCAGCCCTTAAGAGAGCAGTTTCTTATTCAGTGCTGCCCTTCGCCATAGCTAAAGCATTTAGGATCAACAATTCATGATCCCCTGCCTTAGGTATTCAACCGCATAATGCTTCAATTATGCAGCCATCACCATCATTGATAGCCTTATTCATTAATAATTATCTATGTTTATCTGTATTAGGCCTATTCAGCAAATGTCCTTTCCAAAGTTAACTGGCAGTGTCCTCATTGCACTTTTCATTCATTTCTTCCTTAATTATTTCTTGAACAGCCTATCAGAACTGCATCAATGTCTGCTTCTATTACGGATTTGCCTCCACTTTTTTATAGTGGAACAGTTCTATTCTGCTATAAGATATAAAAAGAAATGCAATGAGCTATTAATTAAGTCTATGGTGATCATGCAAATGGCAGAGCGGACTCTGGCCCATGAATGCTAATATCTCAGTAAATGTCTTCAAAATGCAATGAGGCTCTTTGCCATTTGGGCTAACTGAAGACTTTACAAGTTCTGCAGGAAGTGGCTACGTTTTGTGTGACACTTTTTGAGGAAACAGAACCTAATTGAAGGGATTCATCCTGGAAGGGGGCATACAAAGATGCTGAGGGTTTCTCTTTCTGAAGCACTAAGTGTGACCACAATAATACAATACAGCATGTAAGATTCTGTGCAGAAGAGAAGATTTTTTAGAAACGTTATTTATTCATTCATCAGTAGGTGAATGCAGAACAAGGCCGGCCGCTTCCCTCAACATGCTGAATGGTCAGGGATGGTGGAAGCTTCAGTCCATCAATATTTGGAGGGCACCATATTAACTACTTCTGCTCCAGGGTGCAAAGCCAGTGACATGCTGTGCATTTTGGGTTGCAGTGAAACAGAAACAATTGACTTCCGGGTGTTGTATATGAAGATCTCACTACTTACTTATTTTACATTACAATGTCTGTGTCACTTTTCAACCAGAGATGGACCTCACAACAGCTTACAAAATATAAATACAGTACAGACAAAATAGCATACCAATAAAAACCTAAGAGCCCTGTCTGATTCAGACCAAATGCCTGTCTAGGCCAGCATCCTGCTATCACAGTGGCCAACCACATGCTTATAGGAAGCCTGCAAGGAGGACAGCCCTGTATGGCCCATCTCCCAAAGGAGGGAACTCCAAAGACTGGGCATCACCAGCAAAGGACCGGTGGGCATTACCAGCATACCCACCGACATTACTCAGGAAGAGACAGGATGCCAGGCGGAATCCCTCCTCATGGCCAACAATGCTAATGGGTGAGCAGAATCATATAGAAGCAAGTAAGCCTGGGCCCAAATAATTTAGGGCTTTAAAGATGGTAATGAACACTTTGAGCTGGGTTCAGAAATGGATCACAAGTCAGCGCAGATTGAACACAACTGAAGTAAGAGCTCTGAATAATGACCACCCCCCCCCCAGTAACCTGGCAGCAGTGTTCAGCATTAGCTGCAGTCCGAGAGCTCTTCAAAAGTAGCCTTTATACACAGTCCAGATGTGACCACAGCATGTGCAACAGTGGCTAGACCCACTGGCAAAGGTTGGTCCAGTTGCACTCCCCAACTGCCTGGTCCTTCGGATGAAACCCCCACCCATAAGCACAAGACAATTTGAAAACTGAACCTAGAGTAGATCAGCCTCTAGGGTGCCACAGGACTTTGCTGTTATGGGCAGGGCACACAAAACTGAGATGGAAAGATACCATTAGTTTGGAAAACCAGCCTGACACTAGGGAGGGAGGAATGGAATGCTGGAGCATTAATATTTTCTGTAGGATGGGGTGCAGCTTGTGAGAAAAGTTGTTAATGGAGTGGGGGGAGGTGTCACACTACATTCTGACAGCATTATGCAAGACTTCAGGGGTGCAAAAGAAGAGGGCCGGGGGTGGGGGGATAAACTGGCAGCGCTACATTCTTTTTTTGTTCCAAATTCTGTAGAGAACAGGAGGTGCCAGAACAATTGGAGACAGTGTGAGTTTTGAAGCCGTGCAATGTTACATAATATGGAAATGCAGTGCATATGTGTAGGGGTGCAACAGGAGAAAGGAGTAAAGAATAATTAGCAGGATGATGTTCTGGCTACTTATGGGATAACAACCTTTTCTCCAAACTCCTCCTCTTCTCCTATGGCACCCTGACACATAAGCACACTGTATTTCTGCATTATAAAATAGATGCTGCACAGCATCTTATCCCTGTTTCCCCCATCTGCTTTATTCTCATGCTCCTCTAACATGGCCCTGTGAACTGCCTCAAAATTCATTTCACAGGGCAATGTAAGTTAACACTGTTTGTTATTATTTTTTATATGGCGGGTGTTTTGGGTTTTGTTTTATAAATGAGATGATAGAGGATATATTGATGTATTGTATGATCACCCCCCCCTTCTTTATGGTATTGTTATAAGTTTGTGAAGGGGAGGAAAGACGCCCCAAAATTTCTGGAAGCAGGAAAAGTTAGAATTTAAACAAGTCCCATGAATCTTCAGGTGCAGCAGGAATTCAATGGCTGACCAGGGCAGCCATTGAGAAAATAAGGGCAGGGATATGCGCCCTTAGCAGACTCTGTACCGTGTAGCAGAGCAGTGGGCCCCCTCCTCCAACTCTGTTAGTTAAAGCTGTTTTTAGGATTGCAGTTTCCTTGATGTGAGCTTAAGAAAAAGGTGTCAGTCTGCAGGCAGTGAGCTGGGATAGAGGGCTATGGCTGATTTCTGTAGACTGTATGTCCAATGCTGTGTAGACTCAATCTCCAAATAAGAAGACTGTAGCCATGGGAGAAGCAAGAACTCTTTGAGCGTGTAATGCTCCCCCCCGCTGAGCCCCCGTCGAAGGCTCAGGCTGTATATATATGTAAACCATCTATCAAATAAACACCACAGTCCCCTCACTGGCCTCAATGTCCAAATAAGAACCCTGGACCTCCTGGAACCTCACAACCCTCAGAGATGGAGGTGGCGTGTAACATGGGTGTCAGAAGTGGGAACCTTCCTGTTACTTTTCTATAGGAGAGCTGTTAAAGACACACCTGGGTCAAATGTATGCATTTCTCAGAGGGTGTAGTCTGTGGGGCACCTGGGCTCCCCATCTGATTTAGCATGTTAAACTACAAGTCGGGTGCCAGCCTGGTGCCTTTTGGGGTGGCAGGCTCAGGTGGTAGATATTGTGTCAATAAGCCATTTATCATCAGGACCCCGTGGTCTCCAACGTGACCACAGAGTAAAGGACCGCAATCCTGGAATTGGGGTGGCGCGTGAGAGCGCTGTGAGCGCGGGGATGCCTGAGCACCGCTCCCCCTCGGGCCCCGGAGGAGCGTGTCCGAGGCTGGGGCGGGAGCCTTGGGCAGCGCAAGCCCACCTGGGGCGAGGGGGGGACCCGGAGCCCCCCGGGGGAAGGAGACTCCCGCGTGACTGTCGCTGCTGCCGCTGGTCGAGTGCGCAGAGCGCCCTTCGTGCCCCAAGGCCTCGGGTCGCCCACAGCGCTGCTCAAGGGCGGAAGGAGAAGCCCAGGGAGCCTCGCGGGGCTCCCAGGAGAGGACGGAGGCGCTTCCCGTGTGCGCCCCCCCGAGACCTCCCTCCCCTCCGAGGCGCCGCTTTTCGGGCGCAGCCAAGGCCCCTCCCCCCGCTCCCCCCGCTCCCCAACCGCCGCCGCCGCCGCCGCCGGAGGGCCATGGCCGCCTCCGCTCCGCCCGGCCTGATCCCCGGCCGCCTCTCCGCCCGCCCGCCTCGCGCCTCGCTTACTTCCTGTTTTGGGTCCGGGCACTTGAGAAACCAGGATGGAGGCGCCCAAGTACCAGGATGGAGGGAGAGAGAGCGAGTCCGCCCGCCCGCCCGCCTCGAGCGGACGCAGAAGGAGAAGCGGAGGGAGGGGGCGGAGGAGGGGCCAAGTCGCGGGGGGGGGAGGAAGCCGCCCGCGAAGTCCCGCCCACGGCTTCCGGCGCCACAAAAGTCGCCCAGCGGGGTCGGGAGACGCGCGACGGGAAGCGCGCGAAATAGGTCCCGCGTCGCGCGCCTCCTCTCCGCCCGCCTCCGCCTCCGTCCCATTGGCGGCCTCGTCGCCTCCGCGCCCGTCGCTCTTCTCCCCTGGGGGAGGGGAAAGAGGCGCCGCTTCGCCCCTCGCAAAATGGCGCCGCCGCCGCTGCCGCCTCGGCTGTTCCCTCAGCGAAGCGCGGTAGCAGCGGGGACTGGGCAAGGTGGAGGAGAAGCGGGGACTGGGCCTCCCCCGGAATGTGAGGAGGGAAGACGCGGGGATAGGATAATATTGCGCTGTGTTTTCTGCTGGGGCCGGAGGAGGAAGCAGCCTCTCCAGGGACTTATTACGGATATATAGCAAGTTCTCATATATATTAGAAATCAAGCGTTCACAAAGCGATTTTAGCGTTTCTGTGAATGAGTATGAAATCATAGAACGTGACAGAAAATATCCCGTTTCCCTCGACCTCAGA
This sequence comes from Podarcis raffonei, assembly GCF_027172205.1. Taxonomy (NCBI): domain Eukaryota; kingdom Metazoa; phylum Chordata; class Lepidosauria; order Squamata; family Lacertidae; genus Podarcis; species Podarcis raffonei. The sequence goes on from NC_070611.1 coordinate 3,164,497, forward strand.
ACAAAACTCCCAACGGAAAGGCGGCAGAGAGTTTCCTTCCCTCTAAAAGAGAATCCACCGCAACAGCCTCTCTCTTTTCCTTCTAAAAAGCAATATATAAAAAGTGTTGCAGCATCTTTTTGTTTGTTTTTATTATTTTCAATGCAGAATCATAACAAAAATTACAAACATTGAATCCAAAATAATACTATCCAGACAAAAATCCCGGGAACATATAGAAAAAAAACAGAAAAGGAAAAGGAAAAAAAAAGGAAAGGAAACGAAACTAAACAAAAACAAAAAAGCACACATCTACAGAACAAAACCATATCATTCCGTACATAAACACAAATTGACTTCCTTCCTTTGTTCTAAGACCTCAAAAAATTTACTCTTACTGTATTGTTGTGTCTAATTAGATTACTTCCATCTTTGTGCTTTTTTACACCATTTTTCTTATTCTTTAACCCTGTAAAGCATCATTCATTACATACCAATATACTAACTCCAGAACAATGTTTTTTCATATAGTCTTTAGCACAACCCCATTCTTTTAATAATTTCTGGTCCGATTGTCCCCTTATGTAAGCTGTGAGTCTTGCCAGATTTATGTATTCACAAAATTTAATTTGCCAATCTTTCACTGATGGAATTTTTCTGCCTTTCCAGTTTTTAGCTATAAGCATCCTGGCAGTTGTTGTTGCATAAAGGAATACTTTCCTTTGATTTTCAGGGATATCATTTGTAATTAAACCTAAAAGGAATGCCTCCGGTTTTTTACTAAAAGATATTTTAAACATCTTTTTGAGTTCTTCATAGATTTCATTCCAGAATTGTTTAATAGGTCGGCATTCCCACCACATGTGAAACATTGTTCCTATTTCTTTTTTACATCTCCAACAGGTATTCGATTTTAATTTGTAAATTTTAGCCAATTTTACCGGAGTTAAATACCATTGGTACACCATTTTCATAAAATTTTCTCTTATTGTATAACATGCCGTGAATTTAATATCATATTTCCATAATTTCTCCCATTGGTCCAGCCGAATTACATATCCTATATCACATGCCCATTTAATCATAACTTCTTTTACTTCTTCATCCTTTAATTCCCATTCTAATAATAAATTATACATTTTGGATATATATTTTTTTGAGTTTTGTAATAATACTTTTTGTAATTTTGATTCTTCTTTTTCAAATCCTATTACTTTATCCTGGTTGAATATTTGTGCAATTTGGTGATATTGTAACCATGTGGTACAGTATTGGGTCACCTCATCGTATGGTCTTAGTTTTAATTGGCCCTGTTCTTCCTTTAGGAGCTGCTGGTAAGTTGCCATTCTTCCTATAGTATTTTTCTTTTTAACCGATATTACTTCTAGCGGTGAGACCCACCATGGGGTTTTTGGTTCTAACAACCTTCTATGCCTCACCCAGACCTTGTATAGTGCATTTCTAATTACGTGGCTTAGAAATTCTTTATGGACTGCCACTTTGTTATAAATTAGATAGGCATGCCAACCATATCTGTTGTTCCATCCCTCCAAATCCAAAATGTCAATGTCCTTGATCCAAGTAAAGCATGCTGCATCGTAATATAGTCTCAGGTCTGGGAGTCCAAAACCTCCCCGCTCTTTTATGTCGGTTAATAATTTATGTTTGATCCGTGGCTTTTTGCCTTGCCATATAAACTTTGTTAGGTCCATTTTCCATTTTTTGAAACAATCGTCTTTACCTATTATGGGAATCATTTGAAAAAGGAACAGAAGTTTTGGTAAGATATTCATTTTAATAGCCGAAATTCTACCCCAGAGTGTTAATTTCAATCTTGTCCAAGTTTCCATTTCTCTTTTTGTTTCTTCCCAAATTTTTTTATAATTATCTTCAAACAAATTTATATTTTTCATTGTTATTTGTATACCTAAATATTTCACTTTTTTTACAATTTGTAATCCAAATTTTTCTACCAGTTCCTTTTTCTCTTGATCTCCTATGTTTTTTACCATTAGTTTCGTTTTTTCTTTATTCAAAGCAAAACCTGATACCCTTCCAAAGTTTTCCATTTTTTCTAGAGCCTTTGCTATGCTTTCCTTTGGATTTTCCACCATTAAAACTAAATCATCTGCAAATGCCCTTATTTTGTATATTTTCTCTCCTAGGGATATTCCATTTATTTCTTGATCCAATCTGATTTCTTGATTTAATATTTCCAAAATATTTGCTTCTTGTTGTTCATAAATTGCTTTTAACCCTCTTGTGATTTGGTCTCCCATGTCCATCTGGTCTAATAATATTTTTAGAAATTTCCATGATACTTTGTCAAACGCCTTTTCCGCGTCCACAAAAACAAAGGCTACCTTCTTACTTGGTTTCATGTCTAAATACTCGATCATATCAATCACTATTCTTATATTGTCACTCATTTTCCTGCCCGGCAAGAACCCTGCCTGCTCTTTATTTATACAATCCTGCAAAACTGTCTTTAATCTTGTTGCCAATATTTGTGCATAGATCTTGTAATCATTATTAAGTAATGATATTGGTCTATAATTGGTTATAAACTCTTTATTTCGTCCTTGTTTTGGGATTACTACTATGTGCGCCTGTTTCCAGGTGTTGGGAATCTTCCCGTCTTCTAATATTCTATTTAAGAGTGTCTTCATATGTAATAATAGTGGTTCCTCTAATTTTTTGTAATGTATTGCGGTAAGACCATCTGGGCCTGGGGATTTTTCCAGTTTCATCTTAATTATCGCTTGATGAAGCTCTGTCGTGGTTATTGGGGAGTTTAGCTCTTGAATCTTTTCTTTCTTAATTTTAGGTATATCCTTTCCACATACTCTTTTATTTCAACCTCTGTCTCATTTCCTGCTTTATATAGCTTATTATAATATTTTGTAAAACACTTTTTAATTTCCTCAGGGTTATCTAAAGTTCTCCCCTCTTCCACTATTTTATCAATCAGTTTTTCCTTTTGTCTCTTTTTCAGTTGCCAGGCTAGCATCTTTCTGGGTTTATTTGCAAATTCGAACGACCTTTCTTTCATCCATTTAATATTGTCCTCAATTTCACTATTTAATATTGCTGAAGCCTGGGTTTGTAATATTTTTAGTTTTTGGTTTATTAATTCATTTTTTGGTTATTTTGCTAATAATTTTTCATTTATTCCTAGTTCCTTCCTTATTTGTTCCAGTTTTTGCTCTCTGTTTCTTTTCCTTATTACACTTTGTTGTATGTAAAAGCCTCTTATGAAAGCTTTACTTGCATCCCATATTGTCCTGAAGTCTGTATCCTGTTCTTTATTTAATTCAAAAAATTCTTTCAATAATTCTTGCGCTTTTTTCACAATCTTTTCGTTATTAAATAATCTTTCATTAAGTCTCCATCTTTTATTAGTTTTCTTGTGTTCCTTTAATTCTAATGTGACTGGGTTGTGATCTGTAATAATTTTGGTCTGTATTTCTGCTTTTTTAATTTTAGTTGTTAAGTTATTTGATACCCATATGCTGTCAATTCTGCCGGCTGATTTTTTAACTTCCAAGAAATGTGTATACTGTCTTTCTCCTGGGTTTTTATATCTCCATGTATCAATCAAATTTAAGTTTTCTACCATCTGAAAGAAGGTGTCTGGGAGTCTGCCTTTTTTGGATTTTCTTTCTCTGTCCTATCTAATTCTATTGATGTGACACCATTTAGGTCTCCCATCAAAATAATTTCCTCTTCTATAAATTCCAGTAAATTAGCTTCTACTTTTTTGAAAAATTCTGTTTTGTTACCATTCGGTGCATAAACTCCTACTATAATTAAATGTTCTTTACCTTTTGTTATTTTTACCCCTAGAAATCTACCCTCATCATCCTTAAATATTTTTTTTGCGTCTAGTTTAGGGTTCACATAGATCACAATTCCCCTTTTCTTTTTTACATCTGAGGATATAAATTCTTGACCCAATCTCTTGTTTTCTAAAACCCTTCTATGGTTTCTAGTCACATGGGTCTCCTGCAAGCATATAATATCCCATTGTTCTTTCCTCAGTACATGTTCTATTTTATTTCTCTTCCTCTTATCATTTAAACCGTTAACATTCCAAGATATAATTTTTAGATTCATTAATTTTTATTTATTATCTACAGTAGTTTCGTTGAGTAAATAAAAAAAAAGAAAAGAAAAAAAGAAAAAAAACTCAGAAATTTTAGGATTTTGATAATCTGCTTCTTCCAGTCTCTCCCCCCCCTTAATACGCGCTTATCTCTCTATGCTTGTTGTAGTGTCTGCGTTGTTTCCTCTCGCTCCAATGTTGGCTCTCCAGTTAATTCTTTTTTGTACTTCCTCCAGAATTTTCCCAGCTCATCTACTGATCTAAAAGTTTTTCTTCTGTCCTTATATGTAAAGGTGATGCCCTCAGGAAATTCCCACCGGAATCTAATCGAATTCTTCTTGAGTGCTTCTGTTACTGTCTTATAATTCTGCCTTTTCTTCAGAATTCTTTTTGGGATTTCCTTAAATATTTTGATAGGCCTATCATCTATTACTAACTTCACTTGTCCTTTTTGATGTAATATTTTGTCCTTTAAAAGTCTTGAGTTGAAAAAAATTAAGCAATCTCCTGGCCCTTTATAAGTGTCCGATCTTTCTGATTTGATCCTGAAAATTTTATCAATATCCAATAGCATCTCTTCTACCTCTACTCCCAACCAGTTTGCAATCTCCTGTGATAGTTTCTCTTGAATTTGTTCATCATGAGTTTGTGGGACGCCTCGGAAGCGGAGGACCATCTCCTTCTGACGCATCTCCATCAATGATATATCATCTAGCAGCTCTTCATGGGCTCTCTTTAGGTCGTTTATTTCTTCCTTCGTTGAGTCTTGTGATTTTTTAATGTCCTTATCTTCCATTTGCAATTTCTTCGTCATTTCCTCTTGTTTGGTAGATTTACTCCTAAGTTCTTGTACAGATTTATCCAGTTCTTTATTTTTAAGTGAGAGGTCACTTTTTTGTGTTGTTAGGGCTATTATTAGCTTTGAGTTTTGTTGGATGTTGCCAGCTAGTATGTCCAGCTTATCATTCAGGCTCTTTTCCATCCCCATTATAAGGTCTTTTATGTCAGCATTGGGGTCTGTTTCAGCTGTTGATTGTCTTCTCACTTGTAGACCTGACCCAGATGTCAGTGTAGTTTGGTATTTTTTAGAACCCATATTTGTCATTCTTTATTTCAAACCAAGAATATATATATTCCTAAACTTTGAAAATGCTCTGTTTATAGTCTATAATTTGGTCCTTTTGCCTGATAGGATTGAAAGTCAGTTAAGATTCCGGTGGTTTTATCCTATGTTGTTATCAGTTCATCTCAAATATTTAATTTTTTTTAAAAAAAGAAAAAAAAAGTCCAAGTTTTAATAAAAAATTAGTTAAATATTTTTACTTACTTTGGCAATTTTTAATTACTTTGGCAATTGTCAGAGAAAAGTTCCTTCGCAGTACTTAACATCCGTCTTAAGAGCTTATTTTCTAGAAGCTGAACTTGGTATTTCAAATGTCCTTTCGTGTATAGCTAGTTTTCTTTATGGTTGTACTTCAAGCCTGTGTCTTAGCAGCGTTTTTTAAATTATGGGAGTAATTTTCCAATTTACTTGTGAGGTGGTCCTTCTTGTTTTGTTTCTCTAGCCTCTCTTTGTTGCAGTGACTGTTTCCGCCACTATTCTTCTTCCGGCTTTTTTCCCTTCTGAGGGTGATGACTCACTCTTCCCCCCCCCAGCACCATTTTCGCCAGCTGCTTTCTTCCCTATTCCAGTCTTTTCCTCCTTCTTTCTCTCCCTTTGTATATCTCTTCCTCTTCCTCTTCCCTTTCACTTCTTTATCTTAATCTTTATCTACCCACCACTGCCTGGTCTTCAAATATTTTCTGTTCCTTCTCTTTTTCCACTGTATTCTCCACGTTTCTCCCCCTCCTTTTCCTTTTTTTCACTCACCCCTTTGTTTTACGCTGATCACCTTCTTAATGGCCGCTGCTTTGTTGTCACCGCTGCTGCTGCTGCTGCTTGCTATTTCAGCTCCTTTTCTCTCTCAACAGAGCGTCCCCCTGTAGAAGCAGGTACTCCATATGTCTCAGTTTTTATTTTCTGCCTCTTTACAAGGCTTATTTTCCACAACTTGATAAGTCTCAGAACGCTGAAGCTCCTCTCTCCATTAGCTTTACTGTCCTTTATAATATTAAGTTAGACTGTACTTTTATTTTAATTTAAGCCAGCGTTATTACCTTGTTCCTTCAGGAGTACTCTTGATTTTACAGTTTTAGTTTGGAGCAGCCTGGTGCTTTCTCATTCGGGTCTCAGGGGCGTCTCACGGTCGGGTGTGCCATCTTTTCTGCGCTGAAGTTCTTCCACCTCCCTCCACTTTTTGTGCTGGGACGGCAGAAAACCCCTTTATGCGCTGCTTGGATCTGTTTTCTTCAGTCTGGAACCTCCTCTCAGACCTCTTCAGGGTTTGCGTCGTCCTCGCTTCCCTGTCTTTTTATCCCGTAACCGTGATTGGGAGCGCTCTTACTGCAGCAGAGCGCTTTCCCTGACCCGACGCTGAGCGCACCACGCCAGGAAGTCCTGTGTTGCAGCATCTTAAGGCTGCCACATTGAACACAACGGGACCACGCACAAGAATCTGCAGACATTTCATAGAATGGCAGAGTTGGCAGGGACCCCCGAGGGTCATCTAGTCCAACCCTCTGCAATGCCCAGCGACAAAAGCACCCGAGATTAAGAGGCTCCTGCTGTACCTGCAGAGCGATATGAGCTGGTTGCCACTGTTCTTTTAGGAATGGTGGGAATGTGCTGTTGTGGAGGCAGATGATTTGATATTGTTACACTCCTAATCCCTCCTTTCCTCCCAGGAGCTTCTCCCCTTCTCCATTTTGCCTCAACTCTTTTGGGGTAGGTGAGGCTGAGAGATGGCAACTGGCCCAAGCTCCCCACCCCCACCCCGTGGTCTTCATCACTGGGTGTGGATTCAAATTCTGGCTTTCCAGGTTTTAGTCCAAATGCTCCGGCCCGTCTTCCTTGCTGGCTGCCCAGGAGTCTCCATGTGTGCTCTTTCGGGTGGCCATTGATGTGCAGAGCAGCTCATCCTCTTCCAGTGCCACTGAAGACAAAGACAAAAAGATTTAGAAGCCGCGATGGTGTCCTACTCTGGCCACAAATATTCCCACAGCATCTCATAAAGATCAATGGTGTAACAGTTCTTGGTTTCAGGCTTGCAGTCTGATGACACAAAACAAAACAAAAGGGGGAAAAACAAAATTCCGAGCTACAGTCTGCTGTTTTGAAGAAGACTTCTGCCATGGGCATGATTGACTGTGGATCAGCCATGTTTTATTCACATACTTTTTGGAGAACATTTGCTCACTGCAAACAATACATCTCCTTCCAATGTTTTTTCTTCCTGTGATTTTTACATAATGACCATTGTAGGTAGACATAAATTCTTGATGAATGGGGCCTCCTAGGAGGGGTGCCTTGTCATAAGGTTGGCTTCACTGGATAACGTTCCCTGAGCTAAGTTGTACGTGACTTAAGGCATTTCCTCCACAAGTCTAGCATTTGACATTATTAACGTAGGCGTGAACTATATATGCAAAACACTTGAGGCATGCATTTATGTTGGTATCCATTTGTCTTGGGAGACCATGGAGTGCGCCTCTGGAGGTGAAGTCAAACTGCTGGAGCATAACCCACCCCATGCACCATCCCTTTAGACCAGGCTTCCTCAACCTCGGCCCTCCAGATGTTTTCTGGCCTATAACTCCCATGATCCCTAGCTAGCAGGACCAGTGGTCAGGGATGATGGAAATTGTAGTCTCAAAACATCTGGAGGGCCAAGGTTGAGGAAGCCTGGTTTAGACTGAGAATAATTAGCTGCCAACAGTGAAAGGGGAAGTGCTCTGCTGGAGCCGATAGAGCCCAGGCACCTCATTCAAAACACAGGAGAAGAGTCGTCAAGGAGAATAGCCTCTACGTTCCTTGTTTCATGTGCTACGCCACGTAATGGACAAGTTCACCTCACTGTCCACCAGGCAGCCTCACTGGCGTTCTGCTTTCCTTTTTCTGGCAGGGTTCGGTTTGCAGCTTGGACTGCCAGTCCCGGCTTCCTTCATGGGAAGGCACTTCACCTGAGGGTGGCTGCTCCTCTAACGTGTGGTGACGGGCAGATTCCTCTTTCTCTAGGGCTCTTTGGCCTCTCTCCTGAAGGACCCTGTGTTGGCTGTGCCTACCTCTATGGGGATTTAAAGAGAAAAGCAGAGGATCATATGTTCCTATGCAGTGTTTTACCTTTTTTTTTTTTACTGCATTCAAACTCTGACCCCCCTCCAATGGAATTTGAGGAGCGGTGTTAAAATGTGACACCAGAGGGCAGAGCAGAGCAACCAGCAGCACGAAAAGAAACAGAATTTTGGAAAATGATATGATGAGGTATTACTTACCGTATTTTTCGCTCCATAAGACGCACTTTTCCCCTCCTAAAAAGTAAGAGGAAATGTGTGTGCGTCTTATGGAGCGAATGCAGGGGGGAGGCACGCAGGAAAACCCCCCAAAAGCCGCGCGGCTCTTGCGGGCTTTTCCTCAGGAGGGAGAAGGGTACGGCCAGTCAGTCCCTTCTCCCTCCTCGTAGAAAAGCCCGCAGGAGCCGTGCGCTCCTTAAAGGGTGCGCAGCTCCTGTGGGCTTTTGCAGGAGGTGGGGGTATTGCCATAGCAGCGCACAGCCTCTCCCTGCCAGAGAGGTTGTGCGGGGCTAAAGAAGCCACAGCCCCGCGCAGCCTCTCCCGGCTGGAGAGGTTGCGCGCGGCTATGGCAGAAGCCAAGACTTTGCTCTTTGGGGCTGGGAGGGGGTTGGTCAAGGGTTTGAAAATGGTATAAGTGCAATTTACTCAGAACAAAAGGCCAAATTAATAGTTAATAACGTGATGACAGAGGAATTTAAGATAGAGAAAGGGACACGACAAGGCTGCCCAATTTCCCCATTGCTTTTTATTTCAGTCCTGGAGGTTTTGCTAAATATGATCAGAAGGGACCGTCTGATTAAAGGTATACAGGTCGGAGCCAAACAGTACAAATTGAAAGCTTTTGCAAAGAGTATTAGAACTGATTCAAGAATTTGGTCATGTGGCAGGATTTAAGTTGAACAAGTTAAAAACGAAAGTTCTTGAGAAAAACTTAACACCGATAGAGAAAGAGAGGTTTCAGAAGGAGACAGGTTTAACATTGGTTAAGAAAGTAAAATACCTGGGGGTTAATATGACTGCTAAGAACTTAAACCTATTTAAAGACAATTTTTTTATAAGATATTTATTAAGATTTTATAAACAGACAAAAATTTACAAAAATTTTTTTTAAAAAAGGAACAAGAAATAAGAACAATACAAGAATACAAATAAAAAATACAGAATACATAAAAAATAAATGATAAATAAAAAAGCACAATTAAAAACAAATCAAGCTTTTCATATCTTAAGTTTCATTTACATATTTTCCTGACCTCCTCACGCCTCCCTTTTTTGTATTCCAGTTTGCATAGTTAATTCAGCAAATCCTTACCCTCTTTGTTTTTATCTTAATTATATATCTTAACATATTGAACTTCATATTTTCATCTAATTATCAATCCTTTTTTACATATTCTTTTAACTTTGTTACTAAAGCCATCTCATTTCAATCTTACATCATTTTAACATTCATTAATTTTACAATGTTTCTGCAAGTAGTCTTTAAATTTCTTCCAATCTTCTTCCACCAACTCTTCTCCCTGGTCTCGGATTCTGCCAGTCATTTCCGCCAATTCCATATAGTCTATCACTTTCATCTGCCATTCTTCCAAGGTGGGTAGATCTTGTGTCTTCCAATACTTCGCGATAAGTATTCTTGCTGCTGTTGTTGCATACATAAAGAAAGTTCTGTCCTTCTTTGGCACCAATTGGCCGACCATGCCCAGGAGAAAGGCCTCTGGTTTCTTCAGGAAGGTATATTTAAATACCTTTTTCATTTCATTATAGATCATTTTCCAGAAAGCCTTAATCTTTGGGCACGTCCACCAAAGGTGAAAGAATGTACCTTCATTTTCTTTACACTTCCAACACTTATTATCGGGCAAATGGTATATTTTTGCAAGCTTGACTGGTGTCATGTACCACCTGTATATCATTTTCATAATATTCTCTCTTAAGGCATTACATGCCATGAATTTCATACCTGTGGTCCACAACTGTTCCCAGTCAGCAAACATTATGTTATGTCCAACATCTTGTGCCCATTTTATCATAGCAGATTTAACCGTTTCATCCTGAGTATTCCATTTCAACAGCAAGTTATACATTCTTGATAATGTCTTAGTTTTGGAATCTAACAGTTCTGTTTCCAATTTTGATTTTTCCACCTGGAAGCCATTTTTTTTATCCAAGTTATAAGCCTCCCTTATTTGATAATAATGAAGCCAATCTCGCACTTTATATTTTAGTTTCTCAAAACTCTGCAGTTTCAGTTTGTCACCCTCCTGTTCCAAAATCTCCCAATATTTTGGCCATTTGGCCTCCATATTGAGCTTTTTCTGAGCCTTCGCTTCCATTGGTGATAACCACCTTGGGGTTTTATTTTCAAGTAAGTCTTTATATCTTGTCCAGACATTGAACAGTGCTCTTCTGACAATATGGTTTTTAAATACTTTATGTGCTTTAACCTTGTCATACCACAAATATGCATGCCACCCAAAAACATTATTAAAACCTTCTAAATCCAAAATGTCTGTGTTCTCAAGAAGCAGCCATTCTTTCAACCAGCAAAATGCCCCTGATTCATAGTAAAGTTTAAGGTCTGGCAGGGCAAATCCACCTCTATCCTTTGCATCAGTTAATATTTTAAATTTTATTCTGGGCTTCTTGCCCTGCCAGACAAATCTAGTAATGTCTCTCTGCCAATTCTTGAAACAGTCCATTTTGTCCAAAATTTGCAATGATTGAAATAAAAATAACATTCTTGGCAATACATTCATCTTTATAACAGCAATTCGACCAAACAAGGAAAGCTTCAGATTTGACCATATTTCAAGATCCTTTTTCACTTCTGACCAACATTTCTCATAGTTATTGTGATGGGATGATGAGCTGCTTGTGCCTAAAGTCCTAGTCCCTCAGAGTTTGGCTAAGTCCACAAACCTCTGTCTGTGACGGAGCTCCTTAAGCATGGCTCCATCAGTCGCTCGTAGAATCGGACAGTGGGCGTTTACGGAACTTCTTCCAGCATAAAAGTTCCTTAACGGAAACGCATCTTCTGGACTCTCGGCGTGACAGTTTCCGGCGAGGAGTGGGTGTCCCTATGGGAGGTCCTGAAACCTCCCCGCTATTTTCGCTGGAAGTGTCTCTGAGCCCTCCCTCCGACTCACTTTCCCTTGGAGCTCTTCCTCTCCCCCTGCTGGTTCCCTCCTCAGCGGATAAGTCTCTCTCAGCCTCTGTGAGCCCTTTCACCTCCTGTTTCTCCGATGGCAGTTCCCTGACATCCACCTCCCCTCCAGGGCCCCCTTCACCACCTCCCCTTCTCTCCTCTGCGGGAGGCGAGGGAGCAAAACCCCTGAAAGAACCTCCCTCATCTTCCGAAGTTTCGAACACTTCCCTCCACCGGTTGCTGTTTCCGGTTTCTAAGTACTCCTCCTCATCGGAGTCTGTACCTTCTTCCAACTCTGATTCCCTGAATCCTTCCAGTTCCTCCTCCTCGTCGGTGGTGCCCAAGTACTCCCTCCGGAACCTCGCTACTGGCTGAGGTTTCCTGGGGAACCTTTGGTGGAACGTTTCGATCAAGATCTCGTCACTGACCTCCTCTGCTGTCACCCAGGTGTTTTCCTACTCCGGTTCCCCTTCCCACGCGACCAAGTACTCCACCTGATTACCCTTCCACCTGGAGTCGATGATCTCCGCCACATGGTTGCTGCTTTCCCTTTCTTCTAAGACCCTTCACTGGGATTTGAAACTGCGCGCGCGCGCGCTGTTCCAATTTCCATCGGCTCTCCTGGCGGGAAATTTGGCTCCGGAATCTCTGGAATGCGGAAATCCCTCCAACGCTCTCCTTTCCCTTCCCGCTTCTCCAAGGCTCTCGCCTCCTGGCGCGCTCCAATGGTCAGCGCTGATTTGGTCAGCTGGTCCATAGACTCCGCCCTGGGCGCCCGGGAAAGTTCGTCTTTCACCGCCGAAGAAAGCCCCTCTTCGAAAAGCATTTGAATGGGTTCCGCCGATAGGTCCCACCCCAATTTATGTATCAGCATGGTAAACTCAGTCCAGTACTCACGAACCGATCGGCTCCCCTGTTTACAAGCCATCAACTGTCTGCGCACCACTCCCTGCTCAATCTCTCTGGAAAACATCAAATCCATGGCACGAAAAAACTTCCTCGTGTCCTTCAGCATTTCACTATTCCCTGCCATCAGGGGTCTAACCCAGTCTCTCGCCCCCCCTTCGAGATGGCCAACCACAAACGCCACTCGCGATGCCTCGTCGGGAAAGTCGTCAAACTGCAGATTGAGAGCATACTGCATCTCTGTCCTAAAGGCTTGATAGTTCCTGGGGTCCCCCCCAAACTTCTGCACCAATCCTGGCATCTTTCTTGCTAGTGGGGCGCCTTTTGCCTTTTCTGCATCCTGCGCCCTCCTTTCCTCTAGCCTCGCCGTTTGCAGCGCTAGCTGGACCTCCAACACCCGGTACCTTTCTTCCAGGCTTGGACCCTCTCCAGCTCCTCCTGCTCCCCCGGTTCCGGCTGGGTTGCTCATGATGCCTCTCTGCACAAGCTGCTTTCAGGGACTGTCCGATTGCTGTGATGGGATGATGAGCTGCTTGTGCCTAAAGTCCTAGTCCCTCAGAGTTTGGCTAAGTCCACAAACCTCTGTCTGTGACGGAGCTCCTTAAGCATGGCTCCATCAGTCGCTCGTAGAATCGGACAGTGGGCGTTTACGGAACTTCTTCCAGCATAAAAGTTCCTTAACGGAAACGCGTCTTCTGGACTCTCGGCATGACAGTTTCCGGCGAGGAGTGGGTGTCCCTATGGGAGGTCCTGAAACCTCCCCGCTATTTTCGCTGGAAGTGTCTCTGAGCCCTCCCTCCGACTCACTTTCCCTTGGAGCTCTTCCTCTCCCCCTGCTGGTTCCCTCCTCAGCGGATAAGTCTCTCTCAGCCTCTGTGAGCCCTTTCACCTCCTGTTTCTCCGATGGCAGTTCCCTGACAGTTATCTTTGAATAAATTTAGGTTCTTAGCGGTCATATTAACCCCTAGGTATTTTACTTTCTTAACCAGTGTTAAACCCGTCTCCTTCTGAAACCTCTCTCTCTCAATCGGTGTTAAGTTTTTCTCAAGAACCTTAGTCTTTAATTTGTTCAACTTAAATCCTGCTACTTGACCAAATTCCTGAATCAGTTCTAATACTCTTATTAGTACTAGATTCTGGCTCCTGTAGTGTCAATACTAAGTCATCTGCAAACGCTTTAAGTTTGTACTGTTTAGCTCTGACCTGAATACCTTTGATCAAATGGTCCCTTCTAATCATGTTTAGCAAAACCTCCAGGACCGAAATAAAAAGCAATGGGGAAATTGGGCAGCCTTGTCGTGTCCCTTTCTCCATCTTAAATTCTTCTGTCACCATGTTGTTAACTATCAGTTTAGCCTTTTGTTCTGAGTAAATTGCACCTATACCATTTTCAAAACCTTGACCAACCCCCATCCCCTGAAGATTTTTCTTCATAAAACTCCAAGAAATATTGTCAAAGGCTTTCTCCGCGTCAACAAATATCAAAACTGCTTTTGTATTAATGTTCACTTGCAACTTCTCTAAAATGTTAATTATATTTCTCGTGTTGTCAGACAAGTGTCTACCCGGGAGAAAGCCAGCTTGGTCTTTGTGTATCTCCTCAACTAGTACTTTTTTCAGTCTTTTAGCCAAAATATCTGCAAAAATTTTGTAATCCACGTTAAGTAGGGATATGGGGCGGTAGTTCTTAAGTTGTGTTTTTTCGGACTCAGTTTTCAGTATAAGTGTAATATAAGCTTCCTTCCACGACTCTGATGCTTTTTCCCCCTCCAAAATTTCATTACAAACCTCCTTTAGTGGTTGAATTAGCCAGTCTTTCAGAGATCTATAGTATTTTGAGGTTAAACCGTCCGGCCCTGGAGATTTGCCCAACTGCATATTTTGGATGGCACCTTCCACCTCCTGATCTGTTATTTTATAATTCAGCATTAATTTATTTTCTTGAGAGATTTTTTGTAATCCATTTGTTCTTAAAAACTGGTCTATATCAGTCTCTTTCTGTGGCCCTTGTGTATACAGTTGTTTAAAATATCTCTGGAAGCACTTTCTAATCTCCACTGGATTCTGTATATTCTTTCCTTCCACTTCCAAGTTTGTAATAGTATTAAGTTTTTGTCTTTTTTCATCTGCCAAGCCAGCAATTTCCCACATTTATTAGCCGATTCAAATGTCTTTTGTCTCATCTGCTTGATTTTCCATTCTATTTCCTGATTTATCATTTTCATATATTGTACTTGATACAACTTTATTTCTCTCAGAATCTCTTGCGACTTTGGTTTCACTCTTAATTTCTTCTCTCCTTTTATTTTCTCCAAAATTTTATCTTTTTTCTCATTTTGAGTTCTCTTCTTTATTGCATTCTGTTGAATCAGAAACCCTCTCATAACCGCTTTACTTGCGTCCCAGATTACTCTTTTTTCAACCGTAGTATTCAAATTTATCTCAAAATAGTCTCTCAAAGTTTTTTGGGCCTTCTTGGTAACTTCTGCATCTCTAAACAAGGTGTCATTCATCCTCCATCTAAAGGAACCAATTGGTGTTAATTTCATCTCCATTCTCTCTCTCTCTCTTTTTTTTAATAAATATTTATTGAAATTTTCAAAAAACAAAAAAACAATTAAAAACACGTAAAATTTACATTTCTTACTATCAATAACCAATTTCCTTCACTTCCCCACACCTCCCCTTCTTGTATTCCAGTTCCAATTTTTAGCTCAGCAAGTTCTTGTCCCCAAACTTTACCTTATTTTCTTTAATTCATTTTAGTTAACCAATTTTAACTTATAAACCTCAATCTTTATACATCAGTACTTATTCTTAAAAATCTTTTTCTAAGGTCGACCCCAATTCCCTTCCACGAATTCCCCATTTTTATGTTAGTGGCAAAACAAAATTAAATGAAACAGAATATAATTGTACACCCTTTGGATTCCCAAAGTCCCGCCCCCCCTTTCCTGGTTTCGAACCCCAACAAAAGTCCATCAGTCCATCTGCTGCCAGCCTGCCGACCTCACGTCCGAGGCTCTTAATTCTCTCTCAATTCCTCTCTGCCGGTTTTTTTGATAGTCCTTTATATTGAGCACCAAATCTCGAAGAAGCTCTGTCCCAATAAGGTCCATGTTTCTTCCAGCCAGGCCTCCATATTTAAAAGTGGAGCCAAAATCTTATTTCTTGCTTCTCTTAAGTCCAAATGTCCCAAAAGCTCCAGTTTCCACTTTAGCCAGATTTGTATTCCATAGGTCTTCAGATCTCCACATAAGGAGATCTCTCCATTCTCCATTCTTCAATTCAAACCAGATTTTCATCATCCTGATCTTATTTTCCTTTGTATCCATCTTAACCGGCCTCTGGCTCTCCTTAATCATCTGTGGCATTATAGCTCCTCCTTCCTTTTCCTTCAAATCATCATGTTTCTCTTTCATCACATTCTCAAATTTCTCAGATTTCTTTTCTTGTTCAGCTGCAGAAATTTTTAGTTCAACTACAAAACTTTTTTTTTGTTCAGCTGCAAAGACTTGAGTCAAGTCCCTCCCAGGCTCAGTAACTTTATTTACTGTTCCATTCAATATTGTAACATTTGTAGCCAAAACATCACTCTGTTCCTGCAGCTTTCCCAAGAGAAAAAAAGTCCTCTCCAGTTCAGCCAGTGTTTTTCCACTTACAGCCATTTTTGTAATGTCCTGAACCCCCTCTAGAGGGATTCTGGTTTCTTAGTATCTTCCAGTTCCAACCCAAAAGTCAAGTTAGCCTTTTCTTCTTTATTTTTAACAATTTGTTACCAAATATAACCAGCAAAGACAACAGAAACAAAGTTCTCCTTTTCCCCCAACTTTGACAGCTAGTTTGACAGCTGTCAAAGTCTTTATATCTCTTCCGCAGGCTCTCTCACCGATCGCTCCCGGGTCTTGGGGGAGGGGTGAATTCCGTTCTCAATGTTAGCTCTTATCCTCCAGCACAATCACTTATATTGCCAAAACGTGTAGTTAATTGCTTTTATCCACAAAAGAGAAAGGTGTTCTCTCAACCTTAGTTATAAAATCCTTGCTTTAAGATGTTTACAAGGCGGGTAGGCGGACTTCCTCTTTGCACCTTACCCGGTCGTACCTAATTCCCCCCAAAAATTCTCTTTTTAAGTCCAATTTCCGTATTACTCACGGGTTGTTACTTTTAGTCCAAATGTTCAGAGAAAGAAGTCAGCGCTCTCCGTCCATGGCATGCGGCTTCACTCAGTAGGGGAAGCAGTCGACTCACAGCACCGCACCGCTCTCTGTCCCCCGTTCCGGAGCCTTTAAAAAGGCTCCTTCGCGGGTCGGGGGGGTGCAAATGGTGCCCGCCGAGTCACCAGGTCCACAGGCTTCAGCGCCTGTGGTTTCCGAGGGTCCCCGCGTCACCACCGCGGCAGGACCCGACCCCTACTAAGCCGATTCCCTCCGGAGCTCGGAGGGAATCCGCCATTAGGCGATGGCGCTAACCCGGAAGTCACAATTTCATCTCCATTCTCACAGCATTATGGTCGGAGCAAGTTTTAGGGCAAATTTCCGCTTTTCAAATTTTAGGAGCCAGTCCTCTAGTTATCCAAATTTGGTCAATTCTTGTCCATGTCATTTTGGCTTCAGAGAAGAAAGTTCCCTCTCTACCCAAGGGGTTCTTAGTTCTCCAAATGTCAATTAAGTCCATGTTGTCAGTCATGTCAAAAAAGGTTTTTGGTAGTCTGCCATCTTTGGTAATTACCTGTCTTTGTGACTTGTCCATATTTGTAGACACCACTCCATTCATATCTCCCATCATAACAATGTTGTATTCCATGTAGTCCAACAATGTCTCATGCAACTTCTTAAAAAATTCAGATTTCCCCTCATTTGGTGCATAAACTCCTACTATCAAGAATTTCTCTCCTTTAATTTGTATTTCAATTGCCACAAATCTTCCTTGATCATCTTTAAAAATAAATTTCGGTGATTAGGCTCTCTTTTGCATAAATTACAACTCCTCTCTTTTTAACTTTGTCTGATGAAATAAACTCTTGGCCCAATCTTTTATTAATCAGTACTTTCCTGTGGAGCCTTATCACATGAGTTTCCTGTAGGCAAATCAAGTCCAATTGTTCCTTTTTCAATAAATGGAAAACCTTTCTCCTTTTCTCCGGGGAGTTAAAACCGTGAATATTCCAACTTAATAGTTGCAGAGACATGGTGTGATTATTTTGCTTCTCCTCCAACTGCTCCAGGTAGTTGTTCTTCTTCTGTCAGTGGTGGCTTTTTCTCTGATTTATCCAATCCCAAAGGTAGTGATACTAATTCTAATAGTCCTGGTTTTAATGCTCTTGGCTCTTCTCCTTCTTCAGCTTCTTTTTGTAGATCTTCTTCGTGGTCTCTCAAGAATTTTTCTTTATCTTCCACTGATCTTATTTTGGTTTTTTTCCTTTTAAAGGTAAAAGAAAGGCCTTGGGGAAATTCCCACCTGAAAACAATTCTGTTTCTTCTTAGCAGGGCCACCAGATCTCCGTAGTTGGCCCTAAGATCCAATAAATGTTTCGGAATATCCTTGAAGATCTCTACTCTTGATTCTTGTATCTCCAGAGTCTGCTGGAAATGCAGATTCAGTATTTTGTCTCTCTCTTCTTTCGTTCGGAGGGTAATCAAACAGTCTCTCACCCTGTTTTTTCTCCCTCCTCTTCCAAGTCTAAAAGCACTTACAATCTTAAAGTCTTGCTTAGCATCCAGGTTCCAAAAGTCTGCAAATTCCTGCGTAAGAAAGTCACTTAAACTGTCTTTTTCAAGTTCAGGTACTGTCCTGATCCTCAAATTAGTCTGTTTTTCCTTAAGTTCAATCATAGACAGGAGCGTCCGGTGGTCCTCGAGTTGTTTACATATCGGTGTGATCTTTTCCTCCACAGCCAAAGCTTTTTCCTGTGCTTCCTCAGCTGCCTTTTGGTTCGAGGTAGATTTTTGCAGCAGTCTTTCAATAGATTCTGTGTTTGAGTTCACCTTTTGCCCCAAGCTGTTAATGCTGGTGGTGTTTTGGTCGATTTTAGTTGTTTGTTCAGTAACTTGATTACTTAGTTTTTCCAAGGTTTCATAAATTTTGCTTAATACTGAGGTAAAACTCTCTTCAGATGCCATTCCTTTAGGCCCAGCTTGTACTAGATCGTTTCCTTGTGTTGCAGTTTGTACTGCAGTTTGTGCAGGGTCTTTTCCTTGTGGTACAGGGGGGCCAGATGTGGATGCTCTGTGCTGCTGCAGTACGCTGGTCTGTGTCAGTCTAACCTTACCCGATCTTGTTGTCTTTTCCTGAGGCAAGTCTGCCATAACACTTTATCTGAGGATCAAGGTCAGTCCCACGGCTCGAAGCTTGTTTTGCAGTGGAAATTTCCCTGGCCAGTTAACAGTGGAAAATCCCCAGCTAGTTGTAACAATTTCAGTATTCCTCTAGGGGGACACAGTAACAATCATGGAAACAATATGTCTTTTCCAGTTTTCCAAATTCAACAAAATAGGCAACAATTTCAAGTCCAGAGAAGCCCTTCAGAATAAAAGTATCTCACTTGCAGAGTTAACTGTCAAAAAGTAACATGGTCCATAAACAGTGCGTCTCTTATTGATCCTGGCAGTCTGTTCCCAGGGATTAAGTGGTGGTCTTTATTCTCTTTACTCTCCTTTTTTTTACAAGCAAAAAAAACCTTTCTCCTCTTCCCTCCCCTCTCCTGCAATTCTTTTAGTCTGATGTTAGGATTTAAGTCCTTTTAGACGCAACTCTCCAGGTTTTAGCTTAAAGAGTCTTTGCTTTGATCTATATACAGAAAACGGAAGGCGGACTTCCTGTTTACGCCTTCCCGCTTCAGTGCCAAATTAGTCCTTTTTCTTATGTCCCCGATCTTAAACTTTTTTTTTAAATATTTAATAAAGTTTTCACAAATAAAGCAAAGAATAATCATAACCGGAAAAAAAGCATACAAAAACAGAAAAACCACAGAACATACATCAAAAAGAAGAAAAAACACTCAATCACATAACAACAGAATAAAAAGAAAAGAAAAGAGAAAAAAGAATTAAAAACCAACTCAATTTTCTCATTTTTTCAAAATTCTCATTCGCTTATTTCTTTGACCTCCTCACGCCTCCCTCTCCTGTATTCCCAGTCATAACATTAGTTCAGCATATCCTTACCCCTTTTTCATTATAACATTTAGGTTGATTTTCATCAAATTTGCAACTTTATACCTTAACTAATTGTCCTACCATTTTTTCATACTCTTACTGATCTTATTACTAAGTCCACTTAGGTCCATTCCAGCATCATTTTAACATTCATTAATTTTACAGTGTTTCTGTAAATAGTCTTTAAATTTCTTCCAATCTTCTTCCACCAACTCTTCTCCCTGGTCTCGGATTCTGCCAGTCATTTCCGCCAACTCCATGTAGTCCATCACTTTCATCTGCCATTCTTCCAGAGTGGGTAAGTCTTGTGTCTTCCAATATTTTGCGATGAGTATTCTTGCTGCTGTAGTAGCATACATAAAGAAAGTTCTATCCTTCTTTGACACCAATTGGCCGACTATGCCCAGGAGAAAGGCCTCTGGTTTCTTCAAGAAGGTATATTTAAATACCTTTTTCATTTCATTATAGATCATCTCCCAGAAAGCCTTAATCTTTGGGCACGTCCACCAAAAGTGAAAGAATGTACCTTCATTTTCTTTACATTTCCAACATTTGTTATCGGGCAAATGGTAGATTTTTGCTAGCTTGACTGGTGTCATGTACCACCTATATATCATTTTCATAATATTCTCTCTTAAGGCATTACATGCCGTAAATTTCATACCGGTGGTCCACAACTGTTCCCAGTCAGCAAACATAATGTTGTGTCCAATGTCCTGTGCCCATTTAATCATACCAGATTTAACCGTTTCATCTTGAGTATTCCTTTTCAACAGCAAGTTATACATTCTCGAAATTATCTTTGTTTTTGGTTCTAACAATTCTGTTTCCAATTTTGATTTCTCCACCTGGAAGCCGGTTTTTTTGTCCAAATTGTAAACTTCCCTTATTTGATAATAATGAAGCCAATCTCGTACTTTATTTTTTAATTTATCAAAACTCTGCAATTTCAATTTATCTCCATCTTGTTCCAAAATTTCCCAATATTTTGGCCATTTGGCCTCCATATTGAGCTTTTTCTGAGCCTTTGCTTCCATCGGTGACAACCCCCTTGGGGTTTTATTTTCCAATAAATCTTTGTATCTTATCCAGACATTAAACAATGCTTTTCTAACAATATGATTCTTAAATGCTTTATGAGCTTTAACCTTGTCATACCACAAATATGCATGCCACCCAAAAACATTATTAAAACCTTCCAAATCCAAAATGTCAGTGTTCTCAAGAAGCAGCCATTCTTTCAACCAGCAGAATGCTGCTGATTCATAATAGAGTTTAAGGTCTGGCAGGGCAAATCCACCTCTTTCCTTTACATCAGTTAGTATTTTAAATTTTATTCTGGGCTTCTTGCCCTGCCAGACAAATCTAGAGATATCTCTCTGCCACTTCTTGAAACAGTCCATCTTGTCCAAAATTTGCAATGATTGAAACAAAAATAACATTCTTGGCAATACATTCATCTTTATAGCTGCAATTCGGCCTAACAAGGAAAGCTTCAAATATGACCATATTTCTAGATCTTTTTTGACTTCTGACCAACATTTCTCATAATTATCTTTAAATAAGTTCAAGTTTTTAGCAGTCATATTAACCCCCAAATATTTTACTTTCTTTACCAATGTTAGCCCTGTCTCCTTCTGAAACCTTTCTTTCTCTATTGGTGTTAGATTTTTCTCAAGAACTTTAGTTTTTGACTTGTTCAACTTAAATCCTGCCACATGACCAAATTCTTGGATCAATTCTAAAGCTCTTTTAACACTAGATTCTGGCTCCTGTACCGTCAATACCAAATCATCTGCAAATGCCTTCAATTTGTAATGTTTAGCTCCGACCTGTATTCCTTTAATCAAACCGTCCCTTCTAATCATGTTTAGCAAGACCTCCAGGACCGAAATAAAAAGTAGTGGGGAAATTGGGCAGCCTTAAACTTGACCTACTCACGGGTAGTTGATTGTCAGCCGAATTGTCACAGGAAAAAGGTCAGCGCTCTCCGACAACAGCTGTGCGGCTTCACTCCACGGAAAGAGCAGTTGACTCTCAGCACCGCGCCAAACCCCCGTTATGCTCCGGAGCCCCTTGCGGGGTACCCTCGCAAATTGGGGGGGGCGCTAATGGTGCCCGCTGAGTCCCACGATCACAGGCTTCTCCCACCTGTGAGTTTCAAAGGGGTCCCCGCTTCACCGTAGCGGCAAGACCCAATTTCCGCGGAGCTACTCCCTCGAGGTTAGAGGGAATCCGCCATTGCCGATGGCGCCGCCTCCGGAAGTCTCTAAAGACAATTATGAGAAATGTTGGTCAGAAGTGAAAAAGGATCTAGAAACATGGTCAAACTTGAAGCTTTCCTTGTTAGGTCGAATTGCTGTTATAAAGATGAATGTATTGCTAAGAATGTTATTTTTGTTTCAATCATTGCAAATTTTGGACAAGATGGACTGTTTCAAGAAGTGGCAGAGAGATATCTCTAGATTTGTCTGGCAGGGCAAGAAGCCCAGAATAAAATTTAAAATACTAACTGATGTAAAGGAAAGAGGTGGATTTGCCCTGCCAGACCTTAAACTCTATTATGAATCAGCAGCATTCTGCTGGTTGAAAGAATGGCTGCTTCTTGAGAATACAGACATTTTGGATTTAGAATGTTTTAATAATGTTTTTGGGTGGCATGCATATTTGTGGTATGACAAGGTTAAAGCACATAAAGCATTTAAAAACCATATTGTTAGAAAAGCATTGTTTAATGTCTGGATAAGATATAAAGACTTACTTGAAAACAAAACCCCAAGGTGGTTGTCACCGATGGAAGCAAAGGCTCAGAAAAAGCTCAATATGGAGGCCAAATGGCCGAAATATTGGGAAATCTTGGAACAAGAAGGAGACAAATTGAAATTGCAGAGTTTTGAGAAATTAAAAGATAAAGTGCGAGACTGGCTTCACTATTATCAAATAAGGGAGGCTTATAATTTGGACAAAAAAATTGGCTTCCAGGTGGAAAAATCAAAATTGGAAAAAGAACTGTTAGATCCCAAAATAAAGATACTTTCAAGAATTTATAACTTGCTGTTAAAATGGAACACACAGGATGAAACGGTTAAGTCTGCTATGATTAAATGGGCACAAGATGTTGGACATAACATTATGTTTGCTGACTGGGAACAGTTGTGGACCACCGGTATGAAATTTACGGCATGTAATGCCCTAAGAGAGAATATTATGAAAATGATATACAGGTGGTACATGACACCAGTCAAGCTTGCAAAAATCTATCATCTGCCCGATAATAAATGTTGGAAATGTAAAGAAAATGAAGGTACTTTCTTTCACTTTTGGTGGACGTGCCCAAAGATTAAGGCTTTCTGGGAG
This sequence comes from Podarcis raffonei, assembly GCF_027172205.1. Taxonomy (NCBI): domain Eukaryota; kingdom Metazoa; phylum Chordata; class Lepidosauria; order Squamata; family Lacertidae; genus Podarcis; species Podarcis raffonei. Next base: position 3,187,319 of record NC_070611.1, read on the forward strand.
ATGATCTATAATGAAATGAAAAAGGTATTTAAATATACCTTCCTGAAGAAACCAGAGGCCTTCCTCCTGGGCATAGTCAGCCAATTGGTGCCAAAGAAGGATAGAACTTTTTTTATGTATGCTACAACAGCAGCAAGAATACTTATTGCAAAGTATTGGAAGACACAAGATTTACCTACCCTGGAAGAGTGGCAGATGAAGGTGATGGACTATATGGAACTGGTGGAAATGACTGGCAGAATCCGAGACCAGGGAGAAGAGTTAGTGGAAGAAGATTGGAAGAAATTTAAAGATTATTTACAGAAACATTGTAAAATTAATGAATGTTAAAATGATGCTGGATTGAAATTAAGTGGCCTTAGCAACAAAGATAATAAGAATATGTAAAAATGGGTTGATAATGGATGAAAATACATAGAATCATAGAATCATAGAGTTGGAAGAGACCACAAGGGCCATCGAGTCCAACCCCCTGCCAAGCAGGAAACACCATCAGAGCACTCCTGACATATGGTTGTCAAGCCTCTGCTTAAAGACCTCCAAAGAAGGAGACTCCACCACACTCCTTGGCAGCAAATTCCACTGTCAAACAGCTCTTACTGTCAGGAAGTTCTTCCTAATGTTTAGGTGGAATCTTCTTTCTTGTAGTTTGGATCCATTGCTCCGTGTCCGCTTCTCTGGAGCAGCAGAAAACAACCTTTCTCCCTCCTCTATGTGACATCCTTTTATATATTTGAACATGGCTATCATATCACCCCTTAACCTCCTCTTCTCCAGGCTAAACATGCCCAGCTCCCTTAGCCGTTCCTCATAAGGCATTGTTTCCAGGCCTTTGACCATTTTGGTTGCCCTCCTCTGGACGCGTTCCAGTTTGTCAGTGTCCTTCTTGAACTGTGGTGCCCAGAACTGGACACAGTACTCCAGGTGAGGTCTGACCAGAGCAGAATACAGTGGCACTATTACTTCCCTTGATCTAGATGCTATACTCCTATTGATGCAGCCCAGAATTGCATTGGCTTTTTTAGCTGCCGCGTCACACTGTTGGCTCATGTCAAGTTTGTGGTCAACCAAGACTCCTAGATCCTTTTCACATGTAGTGCTCTCAAGCCAGGTGTCACCCATCTTGTATTTGTGCCTCTCATTTTTTTTGCCCAAGTGCAATACTTTACATTTCTCCCTGTTAAAATTCATCTTGTTTGTTTTGGCCCAGTTCTCTAATCTGTCAAGGTCGTTTTGAAGTGTGATCCTGTCCTCTGGGGTGTTAGCCACCCCTCCCAGTTTGGTGTCATCTGCAAATTTGATCAGGATGCCCTTGAGTCCATCATCCAAGTCGTTGATAAAGATGTTGAATAAGACCGGGCCCAAGACAGAACCCTGTGGCACCCCACTAGTCACATAGATATAATGTGTTGAGATATTGAGTTAAGATAAATGAAAGAGGGTAAGGATTTGCTGAACTAATCATGTGAATGGGAATACAAAAAAGGGAGGTGTGAGGAGGTCAGGGAAATAAGCAAACGAAATTTAAGATAGAAAAAACTAATTTGTTTTTAATTTTTTCTATTTATCTTTGTATGTATTTTGTATTTTTTTCTATATGTTTTTTTGTATTTTTTGTATTTTTTCTTTTTTTCCTTTCCTGTTTTCTTTTTACTCTGTAATTTTTTGTTTTTTGTAAAATTCCAATAAATATCTTTTTTTTTTTTAAAAAAAGAAAAGCCCGCAGGAGCCATGCGCTCCTTAAAGGGTGCACGGCTCCTGTGGGCTTTTGCAGGAGGTGGGGGTATTGCCATAGCAGCGCACAGCCTCTCCCTGCCAGAGAGGTTGTGCGGGGCTAAAGAAGCCATAGCCCCGCGCAGCCTCTCCCGGCTGGAGCTATGGCAGAAGCCAAGACTTTGCTCTTTGGGTCTGGGGGGGGGGACCCGGGCTTCCCCGGCAGCCCCGAGAAGCTTGCAGAGCGCTGCTCCCCAACCTGCTCTTTGGGGCTGGCGGTGGGCTTCCCCCCGCCAGCCCCAAAGAGCAGGTTGAAAGGAACCCGAAGCCTCCAGAGTGCAGCAGGAACTCCCGCTGCACTCCGGAGGCTTCGGGTTGCCTTCACGGAAGCCTGGAGAGCGAGAGGGGTCAGTGCGCACAGACCCCTCTCGCTTTCCAGGCTTCCAAGGTAGCTGCCTGAAGGCAACTGAATGCACCTTGAACGGCACCTTGTTTTAGAGGGGGAGAACAAGGGGGGGGGAATTCTCCCCCTCTCTGCGCAGCGCCTCCTGCCGCTTCGCTGAAGGGGTGCTGGGCAGAGAGGGGGAGATTTTTTTTCTTCTTGTTCTCCCCCTCTAAATCAAGGTGCGTCCTATGGTCGGGTGCGTCCTATAGAGCGAAAAATACGGTACATTTGACCAAAAAATCAAGGTTAAAAAAATGTTTTAAATAACAAATATGCCCTGTGAAACTTTAGAATGATATATCTAATATTGTTCTAATGGGGACAAATAGTGTTAAACAGGTCAGTGTAGATCCAACTTGTGTTATGAGCAATTTCTAAAGCATTAAAAAGATCCAGTATGACAAAGATACCCTTGAATTCTCCAGTGACCATTGGGATTGTTCAGCAGTTGCTGGGTGAACAATTAAAAGAGATCAGATCAATGTATGATGAATCGGAGAGAGATGAAATGGAAAATTGAGATGGAGAATATCTAGAGACCTCAGACCAGGTTGATGAAGAGCTGACAGGATTGGATGATGGAAAAGTAAAATGGGACAGGACAGATGCTATAATGGAAATGCCCTCTATTCAAGGGTTTGGATGAGAAGAGGATGGCATCATGAATGGAGAGATGGAGAGCTATTTGGATTTTTCATTGGTGGAGATGAGAGGAAAAATCCAGTCCTGGCCATTCTTCAGTTTTAGCAGAGAGAGGGTATTCTGCAAGCAATTTGGAGTGAATTTGGAGAATGATGTTATTTATGGTGCTGTCTTTTGAAAAAGACTGAGAAAAAGAAAATGAAAGGTTTTAGGTGATGATATCAAGACTCCATCGTAAATATAACAGAAAAATCAGGAAATAGATTCTGACTATACAGAACTGGGCATGAACTCAAGGATATACAATAGGGGTAAAAAAAACAGCAGAGAAATTTTTAATATGAGCATGGATGGAAGAACATACTATTATCCAATGCAGAGGAATGGTGATGGGAATTAATAGAAGTATAGCTAATTATTATTATTAATAATAACAATTTGGAATTCCCTCGGAGTTTCGTGGGAAGAAGAAATAAATGATGTTGTGACACTTTGACTAAAAAGAAATGTGATAAAACAGAAACTGGAGATGATGGATACCAACATGGACTAGATCACAGGTGTCAAACACAAGGCCCGCGGGCCGAATCCGGCCCGCCAGACCTCGTCATGTGGCCCGTGTAGCCGCCGCCAGCCGCCAGCCTTCACCTTTTATTCTCGCATATTTTTTTTTTGACACAAGAAAGCCGCCTCTTCAGCGCATGCGCAGCAGCCTACAAGCCAGAGAACGTCTGCCCTCTAGCGGCGCCGGCCGTTCTACACAGGAAACCTCCACTTTACATGTCCTTTACATAGTCCTACAGATACAACCGGCCCTTTGAGGGTGACCAAACTGCTGATGCGGCCCCCGATGAATTTGAGTTTGACACCCCTGGACTAGATGGTTTAAACAGTCCTTTTCTAATGTAACCAGCAGACAGAGAATCAGAAATATTTTTTAATCTTTGGTGTTTCTTATTTCTGTGTTTTTCCTCCCCCCTTTTTTCCCTTTTCTTTCTCTTTCCTTTTTTCTTTCTTTCCTCTCTCTTTTGTCTTTTTGATTGTATTTATTCTATCCATTATTTTACTGTATTGTGAAAACTTTAATAAAAATCAATTTGGATGTAAAAAATGGGGGGATGGAAAATTGTAGGGATAGTTTTATGCCCTAATTTCATGTGATGAAATTTGTGTTGGTATCCTGGCATACAGTTCTTTCCTGCAGTTTCAAAGTTCTTAGCTTACTTCTGAAACGCAAGTAAAATAAACATGCTAATTTGGATAAGAATTTAAAAGTATTCTTTTAGCCCATTTTGATGCCAGGCACCTGACTGAGCCAGCACCTCTAGTGCTCCTTATGGTTTCGTGGCCACTTGGCATTTCCCTCTTGGTTCTGAAAAGAAGACACCTGTGTCATGGTTGGGAAGGTTGGACTGCAGTTTTCCCCAAAGACAACAGATCCGCATAGTGAACCCTGTGGTCCTTCAGCACAGGCTGCTCTGTGATGTTTCATTCAGGGAGCTCCAGGACACCTCGTGCTGTAGAGGACCAATTGTTGGCATCCATCTGTCCCAAGAGACAATGGAGTGTGCCTCTGGGGTGAAGTCAAACTTCTGCATTAGCAGAACCAAAGTGACCTCCCTGGGGGGCAAGTGTGGGCTGTGTGTCTGGAGGTGCTGAGCTGCCCAGAGGACAAGACTCCCCTCTTGGCCTTGCTAAGGTAACCCAAAGGAAAGCAGAGCAAGACATTCGACACCAGCTTTGCTGCAGGAGTTGCCAGAAAGAGGCGTACAAGGCACCATCTAACCATACTGGGGACTCCCCTCTGGATTTGTGTAGGGTTTACTCCTGAGCCTTTTCTTCTCCCAAAGATATCCTGCAAGGCAGTGGAGCTTTAGAACCAGAGTTTTCCTTCTCCTAGAAGGGCTCCCTTCCCGGGTAGATGAGCCCCACCGGCCTTCTTGACTGTTGGACCTACTATAGTAGTACCTCGGAAGTTGAACGGAATCTGTTCCAGAAGTCCGTTCAACTTCCAAAACGACTGGAAACCAAAGCACGGCTTCTGATTGGCTGCAGGAAGCGCCTGCAGCCAATCAGAAGCCCCAGAAGCCCTGTCAGATGTTCAGGTTCCAAAGAACGTTCACAAACCAGAACTCTCACTTCTGGCGTTTGGGAGCCAAAATGTCCGAGTACCAAGGCGTTTGGGACCCAAGGTACAACTGTATTGGTCTTGTCTGCTCAATCCACTGGTGCCTGTCTTCACATGCAGGGGAAGCCCTTAACTCACTGCAGTTTGGGACCCATCAGGTACCCTCACCTGGTTTAGCCAGCCAGCCAGAGCCATTTCCCAGGGTGTGGTTGCCATTGCATGCTGACAGCTTCTAGGAGACACAGGTGAGAGCTGAGTGCAGGATGGGGACCAAAGATGGACACAGTACCCCAGAAGAAGCATGATGTGGGTGTCCTCCACTTGAGGTACCACCCCTCCCCAAACACCCCAGATAAGCAATTGGTAAGAAAACCATTATACTGAAAAGTTCATGAGTCAGTCACATAAAATATACATGACTGTAACTTGCTGTTTATTAACTGGATTTTGAATCCATTTTTGAACATTTTCATGACATTGTATAAAAACTTTGGAGCTTTTCCTTCCACTTCTGAAGTTTCCCAGCAATGATCGATGAGGTGACTAAGTATCACAGTCCTGGCACTTTCAATAACTGACTAAGTCCACCGTCAGTCCCCTACCTGGTCACTGAGCAAGCTGCCACTCCCTGTGTACACACCCCATTTACTCTGCATAGAGTGCACTCCTGCTGCAATTTTGGTTCTCCACAGCCACCAGGTGTCCCCGTTGCTCATGCTTGAGCTCTCTAGTTGCTCACTTTCACAAATGGGGTCCCCTTTGACAAGGTTCTGTAGACGATGAATGGGTATTGCTCTACACCATGGGCAGGCAAACTAAGGCCTGGGGTCCGGATCTGGCCCAATTGCCTTCTCAATCCAGCCCACGGATGGTTCGGGAATCATTGTGTTTTTACATGAGTAGAATGTGTCCTTTTATTTAAAATGCATCTCTGGGTTATTTGTGGGGCATAGGAATTCGTTCATCTCCCCCCAAAATAGTCTGCCCCCCCACAAGGTCTGAGGGACAGTGGACCAGCCCACTGCTGAAAAAGTTTGCTGACCCCTGATCTACAGCAGCTGTTCTTGAAATTGTGCTGGGTGCACAAGGTAATCACTGCAACCGCCATGAGAACAGGACAGAAAAATGAGTGGGGCTTACGAGAACAGGCTTGCTCACACTGAATGAGGGTGCAAAGTGTACAGCTCAACTATCTGAGTACACAGATTGTATACTTGTGCCTCTTATCCTAATAGGTACTCAGAATGCCATACCCATTGAGCATGCTCAGTCCTCTCTGGGCCTTTCTGAGGTCTGTCCCTCCCTCCTTCCCCATATTTATTTTTATTTCCTCCAGCCTGTGGTTCCTGCAAACCTTAAGATGTGCATGAATGGTGCACAGTTGGCATTGTGTGGACATAAGCTCCCAAAACGTTTTCTGAGTGTCCAGGTAGGGAATAAGTTTGGGGAAAATTGAATTAAGGGGCGATCTTGATTCCTGGGTAGACTATTAAATTGGGCTATTAAATTTAAGTTGACTTCAGATATGGTTTGGGGGTAACACGGGGGGAAGTGAAGGAACTGAATGGATCTGGAGCCAATCTTTTCAAAACAAACAACCTGTTTTGGTGTGAACTGATGTGGGGAGCAAATTAATTGAATAATTTGTCTGGGGTGGTTTGGACAGATAAATTGGTTGACTCACTTTATGTAACACTGGATGTATAAACCTGTAAATCAGCATTTGCAAATTTTATGTAAATATGTGTCCATGGCCCTATGGCCCAGGCCTTTTAAGTTCCCAGAGAGAGTTTCCTCTATGGCACTGCACTGCACTTCTTATCAAAGGGGATCATAGGCTGGGAGTATGTTATGGGTACAGAAACTTAAGCCTGATAAAAGACTGCCAAGCCGATAAGACTTAATGGAGCTGATGATGCATCAAAATGAGTTTGAAAAGTTTGAAAGCAAAGCCAGTCAACCCTAACACATCATGCATAGCTCTCTCAAATGAAGTCATGGATTCTTTGGTGGAAGTTATGACTGTTTAAAGTGGCATGATGCTGTTTTAAATGTGCAGACGAAACCTTAGACGTTTCATGCATGCCATCTGTTTATTTTCAAACTCCCAATAACTCTCATAGTCGTTGTTGAAATGCAGTACAGCAGTTAAGTAGCTACTCATGGAAGATGGGGCTGCATCTTAAGCAGCAAAGAAGCTATGGCGGAAAAAGGAGGCCTGGGATTTTTATTTTCCTCCCAGCTAACTACAATGCCATAAATCAATACAAAATGTTGGAAGTTGGATAAGGTGAGATTGAAGAAATGTCCTTGAAAATCTGCAAGTCAAGTGAGCTAGACTGTAGCAAAATCTGATGCACAGATTATAGGCTTGATGACAGGGTGAGGGGCAGCGGTGACAGAAAGGGGCAGTGAGGTTAGACGGCAAGGAGTGACAGCACCTGTTTTCTCTCATGCCATTTTGACCTCATTTCTTCCTTTGCAACATGCTAAATGGACTCCTTCAGAGAAATTAACATGGGCACTGGAGTGCAGGAGATGGCACAGAAAATGTATCCAGAAATTCCAAAGTTCTTAGCTGCCTCCTCCTCCTCCTCCTCCTCCTCCTTCTTCAGATTCATTTTTATTTTTTAATGTGAGTTTACTGTCAGATCTGTTCAGAATCACAGGCTGGTTTTGATTGGTTTGCTGATTTTGGATGCAATGGACAGACTGTAGGTCGTCTTGGTTGCCCCCTGCCATGGTGCTAGTCATTCTCCACCAGAAAACTGCTCAGCAAAGATGATTGCAAATATGGCCTAGAGGGCGTGCTCCAGCCCAGAGAGAAGCATGCCTTTACAAAGATGGGCGCTTGCGTTGTCTTTGTGAGTAGATGGATTTGTTTGTTTGTTTTGCAGTGGGGGACCAACAATGGAAAGCTGCCAGCTGAGTCTTCTAGACGTACTGTATTCACTTGAGTTGAATGCGCCATCAAATCTCACGCACACCTCAGTTTTCAGAACTTTGAAACCAAGAAAAGTATTTTCTGGCGAATGTAAATGTTCCATTGAATCTAATGCACACCTTACTTTGCACAACGTAATTTGGCCAAAAGAGGCGAGCATTAGATCGGAGTAAATGTCTGCAGCCCTTTTCAGGGGTGGGACCTGATTCTCCTTCTGTGCTCTGCCTCAAGTACATGCATCTGGCTGTCCTTGCCTGCCTGTGGCACTGTCAACACGGAACACCAAAACTTAGTCTGCTATCCACCAAAGAATCGTGGTTATCATCTTGCTCACCTCTCCTCCTTATGGGTTGGATCCAGTTTTAGTCATGCTTAGAGTAAGCCAATGAGAAAAGTTAGTTGCAACTTACTTAGTGATGGGGGAGAACTTTGTTTCAGTTTGCATTTAGAACCTAATTTACCAGATTTGCACTTTACAAAAAAACATGAGAACTGAAACACAGCCATCCTTCAAAAGTCACACTTACTTGAATTTTGCAACACATTTCTCCAAATGAATGTTTACAAAAATACATATGTTGGAGGCAGCGGGGTGGGGAAGTGCCTAAAAATGAACATATTAGTGAAAAAATATGGAAAATGCATTATATTAGGATAAATTACTTGCAATGATGCATGCATTAGTCAAAACTGCATACAAAAAGATGTGTATTAGAAAAACAGACATTAATAACAATGTGATATACTGTAAATAAAACACAAGAAGCTTTCAATGATGAAGTCAAAAGAAAGATGCCAATTTTTCTTTTCATGTGCATTGCCTATCTTTGTTGTTTAGAAAAATTAAAGTATTTTAAAAAAGGAGAAATGTGCACTAAAATTCTGAAGAAATTTCTTTCTTTTTTGGAAAATGGCAAATTGCTGCTGAAATGTGGAGAACTGGGTTTCAGATTTCTAGGGTTGCCATATTTCCAAAAGGACTTGTCTCTGTCTGTCTGTCTGTCTGTCTGTCTGTCTGTCTGTCTGTCTGTGTCTCTCTCATAGCAGCTCCAGGGCAGCGTCCACAGTCTCTTCTCACACTCCCTCCCTTTAACTTGGCCTTCCATTCAGTGGCATATGCAAAGTGCAAAGCCTGCCACAGCTGTCTGCGGATGCTGATGAAGATTTTAGCTGTGACAGACACAATGGGAAATTGTTTAAATGAGCTGGAAAGAGCCACGTTAGCTTTGTCATGCTTGGTGGCCCCGTGGCAGAAACGTCCCTGAGGCAGGCAAGCGTTAATCCGAAGAGACAGATGCTGAGGGACAGAATCTGCACTCCTCCCATATGTTGGGCCCCTGCTGATAATTTAATGTGTTCATGTCAATTCCTAGTTATGATCTTGGAGAAGCAACATTAAATATGCTTGATTATTTTTGTGCATGATCTTCTGTAAATAAGCACGTCAATTTCTCTCTTTTTTTGTAATTATTTTTTTCAGAAACAATAATCAAATAAGGATATAAAAATCAAACCACCATCTATCATTTATACTTCTAATAAAAAATCCTACTATTTTACAAACCATCTTTTGAGGTTCTTTAAACCTCAAGACTTCCTTCCATCCCCTTCTACTGGTTCTTTACATCTTACATCATTCTCTGCATTTTGTTATCATTTTTATCTGCTTGTTACACCTTTACATTCTCTAATTCTTTACTACTTAACAAGTGCTTAATCTAAACATGCCAATGTACCAACTTGTTTACAGTATTTCTGCACATACACAATAAATTTTCCCCATTCTTTTTTAAACTTCTCATTGTCAGTCTTTGAGTTTTGCCGTCAGCTTTGCCATTTCTGCATAGTCCATAAGTTTTATTATGCCATTCTTCTATTGTTGGCAACTGTTCTTCTTTCCATCTTTGGGCTAACAGGATCTGGGCTACAAGCACGTTAATTTCCAGGAACAAAGTTGTTGACCTTTTGGGGGGAACATCTACCCCCCCAAAACTTTTTTTGGATTTTTACAGCATTTTTCTTTAAAAATTGCCCTAGTTTTCCTGGACATTTTGCCGATTAGGCAAAGATCCACCACAGGCCATTTTGACAGTCCAATTCCTGGACATATCCTGGTTAGTCCAACGTTTGGCCTTTGATCTGAACAAGATTATAAATTATATGTTATTTTATGATCAAATTGAAAATCTCACATTTATTATTGATTGATTGTTCAGCATATAAATGGTGCCTCACGCAACACATGTGTTATGTACTGAGTTGACTATGAGCTGAATAAAGAGCATGAAATCACTTTGCGACTCTGAGTATATTTCAACATGCAAAAAGACGACGACTGCAAAGAGCTTATCTAAATTTCTGCACTGGAGGAAGACTACAGACAGACGGGAAGGAAGATGAAAGGGCAACAGACAGACCAGAGAGGAACATGACAAAGATAGTTACACGTCCGTTGATTTTGTTTGATCTAAGCACCAGTTATCTGACAGTATTGTGATTTTGCCAGCCTCTTTCTCTCCACCCTCCCAATACAAGCCAGTCCCCAGAGGCCATGTGGGCTTCCACACTAGGGCTTGCCATGCTCCAGTTGCTTCCTTTTATAGGGTAGAGGGAGGTCCACACAAAATCACCGCCCATTTGTGACCCTCCTGTGTTTATTCCTTGCTTCTTTCATTTCCCCTCCAGCTGAGAGCACTTCCAGATGGGGGCTTCATATGATAAACAGGTTCACAATAGGTTCCTTGCAATAGCTTTTAATTTTTTTGATTTATCCCATTCCCTCCCACTCCACCCCAGAAGAGCAAATTCAGATGAAATGGGAAATGTACCGGTATGTTGGCAGAAATGACTGGCAGAATCCGTGACCAGGGAGAAGAGTCGGCAGAAGAAGATTGGAAAAAATTTAAGGACTATTTACAGAAATATTGTAAAATTAAGGACTGTTGAATGATGCTGGATTGAAATTGAGTGGTTTCTAGCTGTAATGATAAAAAGGAATATGAAGAAAAAAAAGGATTGGATAGAAAATAAGGTGTTTATAAGCTGTAATGCTTTAAGTTAAGGATTTGCTGAACAAATAATTTGAAATGGAATACAAGAAGGGGAGGTATGAGGAGGTCAGAGAAATATGTTATGGAAAAGTATGGATTATGAACTATATGTTTTTTTAAAAAAACTTTTTTGTTTGTTTTTTGTTTGTATAAAAATCGGAAACTTTAATAAATATCTCTTAAAAAAATATGAAATGGGAAATGTATGGATGCTACTAAAAAAAATGCATGCACGAGGAGACCCTTCCCACAATAAACCCCTGTCTGGAATCACCCACGGAAACCCCCCTCTTTAAAAAAAATATACCTGCATGTTAGCACAGTCCTCACAGATACTGACAGTCCTTAGCCTTAGCACTCCTGTCCTTTAACAGGTGTGTAGTTTGGCTGGTACACTGACATTCGGGGGAGGGGGGACGACGACACCACACCTCCTCACTTTCACCTGAGCACAAATTTGCCATTTCATTTCCAGTCACCACCTTTTCCAGGTACCTTCTGCCATGAAGACTGGTTGCTTAGGGCAAATGGGTCACTTGGTCACTGTCTGACCAGCCTCAGCTGGCTGCCACCTGCCTCCTTTCTTACATCCGTCCATGGCGTGGCCTCCGCTGGCAGCTTCCTTCTCTTTAGTCCATGGAGACCAATACCACCCTTTGGCCTGTACTTCTAAAGCCAAAAGTAGCTCACTGCAAGGGATACCAGGAAGCAGGCAAGGAGGTTCTTGGTTCAAGTCGCAGCTGAAAGTGTTAGCTGTCAGTCTGGCAAAGTCTGGTGTTCATATTTTGTGTTCTAGGCTCAGATGCTTTGTTTTATGGGATAAACAGGTCTCATTCAATGTGTTCCTCACAAGCTCAGCAAAGGTTCTTAATGTGCCAAATCATGATTGGTACTTGTGACAAATCATTCAAATAACTTGTCCACCTGTGTTCAATTTTTGTTTCAGGGAGGTGGGAGATCTTATGGAAATATGATAATGCTCCTTTGTGCTGCTTTAAAGTCTTTGCCACAAAACCACTGAAACAGAGTGGCTGGGTGCATGAGCTCTGGGTGAGTAGCCCTTGGGATGAGCAATAACAGCTTAGAAGCCATTTCATAATAAAATAGGTGATTTAGAAGCAGAACGTAATCTGAACGGTTATACTGCGGTGTAAAGGTAAAGGGACCCCTGACCATTAGGTCCAGTCGTGGCTGACTCTGGGGTTGCAGCGCTCATCTCGCTTTATTGGCCAAGGGAGCCGGTGTACAGCTTCCGGGTCATGTGCCAGCATGACTAAGCCGCTTCTGGAGAACCAGAGCAGCGTACGGAAACGCCGTTTACCTTTCTGCTGGAGCAGTACCTATTTATCTACTTGCACTTTGACATGCTTTCGAACTGCTAGGTTGGCAGGAGCAGGGACCGAGCAATGGGAGCTCACCCCGTCGCGGGGATTCGAACCGTTGACCTTCTGATCGGCAAGCCCTAGGCTCTGTGCTTTAGACCACAGCGCCACCCATGTCCCTATACTGCAGAATATAATATGCATAAAGCCTGCATCCGTCTGTCTCAAGAGACAATGGAGTGTGTCTCCGGGGTTGAAGTAAAACTGCTGTGTCAGCAGCACCAAGAGACCTCCCTGGGACGCAAGCCTGGGCAGTGTGTCTGGAGGTCCTGGGCTGCCCAGATGACAAGACCTTACTCTCGGCTCTGCTTATGTGGTTGGAAGGAAAGCAGAGCAGTATGTTTGGCTTCTGGCTGCAGGAGCTGCTGAAAGGAAGCACACAAGGCACCATCCAACTACCTTTGGGACCAAAGGAGCCAACTCCTAGGGACTGAGGTCTTCCCCCCCTAAAATGTTTGAGGGGGCTAGCCCCACCTCCCACGTTGGTGGGCATTGCCATTCAAATGGTGTGCATGCCCTGTGTCTGGTAATTGATAATGTAGGGTGGTGCTTTCCTGGCTCCCCCCAATATTCTATTCAAGTTGGCACCCTTGTTAGAGACTCCACTCTGGATTTGTGTGGGGCTTCCTCCTTAGCCTTTTCTTTTCCTGAAGATATCCTGCAAGGCAGCAGAGGGTTATCAGAGTTTTCCTTCTCCCAGATGGGCTCCCTTCCCAGGTTGACGAGACCCATTTGCCCCTCACTTCCATCTACAGCACCTGCAGAAACCGCCTTCTTGACGGTTGGACCCATTCTTGGTCTCGCCCACTCCATCTGCCAGAGCTTCACATGCAGTGAGTCCCTAACTCACTGAGGGTTTAAAACCCATTGGCTCCCCTCACCTGGTTTAGCTGGCCAGGGGAAGCCGTTCCCGGGGTGTGGCTGCTGTCGCATGCTGACAGCTTCTAGGAGCCAAAGGTGAGAGCTGAGTGCAGGATGGAGATCAAAAGCGGACAAACCAGCCCAGAAGAAGCATGATGTGTCCCCCACCAGAGGTAGTACCCCTCCCCTAATGCCCTATGCACCCCTCATAAAGCTAATGCATGTCAAAAACATGTTTACAGTGGTACCTTGGTTTAAGAGCAGCTTTGCCTTGAAAGCAGAACATGTTTCGCTTCCTGTTGAGTGTGTTTCATTTGTAAATTGCATCCCCCACTGCTATGGGAAAGCAGGCCTTGGTTTAAGAACGCTTTGGTTTAAGAATGGACTTCCGGAACAGATTAAGTTCATAAACCAAGGTACCACTGTAGTTCAATTCAGGCAACTGATCTTGAGTTGTCTGTAGAGGAACTACTTTTTCCTCCATCAAATGTGACTTGCTTTTAAGGGCTCTCAATCTGTGTGCAGTGGGGGAAAGGGCTTACACCGTGTCAGGAGAACTGACAAGCTGAAAAGGAAATTAAACGAAACAGGCTTTCTAAAGGAAACACAATCCAATTAAAGGCTTCTCTTTCAAAGCACTGAGTAGGATTTGAAAAGTAGATTTCTGAAAGTGTTAGCTGTCAGTCTGGCAAAATCTGATGCTCATCTGATGACCATTGGCTACTCTTACACACCAAGTCACCTACAGGCTGATTATCCAATAGACTGTTTTTCTCCTTAAATACACATCTATAGACACAAACCCTGAGAAAATCGTAGATGGGGGCAAATTACTGAAAAGGAAAGTGTTAACCAACCCTCTCCCTGCCTCCCCCAAGCTGTGCTGTTCAAACCAGCAGCTTCTCAAGGCTGTATTTAGTTTCAGAAAAGAATTACAGGGTTGCATCTCTGTAGTTTGCCACTAAGAAAACAAAAGAAGAAAAGGTGTAAGATCTTTACTTGGGAAGGCAATTTTTGCAAGATGGGGTTTCAGGTGCTGTTTAAAGTAGGTTGAGGTGTGATGGAGCTAGTGATGGAGAAATCTGTCAACTTCAGTTCCTCCCAGGCTCTAATTTGTTCAATCTTTAATTCAGTAATCAACATCTGTGTATGATTTTTTTAAAAAGTCCTTATGAAAATTCACCAGCAATTCAGTGTCAATTTCTCATGCAAATTTTCTGTGCAATTTTGCTCAATCTATGCATTCTGTAAAGCGGTATCCCCTAATAGAATGCCCTGCAACATATGCATTTCTATGCAAGCTTCAGTCTAGTATACACATTTTTTTCTACACATTACTTGGCTGGAGAACTGCATTGCAAAATCTGGGTATTTGCAGATTCTGAGGGATGGTTGTGTCTTTTCAAAAAGCGTGAATTAGATATATTTGCCTTTAAATGCAAACTGAGTCTGATTTCTCTCTCATCCCTAGATGGAGCATATTCTAGAGAGGAGAAAGAAAGAGATATTCCAATTCAACAAAACTAGTGACTTCCCACTCGCCCAACTTTGACGTTTATAACCCAGAGTACATACAATTGTGTTTTAAGATTCCACCATGTCTAATTTCATCCTCTCTAACTTGTTTTTTTTTAAAAAATATGTTATGCTATTTTCTTACACTTCAGACCCTACTGTGGTCTTTGCATATGGGAAATAACTGTGTTGACTTGAAAGGGTTTCTTTAAATATTCTAAATTTGCATCTTTAATCAGTGCAGTCAATTTTGCCATCTCTGCGCATTCCAGGATTTCCACCAGCCACACTCCCTTTGAGGGTGTTCTCCTTCCATTTCTGTACCCAGAGAATCCTTGCCACTGGAGTCATATACATGAATACTGCAGAGGCTTTCTTTGGGCTTTCGCTGTCTAGTCTCCCCAGCAGGAAGAATTTTGGCCTCTTGGGAAAAGTCACTTTAATTTTAAAAATTATTTTCATTATATATCACGTCTTAAAAGGCCTTTGCTTTCCTGCAGGTCCACCACATATGATAGAATGACCCCTCACAGTCCTTACATTTCCAACATTTGTTTGATACATTTTTTTACATTTGAGCTTGCTTCTTGGAGGTTAAATGCCATCTATACAGCATCTTGTAATAGTTTTTTAAAGCTATAACATGCTGTAAATTTCATTCCTGTTTTCCAAAGCTTATCCCAAGCAGCCATATCTATATTATGTCCAACATCCTTAGTCCCAGGGCTTTTCATTCAGCCGGAGAGCACAAGAAGGCAGGTGTGCGCCATTGCCATTCCAAGAGAAGAAGGGAGGCGTTGATGATGAGTTCTTGTACCTCTTTCTCAAGAAAAATAGCACTGCCTAGCTCACTTAATCATTATTTTAACCACTTCATCCTTTGTTTCCCATGCTAACAGCAATTTGTACATTTTAGAAATTAATTTCTCATCATTTTCACATAAACCTACTTCAAAGGTTGACTTTTGCTCTGCAAATCCATTCTTTAAATCCTTTTTATAGATTTCGTTTAATTCATGATATTGGAACCAGATACCCATTAAGTTTTGTATTTAGTTGAACTTTTTAAGCTTACGTTCATTGTCCTGAAAACTCAAGAAATCTCTATATAAAGCCCATTTGGGTTGCAGATTTTATTCTTTATGTGCTCAAGCCTCCATTGCTGATAACCATAAGGGACTTTTATGTTCCATCAGATTCCTCCATATATAACATAAAGAAAAGCTTTCTGCACTTTGCCTTTGTCACACCACAGATATGAATGCCACCCAAATCTTCTGTCAGATCTTCCCAAGTCCAATAATGTAGTATTTCTTAACGTCACCCACTCTTTTAACCAAGTTAATCAAGCTGCTTCGTGACACAGTTTTAAATTAGGTAAGGCAAGACTTACTCTTTAGCATCTCTTAAATTCTTAAAACTTATTCTTGCTAAATAAATATAGTTTTGTCTTTTTGCCATTGTTTAAAACAGGGAATCGCGTTGATTACCAGCACAGTCTGAAAGAGAAACAGCATTTATTTTCGGTACTACATTCCTTTTGATGACCGGGATTCTACCCATCAGGGATTCTACCCATCCTTCTTCTCCATCTCTGTAAGTCTGCTATAACCATATTCCATATTTTCACATAGTTGTTTTGAAATAGCACTGCATTTTTATTTGCCAACCAAACACCCAGATATTTAACCTTCTTTTCAACCTTCAGCCCTGTCAAATCCTGTAATGTATATTTGATCCATTTTTTTTAAAACTAAAACCTTCGTTTTGTCCTTATCAAAAGAAAAGCCATCTAATTGACCAAACTATTCTGTTTCCCCCAGAAGCCTTTCTGCAGCGCAATCTTGTTCTCAGGGAATTCAAAGAGGACAAAGGTGGCAGGTGCTCTGTGCGAAAAGAGAACTGAGGACACCAAAGAGAACAAGGTAACCCAAACTTCCATGGTATACATTTCTGGAGCCTATACAAATGATAAAAACTAATCACACTGTTGTTCTTTCCTTTTGCTGCTGTTGTTGCACTGATTAATCTGCTTCTCTCCCACCAGAGAGACTTCCCTGGCGCCATCATGACATGTCTTTAGGCTCCAGGCAAAATGTCCCTCTTTGTCCAGGCATTCAGCCATTAAATAATTTATGGCCTGTTAAATGGGGGAGGGAACTGCTATTGTGATTATTTTATTATCATGCTACGTATTATAATGCTTTCTGTTATTTTTTAATCTTATGCTCCACAAAATGTATTCTTCATATTGTGCACAGTCCTGGGTGGTATGTACGTAAATTGAATAAATAATAATAAAAATTATAATTCTGCTAATCATGTGGAGGGGCAGGAGGGTTGCCAAGGCACTGATGCCCCGCTCTTCACCAGCTGATTCATAGCCAACCACCTCTCTGGGTTGGGAGATATTTTCAGGCACCTAAGGAGAATGCAGCCAGAACACCAAGTACCCTATTATAGTTGGAAAGAGGTGCTGCAGGCCTCCGGCTTCCACCTACAGATCCTGCAGCAACAGAAAACCCCAGTAAAAATATTTTTGCCAAAAGGAGGAAAGTTTAGGGCAGACCTATGTCAGAGCACATCTCTTTATTACAAGTGTGGAGCATCCAAACCAAAAGCTGTTCAGCTGCAGTCTGAGATGGTCTGCCCACAACCAAATTTTGTATCCTGTGTATGATGGCTCTGAATCAATGTTTTGGATAAATATCTTCCAATCCTTACTGTCACTCCAGTATATATTTACATGAATTTACTGTGTCACTGTGTTATTGCTGTTTGTTTGCCCAGAGTTTGTAAGCGCAGCTTTGTTTTGTGTAGCCAGTGTTTAATTGGCTTTCAGTGTAGTTGGGCTGATCTATGTATGTGAGAGAAAGAAGAATAACAGAGAAGCAAACGGCAGCCCATAGCCCTCATACACACTGAAATTTCACCTCATCCCATTATTTATTCCTTAATAATCTGGGAGGGAGGCAGTGGTGCCTTTCAGCTCTTCCTCCTGTGCTCCCTGACCGTACCCTTCTGTTGGAGAAAAGTGCCTTGCACCTGATATTATACAACTCCAAGGGACCTCCAGAGTTTTTAAATCTACCTGTATCTTGCTAAAACATCAACTGTCACTTGACACATAAGGTTCTCCGCAGAAGCAGCCTCCTATTAGTTCTCCATGGCATTTGTGATATATGTCCTCATAGAGGCTGACTCACCTGTCCTCTTTGCACTGTGGATTTAAGCTTTTGAGTGGTGAGTGGAGCTGGATGATGGTTTTTTTAAAAAGGAAGAATCCTCTTCTCCTCCAGTAACAGCATGTAAATCTCAACATGTAATGCCATCATCCTGGGTGAGAGCTTCCCTGGTTGCACAAACTCCCAGGGGCTGAGGCAGCCCCCCCACAAGTATTTTTGAGGGGGCCAAGCCCCCTCAATATACAGGGAGCATTTGACTCCACCCTGGCTCCTCACAGCATTGCAAGTGCAATGTCAGGGTGTTGTGTAACATTGCGCACGGACCCCCTCAAACCTCCTAAGGTGATTACGCCCCTGTGTGTCACACATCAAGATTGACCAGATATTTCTAGGATAAATGGAAGGAGGAGACTGGGGGCAGCTGCTTTTGCCATTTTTAATGTATAAAGGGAAATCCTCACCCCCCAGGAAACTCAGGCATGATTTTGAGCACAGCTTGCACCCATGTAACCTACTTGGCTTATTTAGGTCTGCCTCTTGCATGCAGACTTGCATTGTGGAGGACTGGGGGCACTTGGGAGAAGATTTAAGGGATTTTGGAAGCCATTTTGACTAAGGGCTGTAGGACTGGAATTCAGGGCAGGCGCAGCTCACCAAGTTATGTGGAAAGGAAGAGCCTTTGTTATCTCATTATTACCTTCGAGTCTCTCAAATCCATATGAAGAGAGGAGCATATTTAAAATGAATTTGTGTGTGTTTTCAATGATAGCTGGTATTTCTAGCATACGGTAAAGCTGTGATCAGGCAATCCATTTGAAGCCAGTCTGTTCTGCTGAGACTCTTTCCTTATCTCAGTAGTCCTGCCTTTTGGGGTAGGGAGGCTGGAGAAGGCCCTGGATAGAAGAAGTCTTTAGCTCAGTCGGTCTCTATTTTGGACTCTCTGGTTAGACCTGGGGAAACTTGCACTGAAATAAGTTTGCAACCTTGAAGGGAATCCCACTCAGTTCTTCCAAGTAAGTATGCACAAAATTACAGACTTAGACTGAAAAAATTACATATGAATTTTTGAATCTGTGTTCTTGGAAAACACTGGGGGTGTAGGAAGAACTCCTGAAGTTGTCAGAGCAAATTACATCTGCATTTCCTGTCAGATTGCCTTCTGTTCTGGGATGTTGTCATAAAAAAAAAAACCAGCTCCCTGAGGGAGTCGGTAAATCAAACAAATACAAGCAAAAGATCTGCTGTTGTTAAAATAGTTCTACATTCTTCTCTACCCGAATGCTCCTACAACACTCATGCTCACATGGGCTGCAACCCAAAAGGTCTTAAAGGTGTGCAAGGTGCTTTGAGGCACCTACTAAGACTTCCCTTTAAAAAACAACAAACTGTTTTAAACTATTGTTTAAAGGGAATTGCTCCCATTGTCAGAGACAGTCTATCTCTGAGTCCCACTTGCTGGCACCACGAGCGGAGAGAGCGATGCTGCTGTCCAGTCCCACTTGCGGGCTTCCCATAAATGTGGCTGGTCCCTTGTGAGAACCTGATGCTGGACCAGGTGGGGCTTGGCCTGATGCAGCAGGACTCTTCTTCAGTTCTTAAGTTAAAAACAAGAGGGGGGAGAAAGCACAACAAATGAGGGGAGCTAAATTACAAAGCGAAAAAATGAATCCTGAAATGGGCAAACAGTGCAATGGAAGAAAGGAAACAAAATAACTCTGCCCAAAATCAAAGTTGTAGTTAAACAACAGAGAAAATACAGAACTTGGTCAGAACACCTTTGGCAGAAGCTCCTTATACTGTATCTGTTCCACCTTAAAGCTTCCCTGAATTTCAGGACGGTGGCATGCGGAATATATGTGGAATAAAGCTCTATAGTAGTAGTGTAACTGTTCTGAATTAGGACTTCAGCCATGAAGCTTCCTTGTTGGGCTTGGGCCAGCAACCATCTCTTTGCCTGACCTGCCTCATCTCAGAGGGTCGCTGTGAAGATAAAATGGGAGAGAGGAAGAATCCTGCACACCCCTCTGAGTGCCTTACATGAATACATTAAATGTGCCATTTCCTCTTGTCACATGAAGATTGCTCTTGTCTCTTTCTGTCTTTCTATGGGCCCAATCCACAGTGGCCACCTGCCAGCCAGTATTGCCTGCAGGTTTATTCTTTGCAGGGATTGAACCTGCCCCGCTTTCTCATTAAGACTGAGTTTCATTAAGAGGGGTGTAGGAAATAAAGTCCACTTAATTAAAATGTGCTGCAGTTTATGTACGCTTGCCTTGAGTTATAGGCCTATAAAAAGGTAGGTGGTTATTTTTAAAATGTTTTCCTCATTAATTTATAAAGCATATTTGGGGAGCTGTAAACAGTTTTACAGGAAAATGAAACCGGATCTGCGACTGCACATCTAACAGGATGCGTTCTGTTGCCCCAAGCGAGCGCTTCTGGGGAGAGACACCATAACTGCAGCTCTGAAGGAGGTCACATCCCCGAAGGCCCTGAGGACTGAGGGCTGTGAAGCATTCAGCTCAGGGAGGCTGCTTGGGGCACCTGGTCTGACTCACAGCTGGCTGGCAGCTCCATCTCCAAGAGAGGACTTCAGGGCACAGAAGCAGCCACTGAGGGATGGGCAAGACAAGTCAGTGGAGAAGAGGGTCTGAGCTGTGAAGCAGGGTGCAGTTTGGTACCGGTAGTTTTACACTCTGGAAGTGACGGCTTTATTTTTTGGGAGGTGAGGAATGCTCTTTATGCGGCAACATGTGCTGCTTTGCTTATTTTGGAATATGCCAAGGCAGCCCGGCTCCTACACATTCTGCCAAGGGGCCCTGGAGTTCTGTCCCCAGAGCTTGGGACCCGTCTAGGAGTGCAGGAGCGCCTCTCTTTGCATCTTGCTTCTGATGGGAACTCACTAAGTGGCCTTAAGGAACGGGTAGGCAGAAGGTCAAGCAGAATTTGCCGGTACATCCCCTTAGTAAATGCAGAAAGGTTTCTGGCTCTCAAGTGTTTGATGACAGCAACAACAAAATTACCTTTCCCAGCTAAATTCGGCTGCTGAAAGGAAGAAAGTGGACCAGGAGTGGCCTTTTGTGTGAAATGACATTGAGCAGATCTGGTACAGAAAATGAATTTCTAGACTCAGAAGGACTGTCTCATTATTGTATCCCATGTTAGTTCTACTCCAAGTAGACCCACTGATATTAATGGGTGTGACTAGTGTAGGCACATTCATTTCAGTGGGCCTACTCTGAGAACCTAGTTGCATACAACCTTCTCTCCTTTTGCATCTGGCTCTCCTTGGCAGATCTTGGAGTTCTAATAAACAGAAATGCACACAGAGCAAAGACCCCAACATCTTTGTCTGCCCAGCTCTGCCTTAAGTAAGGTTGCCACCATGGGCATAGCCGGGGGGACAAGACTTGGTTAGGGGAGGCAGGACTTTGGGGGGGGGGCAGAACCAATGTGATTGGTAAATTAGTTAAATATTTTTATTGCTTTACTTGATGGGGGGGGGCTGCTGCCCATGGTTGCCACCCATCCCTAGAAAAATGGGATCACCCTGTTTCTGGACCAAAGCGTCCCCTGTTCTGTTTGGACTTTTAATGGAACACCTTTCCTCCATATTCGAGCTGTGGGTCCAGCCTGGCATGATGTGAGGGACAATGGAGAGTAGGGGGAAGGAGTTTCCTTCTGTCTCTTGCAGGTGCTCCTCCTCAGCTGCCACCCACTGGGCTAGCATGGTGGGGGTCTGCCCTGCTTGGCCCTTCTGCCACCCCAACCTCACCTCAATCCCCCGTCTTCCTCCGTGCTTGAATCTCTTCCGAGGCCAGCATGAGCGAGAGGCTGGAGCTGCAGCTCAAGTTGCCCATGGGAGCCAGCATGCAGGAATCTTTTCGCCCAACATGGGGCTCAAACGCATGACCCTGAGGTTAAGAGTCTTATGCTCTACCCGACTGAGCTATCCCGGCAGTAGGGTGTATACGGATGTGATAATACAGCCTTGTTGTGACAGTCTTGTGGGTCTGAGAGCAGCTGAAGGAGCACATACTTCTACATCCCTAATAGAACTAGTGCTTCTAATAAAAGAGCACTAGAAGGAGCAAACAGAAATATTTTATGTGCAAAGGAATCTCACATCCCAGAGAAGAGAATGAGTGAGACCTCGCCTAAAACACCACTAGACATTACAATTAGCTGAGCAATTATCATGAGGAGGTTGATCTCTGCAGCAGCAGCAGCTGAAGAAAGAGTTTAATTGGAAATCAGCATCATATACTGTACTGATTGCCAGTTGCTTCGTGTAATTTTAAAGTAATAAAAAACCCAACCCAACCTATTTGCAGAACTTCTCCCCCAAGCATGATGTGAATAGGCTTTGAAAAAGCCAAATCCTGCATTTCATGCCCAAATGTTAAAAATCTCAGTCCTTTTCTCTCCCTGGAAGCAAAGCACCACGAATTCGTGGTACTCTATTCCAGCAGTTGTGGTGTATCTTCCAGGCATTTGAACTGTGGGGACAGAGGTGGCCCCCATTCACTTCAGTGTAATAGAAAGCTTTCTAATGAATCTATACAAACAGCAAATCATGTTTTGATTTTTTTCCTGACGTGTCCAGGAAAGGTTGCCTCGGGATGGTGGTGTGCTTGGGAGGAAGAAAAAGCCCCTGAACCATTTACACATAGAAAATGAGAAGGGACGGCTGGAACACTTCTCCCCAACATCAGGTTCTCTGTGTGGAGGGAGGAGCCAGCAATGCAACATCCCACCTTTCTTGTCTGACGTCACACAGCCCAGGGAAAACGTCATCTGGTTGTCATCATAGCTACGTAGAGAAGAGAATTTTAGCAGGAGGTTTTCTCAACCTCCATAACTTATGACAAGAAAATCAGCACCTTCTGAAATTTCATTCCCCCCCCACTGATAAAGCCATGCCCTAGTGTAACTTCCAACAATATAATATCTCCTGTTCTATTTTTCAAATAAATATTCTAATGATAGATGATAATGGAGTTCTGCTAGGGTTGACATGGGCATTTTTAATCCTCAATCTTTCTTTAAGGAAAAAAAATTCATTTGACTGTTCTCTCACCTCAAGCAGGATGTATCATTTCCTGATATTTTTCACTCCTTATCTAGAATTCATCCCACTGACCCTCCTGATATTTCTGGTGAGTGTGCAGTGAGTTTATCCCTCACAAAATGTCAGAGAGAAAATGCCTCAGGAAAGCACAAAGGTTTTGAGTTTCACTTGCCTGATAGGGTTAGCAGCAAAAGGTTAATCGTTTCTCTCACCCTTTTTTGTTGGCTAAGGCACCATAATGCCAACCTAGAGACCAAGCTAATCTTGGAGCAGCTGCTAATGGTTTTCTTCTAAACATGAAGACATCTGCTTAGATTCCCCTTTTCAGTTGTGTGTTGGGTAAAAACATCAGATCAGAGGAAAATATGATACAGCCACTTTTATGCCACTGTTTGTTCACAACATATGGCTTAGTTGGGGGATGGGCAGATCATCCCCCCATTTGTGTTGCTTTCATATTTGTTCATTTGTAAGTCAGTTTTGTACTATTTCTGCATTAATTTGCAAATGTTTAAAACTGCTTGAAACTTCATATTTAAATACATATTTTAATCAGTATATATATAATTGTGCATGCTTTTAATGTAAAATACATTTAGATATGCACTTTATCTCAATGTATGCATTTCCAAACCCATTTTTATCCTAAAATGCACATTTTAAACACATTTTGGTCTCTTTATCGAGGTATAAGAAAAATTGGGACAGGGTAATTATGTTCTAGGTGGGATGCGAGTGGCGCTGCGGTCTAAACCACAGAGCCTAGGAAGGTCGGCGGTTCGAACGGGGTGAGCTCCCATTGCTCAGTCCCAGTTCCTGCCAACCTAGCAGTTTGAAAGCACACAGTGCAAGTAGATAAATAGGTACTGCTCTGGCAGGAAGGTAAAAGCCATTTCCGTGTGCTGCTCTGGTTTCACCAGAAGTGGCTTAGTCATGCTGGCCACATGACCCGGAAAAACTGTCTGTGGACAAACGTCGGCTCCCTTGGCCAGTAAAGTGAGATGAGTGCCGCAACCCGAGTCTTTTGTGACTGGACTTAACTGCCATGGGTTCTTTACCTTTTAATTATGTTCTGATTGTCCTGATAGTATAGAAGGTACACATCAGAACAATCCGAAGCCTGGGGCTTTGTATACATGGAGAAATGCACTTGTTTAGCTGATACATAGGGTTACTTGGCTGATAGCCTAGCAAAATGTACTGTGTCCACACAGTACAGCCAGCCAAACCCCCTGTAGGCCAGGTTGTGGGGAAGGACAGTCTGCTGGGACTGAAGCCCTTCTTCCAATTGTTGAATGTGTACATGGGCAGAAGTGCTGTGGGTGGGGTCCTAACTGGTGACAACCCAGGAAAGCCCTGAAACCAGTCTGCATGTCAGGGGTAGGTAGCTAACATGGTACCCTCTAGATGCTCCTGGACTACAACCCCCACTAACCCTGACCATAGGACGTGGGGCTGATGGGACTTGTAATCCAACACTATCTGAAGGGCACTGTGTTGGATACCCCTGAGGGAGGGGGCTTGGCCATGGCCTGAATAGCTGGCAACTATGATATCACAGGGGCTCACAAAGATATGGTTGCCAATGGATCAGTGGGGGGTGGTGTGGTCGAGCCTGTTCTGGTACTTAATAAAAAGATATGGTGGTTTTTCCAAACATTTTTTTTATTCCAAACTATTTAAATTATACAACAATGGGAATAGAGAAGCAGGGATGGACTGAAAGGGAGGAGGAGGAAGCAAGAGGAGGAAGTAAGGAAACTCAAGCTTCTCAGCTACGCCAAGGAGTTAGCAATATCCCCGGGTCACTAAGCACAAGTTTCAGTAAACCCAGACACATACACAGCCATGTGTGCCTCTTCTTGCTGTTCTTGCCTGTAGGCTCCAAGTTCATAGGAGGACAGAGAATGTAACTCTGTGATCCAGTATTGTACTCAAGGTAGAAAGATCTCCTTCCAGTGTTGCAGCATTAACTGTTTTGCCACAAACAAAGCAGAGAAGATCCATTGCTCTTGACTTGAAAAAAGGTTTCATATGGAGAGTATAAAATCACAATAGATACACATCTTTAAACCATAAAGAGGACTAGGTTGGTGATAACCAGGACTTCTTCCCAAAAATGGTTTTTGCAAAGCATGCCCATATGGAGATGATATATTAAATACTTGCATCGTTGATTATAGTTGGGAGGCAGGCATCCATTTTATTGTTGAAGCAGACGTGCTTCCAGATCTAGCAAGGACCATGCAATAGAAGGAAGCACTATTTTCCATAGCTCTGGTGGCTTTAAAAGCACTTTGATCTAGTTGGTGAAGCTTTCATGGCACAGAGATGAGCACTGTCATCTGCTAATATTTGTAGATCAAGCTTTTATTAAAGCTGCACAAGAGCAGAGTCCAGTAGAAACGTAGGGCTTTCTCTTATCAGCATGAGAACATCTGCAGGATACATAGCAGCTACATGGGGTGTCTGCCTAAGGCTTAAAAGTAAGTTGTGGTAAACTCAAGCAAACTCAGAGGGCATGGAGGATTATTACAGAAGTTGCCAAGAATCTGAGTACTTTTCTGGAGTTTTAACAGGACACAGAACAGCGTTTTCAAAACACGTTGTGCTATAAAAACAGGTGCACTTCAATTCCCATTGCGAAGCATGACATCACTGTTAAAATCTCATGGGAGCTGAGTAAGGAAAACATTGACTTAATCCTGTGGGCAAATAGTGCAAGAAGCAGAGAGCTTTGTTTAACTTGCAAGACATGCAGCCTCATCCTATGCAAAGTGAAGTGCGCCTCCTCTGTTGAATCCATGGGCTCAGGCGCCCCAAACTCTGCCTGGTTTGCAGCTTTAGAGTTTGGCTAAAGCAGAAGTGGGAACCTGTGGTCCTCCAGTGGTTACTGGACCCCCTTCTCCATCTTTCCTGATCATGGCTCTGCTGGGGGAACTGGAGTCCAGCAACATCCAGTAGGAAATGTGTTCTCCTGGGTGAAAGGAAGACATGGATAAGGGAGGCTCCAGGGTGAAACTGCTGAAGTGAATCAAGGTTCTGAGTAAATACTCGTGCCTTTGAGTGCTCCAAAGCACCATAGAAGCGTTGAGTATCTATCAGTATTCCCGGAACTGGTGCAGCCTTTCCCAAGGGGTCCCAAGGGACACACTCCCTGCCAGGCAAGTGGGCACAGACCGCAGCTGAGAAGAATGAGTGACATTTTACAAAGTCCTCAATTCAAATCTTGCTTTGTCACACCCACGTTTTCTCATACATACATACATACATACATCATTTTATTTGTTCAATATAACAAAACATAACAAACATAACAAAAGTAATTGTAAGTAACAAATAAAATATCAGCAAGTACACAATGAAATGGAACATTTCCACATAAGATTTAAAATTAAGATACCAGAAAATTCAATCAATACCAGCAATGCCCCAACAAAACCCTTTAAATAAGGCCCCAGCGCAGGGGTCTCAGTAGGGGAATCGTGCAAACCCACAGAGTAACGTGGGCTCCCAACCTGTGGCCCACGGGCTTCATTCAGCAAGGCTGCGGATTTTCGACGGAAGACGGCACATGCGACGCGTTAAATATTCACACTGATTTTTAATTATGCTTGTGCCGCTTTTATTCCTTCCATCTTAGTGTATTGCAGTTTGATGTCTATGGAACTCCATAAAAGCAAGACCCCATTTAGCCTGGTGCATTAAAGATGCTACAGCAGGTGCCCCAGACCCCCAGCTGCTCCAGGCAAGATCTGTCGTTACCGGAGACCCCGCGGCCGCCTCCAACTGCGAGCCGGAGCGCAGGAGCCCCAGCCGAGGAGCCCCGCTCGAAGCCCGGTTGCCAAGCGGGCCACCTCCTCGCTGCGCCCCCAGGACCCCCAGCGCTTTCCCTGGCCCGCCGCGCCCTCGAGGGCCGCCTCGGCGCCTCTCCTCCTCGGCGGCGCAGCGCGCGCCGGACAGGTGCGCCCTCGGCCGCGGGGAGCCGGCGCGGCGCGGCGCGTCTTCTGGGCGGCGGCGGCGGCATCTCGGCGCGGCGTGTCCGGGGCCGCCGGATGTGGCGGCCACGAGAGCGCGGAGCAGCGGCGCTGCGCCTGCGCCTGCGCAGTGCGCGCCCCTTCCTCCCGTGCCGGGCTGGGTCCGCCCCGCTGGCGACGCCAGGGAGGGCGAGCGCGAGCTGGCAGGTGGCGCGCCCGGCAGCAGCTCCGTTTCTCCGGGCTGGGAGGAGGAGGAGGAGGACCAAGGCGAGCCTGCGCCTGAAATGCGCGCCAGCGCCGGGAAGAGAGCGGGAGAGGCCGCCCGCGGGGATGCGGCGTCGTCGGGGGCGAACGGAGAGCGGGCTTGAGTCGGGGTCGGCGGCCAGAAGCCCGGCCAGGATGCGGCGGGCGAGGCGGCGCTGCTGCTGTGCCTGGACGGGCGCCGCGCCGGCCCCGAGCCTCCTCCTGTGGTGCCTGGGCGGATGGGCTCTGCTGGGCGGACGGAGCGCCGAGGCGGTGGCAGCGTCGTCCATCCTGCAGCTGCCTCAGTGCCAGGAGGTGAGATGCGGACGCTGCTTCTTCTTCTCCCCCCCTCCCTCCCTCTCCCTCCCCGTCGGGCAGACAGAGCCGAGCAGCGGGGGAGCCCAGCGCCAAGGCGGCCAGGAGGCGCCGCGCCCCCCGCTCTCCAGCTCGCTCTCCTCTGGCAAGTAGGAAGTTGGTCTGGCGAGAAGCGAAGCGGGCCGCGTCCCTGGCTGGGACGTCCATCCCCTCGAAGTATCCGCGCTTCTTGGCCAAGGAGGGGAGATGCCACATAAGCGCGGGGCACTGATAGGATTTCAGATGGGGCTTTGTAGGGGGAAAGCGCGCCAGGTCTGTGAACTCGGGCTGCTTCCAGGCGCCCTGTTCCTGGCGAATTCTTCCCGATTTGTTTCCGCGGAGACTAGACCTGAGCTACTTAGACGAGCGTTTGTTCGGATTCATTTGCAGGGGAGATGGATGATGTCGTTGCACCGAAGCAGGTGTGGCCTCACACTTTTCTTGTGGCCAAAACCTCCGGGTTTTTTTTGAGAGGTGGGACTGAGTTTACTGTGCAAGAGCGACAGCAATTGTGCAGCTTGAATCGGGTGGCGTGTGATCGAGTTATACCCCAAAGTAGCGACAGCAAGAAAGCGCACTTCCTAATGCTTGTAATAAGCAAGTTAGCCGATTAGTATTACCGTATTAGTATTCTCATTTTGCGAATAAAAAGCGGAGGCTGTGGGGTCGCCCCTCTCCCTCCCTCTACTCCTGTGCCATTTGCAGTAGTAGGAGCATCGTGACACGTAGAAATTAAGCGAGCAAGGAGATAAATAGACCGGGGTGAGGGAGCAGCTCCTGCTGAATTTCTGGGTGTTAGGAGCAGAGCCAGCAAAAACGGTGGCATCCTGAGAGATCGAAAAGTCCTGGTGCTTGTCTGGCAGCACAAAGCGAACACGCGTCTGCTCAGAAGTCAGGCCTATTGAATCTAATGGGGTTAGCTGCTAGGAATGGGTGTGCGCGATTGCTGCTGGATCACTTCATAACTGAGGTGCGATTTTAATTGAAATCTTCCTGGTTCTTGGCTCCTGTTCTAAGGAGCCAGCTGCACACGGCAACTAAGCAGATGCCGCGAGACCTCGATGGGCTTTCTAAAAATTAAAATCAACTCTCTCTCTCTCTGTTTAGCTTTGGACAGAGGAGCTTGAGGGAGTGCATAACCCTTTCCCTGATGACTGTTGTATTTTCTGAGTTCAACAGTCTTCTCCAGCAGCTTTTCACCTCTGTAGTGCCTGTTACCCTGGTATAAATTAATCTGGAACTCATGTGGGTGGGAGATGCATTCAGCGTGTGTGTTATTTTGAAGGAAGGAAGGAAGGAAAGAAGGAGACTTAAGTATCCTCATCTTCCTTAAAGGTTGCTTTGTCCAAAATCACAACCTCCTGAATCTGCTTTTTATTAATAGCAATAAAGCAATACTTTTAAAAAATATGTGCTTGTATATAATACAAACTTTCCCTGTAACGATGTCTGCTCATTTATGGAGGCACAAGCAGAGCCATCCTCAAGAAATGTTGATTTCATGGTTGGCTGCCCAACACCAGACCTGGGCAGACTTCACGTCTATAGGATCTACTGTACTTTATGTCTACTTTACCTTTACAAGCCCCCAAAGCCCACTCACCAGACCCAGGTGCCCCCCATGAGCTACACACTAGCGGGACTTGTATGTACAAGTACAAATCTCTATTTGAGTTACTTGAGATCAGGGCTTCTAATATGGGGGGAGGTGGGGGCTGCTTTTTGGTGCTGCTACACTTGTTGACCTGCACTTGTTGACCTACTGCAAATCAGATCCAGATTGTCTCCTGCCCACCCTCTGCACTATGGGATCTAGTGCATTTGCCAGGATCCCATGCTTGGAATGCAAATAGCTCCCTCTGGGAGGAGAGTTGATCCCTAGTGCCCCCTGCAGCATTATGGCAGAGGTTTCTGGGGCATCCCTCTGGCACTGAATTCAGTGACGCCCTCAGTCCCATTGCCATGCTAAGCAGCGTGGCTTTCTCGTGCAAGCGCTGGGCCTGAGGTTTTGCTTGTTTACTTTGTTAGATCTGTGAAAAGGACCAAGAGGGCATTGAGCTTGGCTTTTCACTTCTCTCTTCACATTTGAAACCTGTCTTCATCCCCTCCTCCAGAGAACTCAAGATGGCATACAGTTTGTTCTCACAGCAATCCTGTAAGATAAGTTTGGTGAAAAGCACCGGAAGCTGCCTTTCACCAAGAAATCTTTGTCCATATAGCTTAATATTGTCTACACTGACTGGTAGCAGTTTGCAGACAGGGGTTTCTCCCAGCCCTACTTGGAGATGTTGAGGATTGAACCTGGGACCTCTTTCACGCAAAACAGATGCTCTACCACTTAGCTAGGTTAAAGGTAAGTTGGGCTGAAGCCTGCCTTGCCATAGACCAGGGTCTCCCAAACTTGAGTCTCCAGCTGTTTTTTGGACCACAACTCCTATCATCCCTAGCTAGCAGCACCAGTGGTCAGGGATGAAGGGAACTGAAGTCCAAAAACAGTTGAAGACCCAAGTTTGAGAAACCCTGTTCTAGACGATGCACTGAGTGTCCTGACTGAGGCAGGATTTGAAACCTTATTTCCTAGCTCCTTGTTCCAAATTCTATCCACATTGGCTCCACGAGGTATTATTACACTTATGGGCTTGCCATATGTACGTATCTTTTTCATCCGATGCAGCTGATGAGGTAAGCTGTTTATTCAAAAAGGGCAGGACACACACTAAACCACTCAGCTCAGCCTTCTTCACTCTTGGGACTGCAGATGTTTTTGGATGACCTTTGGCTAAGTTGGTTGGGGCTGATGGGAGCTCTAGGGCAACAACATCCAGTGGGCAGACAATGCTTTCAAAGGGCAGCTCCGCCCTCTCCTGATTGTCTGGCTGTGAAGTCCTTCACAGTGTGCCATTGGTTGATTGACAGGTGGGCAGCCTCACCCATCTGTCAGATTTGGCCTGTCCGGGATTGAGGAGATAAGGATCTGGTCGGCCTGCCAGAAAAAAAGTTCCCCAGCCTTGGCCTACAAGGAGCTGCAACCATTTCCTCCTTTGCAACATTTGAGTGCTGATAGGATGTTCTGTGCTGTGCCTGCAGAAGTCCAAGGGGAAACCGCTGATGTCTTCCATTAAAAGGTTCAGGAGGCAGGGGCTGGGAAGCAATTCTCTGCCAAAGAGAGCTTCTGCCGGTTGCAGTAGACAATAGTGGGCTAGATGGATAAATATAAGGCAGTTTCAGAAATGCCCACTCTCACTGAAGAGTCTCTGACAGGCTGTGCTGCGTGCTCAATTTATATTGGGAAAATGTTCCATGGCTGCCTCTGCAGGGTCTTTTCTGTGGTGGCACAAAGAGTTGAAAATTATTCCTGAAGGGAATTGGCTTATTTCTTTCTCCTCCTTGTTCAGAGTAAAGCTAAGGCATTCTTATTTCACCCAGATTATGGCACTGCTGAAAAATGAATAAAATGGAAACTGAATCCCCCCCACCCATTGTTAATGTTGACGTTTTGATTAGTTCTGTATTGGTATTTTGATGGTGTTTGGATTTGATGTGGGTGTCCCTGTGCTTGGCTCTGCTGTCCTGCCACAAGGGCCTCTGCTAGGTCTGCTGGCAAGCCCTCTAAAGGGAGCTTTTGGGAGGCAGGGAGGGGGTGAAGCTGGGCTGGCCGAGAATCTCCCAGATCCTCAGCCAGTCCACTTACCAATTATGTGCCCAACTTTGACTTCTCTGCCAGAGCAGTTGCCGCTTCTGCCCTGCCCAGTGAAAACGGCAGAGTTTCAGAGATGCTGGTCACTCCCCTGCAATGTTCACCTCTGCTGTTTCTGACCAGGAGTTGTTATTATTTATTAAATTTATACACCACCCTTCATCAAGAGATCCCAAGGTGGTTCACAGAATAAAATACAGTGGTATCTCAGGTTAAGAACTTAATTCGTTCTGGAGGTCCGTTCTTAACCTGAAACTGTTCTTAACCTGAAGCACCACTTTAGCTAATGGGGCTTCCCGCTGCCGCCGCGCCACCAGAGCACGATTTCTGTTCTCATCCTGAAGCAAAGTTCTTAACCCGAGGTACTATTTCTGGGTTAGCGGAGTCTGTAACCTGAAGTGTATGTAATCTGAAGCGTATGAAACCCGAGGTACCACTGTACAAGAAAAAACACAAGTAAATAATTAAACCGAAAGGTTGTAGGATATTAATCTCTGTATATAATAAAGCCAGTTCCTGGGTTGTTCCACACCAGTCTCAAGTGATCCAGAAGCAGAGCCCAGGGTGGAACTCTACAAAGAAAAGGATAGGGATATGCAGATAAATACTAGCTTGGTTTTCAGCCGTGTCCATTTGGCTCTACCAAAAGAAATAAAGAAACTTCAAAACAGATTGCATATCCAGCACTGGAACCTGAAGTGAGTCCTTAGCTCCCTTCCTTGCCATTCGTTCTGCTTTATTATGGGTATTTTAGTAGTAAATCAGCAAACCAACCAACAGTATAAAGCCCACTGTAGGTCCTGCTTTAACAATACAGTACTTCACGAGTCGTCCTGTTCTGCCTCTTCCAAGCAGTTCTTTATGTTTCTTAATAACCAGTTATCTGAAGAGAAGCCATAGCAAGCAATTTGTTTTTGCCCTGGATCAAGTGAAAGTCAAGTTTTGAGGTCTGGCGGACATGCATGCTGAACTCAGCAACTTTCTGGAATAAAATAGTTTGGGGAAATGTTGAGGTCTTTCTCTGCCTATCTGTTGCTTTCATGGCCGGTGTGTTCAGTTTTCAAGGCCTTTTGACCTTGTAAGCAGTTTGAGAAGGAGGCAAACTTGTTGTCATTCTAGCAAAAGATTTTAGATGGTAGCAAGCTGGTGCTAAGACATAATATACATGTTAACACAAACACATTCTTTCTCCCCAGAGTTTGATCATTTTTTGTTTGTTTTTAAATGATACTGCCTTCAAATGATATCCCTCTTCCCAAAGGATAGAAAGTGGAATTGAGGGGAAGAGACTGATGGGCAGGTCTGGCTGTCTGTTGTTACTCATGCAAATACTTGTGATAAATGAATGGCAGGAGCAGGAGAATGAACAAAGGGGCAAAGTTGACCATTTCAGCTGATACTAAATTTCCTGCTGCAGTTGCAGTGACTATTAAGCCAAGTCAAAATCCAAACTTGTACATTTTAAAAAATGACATATCTATCTATCATCTATCTATCTATCTATCATCTCTCTCTCTCATATCTATATCTCTATCTACCATCTATCTCTATATCTCTATATCTCTATCTATCATCTATCTATCATCTATATCTATCTATCTATCTATCTATCATCTATCTATCTATCTATCTATCTATCATCTATCTATCTATCTATCATCTATCTATCTATCTATCTATCTATCTATCTATCTATCATCTATCTATCTATCTATCTATCTATCTATCTATATCTATCTATATCTATCATCTATCTCTATCTATCAACATCTCTGTGAGTTGAGGGAGGAGTTAGCAGCCAGCAGCAAACTTAACTCATTGCCGCATCTGGGAGCTTGCAACCAAGAGCTCTCAAACTGGGGCATTTGTGGGAGAGTTTGAGGCGGAGGCCAAGAGTAGTGTCTCTCGGTGTGAGACGGGTGAGCTCCCATTGCTCTGTCCCAGCTCCTGCCAACCTAGCAGTTCGAAAGCACACCAGTGCAAGTAGATAAATAGGTACCGCTGCGGCAGGAAGGTAAACAGTGTTTCCTTGCGCTCTGGTTTCCGTCACAGTGTCCCATTGCGCCAGAAGCGATTTAGTCATGCTGGTCATATGGCCTGGAAAGCTGACTGTGGACAAACGCCAGTTCCCTTGGCCTGGAGCGAGATGAGCGCCGCAACCCCATAGTTGCCTTTAACTGGAATAAACTGTCCAGGGGTCCTTTACCTTTACATTTTAACAGCAACACCAGAACTTGCAGCGTACTAAGTGAGGAATAATCCTCATTAATGAACTCTGCGATAGATGTTCCAGTACATATATTGAGATCTGAAGCAGCTCTTAAGGAGGCAAGTTAGGAGAATTAGCATCTAAATCAGATGTGATGAAGCACAATATATTCTGCATCTACAGCAGAAGTTGAACTTGTTCCGAGTAACTTCATGGCAAAGTCAACTAGCAATTCATACTTTCAAATGAGGCCCCCTATCCATGTTTTATACTTATGTAACTCTCTAGTCTTTGCTTATACAAGGACCCACCATTATCCCCTTTTCTGGCAAGGAAGAGTGGGTGGATTGAGAGCCTGTTTTGACAGCAAAACTCCTACCCTATGACTAAGGGTACATATATATAAGCCAACACAATGTGCCATAGACTGCTAGCGTTGCCAATATGTTGAGCTGAATAAAAACTGTTGCATTTTTTTTATAAAAAAAGTTAGGCTGATAAGAAAGTAGATTGAAGATATTGTAAGAGTCATCATCAGTCTTAACAACTAATGCATAACTAAGCACACTGACTGCCAACACCTGTTGGGATCCCCCCTCCTGAATCCTGCCTGGAGGTATTGGCCAGCTTTCTTTCTTCTTAAAAGGATTATCAAACTGTGACTTAAGAAGTGTGTTCCTGCCCCCAGGAGAGAGCAAAGGCATGACCAAAGCAGAGCAGGTGAGTCAGGAGTGGAGCCTCATGGGATTGGATGCATCAGGTGCAGCCCAAAGCATTGTGGGATGGAGGCTGGGGCTTCTGGGAGTGGGCTTTTCTGCAGCAAACTCTTACACAATTAATCTTCTGGAATCGATAGAAGTGCAGACACACTACAATGTACATATACTTGAACAGTTAGGCAAGTGAGCAGAGTGTACTGCCCTGCCTGGCAGAGGACAGCAATGACAAGAATTATTCTCAGTTAGGGAGAGGGAAACCCTCAGATCACTTAACTTCATCAGAAGACTTGGGAAAACCATGTCCCAACTCCCTGAATTGGATAATACAGTCACAGTGTTGCTTCCAAAAATGGTCACAGGAGCATATAAGCTCATTAGTTGTTAAAACTGAGTGGTATGAATGTATTTAGAGGCATGGGGAATGTTACTTCTTTGGCTGCTGGCAGTATTAGTGTGTGTGTGGTTGGGGGGGGGAGTCCCTGTGGAAATGAAAGGCAAGGGAGAACCTGGGTGAGCAGGCAGAGGAGGTGTCAATGAGGTTCCATCCCATGATTCATTTGAGATGACTAAAGAAGACAGAGGGAGACTTGGCAAAACAAATTGTGGGTTTGTGGCATGGGAAGGACAGTGCTGTGGGAAAGCGTAACCAATGGCTTCATTCTGCAGCACATGGGGCAATCAAACCTAGACGCAGCCTCTAGCTGTGGTGAGTCCCATCATGCAATCTGTTCGGAGATGCCCTCATGGTTCACCAGCTTTATTAATTCAGCTGCAAGTTCCTGTAGGATACCAGCAAACTCACCGTTTTCAAGTTCCAGTGCCGGGGCTTCCTGGAGAATCCAGAAATTTAGGAGTGGCTTTCCTGGCGGGGCAGGGATACCCCTTTTCTCCTTGGCAAATCCAAAGTTCCTATCCCTCCCCTTTCTGATCACTTTGCTTTTCCATGGAGACGGATGCAATTAATTACTATTAGGTTCCAGTTCTGCTTAGACTTTGCTGCAACTGCAAAGTCACATCTCTTTCTGGAACATTTTGTTGCATATCTCTATCCTACTTTATCAAATAATTCCTTCTTTTTATGTTTCTATATCAATATTTGAAATATTTAGGTAAAGCCATCCAATCTTACTGTTTTTCAATTATGACTCAAAATCATTTTTTAAAATTACTTTCTTGGGTTTTGATTTTGCTCCAGTTTATTTAAAAATGACCTTATTTGGGCCACTTTTCAGTGGTGGCTTAGCAAATGTGACCCTCTCTCCCTACTGATGTCTATCTTGAAACTTTACTTCGTATTTTTAAATGATAGGTGAATATGCACCTCTTCCACCAAGATTTTGAAGAGAGGGATTGGTTTTGATGAATTTGACGAGTTTCCCCCTGTTGGGCTGTTGTTTTATGGTGTTCCTCTTTTATGCTGTTGCAATTTTAATTTGGTTTAGTTTTTAAGTTTGTTTTATTGATGCATATAGCCCCGTGGCTGTAAATAAATAAATGAAGCCCATTCCACTTCTTCCCTGGTTGGGGAGAAAGTAACTCAGGTGGGGTTCTCAGCATACACCAGCACAGCCCCATTACGGCCAATAGGAAAAATATATATTTTTGTGAGCCACAAATAAGAACCCTTGATTTTTTTAAAAAAAAACATGCATTTTTAAAAACACCAAAATAGACTGCAGTTTGAAAACAAATAAAGTCTGGAGTAGGGTTACCAACAACTGGGTGAGTGGGTGGGAGTCTGGCTATTTGTGTGTGTTGGCCAGTTTCTGGAAAAGGGTAAGACAGGGTTTTATTGGGGTGCTTCCCCTTGCCTGAATGGACAGTGTTTTGTGCACCAGTGAGTGCCGAACTCTACCCTCCCGATCTCCCCCAATGGGCTGTGCCAGTAAACTCTTCAAAGGCCCTCCAGCTCCAGATCCAATGCAGGCTCTGTCCCCAGGTCTTGCTCAGATGCCCAAATTCAATCATTGGAGTTCTTGTTATTAAATATACCAAGAAAAAAGCACACCAAGAACTCAGGCCAATATAAGAACTCAGGCCAATATCAGGATTATACATCATTTCTTTAAGACCACTGCAGCTGTCCTCTGAACTTTAGAACTCTATGCCTTTAAGAAGATCTAGGGGATCTCATCTACCCCTTTAAACGCATATAAAAGGTAACAGGCTCACTTTCAAATTGAAAATGCACAGAAAAGCTCAAGATACACATTGATCTACCCACACGTAGGTGAGGAATCATATGATTATATGCTGCCTTAGAGTTTTTGATTTGATTCAACACATGTAACTATTATTAATATTGATTATTTTCAGTTCTTATCCTTGAGAAACATAGAAAATAACAGGATATATGTATCCGAAAGTATTCAAACTTACACAACCCTTTAAAAATTAGGTAAGGAACCAAATGTTATATAATACTGTTTTTAAATTATAATTCATGATAATTTAGAATTTAAATGTATTTTCATGTAACATTTGATACATCCAGCTGATGAAGGTGAATACATCGAAACAGGGCCCTGTCCTGATTTAATCCATAATTGACTTCTGACTTCTGCTCAGTGATTGAAACTAAGACCTCCACGATGAATCTGACTATGGACTAACATGAACTTATCTCTACTCATAAACTCTTATCTCTAATTCTGTAATGAATTATTGTGTTATACATATTTTTATTTGAGTTTGTAATCCTTGTCAGAATACATACTTTTGAATGGATTAGTTTCTGTTACTATTGACTATTTATTTGTGAGTAGGGACCACTCCCACTATTGAAACTTATATTGGCCTGAGTTCTTGATGTGCTTTTTTCTTGGCAAATTAAATAATTGGCAGGCCTAATCGGCAGGACATTTTATAAGAGGCACCAAGGACTTTAAAGCGTTGAACTAGTGTTCAGCTCAAGAGCTCATTTAAATCTCACAGCAGCTGCTGTGCATGTGGAGGAGTCATTTCAGTTTTGCTCATGTCAGACCTGTTGTTCTTCGAGGATCCTGCCTGCTCTCTTTTAATGAGGAGAGGAGAAAACGCCAGTGAAAAGGTCTCTTCAGAAAAATCTTGAAGAGAAAAGTGAGCTAATCACAATAAACCTTGTTGAACGGTAAACCTTGTTGAAATGGATTTCCTTCCTAGAAGTTTAACAGCTGCTGTGCCAAACTGTTCAAAATAATGTAAAAACCATTTGCTATGCATTTATTTTGATTTTTTTAAAAAAACCTCAGTCTTTGTAGCCCGGAAGCTTGGGCCTGTTAACAAGGCTTGTGGACTGGAGCAGGTGGGTTTTTACTCTTGAGCCTTTGCTGTCTACTAGAAGTCTCTTGTGGAATTGAGGTGGTGGGAGATAATCGGAGGTGGAGCTTTGTTCTGTGGGGCTGCTTGGCAAGGCAGCCCACTCATCTGTTTGACTTTTATGAAAGCAACAACTCTGTAGGTAGTGGTTTAATTCTGTCATGGTATCACTGTAAACATGCAAACTAGCGATTGTTACTGCATTAGGCAAGCAGGAGCCTTGGTTCGAAGTTTACAGCTGCTTTGTATGTGGCAGAATCATAGAGCTGGGGAGGTGGAAAGAATCATCTAGTCCAGCCCCTGCAATGCAGGAGTCTCAGCTCAAGCATCCCTGACAGATGACCACCCAATCTCTGCTTAAAGACCTCCAAGGAAGGAGCGTCCACCATCTCCCAAGGGAGACCTTTTCACTGTCCAATAGCTCTTCACAATACTTCTGAACTGCTCTCCATCCAAGGGCTATCACAGCCAGGTTTGGCGGTTCAGGTAACATACTGTGGTCAATAGCTATGCCAATACCACAAATAGCTATGCCAATACCACAATGTAGAGAACTCATGATGAATAATCGCTCATTTTCTGCTGAAGGCATGTGATCAGCAGAATGAAAAACATTGGGTGAAATCCAATGGTAGATATACTCAGAGCTGACCCATTGACACCAAGTGACTTAAATTACTTAAATTCATTACTTTAAATGAGTCCACACTAGAGTAACAATGGTTACTGTTCATTGTCACAACTTGCCCTGTCCCTTTTCTAAATTACCTGACACATATGAGACCCAGGAGAGGGTTGAGTACTTCCCTCCTAGTTTATACTGGAGGCACAAAGTGGCAGAGAATGGCAGCATGGTGAGAGATGCCTTCTCCCTCGGGGGGGGGGGGCGGCAGTGGCATTCTGAGCCAGGGGCAAGTGGTTGCCAAAACAAAAGCCATGCTTTCCTCAGTGGACCTGGGAGTCCCATTTGTGGGCACTTTGTCGTGGTGAGATAAACACCTGAGCATTGTCATTGGGGAGGATTTCTAGGCCCATGCTTTCCATGTGTTTTATTCATCATAGATAAGTAGCATGTTAGGGATAAGACGAGGCTAGACCCTGCTCCCTGAGTCACAAGTATTCTGTGTGCACGCATCTCTATTCCTGCTTTTGGTATGGATGAGTATTGGGTTGTGTGAGTGCCCACGTGCATTCTGAAGTGTTACAGCTTAGACACAGGTTTCCCATTTCAGTGACAAGCAGGCTGAATAAATTGGATAATTATAGCAAATTAAGGACACAAGGACTTAAATGTTAAGATAAAACCTTTTGCTGCTGTTCCAGTTAATTTGTGATAGCAAAGTAATTCCTGCTGCCATGATGCTAAGCGCGCTTACTTGGGAAAGAGACCTTTTGTTGTAGAAAAGGATAACATATATTTTAAAACAAAAATAATATAATGTGCCACTGTACCCATGCACAAGTCTGACCTGCTGCCTCCCCTCGTGTGTGTGTGTTTGTCTAATGCCAACTGCTGGATTTCAGCCATGAGGTTCTGCCCTGGCTGCATCACCGTCCTTAGGGTCCTTGCCCATGTGCAGCAACTGACCTGCAGGAAGAAAGTTTGAAACCACTGTCTTTTCCATTATTACCGTCACCCATGGTTAGCGTGATGCCATTGTTCTGGTGCTGGATGTAGCTGTCCTTGTTTAGAAATGGAAAGCACTGTGGGAGAAGTCCTATTTCCTGGCAGTTCAGTTCTAGGCAGGCTTCAGTATAGAAGCCAGCCAAAGCTGTCATGTTCCATATCACCTTCTGAAGGAAGGCTATCCAAAACAACACAATGATAAGGTTTACAAACTGACCTCTGACCAACTGGTCAGGCGCAAAGAGCAATTCCCTGCCTTGGAGAGTGCAGGGCCATGCATTTCTCTTAGTCCAAGATAAATGTCTAACTGCAGAACCAACTTAATAGAGGTCAGAAATATTTAGATTCAGGGACTCTTCATAGTTCCACCCTAGGTTTCACCTACAGATATTTTTTTTTTGATTGTTTGAAATTCACATAAATGCATTGTGTTTTATTTTTGAAAACAACCAGTCAACCAAACTGTTTTTGGAGCTGAAATTTGCTCAAATTTTAATCCCCATTCTTTTCTCTTAAACTTAATGTAATGGCAAGAGCCAAAAGGCCTTCTTATACTTTTTACATGAAAAGAAATTGTTTTCCTCTTCCAAGGAAGGCTGTTTAGAAATCCCTTGAGAATATTTTGTGCATCACACAGTGCAATCCTTTGGAGAATTACCAGCACTTTAAATACATTATTGCAAGGAATTGTATTACGGCTTGAAGCAAACTTTCAGTGTCTGCAGGACTTTAAAGAAAGTCTCATGCTTTTATGGTGAAAAAGTGAGAACAATTTCACATAAACCATCCATGGTGTAGAATCCCTGTGGAGGCCCCTAGGCAGTCAAGATCTTGGGGGTGCCCTTCACAAATTATCTTCTAATACGTTTTTGTAATTTCCTTTCAAGATCAAATCAATATTATTTTGATCCCTTGTCATGGGGCCCATAAAAGGTGTCTACTCTGACTGTTGGGTAATCTGGCATTCTGTAGAACAGGGTCGGCAACGTTTTTTGAGGCCAGTCAGGTCCACTCCCCGGCAGACCTCTTGGTGGGCCGGAGCGTACACCCCCTGCATGCTCTCAAGCTATTTCCGGCACACTTCCGGGACGGAGGAGCGCCCATGTGCATGCGCACACACTATTTCCGGCGCTCTGCCCACCTGAAAGTTGGTCCCCTTGGCGAGAAAAAAATGGCACCATGGGGGGGAAAGCACGGAATCCCCACGCCGATCCGCGGAACGGCTGGGGGCCACTTCCAGGAAGCTCATGGGCCAGAACTGGCCCATGGGCCTTAGGTTGCCGACCTCTGGTGTATAATATCTACTGCACAAATTGGGTAACTAACTGACTACCCTGATCAAGGAGAGAGCCAAAAGGCCCTCAGCAGGGAAATCTTTGGCTGTTTTGGCCCTTGAGCCACTTGGTTGCTCAGTTTCCAATGTTCAGGCTGTGAGCGTGTTGCTGCTTATGTCTCCAAAATGGCACCACCTGCGCATAAGAGCAGGCCTAGGGTGACCCCAAGACTTGCAGAAGTTCATGCAAATCCAAAACCACCTTTAGAAAGCCAGGAATGCAAAACCAGGTGGGAAGGGAGTATCCTGGATTAGGGCAGTAAATTCAACACGGCAACATTTTATTACAGGTCTTACTCGTTAGAGCTTCTTTTTAGTGAGTGTCCTATTTCCCTGCATTAGGTGCTCAGATGCAACAGTGACAAGTGTGGCTAAGGGGCACAGAGGCCCTGAGTGCCTTGCTAACTGCCTCTAAGGGCTGGCTTAGCCTGGTCATCGCACAGGAGAGGTAGTAGCTGTCCCTGCCTTGAGAAAATATGCAAACTGAGACATTGCTAATTTCCTTTTCTTGAAAAAGGCAATAAACTAGACCCCAAGTTAACCCAGCAATCACTTCTTTATTCTGAGCATGGGTGAATTTAGCTGATCAGGGATCATTTCCCATGTTTTTTCCTCATATATATATATATATATATATATATGTGTGTGTGTGTGTGTGCGCGCGCGCGCGCGCGCGCGTGTGCATGCACAACTTCAGGGGAAGATATTGTACCACACACTAGTTCACCAGCACAAGTATGCTCACAAAGACAGTGAATTTAATAAAAACACTAACCATACATGTGACTTGCATGGGGGGGGGGACAGACTGATACCTGGATGCTGAAGAGTGAGACAGTGTTGTGTTTCATAGGGGCAAAAGGGGGGGGGGTTCATTTCCCCTCCTGATATGCAAAACAGCATCTGTGGCCTTATTCATTATTAATGAGAAATAGATTTTACTTAATTACCAATGTCAGGAGGAAACGATCCTTTCTGCTAATGGCTATCTCCATTGCAATTATCTCTAAAGGGTAATGAGAGCTCACTTTTTGTTAATGTATCTCATTAGCCATGGATCATATTACAGCCAGCTAACCTGCTGCCCTGTTAGAGAGTGAAACATTCTCCCCCCCCCCGGAAGAAGTGTGGAGATTAATCCCCCCCCCCAGCCACACAACCACTGGGATTTTCCTTCAGGTTTTAGTGGTTTGTATCCTGCTCAGTTTGCAAGTCTGTTAAGCCCGTGGGAATATGTTGGGTCTAGATCTCAGTTCTTCTGCTTACGTGGTTGTGATGTAGGCTGATCTTCTGATATTATGTGTTTTCATTCAGATGTTGGCCAAGGCTGACCAACAGGAGTTGAGGGGCTCATTTTGTTTAGTCTCCAAATGGCTGCAGGCATATGGGCGGCAATCTGTTGGCTGCATATTGGACAAAGTACTTTCTGCATCGTTTTCTGTGAGCTGGAAGTGCCATTTCAGATTTCAGTAAATGGAAGGAAAGATTTTCAGCAAGGCTTAAAAGTTAACCCTACTCATAGATGCATTCAGGATTAAATTGCAATTCTAATCCCACATGTTTTGTAAGGCGTGTGAAAGCTGCTTACAAAATATCGCCTTACAGAAATGGCTAACGTGTTCAACTAGCGCATTATGTACGGGGGGCGGGGCAAAAATGCATCCACATAATATATGCAAACTCCAGAATGCTGTCAAACTTAGCTTGTGCATGTAATGGACTGTCTGGACACAGAGGGATGGTGGGAGGAACCAGCTGGGGAACCCCCAAGGGAAGAAGTCTCAGAGCCCCAGGAATGGTGATGGGTCAATGATTGGTGGTCAGAGAGAGAAGGCGGAGAAGACTGGGAAGAGGAGGTGTTGGAAGCTGAAGAGGTAACAGGGTTTAGTGAGTGGGGGGGGGGAGTCTATGACAGATAGAAGTCCAGGATCAGAAGCAGAAGCTGGCAAGCGGGAGGAGGCGGTCATGTCCTAGATTGGGGTGTGTAATTTAAACTGGTAAAAGTCTTCCCCATTTAGCAAATCTGAGTGTTGTTGAAGTCAACGGCGCTATCAGAAGTCCACTGTCTTCAGTGGGTCTTCTCTGAGGATGACTTATTTGGACATCACCCCTTCCTGCTAATCAGTCCATTCTGGAAGAAAGCCAGCTCAACAGGAAGAAGCTTCCAGAATAGCTCTTTGCCTCTTCTGCTGGTGTTCTATCTGCAGAGAGCTGGTTTCAATATGAAAGAACTTCTGGAAATGTAGTTCTTCCACCTGAAGTGTGGCAGACAGCCCTGTCACCTCAAGATACCACCACCCAGCAGTACTTTCCAGCCTTGCAAGGGGTTGGACTACTTGACCCTCGGGGTCCCTTCCAACTCTACAGTTCTGTGATTCTAAAATATGCAATAAAACAATCCCATTAAAACAAGAGAGTAATTAAAAGAGGAGACTCTGGTTAAGAGACCAAGGAAATGCTTGTGTAAACAGGAGGGTCATCAAGAATATATACCGTAGTTCTTTATTTTCTGTCTTTCTCCTTAAAATGAACTTCTTTTAATTTGGATTGACACTATTAACTTAATCAAAGCCGCCTCAGAAATAGACTTCCACCCTGAAACTCTTTTGACACAAGCATGGGTTTCCTTCCCAGCAGCATGTGTGTTACAGCGTCTTATACAGCTACTGCCTCAATATTTGCCTTAATACAAATAAGTTTGTATTAAATAAGAGATTTTGATAATTTTTCCTAGTTTCTCTCTCGCCCCCTCCCCCCATTTTAAAACGCATCTCCATGTTTTATGAAGCAAGTTTGGAATTAAATGTACATGGGAGACAGTTTACAGAACATCGTGGTAAGCGAGAAATGCCAAAATGCACTTCGCCATCTGCTAGAAAATCAAGGGAGACAGACATTGAAGAATCTGATGAGAAACATGGTGTGCTAGTTTCTGCTACCCCAGGTGTAAATTTGCGCACTCTTCATTCATGCAACTAATGATTCATGACTTAACACTGGTGTAATCAAGAGCAACATTTGGCCCATTACAGTACATATGTTTGAAAACAGACTGTAAAACATTATTTTTGCAAGGAATATGAAAGGCACCTAATAGGTAGAACAAAGCTTTTAGGGTCAAATAAATAACTGTGCTGAAATATGAACTGATTTCATTTTTATCAATTTCAGCGAAAGTTGTTACAACAGGTGCTTCCAGACAGGTGTTTGGTTGTGGAATGGATGCTCCTCAAAGTGTGCAGGTTTTTTGCAGCACCCATAAGGTGTCAGCGTCAAAATCCCGGCCTATTTTCCTAACCCCCTTTAGTATAGATTTACCCTTTTTAGAAAGAATCCAGTAAGTTAACACACACACAAATACACACACACCTATTGCCAACGACCCATAACTGAACGACCCTTTGCAGT
Organism: Podarcis raffonei; assembly: GCF_027172205.1. Classification (NCBI taxonomy): domain Eukaryota; kingdom Metazoa; phylum Chordata; class Lepidosauria; order Squamata; family Lacertidae; genus Podarcis; species Podarcis raffonei. Next base: position 3,231,119 of record NC_070611.1, read on the forward strand.
ATTAAGACACCAACTGAAAATTCCCCAAGAGGATAAACTTTCCTTTATTAAAGTGTGAAACAATTATTTGTGTGGGTGTGAAAACATGCATTATGTAAGGGGAAGGAGATTCCTGGATGGCTGGACTGGTCTTTTGGGCAGGGATTCAAACTCATCACTATGGATAGACAAGGAAGTTGGTAAGAATGCCAGGGGGCTGTAATAGGTTGGTGGCGTCTGCGTGATTCCTCTGGTGTAGGAAATGTCTTTCCCATTTTACTGCCTGTGAGATGCATCCCGCTGCCTATGATGCCTCCTTTTCTCTCTGGTTGCTGCATGTTGAGAAGGTGGTAGAAAAGTGTACTGCCTCTGAATGTGAGTGTTTGATTTACCAAATGCCTAGAGGGGCAGAGATGCCTCTCTCTCTCCGTGTGGCCCTTGGGATTCCCCCAGGCCACACCCATCCTCAGCCCCGCCCCTCTGGCTAGGCCACGCCTCTCAGCAGTCCCACTTCATGCCCTTCTTGGTTGCTTCTAACAGAAAGGAGTGTAAGTAGAAATTGGACCACTGTACAAAATTACATTTGCTGCTGCCATGTGGCCCCCAGAACGTTGCCTATATAGGAAGAAGGTCTTGGTTTGAACAAGGTTCCCTGTCCCTGCTGTGTAGTTATCCAGGAAGGGTTATGCAAAAGGTCACAGGGCAGCTTCAGTTCCCCCCTCTCCAAGTTGGGCAGAGAGAGGCTCCAGTTGGAAACTGCAGAGGACTCTTGCCAGGCAGGGTTGATGATTCGGAGCTAGATGGGTGGAACAAGGGTCGTGATCTGCCTTTAACCAACCTTTGGTTGGAGTGACATCATGATGAGTTCATTGCCTGCTCACCCATGGTGAGCAAGATGCTGTTCCAGGTGACCTGAAAGGGAAGCTCATTTAAACTGAAAATGAGCCCCCAGCCCCACCGGCATTTTGTTCTTACGTGGTTGTGCATGGCCAGCTAGACTGACTTATGTAGACTTACTTGCTGGCTTGTTTTTGTTTTGTTGCACCAAGTCCTCTTCCTTTCTAAGCACAGATTGCAATGGTGTCACTCACAATGCCTTCTGTCCCAATAGGTGACATATTTTACATACAGTCCTTAATGGGAATTGGGAGGTTTAAAGTAAGAGCAAAGGATGACAAGAAGAGCGCAAGATGAATCATGCCAAAGGCCCAGCCAGGAGAGCACCCTGGTCTCACCAACCAGATGCCAATGGAAACGCAGAAGCAGGACCAGAGCTGCAGGTGCCCCCCCGCCCCCCCCCCCGGAATCCTAGGACTTAGTGATGTTTCTCTTTTGTGGAGATGATGGATCCTGTGTGTGTGTGTGTGTGTGTGTGTGAGCCCTCAGGAGAAACCGCCACGTTCCATGGTTGGAACCAAGCCCTGCTCTTTTGTTTTCATCTTAAGAAAGTCCCTGTCACTCTGCATTGGCTGTTGTCACCTAGGCTGTCACTGCTGGTAAGATTAAAGTGAAATAATAAAAAGGGAGGTTGGGAAAGGGCTGAAAATGGATGGTTTATATAATATTTCTGCATTTTTAAAACCAATGAGAGTAAAGAAAAGGAAGGAATCTACCCTGGCAGCAGAGAATTAATAGCAAATGAGCAGTCTTTTGACTGCTTTCTGAGCTTGTTAATTCGTTTCACTTTCTCAAATATGACAGCCCTGCAAAGCTCATTTCAGACGCAGACTGGACTGCTGAATGCTCCAGCTGTACAACAGTGTAGGTTTCCTTCTTTCATCATGCTGGTGATGTGAGCCTTGTGGGTGCTGCGGGCAGTATGGCCCCATTGTACACCCCAGGCTAACGTGGTAAACTCTGGGTCATGAAGGAGGAGCTCCTGCTCACACTTCTCCTTAGGCTGCTTTTGCCAGTTCTGGAAAGATTTAACATCTTTGTGTAATGATTACCAACTTGGATGGCTTTGAAAGGAGATTACATAAATTCACGGAAAATAAAGCTATTGGTTGCTACTAGTCATGATGGCTGTATCTTCCCTCTCTGTATTTTGAGGGAGGGATTAAACTGCATACCAGAAATTTAGCTTTGAAGCATTAAAAATCAAAGAACCATAGAATCTTAGAGTTGGAAGGGACCCCAAGGGTCATCTAGCCCAGCCCCCTGGAATGCAGGAATCTGCTAAAGCATCCCTGAAGGAGAGTCCACAACCTCCCAAGCGAGTCTGTTCCACTGTCAAACAGCTTTTACTGTCAGAAAGTTCTTCCTGATGTTTAGTCAGATGGGTGGGGTTTAAATTATTATTTGTTATTGTTGACCCTCCAAGTGCCCCTATTTTCCAGGGACAGTCACAGATTTACAGAAGTAAATCCTGCAGAAGTAAAGCCTGCAGAAAAAAGGCAGCTCTAATGAGAACATGGTGCCCCTGAAAAGTATGGGATTTTTAAAAGTAGTAATGCTTTCAGATCAGTCTGTCTGTGGTGGACACATTTATTTTATTTGCTGTCATTCCAGGCTACTTTTCCAGGTGGTTTAGGTAATAGCAGTTCTAACTGAGGGCTGATCACTGTTGTGCCACCCAGATGCGGGACTACAATTCCCACCCTCCCCCTATTGCCTGGGGATGATGGGAGTTGTATTCCAGCAGCATCTGAAGGGTACCATGCTGGCTCCCTTTGTCTCTCAACAATTCTAGTGGTGAAACCACTGAAGCAGCCAGGTCCTCAGGTGGAGTCTAAAAACCAAAGAACAGAACCAGCTTCGCTAGCAGAAGATTAGAGCCGCACCTGTTCTCCAAAACATGCTTATTCTTCACCCTTGGCAAATAAATAAGTGTAAGGCATCTTGTCTTAAAAGTTCCAGTGGCAGGTGGGGAGATGCCATAAGCCTGGAGCCCCAACACAACTAGCTGCAGTTGCTCTCTGGAGAAGGCAGCCTCACACTGCTTTGAGGTTTTTTCTTACAGTCACGTGGTATAAAATTTTTATGAAATAAACTAAAATAAAAACAAGGGCAACAACTGCAGGGCAGATGCATGTCATACATTTAAAGCACACGCAACACGCAAGACTTCTTCCGGAGAATTCTGGGAACTGTACTTTCCCTCTGCAGAGTTTCACACCCCCGGGCCCTTAACCAACTGCAGTTTCCCAGGAGTCCTTGGGGGAAGCCGAATGCTGTAAATGTGCATAGAAGGAGCTTTAAATGTGTGGTGTGGGCCTGCCCTCTGAGTAAAGCCTTTTTAACGCAGATCTTCATGCCAGGGGCTTGGGGAGACGATGCTGCCTAAGATTTGAGAACTGTTATACCTTCAACCCTTTTCATTGGTGCTTCAGTGCTCTCTCTCTCCCTCTGTCATTTATAAGAATCTGCTGAAGAGCTAACAGCTTCACAGTTAACTGTGCTTAACCATAGCACAGAATTGCAAACTTGCTCTGTTGTGAGACCTTCTCATTTTAAGAGCTTCTTCAACCTTGAATTGCAGTTTTCACAATCAGAAAATGCTGTTTATTGCACATTTCTAAGCCTCGCTGCTGCTGCAAAAAGCAAACAAACCTCCAGAACATGATTAAGGGAGAGATTGAAGGCTATAATTGAGGATGCCAGAGATATCTTTTACTTCTCTCTTCCTGAAGGTCACCAGTCTTCAGTTGTCACAAATAGGCCAACAGATTTTCAAACAGATACTGCATATATTCACAACAAAAGCAATGACCATCTTCACATCCCAGAAGGGAGATATGCTGGGCTTATTGGACTTTTTGCACAGAACAGGAAAAGAAGATCTGAATGTGTTGCTTCAGTGGAGAGGAAGGAGAACCATAGTCTGGTCTTCCTCCTACATCAGGTGTATCTCTGACACTGACATGCAGAAGGTCTCTTACTATCCCCCCAGACAGTGTATTCAGTGCAGACCTAAATAGTCCAAAAGTCTAACTTGGTATAAGGCATCTTCCTGTGTCCCTAGAACATTTTTCCAAAGTAGGGCTAATTCACACATTAAGCACATTACACATTACACATACAGCACATTAAAAAAAATACAATTGGGTGATGACTGGGAGCAGAAAAACCACCCATGTTTCTTCTCCACCAAAATCTGAGCTTTTCAATAGAGGTAGTTCACACTCTCAGTTGCCATTCTTTGTTGTGTACAGTCATCAACTGTACACAATTTCTGTTCTTCTCAAGGAACTACTGTATAACCTCAAAAGCTTCTCAATGTTTTTCGAAGCTTTGCCAGCCTTCTCTGAGCGAGGGAGTCCTGAGCTGAGTCACTCGGGGTTCTTTCTGAAGGCTTGTGCGTTTTTTGTGCTCCTTGGGTAGAAAAGCCCAGTGTTGTGCTGAAGGCAATTGAGTGGAGCAAAGCAAGGGGGCAGAGCTGTCTCCGAAGTTGGCAATTTAAGGATGTGTACACTCTGGCAAACCAGAGCAGCGCACGGAAACGCCGTTTACCTTCCCACCAGAAATTTCACACTAAATCCTCAGCAGCAGCACCACACTAAATTCTTAGCCTTGATTCACTCATATACTGTATATAGTATGATTGATTGATTGATTGATTGATTGAATTGGTTGATGACTGTACACAACAAAGAATGGCAACTGAGAATGGGGGGTTGAAGAGGGTCACTTGGGAAGAGTGAGAAATGTCTCTATTTTCATCTGAGGACTGTTGGAGGGTATACGCTATTTTAATTCTGCATGCTTTAGCTCAGTGCTGAAGTTTAAACCCCAGAAGGTTTTTGCTTACAAAATTCTGACATCCTGATACTAGCACCATGAAATGATGAAGCTTTATGAAGAGCTTCAAATAATATTGTCACACACTTTTTTAAAGTAGGAATTTGCAGTTGTATTGGAAGGTTTAAAGGTGGTTTACTCTAGCCGTGGATGAATCCTAGATGGATCTAGTCTATTTCACTTTTGCATGTGTTCAATCTCATAATTCCATTCTTTTCTTTTTCCATGTTAATTTGTGATCTTTCTTCCTGAAAAAAGTGTGGAATTCTGCATTTGAACATTTATTTAAATATTATTTTGCAACCTATTTTCTCTCAAAGCATTAATTTTTACAAATGTGTTTTCCCTTAAAAATGCATTTTATATGATTTCTTTGCAATAAAGGCTGTATAACAAATATTTTGGATAAATAAATGTTTCAATACTGGAGGGTTGTTTTTGTTTTAGCTGAAAACTGTGTCAAAATTAGGGAAGCACAAAACCGCTGAATAACTTAAGTTCTGCTCTACAAATTAGTCCATGAAGTGCAGATCAGGCACAAAACTCGGGTGGAAGTTTGGTTTTGTGTAAAAAGATGTCTGGCTATTAATTTTCACTCCAATAGACAGAATGACATTTTGATTACTTCTTCAAGAGTTCTAAAAGTTCCTTGCAATATGATGCTATTGTGGGAAGCCTAAGATGAAGAGATGATCTGTGACTTTGTGCAATCCTTTATCATAGGGAAAAGCTAACTCTTAGCTCTTGTGAGTGTGACCCCATTCACACATGCGGTAGCAGCCCATATGGCAGGGCCAGCTGCTGTGGGGTCTGCCTCCTGACACTGGTGCCTCCGCTGCTTACCTGGGTGGGACTCTGGGGTAGGGCAGCAGAATGGTCTAGACTGTGTGCGTGCACTGCTGGTGTGCCGACACTGACCTGTCCGCGATCCCAGTCCTGCCCAGGTAAGATGCAGGGATGCCAGTGTTGGGAGGTTGCTCTTGGGATGCTACTCCACACACGAAAATGATCGCTTAAGGTTGCAGTCATGTTGTAGCCTCCTTGAAAGGCTAGCAGGTTAATACAGTTGGTAGGCTGGGTGCCAGCTATGGGCAACCTGGTGCCTCTGGATGTTGTTGGACTCTGGCTCCCCTTAGCTTCCCAGTACAGCATGGCCGGCGTTCAGGGCAGCAGGTTTCTCATCTCCCCACGCGGCAGCACCTCCTTTGCCTTCTTCTCTTCTTGGGTCTCCGTCCATAGTAACTATGCTTTATGGGCATGGCCTGAAACATGACTTGTCCATACCAATTATGACCAGATGGCAACAGTGCAGATGAACCCAAAGGAAGGAGAGAAAAGTGGGACCATCTAGTTCAGGGGTCTGCAACCTTTAAGACAAAAAGAGCCACTTGGACCCGTTTCCGAAGAAAAAAAAACTGGGAGCCGCAAAACTCGTCATTATAAAAATAACTTTTTTGTCACTTTTTTTTATTATTTCTTTTTTTGACCCCTCAGAATTACTCCTCCTCATAGAAATAAACGTTAAATTAACAAGTTACCTTTTTGTGTGTGTGTGCCCCCTTTCAATGCAGTGACCAGCGTACATGCCCCTTACAATGTAGCGGGCGGGCAGGCGGGAAGGTGACGTTAGGACGGTGCGTGACTAACGCACACACCGCCCCCATGTGACGTCACAGCCAGTACAGCGCTCGCCACAGTGGGGAGTGTCGGGGCACACAATGCGCCTCCTCCCCTCGCTAGTATCCGCCCCGGAGCCGCGACAAAGGTGTAAAAGAGCCACATGCGGCTCCAGAGCCGCGGGTTGCAGACCCCTGATCTAGTTCATTAGAGCTGTGCTGCTGCTCCCACTAATATGGTCTCCTGAGGCTCTCAAAAGGTCTCCATGCCAGTCCACCTCCCAGAACACCAGCAGGAGAGCAGCAGCACTGGGGAAGTCAGGGTTAACCTTTCCTCTGTGCCAGGGAGGTGGAAGCTGTGCCCTTCAGATGACGCTGGATCACAGCTCCCATCATAAAGGCAAAAGGTAAAGGTAAAGGTAAAGGACCCCTGGACAATCGTCCAGTCAAACTTGACTATGGGGTGCGGCTTTCATCTCTCTTTTCAGCCCAAGGGAGCCAGCATTTGTCCACAGACAGCTTTCCGGGTCATGTGGGTAGCATGACTAAACCGCTTCTGGCACAACAGGACACTGTGACAGAAACCAAAGTGCATGGAAATGCTATTTACTTTCCCCGCCACTGCAGTACCTATTTATCTACTTGTGCTGGCATGCTTTCGAACTGCTAGGTTGGCAGTAGCTGGGACAGAGCAATGGGAGCTCACCCTGTCATACAGATTCAAACTGCTGACCTTCTGATTGGCAAGCCCAAGAGGCTCAGTGGTTTAGACCACAGTGCCACCTGTGTCCCTCACGGCTTCCATCATATCTGCCCATAGGCATCCTGGCTGCGTCTGAAAGGAGCGGGAGTTTCTGGAGGGCCTCAGGATGCCTTTTTCTGCCCAGTGTCTTTTGCTGATGTGATTCCTCTCCCATCCAAAGCTATTTGCGTCAGAGCAGAAAAAATGCAGGCATGGCATGAGGCTAATAGTACCTTTGGAGGGGAAGAGATTTAGATTGCAGAATTGGCAGGGGAGATTGGTTAGCTGCTTTTAGGTAAAAATGAAAACATCGGGAGATGTGATTATGGGTTTCCTACTTTGTGTATCTTTTGGCCCTGACAGCAAGATTCCTGATTTGTCTCCCCTGTGAGCATACCAAGGAACCAGCAGCGTAAGGAGGGTTGAGGGCACCTGTGGTACCCTGCCCTCATTGCAAACTGGAAATCGATTCAAAATGCATATTAAAGATAATGGAATATATTGATGGTTGTCATTTTGCAAGCTTCTCTTGACTGAATGGGATAATTAGGCATGTTCACAAAAAGGAAGCTGGAAAAGCCAAATAGTGGCTTGGTCAGTGTCTGAATGAGAGCATCAGACCAGGCTGAGTGGCATCACTGTGATTTCTCATTCTGGCATCCCTGCAGCTGGGAAGGGACAGTGGCTCAGTGGGTAGAGCACATGCTTTGTCTGCAGTAGGTCCCAATCTTTGGTATCTCCAGTGAAAAGGACGAGGTAACCAGTGATGAGTGGGACCTCCCTGAGACCCTGGAGAGCCACTGCCAGTCAGTGTAGACAGTATTGGGCTAGATGGACAAGTCATCTGATCTTGTATAAGACAACTTGATTGCTGGCTGTGTGTCCACAGTCTAATGCATTAAAGCATCTTTGGCAGTTGAATCCTGCTAGCAGGTGAGGAGAGAGCTGAGGGCATGTGTGATGGACAGTGGATTTTCATGTAGCACCTTTTGAGCTGTCTTATTATAGAGCAGTAGGGGAAGTCCATCTTAGCTAGAGAGGTATAAAATCAGGAGCCTGCCTTGAATGTAGAAATGATTGGCTATGGCACTCTGAGGAATGTTCTGGGATGCTCTCCGTCAATGTGTCATTTCGTGGCAGATGAATGTGGAAGCTGAGCTGGTGAGGGCTTTGCTTAATGCAGGGATGGGGGACCCAAGGCCTTCCAAATGTTGCGGGACTACAACTCCCAGCAGCCCTGACCACCCCCATGCTGCCTGGGGTGGACAGGAGTTGGAGTTGAGCCACATCTGGAGGGCCACAGCTCCCCCCCTCCGGTTTAACATCATGTGGCTTTGTGGGGAAAGGAGAAGGCCTATTCTGTGGCTGAGGAGGAGGAGGAGGAGGACTGGCCGAGGTGTTGCAGTCGTCTTTGCCTGGCCCTTTCCACATCTTCTTTTCATTTACATGTATAGTGGGTTGTGCCATCCTGAGCTGCTGCTCATAAAGTTGCACCGATGCAACAGAATTCCAGTCTTGAGCCTGATCCCAGACGCCAGTTAGAGTAGCACCAAACATTATATATGATGTGGGGATGTAGCCCCAAATGACATCCCTGCCGTGGGCTCTTCCCCACTTCTCGGTCATGTCCAGCCACACTTGCCCATGCCATGGTGTCATTCACCCTGTTGTGCATTTGCACTCTCACACCACCAGCATCTAGGGATCAGGTGTAGCAGCAAAGAAAAGCCATGAGGGGATGTTGTGGTGCCATGGGGGGAGCATGCCTAAACATTATAGGGAGAGCTGGGAGAGTTTGATGTGGAGCAGCTGTTTTTGGCATCAGCCCTGCATCACCGTTAAGACCCAATCCCCCGGTTTTTGTTTTGAAAGATTTAAATTGATTTAGTCCTATAAATGTCAATATGGCTAAAATGAGTTCAGGCTGAAGTGTTCTCTTGAACTGATTTGTAGTTCACAGCCAGAGCTGATATTGTTTTATTTATATCCTTAGATTTGTTATATCAGGCTCCCTTGCCCAAATGAAAATGTAATCTACAAATCACTTGAATGTGGCTAGGATCAAAGCATAATAGCATGTTATGTATGAGCTGCCTTAAAAACCTGTGTGGCATGAAAAATGAGGCATAGGTAATCAATAGCTGGTTACCGTGCTCTGTATTAGAGTGATTTAATTGCTCACATCTAGATTTTCCTTCCGCTGGAAATTTGTATGAGACCTTTTTCGTTTTCTGCCATTGGCTCTTGTCCCTGTAACTGACCAGAGGAGCTTCATTCATAAAACATAATGTGTTTAGAGGGAACTTTATACACACTGTGATTTGGGACACTCATTTCCTTTAAGAATTCAGTCTAGTCCTGTTTAACGCCCCCCCCCCCCCGCAAACTCAGGACAGTTACTCAAAAGTCAGTTTATTTATTAATGAGATTTACATGTCACTCATTACATATATTTTCTGGGAGGCTATAAGTGATAATTATATACAAGTACAATGAATATTTTCTGATCTTTTGTTAGTTGGTACACAAAGCAGCAAGGTCATTGCAGCACCATGGACAGCTCCTTGTGCCTACTGGCTCCAACAAAACCGGATTTGGGGAGGGGGGAGAGGGACTCCACTAAGGCCCTTGAACATTTGCCTCCAATGCAACCCTCCTAAGTTTGAAGAATGGAGATTCTTATAGGAACAGACACCACTTCTCTTTTCTCCCACCCAAGTAACTCCCATGTGTCAGGAGCAGCAGTGCTGAAGGCCCTTGGGCTCAGGGGAAAGTGCTCCCCAGGGTTCTGGCTCCAGTTCTGCAGGTTCTTGTCTGCCAAGTACATGTGAACTTCCCCTCCATCCCTCCATGGTTTCCTTATTTTCCCTTACCCTGCTGCATATTGTAACTTAACATCCCACTTTCATCCTAACTTAATATCTTTTAAAAATAAATTTTTTTATAAGCTTTTACAACATACAAAATAAAGATAAAAATAAATCACAATCATTCTCTTATTTTGACTACCCTCCCACTCTTTCTGTGGTTCCTTCTTTATATTTTAATTTACTTCATATACAAATTATACCAATTTGTTATACAGTATTGGCCTGAATATAAGCGGCACTCCCCCCCCCCCCAAATTCTGATCGTGAAAAGTTAAAGTGTGGCTTATATTTGCAACCTTACACGGCCGGAAAAGCGACGCAGCTCCCCCCCCAAAGCAGCCCAGGAGCGCGGGGCAAGGGCGCGCAGCCCACCCACCACTCCAAAGCCTCCCTTGAGCCACTGGAGAGAAGGGGAAGGGGGGGGAAGGCTGCCGGCAAAGCGGCATGACTCCCCCCCCCCCCGAGAGCACCCTGGGAGTGCGGGGCAACAGCGCCCTTCCTGTCCGCAGCTCCCAAGCCTCCCCCGAGCCATCAAATTTTAAAGGTGCAGTTTATTTGCAGGTGCGGCTTATATTCGGGCCAATACGGTATATGTAATTATTTTATTATTATTACTTTGCATTGTTTACATTAACCCTGCTAATGTCTTAATTTGTTTACAATAACTTTATGCTATAAATGAGTTCCATTCTTTCTTTAAAACTTTATCTTCTTGATTTCTTGTTCTTCCGGTATATAACATTCTATCAGCAGTGGCCATACATAAATACCTTTTTATTTTGCTTAGGTAACTCTAATCCCATTATTCCCAAAAGAAAAGCCTCTGTTTTCTTAATAAAGGTTAACTTAAACATTTTAAAAAATTCATTATCTATCACTTCCCGGTAGACTTTTGCCTTATTGCAAGTCCACCACATATGGAAAAAGGTACCTTCTTTTTCTTAACATTTCCAACAAGTACTCGATTCAGTTTTGTACATTTTTGCTAGCCTATTAGGTGTTAAGTAGCATCTATACATCATTTTCACATAATTTCCCCTCAAATTATAACAGGCTGTAAACTTTATATCATTATTCCATGATTGCTCCCATGCCTCTATTGCAATATTATGACCAATATCCATTGCCCAATGTATCATTGAAGATTTCACTTGTTTGTCTTTTGTTTCCCATTCTAATAACATCTTATACATTTTTGACAACACGTTAACATTGCATTCTAGCAGGTTTCTCTTTAATTGGAAGATTTTCTTTATTTTAAACACTTCATTCAGATGTTGATACTGTAACCAAGTTGTTAACCTTCCTTGTAACTCTTCAAACTCTTTTAATTTAATTTCACCACCCTCCTCCTTTAGTAAATCTCTATAGGTCACCCAATTTTCAGTCATATTTTTCTGTTTCACATCTATGGCTTCTAATGGTGAGAGCCAAAGTGGTGTTTTGTTTTCCAAAAGCTGTTTATATTTATCTCATATTCTATATAGGTTTTTCCTAATTATATGCTTCAAAAAGCTTCTGTGTACTTTTGTCTTCCCATACCACGTGCCATATGCTTGCCAACCAAAACTGTTTTCATGACCTTCCAGGTCTAAAATATAAGGATTCCTTAAAGACAACCATTCCTTTAACCAGACGAGACAAGACACCTCATAATATATTCTCATGTTCAGCAGAGTATCCTAACAGTATCGAAATTATTTTTCACTGCTGTTTACAGTTCAAATCCTACTTGCATATTAATCTGGTTACTATCTTCCTTCAAATATTCTACATAAGGTTTCACTCCTCCCTAGACACTGACTCCTCCTGATCTTTAATTTTCATTGTTAAACTTCTGTCAATTTGTTTGCCAGTCTTCCTTGGTTGGTATTTCTTTGTCTTTCCACTTTTTGCTCTTCTTGCTGTCATCACATATAGTAATAAACTGACCAACTTACTGGGTTATTTGCATTTTAAAAAAACCCCCATTGATGCTCCTGGTCTCAACATCTCTGTCAGAATAAAGGAGGAGAGAGTGTTTTCTCTCTGCCTCCAGCCTAATTAGTTAGAAAAGATCACTAGAGCATTTGACCGGGTTAAATCACCCCCCATCTCATAATCCTCCTTTTGTTCTTTTCTTAAAGAAGCTTAGTGTTCTTAAAGAAGTGTAGTGTTTTTTTTGTACATTTAATTCCTGTTCACATGTAAATATAGATCACACACGTGTCTCTAAAGATTATGGAAGCCCCTTTTAGCTGAGGAGATCTTTTAATAGCATTGTATGCTGTTAAGCAGTTAATCAGGTTAAGGGGAAAATGTCTTATCTGCAAGATGAGGAGAAGTGATGTGTCCTCTCTTCAGAGGGAAGGAGGAAAATTACCTGCTTTCAACCATTTGTTCTACAGTGATTACAAGATAGGCAAGATGAGAGCCATTATGTTGTTCTTAGTGTTTGCACTTGAACAATAGTACTTATCTATCTTGTAGAAAAGCTATTTCCTGAGAGTCCATCGCACTCTATAGTGCAAAGGGGGGGGGGACCTTCAGGCTCAGGGGCCAAATGTGGCCCCCCATCTTCTCTCTCCAGTTCATGGAGAGCCCATATCCACACCCCCATTTGCTCAGGCCACGCCTCTTGGCAGCCCTCTTTGCATGTGTCCTTGACGTCTCTGGCTTGCCAGGTTGGGAGGTGGAGAAATGAGTGTAGAGAAACCTTTGTGTGGCATTGTGAGCTGAGTTCTATACTAAAGTAAGTATTGCATGTGCACACATTTCTAGTTTTTGCCTCTAGTTCCTCCCACCACCGGTGTGCAGTCCCTGGAAGGCTGCCCCTGAGTGAATGTGGACTTTGGATGGAAAGAGGCTTCCCTAGCCCTCCTCTAGCGGGGCCAAGAAGCAACCCAGCCTTAAGGATGTAAAAAGGTAAAGGTACCCCTGACCATTAGGTCCAGTCACCGACGACTCGGGTTGCGGTGCTCATCTCGCTTTACTGGCCGAGGGAGCCGGCTTACAGCTTCCAGGTCATGTGGCCAGCATGACTAAGCCGTTTCTGATGAAACCAGAGCAGCGCACGGAAACGCCATTTACCTTCCCGCCGGAGTGGTACCTATTTATCTACTTGCACTTTGACGTGCTTTCGAACTGCTAGGTTGGCAGGAGCAGGGACTGAGCAACGGGAGCTCACCCCATCGCGGGGATTCAAACCACCGACCTTCTGATCGGTAAGTCCTAGGCTCTGTGGTTTAACCCACAGCGCCACCCGCGTCCCGTAAGGATGTAAAATGGTGTAAATGGCCACTTGTCAAGAAAATCTGACACATTTGAAATATTTCACTTCAAAAGAGAGAAGTCCCCCAAAAGGATTGGGAAAAACAGGGCCAGCCCAATATATTTTGGCACCTGAGGCAGACCCCAAAATTGTGCCCCCCCCCAGGGAAAAAGGGGTGAAGAAGATCTACATTAGGAACATGCGGAAAAGGAAGATCTACATCAACACCTGCTGCCCCAGTGTATCCAGCTGCCTGAGGCAGTCACTTCCCCATGCCTCATGGATGGACCAGCCCTGTGTAAAAAGGAAGTTGCTGAAAGGCAAAGGCAACAGGGTCAGACCTCTCCAGAATGCTCGGAAGTTGTTTGAAAACACACTATTAGGATCTCAACGGGAGTGTTGATACCAGGAATCAGAACCAAGATGATGCTTGCATTGTTACTGAGCAGAGTCCAGGAAGTTGGAGGAGGCTTATTCCCTGACAGTGGTGCGTGGAATTACATTCTTGTGCAATTCCTGGTGTATCAGTGATGGTATCAGTGGATCTGAGCCTGGCTGCATATTCCACTTGCCACACAACACATACACAAGCTCTAATTGTTGAGAGCTCCTGAAAGGTGCCTCTTCACAGGCAAGGAAAAGTGGAGGAATTTGCCCTGACACCATACAGCTAGGGAAGGAGGCACAGCTAGCAGGTGGATCTAAGTATCTCATAGAATCATAGAATCATAGAATCATAGAATCATAGAGTTGGAAGAGACCACAAGGGCCATCGAGTCCAACCCCCTGCCAAGCAGGAAACACCATCAGAGCACTCCTGACATATGGTTGTCAAGCCTCTGCTTAAAGACCTCCAAAGAAGGAGACTCCACCACACTCCTTGGCAGCAAATTCCACTGTCGAACAGCTCTTACTGTCAGGAAGTTCTTCCTAATGTTTAGGTGGAATCTTCTTTCTTGTAGTTTGTATCCATTGCTCTGTGTCCGCTTCTCTGGAGCAGCAGAAAACAACCTTTCTCCCTCCTCTATGTGACATCCTTTTATATATTTGAACATGGCTATCATATCACCCCTTAACCTCCTCTTCTCCAGGCTAAACATGCCCAGCTCCCTTAGCCGTTCCTCATAAGGCATCGTTTCCAGGCCTTTGACCATTTTGGTTGCCCTCCTCTGGACACGTTCCAGTTTGTCAATGTCCTTCTTGAACTGTGGTGCCCAGAACTGGACACAGTACTCCAGGTGAGGTCTGACCAGAGCAGAATACAGTGGCACTATTACTTCCCTTGATCTAGATGCTATACTCCTATTGATGCAGCCCAGAATTGCATTGGCTTTTTTAGCTGCCGCGTCACACTGTTGGCTCATGTCAAGTTTGTGGTCAACCAAGACTCCTAGATCCTTTTCACATGTAGTGCTCTCAAGCCAGGTGTCACCCATCTTGTATTTGTGCCTCTCATTTTTTTTGCCCAAGTGCAATACTTTACATTTCTCCCTGTTAAAATTCATCTTGTTTGTTTTGGCCCAGTTCTCTAATCTGTCAAGGTCGTTTTGAAGTGTGTTCCTGTCCTCTGGGGTGTTAGCCACCCCTCCCAGTTTGGTGTCATCTGCAAATTTGATCAGGATGCCCTTGAGTCCATCATCCAAGTCGTTGATAAAGATGTTGAATAAGACCGGGCCCAAGACAGAACCCTGTGGCACCCCACTAGTCACTCTTCTCCAGGATGAAGAGGAACCATTGATGAGCACCCTTTGGGTTCGGTCAGTCAGCCAGTTACAAATCCACTGAGTGGTAGCATAGTCAAGACCGCATTTTACCAGCTTCTTTACAAGAATATCATGGGGCACCTTGTCAAATGCCTTGCTGAAATCAAGGTAGGCTACATCCACTGCGTTCCCTTCATCTACCAGGCTTGTAATTCTGTCAAAAAACGAGATCAGGTTAGTCTGACATGACTTCTTTTTCAGAAATCCATGCTGACTATTGGTGATCACAGCATTCCTTTCCAGGTGCTCACAGACTGTTTGCTTAATGATCTGCTCCAGAATCTTCCCTGGTATTGATGTCAGACTGACTGGGCGGTAATTATTTGGGTCCTCTCTTTTCCCCTTTTTGAAAATAGGGACAACATTTGCCCTCCTCCAGTCTGCCGGGACTTCGCCTGTTCTCCAGGAATTCTCAAAGATGACTGCCAGTGGTTCTGAAATCACATCTGCCAGTTCTTTTAATACTCTTGGATGCAGTTCATCTGGCCCTGGAGACTTGAATACATCTAGACTAGCCAAGTATTCTTGTACTATCTCCTTAGTTATTCTGGGCTGTGTTTCCTCTGCTGAATCATTTGCTCCAAATTCTTCAGGTCGGGCATTGTTTTCTTTATCGGAGAAGACTGAGGCAAAGAAGGCATTGAGGAGTTCAGCCCTTTCTGTGTCCCCTGTTTGCATTTCACCATCTTCTCCTCTGAGTGACCCCACTGTTTCTTTGTTCTTCCTTTTGCTACGAACATACCCATAAAAGCCTTTTTTGTTGCTTTTAACCTCTCTAGCAAGCCTGAGTTCATTCTGTGCTTTAGCTTTTCTGACTTTGTGTCTACACGTGCTGGCTATTTGTTTGACTTCCTCTTTGGTGGTTTCCCCCCTTTTCCATTTTTTGTACACATCCTTTTTTAATCTTAACTCAGTTAAAAGTTCTTTAGATAGCCACCCTGGCTTCTTTAGGCACCTTCCATGTTTCCGTCTCATTGGTATTGCCTGAAGTTGTGCTTTTACTATCTCCCTCTTAACAAACTCCCAGCCATCATGAACTCCCTTTCCTTTTAGTATTACTGTCCATGGGATCTCACCCAGCACTTCCCTAAGTTTTATGAAGTCGGCTTTCTTAAAGTCGAGAAATTGAGTCCTAGTATGCTTGGCTGCTCCTTTCCGCTGTATAGTAAACTTCAGAAGAGCATGATCACTCGCGCCTAATGATCCTTCCACTTCTACCCCACTAACCAGGTCATCAACATTGGTTAGGACCAGATCTAAAATGGCTGTTCCTCTTGTAGCTTCTCCCACTTTCTGGACAATGAAGTTGTCTGCAAGGCCAGTGAGGAATCTGTTTGACCTTATGCTCTTGGCTGAGTTTGACATCCAACAAATATCCGGGTAATTGAAGTCCCCCATTACTACTATCTCCCTTCCTTTTGCATGCTTGGCCATCTGTTCCAGGAAGGCATCATCTATGTCCTCCGTTTGGCTTGGGGATCTATAGTAAACTCCCACAATGAGGTCACTGTTATTCTTCTCTCCCTTAATTTTGACCCAAATGCTCTCACTTTGGCTTTGAGGTTCTAAATCTTGGATCTCTTCACAGGTATACACATCCCTGACATATAACGCCACTCCTCCTCCTTTCTTGTCTGGTCTGTTTCTCTGAAATAGATTGTATCCCTCCATTATTACATTCCAATCGTGGGACTTATCCCACCAGGTTTCAGTGATGCCTATTATGTCATATTTAGTTTGCTGTACCAAGAGCTCAAGCTCATCTTGTTTATTTCCCATACTTTGCGCATTAGTGTACAGACATTGAAGTCCATTAATCATTCCCCCGTGTCTCTTCTTTAAGGATTTTTTCCTCCCACCACTAGGTCTGCGTGCTGTTTGCTCCATTCGGTCTATGACATTTGGATGATCATCTTCATCAATTGATAGACTCCTACCTTCAGGAGCACTGTCTCCCTCCCCCACATTAGTCAGTTTAAAGCCCTCCTGATGAGGTTTCTGAGATTTTTTGCAAAAACATTCCTACCAACCGTTGTGAGGTGCAGCCCATCGCTTGCCAGAAGTCCATCTTCAAGAAACTGCATTCCGTGATCTAAGAATCCAAACCGTTCCTGTTTACACCATTTGCGAAGCCAGTTGTTCACTTCCACTATTTTTCCCTCTCTCCCTGGGCCACGTCGTTCAACTGGGAGGACAGATGAGATGACAATTTGTGCATTTAATTGCTTCAATTTCCTGCCCAGAGCCTCGTAATCTCTTTTGATCTTCTGGAGGCTATTGCTTGCAGTGTCATTGGTTCCCACATGAACCAAGAGGAAGGGGTATTTGTCAGTGGGTTTTATGATTCCTTGCAGTCGTTCAGTTACATCTTGGATCTTAGCCCCGGGGAGACAGCACACTTCCCGAGACATCTTGTCAGGCCCACAGATCACTGCTTCTGTTCCCCTCAGTAGGGAATCCCCTATCACCACTACACGCCTCCTCTTAGGTCTGGTCGGGGTTCTTCCGTGAGCTGTCCGTTCCAAGGTCGCCTGCACATTCCCTGAAGACTGCCTTTGCTGCTCGTCTTCATATACCTGATCGACTGTAATGAGGGAGAGATCCTCAAATGGAGTCTGCTCTTCGTCTTCCATGCTAGGGGAAAGGACCTCAAAGCGATTGCGTATTTCTAAACAATCAGAGCGAACCCTGGGCCTCCTACTTCTTTGAGTCTGTTTATTTCGCTTAGCTAATCTCTGCTGATCTTCAACTGCCAGAGCAGACTGTGCTGTGCTGAATTTCCAGAAGGCTTGATTTTTGATGCAAAAACGTTTGTCTGCTGCGGGTGGTGCAAAATTCTCGGCTTTGCACTCTTCCGGTATTTCCCCATGTCACTTCACCGGCATTGTTTCCCCTGCTCCTGCGCAGCTTTAGCACCCCCCAACCCCACCCCAAAGGGGTGCCCTTACTGCACGGTGCATTGTGGGTTGTGAAGTGAGCATGATGATGTCATGGTGCTTTGGAGCAAGTCAGACTTTACTGTGTGATGATGTGGCTGAGATGATGTGGCTCCCATTGCTGTCACTCTGATGGGGGGGGGGTGCAAGAGGCAATTTGTCCCTGTGGCCCTTGGCCTTCCAGCACTGAGCAGTAAGAAGGTCATTCTGATCCAATGTTAGTCTCGTCCGTTATGCATGACTAGTGGGGCAAAAGGTGGGCGTCTTCCATCCTCATTTGACATGCCTTTCAGTGGAATATGCATCAGTACCACAGCTGTGCTTGCATTTTGTCCCCGCTGGTCAGTGTTGTATAATGTGTAGCCAGGGTCCCCGTCCCCCCCCCCCCCCGCACACAAAAAATCAGTACAATAGCATAAAAGCAAAGGGTGTGTGTGTAGAGACCATGCTTTGGTTTCCTCGGGTCATCAAAATGCATAATGGAAGAAAGTACGAAGTGTCTTTGCTATTGTTGAAGAAACACAAATTGCAACGATTGGAAGGAGAACATTGATAAAACTGTCCTGCTGAGCTAAGTGGTTGTCAGAGGGGGATGGAGCAGATTATCACCATTTATTGCAGAGAAGGAGTGTGCTCAGTGCAGTCAAGCAGGGCACCATAGCAGCAAAAGGGATGATAATAAATGCCCCCCTTCATCCTTAGGTGGTCTTATAATGTTAAGATTAGTACAGTTGCTGCAGTTGTATCTGGCTTTCCTTAGGCCTGTGCTTTCCAGATGAAGGAAGATCCTGTTACGTTGTGTGCTTGAGAAATTCTTACAACATTGTTGGACGACACAGATACCTTTTCACCGTCAGAACAGTACAAGTCAATGCATCGTGGAAGCTATCTGGAAATGAACATCTATCTATTTTTGGCCTTGCTCTCCATGTTACTGTTAACCTTTTCAGCTGAATCTTACAAATTGATTTTGGTATGCTTCCTGGAATACTTGGAAAAATGTCAGCCTTCCATTAAGAAAATTATGCAGGTTAACTCTTAGTTTGGTTTTCACTAGAAATAGACCCCTTCAGCTCCTAGCATTACACCTCAGACTAACCATAGTCTTTGCAAAAACGCAAAAGCTGAGAGGAAAGGCCGGCCGGTTGCAACCTAGATTTGCCTTCTGCCTTGCTGCTGAAGGGGGAAAGGAGGCAAGCACAGCTTTCCCTGCTGGTCCCTTTACTGTTATCTATAGACATCTTCCCTTCTATTCATAGACCAAATGGAGCAAACAGCACGCAGACCTAGTGGTGGGAGGAAAAAATCCTTAAAGAAGAGACACGGGGGAATGATTAATGGACTTCAATGTCTGTACACTAATGCGCAAAGCATGGGAAATAAACAAGATGAGCTTGAGCTCTTGGTACAGCAAACTAAATATGACATAATAGGCATCACTGAAACCTGGTGGGATAAGTCCCACGATTGGAATGTAATAATGGAGGGATACAATCTATTTCAGAGAAACAGACCAGACAAGAAAGGAGGAGGAGTGGCGTTATATGTCAGGGATGTGTATACCTGTGAAGAGATCCAAGATTTAGAACCTCAAAGCCAAAGTGAGAGCATTTGGGTCAAAATTAAGGGAGAGAAGAATAACAGTGACCTCATTGTGGGAGTTTACTATAGATCCCCAAGCCAAACGGAGGACATAGATGATGCCTTCCTGGAACAGATGGCCAAGCATGCAAAAGGAAGGGAGATAGTAGTAATGGGGGACTTCAATTACCCGGATATTTGTTGGATGTCAAACTCAGCCAAGAGCATAAGGTCAAACAGATTCCTCACTGGCCTTACAGACAACTTCATTGTCCAGAAAGTGGGAGAAGCAACAAGAGGAACAGCCATTTTAGATCTGGTCCTAACCAATGTTGATGACCTGGTTAGTGGGGTAGAAGTGGAAGGATCATTAGGCGCAAGTGATCATGCTCTTCTGAAGTTTACTATACAGCGGAAAGGAGCAGCCAAGCATACTAGGACTCAATTTCTTGACTTTAAGAAAGCCGACTTCATAAAACTTAGGGAAGTGCTGGGTGAGATCCCATGGACAGTAATACTAAAAGGAAAGGGAGTTCATGATGGCTGGGAGTTTGTTAAGAGGGAGATAGTAAAAGCACAACTTCAGGCAATACCAATGAGACGGAAACATGGAAGGTGCCTAAAGAAGCCAGGGTGGCTATCTAAAGAACTTTTAACTGAGTTAAGATTAAAAAAGGATGTGTACAAAAAATGGAAAAGGGGGGAAACCACCAAAGAGGAATTCAAACAAATAGCCAGCACGTGTAGACACAAAGTCAGAAAAGCTAAAGCACAGAATGAACTCAGGCTTGCTAGAGAGGTTAAAAGCAACAAAAAAGGCTTTTATGGGTATGTTCGTAGCAAAAGGAAGAACAAAGAAACAGTGGGGTCACTCAGAGGAGAAGATGGTGAAATGCAAACAGGGGACACAGAAAGGGCTGAACTCCTCAATGCCTTCTTTGCCTCAGTCTTCTCCGATAAAGAAAACAATGCCCGACCTGAAGAATTTGGGGCAAATGATTCAACAGAGGAAACACAGCCCAGAATAACTAAGGAGATAGTACAAGAATACTTGGCTAGTTTAGATGTATTCAAGTCTCCAGGGCCAGATGAACTGCATCCAAGAGTATTAAAAGAACTGGCAGATGTGATCTCAGAACCACTGGCAGTCATCTTTGAGAATTCCTGGAGATCAGGCGAAGTCCCGGCAGACTGGAGGAGGGCAAATGTTGTCCCTATTTTCAAAAAGGGGAAAAGAGAGGACCCAAATAATTACCGCCCAGTCAGTCTGACATCAATACCAGGGAAGATTCTGGAGCAGATCATTAAGCAAACAGTCTGTGAGCACCTAGAAAGGAATGCTGTGATCACCAATAGTCAGCATGGATTTCTGAAAAATAAGTCATGTCAGACTAACCTGATCTTGTTTTTTGACAGAATTACAAGCCTGGTAGATGAAGGGAACGCAGTGGATGTAGCCTACCTTGATTTCAGCAAGGCATTTGACAAGGTGCCCCATGATATTCTTGTAAAGAAGCTGGTAAAATGCGGTCTTGACTATGCTACCACTCAGTGGATTTGTAACTGGCTGACTGACCGAACCCAAAGGGTGCTCATCAATGGTTCCTCTTCATCCTGGAGAAGAGTGACTAGTGGGGTGCCACAGGGTTCTGTCTTGGGCCTGGTCTTATTCAACATCTTTATCAACGACTTGGATGATGGACTCAAGGGCATCCTGATCAAATTTGCAGATGACACCAAACTGGGAGGGGTGGCTAACACCCCAGAGGACAGGATCACACTTCAAAACGACCTTGACAGACTAGAGAACTGGGCCAAAACAAACAAGATGAATTTTAACAGGGAGAAATGTAAAGTATTGCACTTGGGCAAAAAAAATGAGAGGCACAAATACAAGATGGGTGACACCTGGCTTGAGAGCAGTACATGTGAAAAGGATCTAGGAGTCTTGATTGACCACAAACTTGACATGAGCCAACAGTGTGACGCGGCAGCTAAAAAAGCCAATGCAATTCTGGGCTGCATCAATAGGAGTATAGCATCTAGATCAAGGGAAGTAATAGTGCCACTGTATTCTGCTCTGGTCAGACCTCACCTGGAGTACTGTGTCCAGTTCTGGGCCCCACAGTTCAAGAAGGACACTGACAAACTGGAACGTGTCCAGAGGAGGGCAACCAAAATGGTCAAAGGCCTGGAAACGATGCCTTATGAGGAATGGCTAAGGGAGCTGGGCATGTTTAGCCTGGAGAAGAGGAGGTTAAGGGGTGATATGATAGCCATGTTCAAATATATAAAAGGATGTCACATAGAGGAGGGAGAAAGGTTGTTTTCTGCTGCTCCAGAGAAGCGGACACGGAGCAATGGATCCAAACTACAAGAAAGAAGATTCCACCTAAACATTAGGAAGAACTTCCTGACAGTAAGAGCTGTTTGACAGTGGAATTTGCTGCCAAGGAGTGTGGTGGAGTCTCCTTCTTTGGAGGTCTTTAAGCAAAGGCTTGACAACCATATGTCAGGAGTGCTCTGATGGTGTTTCCTGCTTGGCAGGGGGTTGGACTCGATGGCCCTTGTGGTCTCTTCCAACTCTATGATTCTATGATTCTATTCTCCAACTCCAACTCTCACATCATGAATCAATGTCATTTTCTTCCTTGGTTGGAGAAGGACCCCCCCCCACGCTAAATAGGCATGTGCCTTCTGGAACCATCCATGTTTATCATAAGAAACAATGTGTTGATATTTTCTCTCTCTGCAATGGAAAGTCTGTTCAATAGCATATTGGATTCATTTTACATGGCATTTCATACTGTTTCATCAGCTCAGATGACCACATCCCTTTGGGGTGTCTATGAAGGGGCTCTTCCCAGCAAAGCTAGAAACAAGGGGGAGAGGACAACTCGCTATTTTTGTTTGTGAGCTTTCAGATTCCCTTTTTGTTACATCTAACCAGTGATGTGTTAGCTACCAACTGCACTTTGTGTTTCTAAGGGGTGTTTATTTAGTGAATTTAATGCAAAAGGACATTATCACTATAGTGGAGGTTTTTGGTTGTTGTGTTTAAATTCCCCATGAGGCTTGTATGAAGTCAGGCACATTGTGCTGCTGCAGAAAGAATTGCACTGGCTGCCCACCAGGTGCTGGCTGAGCTTCGAGGGCTGGCATTGGGGCACAAAGGCCTGTGTGGCTTGGGACCAGGATCCCTACAAGTCGCCTCTTTCCTTACATCCTCAGCCAATCACTGTTCTGCAGGGGAGGCATTTTGCAGATACCGTCCTATCAGGAGCAGGGCTGGAAGAATCCGTTAATTTCAGTCCTTTCCGTTTTTTATTTCTCTAATCTTGAATTCAGTTCTCCAAATTTATGCAGCAATTTTCTTTTTATTTTATTAAAAAAAATAAAATCCTAGTGAGAATTTAGTGTAAATTTCTCCTAATAAACACATTTTGGGGGCAGTTTTGACTAATGGACACATTTTTACAGGAAATTTCTCAACATATAATGTATTTTTGCATATTATTTTCATTTGTTATGCCCACTTTCTCCTAATATTTGCATTTTTGTAAAGATCATTTGGTTGGAGAACTGCATTGCAAAAGTTTGGATAAGTGCAAATGTCTATAGGGTTGCCATAATGTTTTGGAAGGTGGAAATTTGCTAGCATTTAAAGCAGGATCTAACTGAATCAAATTCGTCCCCACCCCTAATCCAGAAGTCCATTCCACACCCCAGTGGAGTAGGCTATATGGTGAGACCCTTCTAGTTCCTGGATCCAGCAAGCATTCAGATTCCTGGAGCAGTCAGGCTAGCTTCCTGCTGAGGTAACGGGTCATCAAGGTAACAAAGGAAGTGGCTTGGTGCCAGAGGACAAATGGGTGGGGCCCCCTCCCTTCACTTTCTGGTAGTGAGAAAGACAAAGAGTTGAGTTGTGTGAGCTGGAAGCTGGAAGCAAGGCAGCAGGCTGGGAAAGCAGGACGGCAGAGCCATGCCTGATTTTTGCTGGAATCCCAGGCTGTGGCTGTGGGAGAAGCAAGACCCTCTTGGGGTGTGAATGCTGTGAGCCCCTCCATTGTAGACTCAGCTTGTATATATGTGCAAATAATCCATATATCCGAAAGACACCACGGTCTCTGCTGTGCCTCATTCTGAAGGAAACATGAACCCTGGGGAAGCTCCTGGAACCCCGGGAATCTCTCACCTCTCAGAGACTGGGGAGGTGAGCAACCGTGTGTGTTTATTCTACTGTAGGCTTTGGGATGCCTCATTGGAAGTGATTTATAAATGAAATAAAAATAATAATAGGCCAGTGTGTGTTAGTGAGTAAACAACAGTATGGCAATGTCTATTGATCAATGATGATCAGTGATGATGTTTTCCTTTCACATGTAACATTTGGGGCAAATGTCCCCCATTGCTTCCCTAAGGAATGGTGTGCCTGATAGATATGGATTTTGTTCATCGACATCTTTATGGCCACTTGTCTTGAAAGAGAGCTCTGCAGAATCATAGACTCACAGAATTGCAGAGTTGGAAGAGTTATGTAGTCACAGCCCTGCACTGCAGGAATCACAGCTCACGTTTATGAGCCACTTTGAGTATTTGTGCTCAGTCCTTTGAATGGCATTCCTGCCCATGAGCATTTTGTCTCACAAGCCCTTCTTCTGGCTGCATGTTGGCAGCCTCATTTCCAGAAGGCGAAGCCCACACTCTCAGAGTTGACGCATTTGTAGCCAGTTAGAGGAAATTTGGGCCCAAGTCTCGTTTTCTATGCATTTTCATTTAAGTCCTGATACTTTGTGACCCTTGTGCATTTTGTCACTTCATGTCCACCCAGACACTGGCAGTTCAATATTTTGTATATCAATGTGTTTCCTCCCCTTTGATGTTCTACTGATGCATTGGGATTAAATAGAAATGTAAATATATCATAACTGAAGCATTATTATTATTGCTTGCAGACAGAGTACCACTTTGAATACACGGAGTGCGATAGCAGTGGGTCCAGATGGAGAGTTGCAGTCCCAAACGTGGAATGTTCTGGTTTACCTGATCCTGTCAAAGGGAAGGAATGCAGTATGTATTGATGCTTTCTTGTTACAAATCTCATGTAAAGCTTGCCATTTCTAGGTTTGTTTTTTGTTGCTTACATAATCAACCACGACTTAGGATGTGATCAAATGCCCATTTATTTGGGAGCAAACCTCACTGAGCTTAGTGGGCCTTCTTTCTAAGGAAACATACGTAGGGATATTCTGTAGATGCATTTGAAAAATCAAGTTGATATCTAGAGGGGTTTGCTGCTTCTTACTCTTTGAATATACTTACTCTGTGGGTTATTCTTAGTTTTTTGTTATTCTTAAAACCATCCCCTTTCTCTCAATTTTTATTCTCTGACAGTGACAGCCTCCTCTCACATATTTATCACTAAATGAACCATAGTCTGCAGGTGTTTTCTCACGCAAGATTAAAAACTTAATGTTTAAAATTAGTTTGTTAATGCAAGTATAAAGTTAATATTTGCCGGAACGATGCTGTTTTATTTTGCCAGCCTTGAAGCATTGGTTAAAAGGTGGGTTGCACATTTTAAAATAAATGAGCATGGCTAAGATTGAGAGAGGTTGGCACGAGGTGGCCGGGAGCTGGGCATGGGGCAGATGCACTGGCAGAGCCCATCTGGTGTTGCTGACAGTGTTTGCACCGTGTCGGTCCCCCCACCCTCCCCCCTCCCCTCAAGCAGCAGTGACTCTGCAGCAGTGACCCCCCCCACCCTCAAGCAGCAGTGACTCCCCCCACCCCCGCTGCCATCAGCTGCTGCTCCTCAGACAGATGTATCTGGACTTCCCCCCCCCACGGGGGGAAGGTGCATTTTGAGTGGGAAACCTCCGCCTCCTCCAGATGCTCCTCTGTTCAAAACCACCTCATGGGGTGAATATTTATTTCAGAAGACCTGGCAGTGCTCACATTCAGGCATTTGCTGCGTAGGACTAGAGCTAAAGCCAGAGCTGATCTTGCTCTGAATGGTTAACAGTCCGGCTGTTGCAGCTCCTAAGCTCAGCTGGCTCCGTGACTAAGCAAACGCATCCCCTTTCTGTCAGGTCTCGAATGCGCCAGCAACCAGCTTAACAACAAAGGGTTTTCTGCTCTTGTTTGCGCCTGACCTTGGTGGGTTTTTTAAAGTACATTTCTGGGACATGCTGAGTGCTGCTGAGCCTGAAGGCTGTTTTATCTTGAGAGGATAATGACCAGCAATAGCCCAGGATGTACAAGAGATGGGGAGCCGGTGGGCGGAATAGGGGCAAGAGCCCTGGGCTCCTGGGGTGGAGCTACGCTCTCCTTTGAAGTAGGAGGGTGGACCAGCCAAAGAAAGGACTGGGCTTTCTCTTGCCACAGGTGTATTGCAACGCAGGGATGAGAAAAGGTATTGAAATATTGGAGAGCCAGAGAGCAGGAGATGTCAGTGTTGGGTTCTTGCTGCTCCTTTGACTTCCTTCATCCTTCCTGGCACCAGGATCACATGGTAGTTCAGTCTCTATCCAGTCTGTGCCAGTTTCACTGTTGTTTGTTCATAAATCCCTTAAGTTCATAAGTTCACAACATAAAAATACTAAAAAAAAAAGAAGAACACAAAATACAGTACATAAAAAAGCAATACACATTTAAAATACATATTGCTTAAGAAGCCAAAGGCCTGGTTATAGAGAGACATTTTCGCCTGGCACCTAAAAATATGCAATGAAGGCACCTGGCAAGCCTCCCTGGGAAGAGGATCCCACAGACAGGGAGCTACCACAGAAAAGGCCTCGTCTTGCCACCTCTGGGCCTCATATAGAGGAGGCACACAGAGAAGGACCTCAGAGTCTGGGACATTATATATGGAGAGTGGTGGTCCTGGAGGTATTGCGGTCCTGAGCCATTTGCGGCTTTATGGGTCAAAACCAGCACTTTAATTTGGGCCTGAAAACTGATTGGCAGCCAGTGGAGTTGGGCCAAGATTGGTGTATTATGTTCAAACCGTCTTGATGAACAACCTGGCTGCCAAGTTCTGCACCAGCTAAAGTTTCCAAACCGTCTTCAGAGGCAGCCCCAGGTATAATGAGTTGCAGCAGTCTAACCTAGAGGTTACCAGAACATAGAAAACAGAAGTTAGGCTGTCCCTACTAAGACAGGAGCAGACCAGCCAAAGCTGATGGAAAGCATCACCTGAGAAATGGAAAGCATAACCTTTAAACAGTTACCATGAGATGCACAGTAGGACTTTTAATCCCATGATTGGTAAATTTGCTTAGGAACCTTTTTTGAAGACGTAGACTTTGTTGTCGAGTTGGTAGGGACCACCAGAGTCATCTAGTCCAACCCCCTGCAAGGCAGGAATATTTTGCCCAATGTGGAGCTCAAGACTATGACTCTGAGATTAGGAGTCTCAGTCCAAGTCCACAACCTCTGTCTTCATTTCAATGTGAGCTTTTTTAGAGCCTGGACTATTTTAGCAGCACCCTTTTAAAATTAAGATTCAATTGAGGCTAAGAGTGTAGGCAGTTCTAATAAATGGGGTGAAATAAGCATGAATTCAGGGTCTATTAAGAAGCTCCACATAAATGATTCAGATCTGGCATGCTGAATCAGGAAAAGGAAATTATAGGTTATAGTATTCATATGAACATTTTGAGTTTAATTTTCCCAGTTTAATTCTTTATTCTTTATTGCTTCATGATATTCCTTGGTGTCTTCATTCAGTGGTACTATATTGACTTTAACCAGATAAATTCTATGATGCTATGCAACCCCCCCCCAAAAAAACCCATGGAATTTGGTATGAGGAAAATAAGTATCCTGAGAATATTTATTTATTTTAAAAGTTTCTAACCCTTATAAAATTGGGGCAACAGGCTTGAATGAGGAATGTCTTGTGAATTGATCCCAAATGATTCAAGGTCAGGGGGAGGCTGGGGTGTTTGCTACCCCATGAGCGGAAGCAGCATAAATATTGACACTTGCCCAGGACATTTCTACAGGTTGTAGGATTCTACCTTTCACAGTGCAGAATTTGGGTTCCTCAAGTGCAAAATGGTTGACTTGATAGCAAGCAAGCAAAGAAACAAGAAAACAAACACACACACACACATGGGCAGCGGAAGAGCCACAGCTTTTAACGCAGGAATTTTCAAAGAGTGCTCTTCTGGGGAACTTTGGAGCTCTTTGGAAGGTTTTGGGATTTTCTCAAGGAGAACATTAGTAAGAACAGGCAAACTGCCACCAAAGGCAGCTTGGTTGTAACTTGGCAACACAGAGTTTCAGAAATTGAGTGATGTTAAAACTGTGGTGGCGGGGGACTGTTACTATGATTATTTCATGATTATGCTGTTTGTTATGTTTTTATTATTGTGCTCCATAAAATGTGCCCTTAATGTGTACACTGCCGTGGTATCTTTTGATAAAGGACGGTATATACATTGAATGAAGAAGTTAATAATAAATGTATTGGGCCCACATGTGGAGGCTCAACAGGCCTGGCCAGCCCTCCCCAAACTGAGCTACAATGTGCATAGGGACCTCGGTGGGCATGCCAGCATGGAAAGAGGTCTCTGGTGATAGACAAATTACCAGCTGAAACACAAATAAAGTTGCACAGATTGTCCCGGATGTCAAAAGAGATTCATTTTGCCATTAGCCATGCTCAGCCTCGGATTGAACCAGGCAAGCAGCTGGCTTCCTCCAAGCTACTTCTGCTCATGGAGATATGCATTGTGACGGGAAAAGAGCATTCTCCTGTGAAACGTGGAAATAGTTGGCCATTTGATAAAGGGACTGTAATGAAGCAGCAATGAAGGCTCCTGTAGCAGTGAAGAGCCCTAAGGACTTAATGCTGGTCTAGGCTCTCCTCTATGACATGTTCATTAGGACGTTCATGTGAACATAGTGTTCATCTGACGGTGGGGATGGCCTGCACCACCTCATAGGTCACAGGGATGAATCACCTGCAGATCAAGGATGACTAACTGCATAGAATGGGGCAGGCATCCTTTACTGCATGTGCGGCAAACCTGAAAGTCAGGTTTGGTTGGAATGTGCCTATAAACTGCATTCTTGTAGTTCCTTGCTAGCAAGTTCTTCAGAGATTAGATGGGCATCGGGAAGAATGTCTGGCCAACACAGTTGCACAAGAGAGCCTCCGGGGATGCGGGATGCTTTTAGATTTGAAAGACAACCAAACTTGTTGACTGGGGAGCTTGTCTTCTCCTTCTCCTGGGCGTCTCTGGCATTTTGACACGGTGTAATTTGTGACTAGGAGATTCTGGTCATTCATGAAAAACGAATTGGTATTTTGCTGCAAAATTAAAAGCACCTTTTGGTTAAAAGGTGTGAGTGCACATTTGTTCTAGGTGAATGGTGAAACTAAGTATC
Organism: Podarcis raffonei; assembly: GCF_027172205.1. NCBI lineage: Eukaryota > Metazoa > Chordata > Lepidosauria > Squamata > Lacertidae > Podarcis > Podarcis raffonei. The sequence continues at coordinate 3,259,995 of NC_070611.1, forward strand.
TTTGCTGCAAGTTGTCAGAAGTTGCGTTAATAAATTTTATAGTCTGCACTATTCAAAGGGCTGAAGGGAACAATTTGAAGCAACAATTTTATACAAAGAAATTAATCTGTATGGGGTGTGTGGACTGCCGTGAACATTCAATTCTGTTATTTTTATTATTAAAAGGTGTAGTTTCTTCATCAATGTTTAAGCTGTCCTCATTGTGAGATCAATGAAAATAATTTGCTAGGTGTGTTAATGGTACTATGTAGATGACCCAAATATTGTGTGCTGTCCATGTTGAATAAGGTATTGGTTTACAGAAATAAAATTCTTACGATTGAGATTTGTTTTCAGATCGGTGCTGTGGTCAACACAACTTGCCTGTAACGGATACCAGATCTGAGAAACAGGTGCCAATCAAATTTGTGATTTTCTACATTTGAGGGTTGCTGAATGCTTGTTGAGAAGAGAGCTTGCAATGGACCAATTGCTTGTGCCCTTAATCAGCTGTGCATGTTTTCCTTCTCAGCTTTCTCATGTGCTTCTGGGGAATACCTAGAAATGAAGAACCAGGTGTGCAGTAAATGTGCCGAAGGAACCTACTCCTTGGGAAGTGGGATCAAATTTGATGAGTGGGACGAGCTGCCTGCAGGATTCACAAATGTAGCCACTTACATGGACACAGCCATGGGCTCAGCTGAGAGCAAAGCAGACAGCTGCGGCAAGTAAGGACCTTGGGGAGTTGTGTGCACATGTCACACAGAGGCTTGGAGAAACCATTATAACTGAGGTGCAGTGGTGCCTCTGATTTTAAATTTTCCCTTCTCTGGTATATTTATATTCATAGGAATGTTGGAAGCCACTTGTACAGAGTCGGACCATTAGTCCACCCAGCTCAGTATTGTCTACACTGATTGGCGGCTGGGAGATGCTGGGGACTGAGCCTGGCACCCTTTGCATGAGAAATAGGCCCTCTACCACTCTACGGCCGTTGCCCACTCTTCCTAAGTTCAAAGTGGCTTACATGGTCTTCTAGCAGTTTCCTGTTCAAGCACTGACCAGGTCCAGACACTCTGAGCTGGAATGATGCTGCAGAACCAGCGGCTCTCATGCAATTTACGGGGTCTCAACTCATTGACTGAAATGGTAACAATGCACCAAGGGCCCGGTGCTCAGAAATGTATGTAGTGGTCTTCCTTCAAGGAGTTGACACTACCACTTGGACCTCAGAAGTAGCTGTGAGAAGCAATTTAATATTATTTTTGTAGGTCCAAGACTGCCAAGCTGATCAACAGGGAAGGGGAAATTTTCAAAAGGAATCCACTGCATCTTGGAGAAATGGTCTCCTGATAGAATGTTAGTTGCAAAATGTCTTTTATTTCTAGAAAGCTTGAAAAGCAATTGAATAACATTCTATTTCCTCCTAATGTATCAGTGAATGCTTCCCTGTCATCACTGTATAGGAATTGTAGCTAACACAAATCAGCTGCAAAATTTAATATTTTCTAGACTAATATTTTCTGCCTTTATTTTCCCAGGATTTTTAATGCAGCAGATCATTAAGTAGCATATGGGTTAAATATGCCTGATAGATGGATATTTATGGTGCCTATATGGTAAAACAATTCTTGTTTCTACTCATGTTTGCTCAGATCATCGTGGACTCCTCGTGGGAATTACATTGAGTCAAACAGAGACGACTGCACCGTCTCCTTGATCTACACAGTGCACCTGAAGAAGTCGGGTTCCGTCATCTTTGAATACCAGTATATTGACAACAACATCTTCTTTGAGTTTTTTGTAAGGGGGATTTGTGCACTAAATCTACACTAAGGCTAAACTGCAGAGGCAGTCTTCTGAAAAGAACTCTCACAGCTTATTTTTGAGGCAGTTTATTGGCATCCTGGGTGTCTTTGCCTCTATGAGGCTTATCGAAATGTGAATCTGCCTTATACTGAGACAGACCACTGATTTTATTTAGCCCACTGCTGATTCACAGCTGCCCCCAAAATATGCTTTGCATAGACTCATAGAATCGTGGAGTTGGAAGGGACTCCAAGGTCATCTAGTTCAAGGCAGTAATCTCAACTAAAGCATCCATGACAGATATTATTATTATTATTACCCCACCCATATGACTGGGTTGCCCCAGCCACTCTGGGTTCTGGCCTCCAGTGAAGGAGAGCCCGCCACCTCCTGAGGGAGACTGTTCCACTGTTGAATAGCTCTTACTGTCCAAAAGTTCTTCCTGATGTTTAGTTGGAATCTCCTTTCTTGTAACCCGAATCCGTTGGTTCGGATGGTCCTCCCCTCCAGAGCAGGAGAAAGCAAGCTTGTTCCCTCATGCATGTGACGTCCCTTGAGATATTTGAAGATGGCTATCATATCTCCTCTCAGTCTCCTAAACATCCCCAACTCTCTCTTCCTCATAAGGTTTGGTTTCCAAACCCATGTTCATCTTGGTTGCCCTCGTCTGCACATGGAATAGAGTGGGACTATTACTTCCCTTGACCTGGACACTATGCCTCTGCCAACTTGAGTCCTTCCCAGATTCACAGAGGAAGTGTTTATATGGTGTCTAGATGCTGAGAAGTCTAGTTTAGCCAAATGATTTCAGTGCTTTTTGGTCATCTTGTCTCAAGCACATCAAAACCTATGGCCTGTCTCAAATGCTTGCTGAATATCCTTCCTTCCCAAAGCTGCTGGCAAACTCATGATCCAGCTTGGAGTGCATGGAGATTCTGGATGTAGGAAGTGTATCCTCTATATGGGTTTGTTGCAACTGGTGGCAGCTTGCCCAAAGGCCGCTGACTGTGTTGATCCCAGTGGCCGTGTGTCTAACCTCCGTGTGCGGATTCATACTCTTCATGACTGGCTGGATCTATAGTTTTTCCAGAGGGCCCTTATCGACACCTGTTTATGCAGGTGAAGGTGTTTCATGCCAAGAATCAGAAACTCCACAGCCTTTTATCCTACGGAGCAGCCAATGGCTAGCTTACAAACCTTCCAGTATGAGTGAGTTCAGGGACTCCCCATGCCAACAAATCTACATGTTGGCATGGTAAAGATATGTACAGGCCAAACTCAGCCGATAACGCTCTAAAATGTAGAGACTGTAATACTTTGGAATAACTGGGTTGTAGCTAAGGCACTCTGTCATTTTATTTACACGACTGGAAAGAGAACCTGGAGCGGCCCAGGAACCACCCACTCCAGAACTTTGCCCAAGAAGTGAACAAGGGCTCCACAATTTTTTAGATTTTCTGGGTTCAGCTGGCCTTTCTTAAGGCGTGGTTTTGCCATTGTTAGGCTGGCAGGGACCAGCCCCTTTCTAACACAAGCGGCCCACCTTGTAACTCCCTCAGCAAAATGAAGCCCACCTGTGAGCTCCCTGACAGCCCCTCTGTCTTTACAGTCCCTGGCGGGAAGAGAAAGTCTGGCTTCTGGTGAGTCTGGCAGGCAGATGCGTTGGGTGGGCTTGCCTTCGGCTTTGGTTCAAAAGGAGGGCTGGCACCTGACTTGAAACAAAAATGTGGTGTAGCTGGGGACTCCCCCCCCCTTCTTTGTCTTTTTTGCAGTTTCCAGAGCATCTTGTGTGAAAGACAGAATTTTGGCTGGGTTCCCAGAATTGTTTGAGTGAACCTCGGGTTTTTCTAAGTTAAAGTCAGCCAATGCATCTTTACACAAATTGCACCGCATATGAACCGTGAAATGCAGGACAGACCATGTTGCTCACCTGCATTTCTCCCCAGATTGTTGAATGTGCGACTGGTGGGTGCCTGGGTGTGCTGTCTCTCTAATTCCCCCACCGCAGGCTTTGCTGAGCCGAGGGAGGCGAGGTGGGTGGTGCCAACACAATGTGACAGCTTGGCAGCTGCGGGCATTGCTCTCCCGCCCACTTACCTTCCTGCACAACTCATTCACTTGGCATTAGGATCTGCCGGCAGAAGTCACAGGAGCAAAAAATGTCTGCTCTCACCAATGTCCAAAAAGTCCAGCCCCTTTACACCCCCACAGCTCTGTCCCTAGCACTGCCCAGGCCCCATGATTTTTGAAATCAACAGCTGGCAACCCTGACTTGCACATTATGCAAGCTCACAGCCAGTTCCAGCCGCTGGGCCAAGTGACCTCTTTCTATACGAACTCAGAAGCCTGACCTGGGTCTAGTCATTATTTTAATTCCCCAAAGCGATGCTGGATCAGGGGTTCTGTGGAAAATGAAAGGGGTGGCTAACTCTGGCTGTCTGGCACTGCCATGAGTGCTGGTACAGAAAAAAATAAGGGAGACCAGGGCAGGCATCCGCATTGGGCTGCGGCAGGTTCTCTGGTTGTCAGGTGTTGATGCCCTTTGCCGGCCTGCTGTCTAATGGGCATCACAAATGCCAGGGGAGTGAGGGGAGCTCCTAATTCATGTTGCCGCCTTGTGCATTCAAACAGTGCTGTGCAGGTGGCTGGATGAAAGTAGAGGAAGACTAAAGAAGTGGAGGATGGAAAATGTTCCTCTTGCTCACACCCCCCCCCCGCTTTGTGTGAGGGATGAATCACTCCTGTTTCTCCTGCTGCCACAAAAGGCATTTGGCCCTAATTAACATTTGCAGACTGTTTGGAGACAATGAGATGCGGCACTGTGGGCAGGAAGCTCCATGTGCCAGCTCCTTCTATGCGGCAGGCATGGAAACATGGGCAGAACAAGCATGCCGCCCAAGTCACCTTCCTTCTGTTGGTTCAATACCATCCATTGCCCTTCGCTAATAAGACGGTACGTGCTCACGGGAGATGTCTTTTGAGGTACTGTCTATATTTTTAACCATACCGGCTTGTTAAGGTTCTGAAAAAGGAAGCCACAAGTGATTCTGCTGCAGTTACATTAATTTGCTTCCAGATACACACTTGTAGCAGCCGCTTGGCTGGGCAGCAATTGATTTCTTTCTTTCTCACAGGAAAGCAAAAGCATCGACTGCCTGAGTATGAGGCCCAAGAATCACTTCCAGCCAATGACTGATGTTGATCAAAGCATCCTTGATAGCTTTTCTGCACTCTGGGGGTGCCATCTTTAAGTCTCATTAAGCAAGAGCAGCTCTAGTGTAGCAGCTAGACCAGGAGCCACTGAGGGGAAAGACAGACAGACAGACAGACAGACAGACACACACACACACACACACACACACACACACACACACACACACAGACATCTAGCTCCATACTTAGGCAGATGTGCAGCTGGGTGTCTGAACTTGCCCAAACCTCCCCCGACTCTGCTCCTTCCTCAAACCTGAGACTTGCTTTGGGATGTCAGAGAATTCCAGTCAAAATGGGAGCAGGAGCAAAAATTGCTGATGCTTGCTTATTTCTCCCATGTCCAGAAAGGAAATCAATCCAGTGAATAGAATCTGTATTTGCTGTTATTCTTGCTTTCAGTCCACAAATGAGTAGTAATTGTTTACATTTTCCCATATTTGCATTCCATTTCCTTTGCATTGAAAATAATGGGATGGAATAATGTAACAACAATATATGTACATTTTTATTTTATTTTATATTTCTAGTACCCCACCACCACTTACAATATAAAAGCACAAAAATATACAACATAGTAACAAACAAACAAACAACAACCCCCAAACCCAGTTTAAAAGGCCGTAGATTGTTTAATTGGCCCAAGGCTTGGGAGAAGAGGAACACTTTTGCCTGGCACCTAAAGGTGTATAGCAAAGGTGCCAGACAAGCCTCCCTGGGGAGAGCACCCCACAAATGGGAAGACCCGTTCTCAGGTTGCCACCCTCCGGACCTCATCCAGACGAGGCACATGAAGAAGGACCTCCGATGATGATCTGGATTGGTTCATACGGGGAGAGGCAGTCCTTGAGGTGTTGCAGTCTCTGCTGTAGGGCCAGAATTGATGCTCTATATACTCTGGTGAGCAACCTGGCCACTGAATCCTGCACCAGCCAAAGTTTTGAACCATCTTCAAATGCAGCTCCACATATAGCGCAGTGCAGTAATCTAGTTACATTTTTAAAAAAATTGTGTTTCTGATACATTTCAACTAATCTAGTTACATTGAGTTATGTGAATGGATAAGTTACTTAATTTCACCACAGTGGACAGCGGGGTGACCAATTTTTCATGGAAGACGAACTGCAGCAAAACTGAATCCGAATCATAGAATTGCAGAGTAGGAAGGGACCCCAAGGGTCACCTAGTCCAGTGCAGGAATCTCAGCTAAAGAATCCCTGGCCGATGGCCACCCAAGCTCTGCTTAGAAACCTCCAGGGAAGGAGAGTCCACCGTCTCTCGTGGGAATCTGCTCCACTCTTGAACGGCTCTTCCTGTCTGAAAGTTCTTCCTGATGTTCAGTCGGAATCTCCTTTCTTGTAACCTGAATCCATTGGTTTGAAACAGAACTGCCTGTGGAATGAATAATGAAGCCTTCTTGCACCTCGTTTCACAAGGCAGAATATTATTTTTAGACACCATTATGTCTATAATCACCTTTAAAAGCTCTTTTATTTCCTTGTAGTTAGTTACTCTATAAAGCAAGGTCCAATTTTTCTGTAAGACATGGTTGTTGTTTTTTTAAAAATTAATTATGTCAGTATGGCTCACATAGAGGTGCTTTCCTGTGGATGTTGCCCCTGTCAGCTTAGAAGATGCTCTGTCTCATTTTGTCACAGGTTTATTCTTCTGAACATTAGGCTTTCTGATTAAGCCCCTCTCCCCCTCTTTCTTTTTACTCCAGTGTAGTTACGACAAAGATGCTTGAAATGTGAAGCTTAGGCTCCCCCCCAACCCCACAGAGGCCTCCAACATCACTGCTCTAGATGAAATAGCATGTTATTATCACTTTTCTTAAATTCCTGCTGTTACAGAATAGCCAGTCATTTTGTCTGCACTGCTATTGAACAATTTTGCTATTCTCCTGAACAGTTATTTGCTAGCAAGTAAAGTAAAAGTGCCCTGCAGGGGAGCCTCCCCCTCAGGCACGGCCACAGAAGATACTCGGGAATCAGCAAAGCCATCTCTGCCTGCCAGGTGGCCCGGCTGCGGGAGAGAGGGGTGCATCAATTCAGACCAAATCAGCATCTTTTCAGTTTCCAAGTATCCATTGCAACTGTGTTTGAAAACATATTTGGAAAGTTTGGATTCATTTGCTGGATCAGGCCAATGATCCGCCCAAGCCAGCATTTCGTCTCTGGTCCATTCAGCCCACGGTTGCTCCCCGCCTGTGCTGGTGGCAGGTGCCTGAGGTCTGTCCCAGCACTGATCTAAACCCAGGGCCTTCTGCCTTCTGATTTAGAGGCAGGCCGCCATAAACATAGAGGCTTCCTCATTTTTTGCCACAAGTAATGGGGGGGAATCCTATTCTGCCCCTGCCCTGCCTCATTCTTCCCCATTCCACCCCAGTCCCCTTTCAGTGCATTAAGCACATGATTTGCACGTTAAGGAGATGCCTGCAGTCCTTTCTGGACCTCCAGGCAGATTTGAGGGAGGCAACCAGTTCATTTGCATGGGACATGGAGCCTGGGCAGGGGGGCGCTGGAGATGCTGCAGCTATGATTTAGAAAGGAGTGTGAGAGGCGTCAGGGTGCTGAATTTTGGTGTCACACAGGGTGCCACTGAAATTTGAGACCCCCATATAAGGATACCAGGTTAATGCGCTAGATTAATGGGACAAAAAGGACTGACAAAATCCGGGACCAGGAGGAAGGGACGCTGGATGAAGATTGGATCGTTTAACTTTTTTTTTTCTTTTATCATTAGGACTGTTTTAAAATAATTGATGAATGCTAGAAAAATGTTGAAATGGAACTACTTGGTTCTAGTAAAAATGTTTAAAGAATTAGGTTAATGATATGGTTATGAGAAGTCGGTAAAAATAAGATTTAAGTTTTAAGTTTTAAGGTTTGCTATAAGACAAGATGAAAATAGATTAAGATAATGTAAGGACAAAATATTATGAACTATGGAAAGGATTTGCTGTGATAATTATTAACCAGGATACAAGAAAGGGGAGGAGGAGGAGGTCAAAGAAAGAAGGTAATGAAAGTTAAAATTTGAGAATGATGGATGTATTTTTTCTTTCTATTTTTCTGTTTTGTCTTTTTTTCTGTTTTTCCTTTTTTATAATTTTAAAAAATCTTTAATAAATATTATTTTAAAAAATATGAAATTTGAGACCCCAAGATCTGCTGCTCATGAATCTGTTCCTCCCTCCCAGCGAACCCAATGGTAACTCAATCAGATCATGACCACCACCACATTTTGTGGCAGCAAATTTCACAAATTCAGTTAGATATTGCATTGCACAATGCTTTCCTAGCCTTGAAGCTGCTGTTGATCAACTGTTTAGCATGACATGCATGTGTAACGCGAATCAAGGCCTACAGCTGTGATCAGCAACCTGTGAGCCTCCAGACCTTGTTGGGCTGTAGCTCCCATCAACTCTGAGCCGTGGCCATACTGGTGTCCAATGAATGCGGGGGGTGGGGGGTGGGCACAGGTAGCCTTGCCAGGACTAGAGGAATCCAGCTGGCTTTTGGGTGCTGCTGGAGAGCAGGACATAAGTGAAGTCTTGGTCAAGTAGGCAACTCCTTACATGTAAATAAGTGTGGGAGAGGAAGCAGGATCATGCTGGCCAGCCCTGCCCCCTTAAGGTTCATCACCTTTTTCATTCTTTACAGCCCCCCAAATTTGAGGCTCAAGGTCTGAAGCAGAGAGCCTTCTCTGCTATGGAGACTCCTGCCATGATTTAGGTGCCTACTTGTGTGAATGAGGAATTGTCCTATTCCAAGGGGATAGCATATCATGTGAGCCACGAGCTCACTCAATAACCTTAGGAAAGGCTGTGTTGTCTCCACTCACACTCCTCCCACCCCACTCTGGAATAATAATGACTTAACAGTTTGGGTTGGGTGGCAAAGGTAAAAAGGGTTGCAGGTCCTGCTGTGGTCTAAACCACTGAGCCTCTTGGGCTTGCTGATCAGAAGGTCAGCAGTTCGAATCCACACGATGGGTGAGCTTCCATTGCTCTGTTTGAGCTCCTGGCAACCTAGCAGTTTAAAAGCATACCAGTGCAATTAGATAAATAGGTACTGCTGCAGCGGGAAGGTAAACGGCATTTCCGTGCTGTCTGACTTCTGTCATGTTTGTCCGTTGTGCCAGAAACGGTTTAGTCATGCTGGCCACTTGATGCAGAAAGCTGTCTGTGGACAAATGCCAGCTCCCTCAGCCTGAAAGCATAGATGAGCACCGCAACCCCATAGTCGCCTTTGACTGGACTTCACTGTCCAGGGGTCCTTTACCTGTTTATCTTACCTTACTAGCTGGCACAAGGATTACTGAGATGCATGTGAGGGGTTTTTGAAAACATTCAAAGTGTTACATAAATATTGCTTCTGTTATTGGCTGACAGCAAATTAACTCAATATCTGAAAGCTCCCATTTTTAAAATCAATAGATTCAGAATGATCAGTGCCAAGAGATGGACTCCACAAGCGATAAATGGATGAAGCTGACAGATAATGGCGAATGGGGCTCCCATTCTGTGAGTATAATGTTTCATGGCTTGGTGAATAGAATCATGGAATCGTAGAATTGTAGACTTGGAAGGGACCCCAAGGGTCATCTAGTCCAACCCCCTGCAATGCAGGGATCTCAGCTGAAGCGTCCATGACAGAGGGCCACCCAACCTCTGCTTAAAAACCTCCAAGGAAGGAGAGTCCACCACCTCCCAAGGAAAACCATTCCACTCCTTTCTTGTAACTTGAAGCTACAGTGGTACCTTGGTTTACAAACTTAATCTGTGCCGGAAGTCCGTTCTTAAACCAAAGTGTTCTTAAACCAAGGCCTGCTTTCCTATAGCAGCAGGGGACTCAATTTACAAATGGAACACACTCAACAGAAGCCAAACGTTCTTATTCCAAGGCAAAGTTCACAAACCAAAACACCTACTTCCAGGTTTGCAGCATTCTTAATCCAAGTTGTTCATAAACTAAACTGTTCTTAAACCAAGGTACCACTGTAT